>NC_067284.1:12017989-12701561 GCF_020740795.1 Apus apus
GTAGTGCAGGAGATTGGCTGGAGGACAGAGACTTAGCTACTAGCATGCTAATTAGAGTGATCCAGAATAGGTTTTATTATTTGTCTCCCTTTTCAGAATGATTGTCTTTGTGCACGTGTATGTGTGCATAGAAGGCTTGGAAATGGTATAATCTTGGAAGGCTTTTAATCAGCTCAAGGAGCTTAACTTAATACAATAAAATGTATCAAAGCAAATGTTAGAGAAGTTGGTCTGTCAGTCAGTGAGCAGCTGAAGAGCTGGGGGACAGACAGCATGAAAAACCCATAGGCAGGGAGTGCTGGGACTAGCGAGCGCCAAGGTAGGGGCTGCAAAAAGCCCACGGGCTAATAACTCATGGAAGGTAGTGAACAGCTGAGGTTCTCACTACCTTACGTGTCCTGCCCACCACGCTTATGCGCTCAGAGAGCGACTAAGTTAGCTCCCCAGCCAGGATCCAACAACCAAACTGCATTCACACGTGACTAGAGGGAACCTTAGCAGAGAGGATGTGACATGTGTAGCTTAAATTTATGACAGTTCATCTGCTGTGTGAGTGGTATCTTGAATGGAGTCCAACAGCTCTTCCGTCAGCTGCATCCATATGCTATTCATGTGTTCCCTGCTAAGCACATCTTTTAAATTTAGTCTTTGTGGGTGCATGTTCTACTCTTTCTCCATGTTTGTGGCTCTTTCATGTGCATTCTTTAGAAAAATACTCCTGTTCATTTCAAAAGCTGTCGCGAGCTCTTCAGATGCTCTCCAGCCATTCAGCCATGACCTGAGCAGGACACCCTGGTGCCCTCCCTGCTTCACCCCAGCCCTGCTGCAGCCACCGCTGCCTTTTGGGCTGCCCTGCGAGTCATGAGCTCCTCAGGGAACCACTAGTGCTTCCCTGCTCCTTTGTTCAGAGGTGGTGAACATCCTGCTGGTGCTTGCAATGATGTTTGCCCCTGTTTAAAATGTATAGGCTCTTAGTCAGAATGGTCTGAATATGGTGATAAGCCTCCCCACACAGCATCTTTTAAGCCTCATCATTGATTTTTTTAATCCACTAGCAAGAAATCCCTTGTCACATTTTTGCCATATGGGGTAAGGGGTGAGTGTTTGTATCTTTGAATGCAGTGGTTGCCCTCCATGGTTCTCTCCCAAGTCTCCAAAGTGAAATAACTTCCTAGAAGAAACTGTGAGCCAAGCAGAAATAGGTGTCAAATAACCCAGTAGCATAGTGGCACACACACAACAGATTATAAAAGCCTTTTCTCTGGCAGGCATTTATTCCTAAGTCTTCTTCTGGAACAGAATGTGTTGCCCTACAAATCAACAAAGGACTGAAGACTCAAGGAAAATAAGCCAATTAGAAGGGAGAGAAAATATTAAATACTCTTCTCACAACTAGCAAATGTGGAGGAATGCTGCTCTGATATTAAAGACTAGTGCCATTCTTCAGGCTTGAGAGTTGAGATTTAAGAAAGAAATGCATAGCAGTTCCCAGAGGAGGGAAGGAAAGCCAAAACACTCAAAACATAATGAATCTGGACACAAAATGATATGTTCACACAAAAACAGTACGAGGAAAAAACAGAACAGTGTAGTGCTAAAAAGTATTGTAAGCTACCATTTGAGAATCAAATAGTGGTAAAGCTTAAAAAGCAGAGGGATTAAGAAATCTGTTGGAACTCACATGGTAATCTGTTCCAGAAAAAAGTACAGAATTTGGATGTCTTCTGGTTTTAATGACACACTGTTTCCTCTTCCCACAGATAACCCTACTGATGTGGTCGTCTTGCAAGGAGAGGGTGAATTAAAAAATAGCATCTATTCAAATATTTAGCACATGCCCACAGCAGAATTCATGTTACCTAACTTCAGCAATCTGAAAATTGGAAATGGGATTCATCTGCCCAAATTTAGATTCCTACAGCGCATACGTCAACAGCTGAGCTAGTAATTCTGACTCCTTTATAGGCAACGAAGAGAAACAGGCACTTCTGATGCGTAAGCACATCTCATCCTAAAAAATATGTCTAAGAGAGATCCAGCAAATCACATGTAAAAGTGCCTTTTTCTTCATCAACTATAAAGAGAGTCCAGACTGTTATCATTATGATACAGGCTTATAAAGTTTGGCAAGATGAATCGCTCTCTGGGTGTCTAATCTGAACTGGTCGTTCTCATTCCTTCCTTGTGTTGACAGAGAGAAATAGTCACTTACAGAGGTCTTGCTTGTCTTGGTCATCTCCCTCAGCTACAAACACCTAAGATAACTGGTATGAGCTGCCCTCCAGAGGTATTTGCTGCTGAGGGGGTGGAAGCCTCTGAGATTGCTCTGGGAACTGAAATTATTTGAGCCATTCCTCATTGCCACATGTCTATTTTTGTGGTTTTACAGTTTTGCCTTCAGAGATATGGAAGGCTCAGGAGGACAGTGGCAGGGGAGGAGGGGGCTTCAAGGGCAAATGAAATCTGCGTGTGCTGTTTTTATTTATCTATCATTTAAGCTACTGAGTCCCCTGAAGCTTTTCTCTTCCTCTGTCAGCTGTTGGTGTCTGCAAGGAAGGGCATTTTTCTTCAGAGGTGCCATGCTGCACACCCAAGGATTGGAGGCCTGTCCCAAAGCTGGCTTGCCTTCATCTCCCAAAGTCAGTGCATTGCTTGCCTGCTAGCACACCCTATACTGAGGAGAAGACACGCACAAAAAAGGCAGGGAGGCATAGGAAGGCACAACAGTGAATGAGATATTAAGGATAATGAAACTGGCAATGGCTTCTCTTTTTTTCCTCCATTTGTCCTGTATAGCAAGATAATCCCCCAATTCACAGTTATTTCATCCCTCTCTGGTTCGCGCAGTGATCCCTGGAGCATGCAAATGGTGGCTGCAGGTTTTTCTGGTCACTGCGCTGCCTTTTGCCGCTCCATGCCAAGTGAGGCGTGAGGTCTCCTGCAGAGCTTGGTGGAGCTCTCTGGTGTGGCTGCAGACGTGTACGTCTACACACACACAGAGATCACCACGTCAGGGCAGGTGCAGTGGCGTGGGTGGTAGAGGGACTCATTTTTCATCCTTCCAGGTACTGACAGAAACACTCAACAACAGATATGCTTTTGTCTTCATTTTGCACTGTCCTTCCAGAAAGCTGTGCTCAGAATCTCACACCTCTTTTTCCTCTTCAAGCAGCCTTTAATTACCCGTGACATGCAAAATGGATCCTCATTAAATAGAATTTATCCTAAAACAGCCCTGATTAAGCGGGAATAATTATTGCTCTCTGCCATTAGGCTTAGTCAGTCCCCAGGGAAGCTTTCTGAGAGCAGGGGAGCACTGCTCTCTGGTGCAGGGCTCTGGTTTGGCTCTGCGTGCCTACAGCCCCGAGCCAGGGGAGTGGGGAGCATTGCACTTTTGGGGTTACAGAGGGACAGACTCTTTTTTTTTGCTTTGTTCTGTGCCCCTGCAGCAGCTCTTTGGGGTACCCCCCCTACTCCAGCCTGAGGAGGTGGCAAGGCCAGGCTCCCCGACGCTGACACCGGCCAGGCAGATGGCAGCACATTCAGGCCAGCAGAAGAGCTTGTAAGCCATGGGGGAGCCTCACACCTTCACCTCCTCACCCTGTTTTCACATGCAAGCCATGGCAGCACTGCACTCCTCACTCAGGGGCCATGCTATCCATCCTCAGAGCTAGGGATGGGGAGAGCTTCCCCTCCCTCTCCCCAGCTCCCGTGGGCATTGCTGCCTGCTGTCTGGGCAGCAGCTGAACAGGCAGCAGCAGCTGTGAGGCTTGCTGGGGGGAAAGGATCCTTTCTTGAATTTCTCCAGATCCTTTTGGGCCATCCCCATTGGTAGAACACCCACCAAGCTGTGCTGCTTCAGGGCAAAATTGTACTTCTGGATTAACTAGCAGCTTACACGGGAGCTATGTTCCCTGTCAGTCAGCTCAGGGGATGGGGGGAGAGTCTAGAGGATATCTAGGGACCACTCAGGAGCAAACTTAAGTCCAGCATCAGGACCAAACTTAGAATTGAGCTTGTTACTTCAGGGGAGGGCAGACATTAGGCAGAAGATGTCTGGAAACTTCACTTGGTCTTATTTTTCCCAAGCTCTCTTCCAGGTAGGTAAGTAATTTTCCTCAGTCTCATCCCAAGTCATTCTGCCAGAGGCCAGCTTCTCAGCAGTGACACATGCAGCTGGAGTCATGTTGGAGGGACATGGTCAGCATGGGAAGAGCTGGCCCTCGGTTAGGTCCATCTCTTACCAACCCTTGGTGTGAGTGTAAAGCATCAGAGGAGCCATTTCAGAGCACACAGGAACGGCAGCCCCCAGAGGCCCAGCAGAATCACTCGCTCTGCCTCACCATCCTCACCTGTTCCCACTCTGACACACTCTGGGGGTGAACACCAGGGCTCATCCTGCCAAAGGTCCAACACAAATACAGAACAGGGCACACACAGAGGGTTCCCTCCATGAGCAACCGTTTCCAGGCTCCAGGGAGCTGTGCTTTGTCTGCAACCACAGCAGATCATACCTGGATCTTCACATATTAAATATGATGGCTATTAAGGACTATTAGATGAGTTAGCAATGTGCTGGGTGAGAAAACACACACAGTGAGCATTAGATCACTGCCTGCTTGTTTCAGGGCAGATGCCAGCCTCTTGTTACGAGAAACAGTGAATAAGTACTCCCTGCTCACTTCCCCCTGTGAACCTTTCCTAATTTTCTAGGTGTGACTCTTTCTCCAGGTGGAAAAGAGACAGCTCTATGGCACCTTAAGGTGTTTCTTTTCCTGCAAGGCTGCTCTCTGCAGATCCAAAAGTCAAACCACTTAAGCCAAAGCTCAGACCTTGCTGTTACTCTGTGTCTCTGCCCACTCTATATGCACATCTTTGTCAGGGCAGCTTCTGTGTCTGCAGAAAGAGCATCACCTTTTCCCAGTCCCTCTCATTTCTGTCCTTCCCGACTTTTCAAATTTGGTATCTGTAGGTTATAAAGCTGGCTGCTTGCTTTTTCTGCTCCTCTGCTTGCAGGACACCTAATAATAGCACTTACCTGGAACATTCAGTTCTCCAGGAACTGCACAAACCCTGATCACCACACTGGGCTGGTAAAGGAGTTGAATATTCAGTGCCAATTTATCATAAGGACTGGGAAGGCTGACAGCTCCCTCTTCTGCTCTGCCTCCAGCCCTTGCCTTGCATTCCCACATGGGGAGTTGCACTTGTTCCTAGGTCCTGCACCCCATGCTCTTGGGACTGTATGTGTATGTGGCTTTAAGTCCAACACTAAGCACAGTATGCAGAACCATGGCACCCCCAGTTGTTTTTCTCACGTGATAACAGCATATATTCCCAATATTATCTTGCTCCCACAACTGAGCTGTGATGCTCAAGATTTCTGAAGAGTGTTTTTATGAAAAAGTAAAAGGAAAGCTAGGTGAGTGGGTAATGGCCATGCAGGGTGAGAGGCAGGGGTAAAGATGTCCTCAGGACTATCAGAGGATTTCCAAATGATACATATCCTTCTGGGACAGGATACACACATACAAAATGAAGCAGCAGATGCTAATCCCACCTGGGACAAGACTCACACAGAGCATCACAGTGAGGCACATCTTACGCAGAGTATCTGCATGCAGGCAGATTCCTCCCCCTTCACTCCCTGGATCATCCTGCCTCACATCTCAGCCTTAGGAAGTGGGGTTCATGCAATTTGGAAACAGATTGAGTAGTGAAAAATAAATAAAACTGTATTGTGTGTCAGCAATGTTTCCTACTATTCCCAGAAGGTAGGTACCAAGCACTACATAATACTGCTGGCATTAATAATTCCTGCATTCCCCTCTATTCCATCAGTGCCATAAGTCTTGCTAAGTCTCACATGAAAAGATCCAAATGTGATGGACTGTGCTGAGTTTGCCCAGAATTCTCAATATTCAGCTGAAAATAAACTAGAGCCCTGATGCCAGATTTTCCATGCTGATGAATTTGCTTCCATTTCAAGGAGAAAAAAAAAGAAGACAGATTTCTCTTTTTCTGCTGGAAGTTAGTCATATAATCCTGCAATCAGTGGAGTGCTGGCCTATCATTTGCAAATCAGAATAGATGTCAGGAGAGAAAAGGAAAAAACCTGAACTTTCATTGCTCATGCACCATAATCACCATAAATACAACCTTACATATGACAGCAGAAGTGCCAGGTTAGTTTTATGTACAGAAGCTCTTCACATTATTTACTTTAAACCTGGTTAATGTCTCCCAGACATTTCATTTGAGACCAGACTATTAGCCCATGGATAGATCTGACTCTTCTGTCCCACATTACACATCCAACATATTTATTTTTCTGCAGTTGGTGAGATTTTGAGTCTTCCTGTCCAAAGTCAGCTGAGAGATGTCTCCAGCCACCTCTGGCTCTATAGCATCTCAGACTACCCATCCCAGGCTGCAAACCACTGCCTTTTATATTCTCCAGCCTCCCTGCCATATAACCTGTCATACAAATCATTGTGACAAAATGCTTTCCTAGACCTTCACCTTGATCTGCACCCTTCTCTTATCCTCTTTCTGCTGGTTTCTCTCACTGTTCAAAAATCTCCCTGTCATAGGTGAAGCATAAGATCTTTCCAAAGCCAGCAGTGATCACATCCCTTTTTTCCAGCTTTTCTCCACTTCTCACAGACTCCTCAAAGTGCCTTTTGCCCCTTTCATTTCTTTTCCTTGTACCTCTGTTCGGGCAGTGTGTGGTACAGAGAAGGACTTCCCCACACACGCTGCATCTGTCACTACAGAGATCTTCCCCCAGATTTCATCTCCTTCCTCACTACCCACCACAGGTGAAAGATGAATCAATTAAAGAAACGGCAACATAGAAGCCTTCTCTGGGTTTTCCTGTCTGCTCTGTCTTTGCTTCTTCTATCTCCTAGAGTATCTGAAAAGGACCATTACTATCTCCAGATCTTAATCTGCACCCAGCATGTTGGTCCTGGGTGACAAAGAATGGGGAAGACCCCGAGTCTGAGCCACCAGATGCACTTTCAGAAGGTCTCTCAGGTGGGCCAGGCTGTGACAGGGCAGTGGGTTCCACACAGCCCGGAGCCGTGTTTGCAGGCAGCAGGAAGCCTTGCGCAGGATCAGTTGTGCTCTGCTCACGTTTTGGGGGTTAGTTTGTAATCAAAAAGGCTGGAAACTCTCTTTTCTTCTTTCTTTCTTTCTTTTTTTTTTTTTTTTTTCTTAATGGCAGTTGAGATTGTGCAGAAGCAGAGAATTTTCAAGGGGGAGAAAGGCATGTTGGTTGCTTGCATCAGCCGTGATGCCTGCTACCTCTGAGGTAAAACCCTAGTGAAGCCAAGACAACCTGTAGCTTTTATGTCTGTTTATGTGTGAAAATTAACAGAATGGGGAAGGAGAAAATTATATCTTACCCTAGTGGCTTGTTTTAATTCCACAAACTGTCTTGATAGCCTCAGCCACAGCTGACACTTAGCAGGAGTACAGGCTTTTTCCTCGATCAAGATAATGCCATTTTATGAAGGCACATAAACAGACCCAACACAGTGAGCCAACAGGGCAGGTGTTTGACACCACTGTCCTGGAGAGATAGAGGATTGTAGGGAATGAGCCTCCCTCAGCTTCACTTATTCAGAGGCCCTTTGGCTGTCCCAGCTCCTGGCATGTTGGACCAGGTTTCCTAGAAGCGCTGCCCAGAGGCCTCTACTGAAATGGCTGCTGGGGATCCCCCATTCCCACAGCCAAGTCAGGACCAGGAGCAGGAAAAAAATGAGCTGTGCCTCGTTGGAAAGGCACTTCTCTGCAGGGACAGATGGAGGAACAGGGCTGCATGAGCCTTAGCAAGCTTGTGGGAATAGGACCTGGCCAAAGGACAGCTTTGGTTTAAAATGCTAGGAAGAAAAGGACAACGCAGGTTGGAGGGCCTTCTGGATTCCCACTGCTGTGTGGTGGTCACAGCTCCTTCCAGGATGGATGCGGGTTCCCATGGCTCCACATTGCAATCACTGACACTAGGCAGACAACTGGGACCAGCCAAAGAGATCCAATTCCAGACCAGAGAGCCAAAATGGATTTTAAAATAGGCTTTGGCTAAGGGTGAAGAAAGAAGCAAGGGGAGATTTTTAATTTGGGCATCCTTGCAAGACAAACAACCTCTGGAAGGACCTAGGCAGGAGTTGGGATAGAAAGTGTCTGGAAGCAAGGCATGGGCTGATTTCTGTGGAACCTGACTTAACAGTGACTGCAGTCATCTAGTGCAGTTGTGAAAAAATGATCAAAGCAATTCGTAAGGCAGGTATTTTGCACAGGAGAGAAGTAAGGATCCCTGCTGGTGTAGAAGGCACCAGTGAGACCTCAGTCCCCCTGTGCCAATGTAGCATGCCACACTCCAAATCAATTGGAACAGACTCAGGGTCATGCTGCAGGGAACAGGCAGACTCAGAAGAAAGAGGAGGAGCTCGCCTTGTTCAAGCTAGCAAAACAAAGGATGTGATTGCTGCCTTTAAACATATTGGGGGTGGACACCAGGGAAGGAAAACAGCTGTTATGTTGAAGGACAGCACTTCTACAAGAACAAAAGGGTACGAGCAGGCCATGAATACATTTGTGAATATGATTACTGGACACGGTGCCCACAATAGCAAAGGACTTGCCTTGCTGACTAGGACAACCCATCAGTTTTAAGTTGTGCAGTGAATCCCCTGGCTGCTGTTCCTGATTAATTTTTCTGCTGTTAGCTTTATGCTCCCTGCCAGCTAGTCACTGGTAATTCCTCTGGGTGCAACATCCCGCTGTATTTGTCATACGAAAGACTTATTTAGAACAAGAACACCTAACCTGTGCCCCCCCCCACCCCACCCACATTCCAAGTCATGCAGGAGATGAGAAAAGCTGTTCCTGGTGTTGGTGAGAGAAAGCCAGGGAGAGAAAAGAGAAGGGACTGCCTAAATCATACCTCACAGTAAAGGCTACACAAACTTTAAAAATGGGGGCAGTTGCTGAAACTTGCTCACCTGCAGGGGCAGATATAGAGATGAATGAGATCCCTAAAGACAAAAAACAGAAACTCTCAGGTGATGGCACATGTGGAAAGTTTTTGAGCTTGTTACAGCTGTGACCAAAGTTTTTGTTTTTAAATATTGCACTAGGCAGGCTGGTGACAGTTCCTGACCCCATTGGGTTAGGAGGCATCTTCCTGACTTGCTGCTTCCCAGATACTGGTGCAGTGGAGAAATGGAGAGTCTGTTTGCCCCTTCATTGCAGATGATTACACAATTCCCCCACTGCCATGTGTGTGCAGGAGAGTCAGATTTTATGCTAAGGGCTCTGGGAAGGCAATGTGCTTCTTACTGTGGTTCTGGACTAATTTTCTGGGCAGAGAAAATTCCATCAGTGACAGATCATTTTTAGTTATTTTGAGAATAATAGAATGTTCTTTTTTTTAATGTGAGTTTCTTTGGGCTTCAGAATCTATAAACATCTTCATATTTAAGTGTCAGCCTTGACATGCACAGCTGATTTAGACCTCTGTGATAAATATATCTTCTCTGCTATGTATTATTTTTTGGGAGTTATAATTGAATTAAAATTGTGTACTATGTGGGCAGGCTGTGATAGGTAATTAAGTTTATTGATTATGCCACAGCTCAGTTTGTCAGATGCATGGCGCACTCTGCACTATAATTGCTATTATATACTGGACAGAGCTCATCTCAGATGGTACAAACTGGCATCAGGCCATTCCTTCAGCAACAGCTTTCACCAGTTCGGGACTCTGTGTTACTGCTGAAGCTGTGTAAGAGGTTCCTAGGCAAAACAGATGAACCTTGTCTTGCTTGGGAATGTAAAAATTATACATTTATCTCTCTCAGCAGCCAGGAGGATTGAACGGTTCATAAAGCTCCTCTCTAAGCCTGCAGTGGTTTATAGGTTCACGTGGAGGCTATACTGAATTTTCACTTTCTGGTCAGAAGCAGAAATTGCCTTTGACTAAGGACCACACTGAGCACTGTCAGATTTTTATTCCAAGCCCTAAACTCAATGCAGAATTGGTTGGGTTGTAAATCAGGAAAACCAAAATATTTTCAGGGCATCTCTTCTCAGGCAGTGCAAGTAATGGATTCTACCCAAACCAGGCACAGCTTTTTCATGGAGTAAGAAAAATGCAGTTTGGTGCCAGTGCTAAAATGAAACAGGGAAGACTGGGGAAAATGGGAAGGGGGATGAGAGATCTAGGGGAGAGTCGGTGGGCTTTGGGTGGTGATGCCTGGGGCAAAGAGGGGGTCAGAAACATTGCAGGGAAGGGAAAAGCACATGTTTGCAAGGTGTTTCAGGGGGACCGTTGTGGTGGAGAGATGCTGAAAGTAATCCAAGGAGCTCAGGGAGCTAGCAGCAGAGAAAGACACTGCTTTTCCCATCTCCCCCAACCTTAAATGGCATCATTGCCCTCTCATCCTAGAGGCTAGCAGGCCAGGCCTCTTGACAGAGGAAGAAGGGTCAGACTGGCACAGGGACTGGAGAGGACCCTGTTTAGGCAGGCTCCCTGCTCTTGCTCCAAAGGATGTGGGCTGGCAGGAGGTATTGCTGCATTGGGCTGTTGCCTCCACCACTTGACCTGCCCAGCTCTCTCCACGGTGGCAGGAGAAGCCTGCAGGGCAGGTGGCAAGTTGAGTGCCCAGTCCAGGGCAGTCTCTTTCCATATTTCCAAGCACAGACAGATTAGGTTGCTGTGCTCCTTATGCTGCACTTGCACTGCCAGCACCAGCTCTGATCATGCCACCTGGGAAACATGCAGCAGGGCCACACACAGGGTGTACCCACCACTGTCTTGTACCCCACCAGCCTTTCAGGCTTAGACAAACTTCTGAAGACCCAAACATCTCTTCCTCACCCATTTAACATACCTGAGCATCAAGAACCAGAGAACAAGACAAAGCAACTTGTGTCTCCTGTACCATGAGATACATATTTCCTCCAATACTTTTACCTTGAAGCTGAGGCATATTCCTAGCCAGAAGACTGAAAAATACCATGAGAAATGGGTCTGGAAGTGTTACTTCTGAAATGTGATAATACAGTTTCAAAGAGTAGAAAACAGTAAACCTATTTTCAGTTATACTAAAAGATTATTTTTTTTTTCCCCTTTTGGTCTCTTCTTTCCATTCAAATCCTTGAGCCTGTTTATTTCTTTCTCTTTATGACTGAAATGCTCCATTGCTGAATGGCTGCTTGTGCTGGGCTCTGACTGCTGCTAAGCACTTCAGTTTTAAAATGTGAACAATGTGGTGTTAGGGAGGGAGATGCTGTTGGAAGGAAAGTCAAGGTTGAGACTGACTCCTCTGAATATGAGACAAGATGCTAAAGTTGTATTTTTATTTTCACATATAGTAAAATGCTTTTAAGCCTCTGCTGAACTCCAAAGCTGTTTTCATATACTATGTTCAAAACATGCTGGGAAAATAAATGACAAATCAGAATTTCATGCTATTCCATATATTTCTGAATACTTGCTAAATGTATAGCTTTTTCAAAACAGAAACTGCATCCCTAACCTCTTGCCCCTTGTATGCTACTGCTGCTATTCAGCATCCTGAGACAGCCTGTACTTTACATGCTCTGAAGGCCTGAATTCTCCTAAGCTGATCCACTGCACTTTCAGACTATCAGGGTTGACAAGATATTCACAAGCAGCTGTGCCCTTAATGGGCCTGAGTGATGCTTCTTGTAGTCAGTTCTTTTCCTGTATTTCTGGGTACCTGAGTGGGATCTGCATTTACTGGTTGTTTGATTGGCAGGTTTTGGGCTGTTCTGCCCCCATAATGAGCTCTTGATGATTTTGCCAGTCTCAGAGGTCGGAATGGGAAATCCCTCCCCAATCTGTCTCAGAAAGTCCATTCTTGGTGACCATGGAGGCAGCACCTTCCTGGTCCCACTGGATTGCTTCTCCCGCGTTCTTCCCTCCAGAGATGGAACTTGCTCCTCACATCCCATGTAAAGACACAGTGAAGAGATGACCAGCCCTCTTGCCCCTGGGAGCAATTTTTCCCACTGTGTCCAAGAGCTGTAACTGGAAATATGATGACAGGCAGGTCTTCAGGGAAGAACACTGCCAAGGGGCAAAAATAAGGTCCCTGCTCTCTTCTTTCCCACTAGGGCATTGGAGATACCAGGCAGCCCTTTCCACAGCCAGTGAGGATGGAGAACAACCTCTTCACTTTGGTTTTAACTCCAAGACCTCCTCAGCCATTGTCCATCACTCCCCACTGGCTATGCTGAGACCATGCTGCTGAGGTTTTAGCCACCCACCACCTCCCCTCCATGGTACGTGGAGATGTCTCAGGCTGCAGCAAAGGGCACAGCCCCAGGTAACTGTCCCCTGCCTCATGTATCTCCCTCCTCCTCAAATTTACCAGAAGACTTTGCCAATAAGTGTCAGTTCTGGGAAGCAGGGTGAGCTAAAAACAAAGATGGAAGAGCAAGAAGAGGCCTTGGGTTGGGAAAGGACCATTGATGTTTTCTGGTCTCTGATGGAGGCTGATAGGACATGAACAGGGAGCACTGTCAGCAGAAGGCAAATATGTCTCACAGGACACGCTACCACCCTGATACAGTTTGGGGTTTAGGGACTCCATGTTTTTGCATTTAGTAGACCTCAGTAGATGTTCTTCCTCTGTGAATTTCTCCAAGCATGATTTCACTCAGCTGCTAAGCCAGGGGAACGGGCACCAACTCTGCAGCAGTGGCTGATACAGCTGCCACAAAATTTGCATTTTCTTCCTTGGGTTCTTGCACAACTTATTAAGTGCAGGGTCCCAGGACTGTGGCAGGTATGTTCTGGTAGAACTGTGCTGGGCCAGGGTGGCACAAGTGGATGCAGGGAATGGGAACAGGTGTGCTTAGCTTTGGACCAGGCTGCACAGACATGATCTCTCCTCCCCTGCAGGACATAGGCTGCAATAGCCTGCAAATGGGGGATCATCTCAGTCTTGTTAAAAACATGCCTAGGGCTGGACAAGTCCACAGGACCACTATGACCTGATTTAGTGGAAAGAAATAAAAAAGTAATTATCCTTCCAGGTTTTTATGATGTGATATATAGTGCTAAAGTAAGTTAAGCCTTACAAATAATAAGAAGTGTACATTAAAAATATATATATTTTTAAAAATCGAAGTGCCAGATCTGGGAAGCTTCACTGAAGTGGACAGAGCTCAGTTGAATTGACATCGAGGCTCTCTCTCACTACCTATGTTAATAAATTATTTAGGCCTCTTTTGTTGTCTTTTGGAAGTGCTGGGGCTTGGGGTGCTTTGGTGAATCCTACCTTCTGTGGGACTGAGTTCTTTGCCACTGTGTCCTGCCCTTAGGAAGGGCAATTGCTATGGTCTAACTCCTGTTCACCATGCTGAGACTCCTCTAAGGAACCTTGCTGGGTTACTGGAGGAATCTCTCCAATCGTAAGCACCATGAAATCTGCAATTTCTGTTTCCCTGACAAGTGCTGATGTTAAGAAGAAACTGCTAAGTTGACACAGCTGAGCTTACAGGCTGGATCTGCCTTTAATGATAAGAGGATGGGAAAGCCATCTTAGGCAAGAAGGGGTGAATTTTTCATCAGTCTGTTTCAGCAGTGACAGAGGGGATATTCCTGGAGTGTACTCTGCTTCTGCTTAGAGTGATGAGATCCTTAAAGTGAATAAACAGAGACGTGCCAGGCAGCAAGAGCTGGGGCACAGACTGGAAACCATCTGCTTGCAGGGAGCCCAATGATGGGATCTTTTCTCTGGTGCTGTATAGATGGGTTGTCAGGTCTCTTGGGAACAGTGAGATCTGCTCCTACATCTTCTTTTCCTTAACCACACAAGCCTCCTGCCTTTTTCCTCCCTGTCAGGTTGAACATCAGGTTAAATAATAGGACCAATGGTGGAAAGGAAAAAAAAAATAGACTTACATCTGCATTCCTTTGACTTATTGCCCTTTCTCCCCTCTTTTTTAACCCACAGACTAAATCTTTCTTTCTTTTCTTTATTTCTTGTTGCACTGATTGGTCTTGAAGGTGCAGTTGTATTTGAAGTGCTTGACAGCCGTGGGATGGGTCAGGGAAGAGCTGGCTGTACGAAGAGCTGCAACTCTTCCAGGTTGCGTGCAGCATGGTGAAAACTCATTTCAGACATAAAAAGCAGTCGTTGTGGTTTGAGACCAAACAGGCACAGGGAATTCAGAGCCTGACGAATATTCACCTGAGCAAATGTGATGTCTTGGCAAAGACACTGCAGGATGTATCTGTGTGGACTGCATCGAAAGATATATTAGTTGTTCAAGGAGAAGGAAATTCTGCCATGGAAATGCAGTCTTCAACCTGCTGATAAAGCTATGGCTGAGTGCTTGGGGCAGTCATATTTTCCCTTTGCAATAGCAAGGATAGATTTAAAAGTTCTTGGAAGTCATCTGACAGCAAACGGCCCGTGAGATCAAGGCAGGACTCTCTGCAGTTTGGGAAAATGACTTCAGTTCTTCAGCCTGTTGGGTACATCACCAGCATATCAATTGTATTTAAAAATGGGTCCCCTACTACAGAAACCGGAGTTTTCAATTATGTTATAATAGACTATGTTTCCAGAACACAACTGCCACAAACTGATTTTTCTAGAAGCACAGGCTCAGTTCCCCAATTCTTTCTGCAGGTTTTTAAGCAATTCATTTAAATGAATTTCTTGGAGAAAAATAACATCTGCTACCATTTCATGCGATTCGATCTATTTCTCTCTCTTAAAGGGAGACTTCGTGCCCTTCGTATTTACAGATAATAGTGTTAATATGGAAATTAAATTAAGCTAGGATATAAAGCATACATCAATTTCAGGAAGGTAATCAGGTCAGTAGATGTATTTTAAAGGTTCATTGAGTTGGTAATCCCCTTCAATAAAGAGATACAGGTTCTTTTTTGTAGCTTCCTAAATTTTAATAGGACTTTAATAAAGGATTGAAAGAGAAATACATAAACAGAGCATGGAGAGCTGGCTGCTATTTTTTAAATTTTTCATAAAGTGCAGTGAGCTTCATGCTGAACTATAGAAAGTGTAAGCCTTAAACTAAAACAAACACCACAGCTTGTTAACATAACAAACATAACGGCTTTAATATCTTGTTCTTGGAATACCAAAGCAAGTTGCAGTCAAACCCCTAGGTGTACCAGCTCCTGCAAATAAAAAGAAAATATTGTTCTCACACATTGGCTAACGGGCTGCACAGAAAACACAAATAAAAGCATCTGTCTGAGGGAAATCATAACTCCCAGGGCGAGATGCTTTGCAGCAGGTTGGAAACAACCAGGCCCAGTGCAGCTTGGCTCCTGGTGAGGAAGAGAGATGCTCCTCTACCCCTGACCTGCTGCCTGAAGGCAGGGTAACCCCTGGTGCTGTGCCTCTGTGAGCCAGTGAGCGTGACACGAGGCTCCCATGTGGTCCCAGGATCAGGCCATTACCCCTGTTTACACTCAGCCTTGGACCCTCTCACTCTGCTGACTGACCAGCCTTTTGATGCCAATGCCATGAGTTACACTGCTAACTGCTAGCTCAGCTCTGGGGCCTGCAGAATGTTTTCTTGCCACGTCAATAAATTCTTCCTGGCACGCCTGGTTTTACACCACTTTTTGGCCCCTGCTGCACTGGCCCCTCTCTCCCAGACTTCCTCAGGCAGGATCCAAGTGCTTTACTCAGGTTATTAAGCAGAGAGAAGTCTATTTGTACCTTCCAGCCCTTCAGAGCATCCTTATCACCTGTAAACCACCCATCCTACTCTTCTATTAAGCCATGGGTTGGTCTCTCTCAGCGTACCAGCAGGGGTGTCCTTCAGTTTGGATGGTCTTCTCCTGAGTCCTGATGAATCCCTGACTGCTGCTAAAAACCCTCACACCAGCCTGCATGTGTCTCACTCCTAACCTCTGCAGGCAAGTCTGTGCGAGGTTGTTTTTTAAAGTATTTTCTACTTAGAGTCTCCTGATGGATAACAACAAACAAACACAAAAGCATCACTTGCATTTGCAAGCTCCCATTTTCTATAAGTGGAAAAGTGTCCTTGGGCACCTTCCTTCTTTTCCTCCTCCAGGAGGGGAGGAGGAAACAAGTAATTGCCTATTCATGAGCCAGCATTGGTTTTCCAGGGAATGCAACGCTCTGAAGGAGGGTACTCAGAGAATAGTGGTGATTAGGAAAATACTAACTCTGATAATTCAGGATTCCGGAATGAACACATGCAGAAATAGTTAAAACTCCATTTTTACAATCTACTGGTGAAATGCATCACATTTTCTGTCTCAAATTCTCTTTCATCATGCTCATACCTGCCTCATAGATACATCCAGTCAGCTCAAATGTATCTGGAAAATAAGACCTTCTTGGCCTTCACCTGCTGAGGAAGGCACCTTTTTCCTCCTAATACGCAACAGTGTCTCCTGAGACCCTGCAATAGAGCAGGAGTAAAAGTGCTCTCTGCAGTTTTGCAGTTACAGAGTCCCAGGGCTGAATGTAACCACTGTGTTTCATTAAAGTGATCATAGTTTTCCTTCTGGTCCCTCCAGGACGGCTCTTGGCCCTCAAGTTTGCAGGCCAAGCACATCTCTGCATTTAAGCACTATGGCCCTCATGGGACAGAGGAGGCAGAAAGTGATCACACTTTGCAGAGAGGGCTGATGAGCATCAGGGCTACTTTGAGCTGCCATGGAGCAACAGAGCACGCGCAGCGCCGGGCACTGCCGGCAGGCAGCGGGAAATGCGGGATTTGGGTTCTGCCCAAGCATCTGGCTTGCAGGAATAGAGCCCACCTGCTGAGGTTGCGTTTGAATATCATGGCATGCTTGGTGCAGACCTACTGCCCTCCTCACGAGCCTCATTGCTGCTGCTGCCCGGAGGAGGATGGAGCTCTCCCCGCTCCCAGTGCCACGGAAAACTCCCCGTGCAGCCCAGAGCCACAAGCTTGGTCTTGCTTGGAGGCTTTGGCTGCTCCGCATGTCTCCTCTGTAGTATCTTCGGAGCACAAAATGTAGGCAGAGTGGTACTCAACCTTTGTGGGCTTGTGTCCTTCGTTTCATCTCTCTTCTCATGGAGATTTTCTGTCCCCATTGCCATCCTGAAGGATGGAAAACAGCTCTCCCAAGCCTGGATGTAATTTTTAGTCATTACTTTGGTAATCTTTGCCCAGAATACATTTGTCTTGGGGCAGAAACATGTGAGATGTTCTAGGCTCCCTTCCCAGTTATACTTTCTCCAGCAATATGCATAGATTTTAGTATGCCAGTTTACAATGCCTGAAAATGAACTCGTTGTGGATGGTCTTAAATCCTGCCTGTGCATTGCTGTTTTTGTTTGTTTATCCATTAAGAGCTTAAACTGCCTTTATGGCACATATTAGGCCACAGGGATATTTTAAGAACCAGACAATAAAAGGCTATTGCACAGGTAGTAAAGTAGTTTATTTCTTTTCCGTTCCTTCTTCACTCAGTATCTGCTCTGATGTGTCCACCAAATGGAAGGGGAGGGCACTTGGAGACTAGGTCTGGCCATGGCACTGCCAGCAGCTGGCTTTTAGAGGTAACTGGAAGGAGCTGGGAAAGGAGGAATTGTACCTTCTGGCACTTCTTTTCATGTCCTGAGAACCTGGGACTGCTTCTCAGCTGCATCTTCAGCATTAACAAAACCACTAAGTATTCCTGTACACACACATGTCAAACCAAATGAATTTGGTCAAAATTACTTCCCACTGTATTTAATGCCTCATGTCTTGGCAGCTGTAGCACCACGAGCCTCACAGGTCTCCATGTTGCTGTGCAGGGGACTAAAGGCAGTACCCTCAGAAGTGGGGAGGTGGCACAGATTTTTTTTCTGGAGTAACGTTTCATGTGTGTGGTCCTTACTTAGCCTGAAAGAAGTCCCAGCATGAGAAACCTGGTGTCCATGAAGACCGCACAGCACAGGAGGCAACTGGGCAGGAGCTCTCTTGATGATCCATACCAACACAAGTGGCCTTTACATTTGCAGGGAAGACAAGGTCTACTGGATTTGGACTCTGTGCCCCGGCTAACACGATGGGGAGAAGCTGGGAAATAAAGAATCTGAGGGATTTGGCAGATTTCATGTTCCCAGAGAGGCAGCATATTGGCCCGATGGGATTCTGTGATTCTGTGATTCTATTCTGGCCCTGCACTGCATCAGTTTGGGGGGGGCATGTGGTGAAATGAGGGTGTTGAGAAGTAGCAAGGGCCAAAACAAATCTTTCTCTCTGTTGGCAACTGTAACATGAAACCAGGAAGAAATATCACCGAAATACAGCTATGTGTCCTTATATCCCAGGCAGTCTCTGATGGAAAACTTATACTAGAAATTAGGTCATAAAATAAGTTCCATTGCACCGTTACGCCTCCAGCTCAGTGGAGGACCTTGGTGCTGATAATCTGCTGTGTTGTTTCCACCCATTTACTTTTATGGGTCTCTCAAAAACGCAGTTGCAGATCAGATCTACTACGATGCTCAGACACCAAAACAAACCCTTTCTTACCTCCTCCTTTTAAATCCCACAGCTAGGATAACCTGCTCAGCAGCCTCTGACACCAGGAAGTCAACACTTGCAAGTGTAGCAGAACAGTTCTTCCAGAATAACGACGGTGTTATCAAGCACTGTGTGGGCATTTTCATTCCAGGAGAAGAGCCGCTACCCCAAGACTTCTTCCAGAATAACTATTTTGGTAAATTTCCAACTGTAGGCAAGCCCTAAGCTTTTCAGTCACGACTGGAATGAATCATTCATTTCTTTAGGAGAATGCAACAATCCTGCATACAGAGTGTCTGAAGCTTTTTGGCTCAAAAAAGCTACATAGTCCAGAGCTGAAATGTGAGCAATTGCTGCAAATTATAGGTAAACTCTTCCTTATTTCTCACTTTTGCAAATGGTTTCACTGAAGTTAAGGCAACTATTCAAAGGCTTAAGTGCATCTGAAGCCTCTGAAGTGGAGACCAGAGAATAATTGCATCAAGGAGTGGAATATCCGTGACGGAGGAGGCAGGCAGGGAGGTGAGTTACCTGCTCCTCAAGAGAGAGGTAGATGGCAAAACTGAGGTTGGAATACTGCACACTGTCAGATCTGCTAAAAAGCAGATGGCAGAGATGTTGTTCTCCCCCTTTCTCCCACAGCATCACCTTGACCCAGTATGGCACATGCTTTGGGACATGCCCAGGGTGACACCTGGCCTCAGCCATCAGTGCAGCACCTCTTTCTGGCCTTGGTCCTCCCCAGGAGATGAAGGATCACACCTTATAGTGCAGTTTGTGGTCTACAAGGAAATCCCAGTAGGAGCTGGCATGTGTCTTAGAGATGGCTGGAAGTTCACAGCAGAGCAGGGAACACAACCTCCTTCTCTTAGCACTCTGCTGACACTGAGGCACAGTTGGGTTCAGGACACAGACTATTGTTTTGTTTTGTTTTGTTTTCTACTTTTTTACAAAGTAAAAATCCCTTTGCTAAGGTAGGTGCCCTACTTGAAATGCAGGCGGAGGAAAAGAGGCATCAAACTCATTTGGATGCTAGGAAGGAATACCCAGTGCTGGTTCTTCACCAAATACCAGAGAATTGGGTGTCTCCACATTCTTGCTCTCCTGCAACCATTCTGATCTCAGGAGGTCACAGCCAGGCTTGTCCCTGCTGGCAGATCATGCCTGGGCTTTATGTAGTCCATAAAAAAATGAGCTGCAAAGTTTCCTACCCCTGTAATAATGCTGGCAGTTGCTGGAGAGGTAATCAGCTTGCAGCATTCATTCAGCAAGAAGAGTTGCTGGCTGCCACATGATGCCACAGCAGCAGGTCACCTGCACCTGAGCCACTCATGGGAGAACTGGTGTCCAGACAGAGGGCTGTTCGCCAAAACACCCCCATTGAAGAGGACTCAGAGAGCTCATAGCCTGATACTCCTTCAGTTTCAAACCTGCAGTGGGGCTGAGCACTTCCAGAGAAGTCTTCTCTGGGTACAGCTCCTCCAGGAGAGTCCAGCCCAGCTCCTCAGGCTGCAGTGATGCAGGACTGGGATGGATGGTGTCGAATAGGGGAGGTGACAACTGAAAATACCTGCACAAGCAGCTTGCTCACTGAGCTCAGCACTTGAACCGTGTGGCTCCCCAGCAAGAAAACTCTGGGATATACTGTACAAGGCAAATGAATTCCCAAGGTAAGCTGTGTGATGGGTTAGGGGTGTTTTCAGCTTGGTTTCAACTTCTTCAAGTGCTCCCTCTTCCTGTATTTAGGCTTGAGGAGAGCCAAGTAAGAGTTCTCCTTTGTCTCTTCTCTCTTTTCTTTTGTTGTTATCTCCACTGTTCACCAAATGTTTTTGATGTCTTCAGGCTCTTTGGAAATCTTTTCATTGCCCTTCCTTCCTGCCAGCCTTCTTGAGCTCTGTTCAGTTTGCTACTGCATCATTTCCAAAGTATGATGATCACATATACGTGTACAAAGACATATATATCTAAAGGCTGATCACACCATTTGTTACTCAATAACCCTTTCCATCTACAGTTTAGCATCTCTCCAACTACTTTTTGGGCCACCACTGACCAGCCACTTTCACCTGACTTCCCTTGATAATATTGGAATATTCTTTCTTCGGAGTGACTACAGTCAATTATTTCTTCTATTCTGCTTTGCCTCCTGGAGTTTTTACACTCCATTTCACTTACCATAATGTTGCCCAGTTATCTTTCTATGTCAAGACCCTTCTATTGTTCCTTACAATTCTGTTTTTGACACGCTGCACTAATTGTTTTTTAAAATATGGCATTTTCCACTGTTCTCTCATACTTAATCTGCGCTATATCAGATCATGATCAGGCCTGGATGCAAGGGAGGGCGTATAAAGGGGCAGAAACACCTGCACACAGAGCCATGAGACCCTTTGAGAGGAGCTTTCGGACTTTTTATGTTTGGAAAAAAACAAGGAAATGCTATTCCAAGGTCTGTGCAGGGAGTGCCTCGTTATCTGTGCTGAGTTCCTTCTTCCTCGGCGGGTGTCCTTTCACATCACTTCTGATCTAATAATCAGAGGTTTTGTCTGAGAGCCATTTCTGCTTTTATCTTGTTGCTATAATTACATTGCTTATCTTTTACAGGGGCAGCTGGTTTAGAGCATCCTGTTTTAGGAAAAAAAACCCATATACTGCACTGAAGGATCCTAAACAGGAGTTTGCTCAGAGTGGCTTGTGGGCAGCTTTTTACCTTTACAGCTTTGTTCTGTCCCAGTTATGCAGGGCAAACTGAGGAAACTGTGAGTAAGATTTGTGCAACTCATTTTCACACTTCTGTCAGTCATCCTCTAGAAAGAAACAGCCTGGTCTTAGAGGATTAAAAAAATAAATGAATAGCAGAGGGATGAAAAAATTTGGAGGAGAGACAGAGTAAAGGAAAAAGCAAAATTACAGGCAGAGGAGCAGAGAGGAAAGGGAAACAGTGTTCTGTAATAAATTGCTGAAAAAATTACAATCCCAATTTAATACTGTTAGGATATGGGGTATATTTTGACACACTTTTCACTAAAAAGAGCAAACACATATTTAGATGGATACTTAAATAAATAAAATCTTCCCAGTCTTCCTTAATCTCAGATTGTCTTATTAAGAGCTCAGATTCATAAAGAGGAAAATCCTGTTAAGCTACATGTACATCCTAGCAGTAATGTTTGCTTTTAAAGATATCTCTCTCTCCTACACACTCCCAAATCACTTAAGAGGCTTTTATTAAATTTCAGAGTTAGATAGCTTTCCTTTGCAGGCAGCCCAGGAGTAGGAAATGCTGGCTAGTTAAGAGCAAGAGAAGGCAGGCAGTATTGAATCAGTAAAGAAAAATAAAAGAAGAAACCAAAAACAAAACAATAAAACAAACCACTGTAAGAAAAACACGGTAGAGTTAGTTCTCCCTCCTGAACGAGCTGGCAATACGTTTCAAAATGATACAAGGTCCCTGTTTCATACGACCCTGTTACAAGACATCAGCATGTGAAAAAGCAGAAGACAACACCACAAAACTAAGTAGCACTGCAAAAAATTACCTGGTTTTAATCACACAGCTATTTAAGGGTGACACAGCCAAGGGGACCAAGCTGTGAGAATGGTCACACTGCTCCAGTGATATGTATTTACCAAGCAGAGATGGGCAAGTCTTGCTGCTCTTACACTGAAGCTGGAAGGACTAATAAGTGATCATCAGAATTTTTTTATTATTATTTTTTTTCTTGGGGGGACAAATAGATAAAGCTTCTGCTTTTGGGGTAAATCCCCAGTAACTCCATTGACCTTCTTAGTTCCTGGGTGGGCTCCATTAATTTGTTACATTGTTTTCCTCATTAACAGCTTATTAAGGCAGGCTAGGAGAGCAAATGGCAGCATATGGGCGTCGCGTTCCAGGCAGCCAGGCTGAAGCGGTGGCCACGGCCCGGGCCACGCTCCAGCTGCACCTGGGGGCTTTGCAGAGCATCCTTGTCTCCTTGCTGATTCAGATGGAGCCAGGCTGGAAAACAAGTCCCAGAGGAGCTCGCTCCAGCGTATCTCGTGGCGTATGAGGCATTGCAGCGAGGCAGATGATGTAATATCGATTGTCTCTTAGTGAGAGAGGAGGGGAATGTCAGCCAAAGAAATTACGCCTGTGAATAGCAGATGAGGAGGAAATAATGAGAGAATTGGTGGAGTAGATGAAGACATAAAAGCATGTAATACAAAGAAAGAAGCATTTGCTCTGCCCCCCGTGACCTGCTGTGGTGTTAGTGTACAGTTTTAGTAGTGTAATGATCATTAAGACTCTGATCTCCATTACTAGGAGCATGGATATTTCTCTCTCTCACACAAGACTGTGCGTTTCAGTCTGGTATTAATAAAAATTGGTTTCACATATCATTACACTTCCCCAGCTTAATCATCTTTGAGCGTATTGTGTGTTCAAACGTTGCCATTTTGGGCAGAGCAGTGAGCCAGTCATCTTAACAGGTTGTTTTTTCCAGCATCTTGGTACAATCCCTTTCAGGCTACGCAAGTGCTGTCACCGTGGCCTGTTTTGGCAGCAAGGAGTGAGTCTCAGGGCTTTGACACAACCATGTGATGATTTGCATTGATGAGTTGTTTGTTTTTTTCCTCTCTTCAGATAAATAATACTATTTTTTTCAAAGCAGCAAACCTGGGAGTGACTGTGTAGAGTGCAAATGTATCAAGAAAAGCTCGTGAGGAATTTTTCAGCAAAACAAACTTTTGCCCAGTATCCGAGAGGGAGATAAAACCAAAACTGGGCTGCAGAAGCAGGTCGGATGCAGCAGGGATGGCTTCCAACTGGCTCAAGGTGATGCTGCCCTGAGGACAGCATCTCCCAGCCCCAGCTGGGCTCAGCTCCACTGTGGGAAGCCCAGGCAGCAGCTCTCTGGGATTTGAGGCTGCTCAGCTTGTGGCTGTGGGAATCCCCAGGAGACAGAGGCAGCTGTTCCTCTGTTCTGCATTGGGGGAAAAAAATAAAGGCTAGGAATGATTTGATTTTTCCAAGAGATTCTTTCACCTTTTTCCTCCCTCCCCACAGATTTTCCTTTCTGGGGGGAAAATTACTCATTTTTCTGCTGAAACAAACTTTTGCAAATGTCAGGATTTCTTGCAGAATATGCAGTCCTGCATTTCAACCAGCTCTCAGCAGACACATTTCAAACCAAGGCATCTGCAGTGTGTTTAGTTTCCTTAGTTACATGCCATATGCATCCAGGTAGAAAGGGCAAGGATCTGACACAGCTAATATGGCTTTTTAAAGTACCTGAGTCCTTCCTTGGCTTTTAGAGAAGCAAGGAGTGTATGTCTACAGCCAGGAAGACAGCAACTAGAGGACATCTGACCTTGCCTCTCCTCCACCCCCCTTATCATATCAGCACATTTCCAGTTTCTGCTTTCCATTGTTTAGAGAAAAACAGTGCTGCAAGGAAGGGGATGATTTACAGTGTACTTGCTTACTTCACTAATTCAGGCTCCACACACAAGGCTAAGAGCATACATCCTATTTCCCAGATATGAAAAGGGGCTGCCTAACTTCAGTTTCCTCACTCTGAACAACCAGTCTGACCTCCTGCTTAAACTAGAAAGACATCCTCACCTCTTCCAGGTTAACCAAGCCCTGGACAATAAATCAAATGCAATAAGGAGTCTCCTTCCTGGGATACAACCTTTTCTTGAGGTGGTTCTTCTCTGCCTGGAGATGTTTCGGACTAGGTCACAGGAGCCTGAGTTGCCTTCTCCAGAGAATGGCTGCACATTCCCCTCCAAACTGGTGGGGGGGATTTATAAACCCATGGGACAAAAGCACATCAGCTCTTGCTGGGCTTGGAGCAAGCCAGTGGTCCTGAACACCTTCTCTGAAGATGCTACCTTACTCCTGGAGGTTTATTTTTCTAGATGTCGTCTATGAGTATGAGAGCAGGCAAAGCCATGAAGTTTGGAATTAATGACACAAAGATGCTTGCCTGGATCTGTGGAGTCTGAAAGTTTTCAGCAGCCTCCTCCTTTTCTGTGGCACGTGGACAAAGTTTCATTCTGGTGCTGTAATTTTCTATATTCTGGCTGCCATGGGTGATGTAGGTTTGTCTGTGCTTGAATGTGCATGTTACACTCTATGTTGGAAGGGGCAGCTGGGTGCCAGGCAGCTTCTTTGGGTGGTTGTAGTTGGGATCAGGAGGGAAAAAAACTGAGCTTTTTCTGAGAGAAGCTCAGCTGGGGCAACACCTGGATGGAGACAGATAAACAGAGACTTCACCTCGAGATGAGAAACACAGGAGGATCCTTGATCCTCACAGCAGGCTGCAAGGAAGGATGGGTTCACCAGGAAGGGGAGAGTTATTTCCACTGCTTTTGTTTTTATTTTGCCCTCCCCAGGGCTCTGAGCTTCCCTAGTTCAGCAGTTGCCATATTCTCATTTGGATTTCAACAAAACCCTGCTGCAGAGATCCAGCCCCTCTGCTGGGGTTCTCAGAGATCACTTCAGGGAGAGGGGAACCAGATAACCCTAAAGCTCACATGTCAGTCACCCCAGATTTCTCTCCCTGGTTCCAGGCAGGGTGCTGTGTGTCAGTGGGCAAGACTAGACTGGCTGCCCAGAGCTCAGCCCACCAAGCCACCTTTTCCTTGGCTCCTAGGAACAGGCTCTCTTCTCTGCAGGCAGAAAGAAGCCCCTTCCCCTGAGGATTAGATCCCTGCACAGATCCCTGTTTGAAAATGCATCTTGGCTCTTCCTTGGCCTCTGCAGGCTGTAGCCCCTTGGCCCCCTCATTCTGCACAGGGGAGGAAAGGGGTCCACAGATAGAATCATAGAATCATAGAAGGGTTAAGATTGGAAGGGACCTTAAAGATCATCAGGTTCCAACCCCCCTGCTCTGAGCAGGGACACCTCACACCAGACCAGGCTGCACAAGCCTCATCCAACCTGGCCTTGAACACCTCCAGGAAGGAGGCTTCCACAACCTCCCTAGGCAACCTATTTCAGCACTTTACTACCCTCATAGTGAAGAACTTCTTCCTGATGTCCAACTTAAATCTACCCTCTTTCGGTTTGAAACCATTACCCCTTGTCCTATCACTACTCACTCTGGTGAAAAGCCCCTCCCCAGCTTTCTTGTAGGCCCTTCACGTACTGGAAGGTGCTATGAGGTTTCCCCAGAGCCTTCTCTAGGCGGAACAGCCCCAGCTCTCTCAGCCTGTCTTCATAGCAGAGGTGCTCCAGGCCTTTGATCATCTTGGTGGCCCTTCTCTGGACCCTCTCCAACAGGTCTATATGTTTTCTGTGCTTGGTATCATCAGCAAACTTGCTGAGGATACACTCAATCCCAATGTCCATGTCTCCAACAAAGATGTTAAACAGCACTGGTCCTAATACTGACCCCTGAGGAACACCATTTGTCACTTGCCTCTACTTGGAAGTTGAGTCATTGACCACCAGCCAGCCAATGAGCCACTGGCCATCCACCCTTATCCACCGAGTAGTCTATCTGTCAAATCCATGTCTTGTCAGTTTGGAGACCAGGATGTCATGTGGGACAGTGTCAAACACCTTCCACAAAACCAGGTAGATGATGTCAGTTGCTCTGCCAATATCCATCATCTCTGTAGCCTTGTCATAGAAGGCCACCAAATTGGTCAGGCATGATTTTCCCTCAGTGAAGCCATGTTGACTGTCACCAATCACCTCTTATTTTCCATATGCCTGAGCAGATTTTCCATGAGTATCTATTTCATGACCTTGCCAGGCACAGAGGTGAGACTGACCAGCCTGTAGTTCCCTGGGTCTTCCTTTTCCCCTTTTTAAAAACAGGCTATATTCCCTTTTTTTCAGTTGACAGGAACCTCACCAGACTGCCATGACCTCTTCCTCCACAGCCTTGTACCCCAAACTCTCAAAAGCCATTCCTCAAAATGTCTGCATTTAGGAAGAAGAAACAGTGACAGGAGTGCTGATGCTGGGACGTGGAGGGTGTCCTTAAAGTACTAACAGGCTTTATTTATGTCTGCAGGTACAGACAATCCATCATGGGAAAGAGGGAGACACCAGATGAAACAAATAGTGAAGAAAAACAAAGATAAATAATTATGTACACAGTGTGCCTGTGGAGTGCATCTTAAAAAGAGTTATTTGGGACAGGCTGTACTGATGCTAGATTATAAAAAGGACTGGATAATTTTATAAGCAATCTAATGCTTCTGCAGTGTGTGAATGTATCTGAGGCTTCAGAAAATAAGGTACTCAGCTTACGAAAATAAAATCTCCCACTTGTATCATATGATTATACAACTTGCTGGATCAATTACAATCCATATTTTTTTAATTTTACATTTCCTCAGGCCTTGGGTTCCGCCCAGCTCTGGTGGTTGAATGTGGACTATGAAAGGAGCAGTGGTAAGCATTCTAATGGAAAATATCACATTACCCAAAAAAAATCCCAACAGCATTGATTTGTTGGGTGTTCATCAATTTAGCTCCTTCCCTGACAGAAGTGAAGTGTGCTGTGATCCCACTGCTTGTCCTTCCTCCATCCATCAGTCCCTCCTGCAGCCTCCCAGCTGCCACCAGAGCTGTGACAGGACCACCTCCGCCATGAGGGTCAATGTTTAGGCCACCAGCTGGACACACTGGCCTCTGCTTCTCTCCTGCCAGTCACCAAGGACCTCAGGGTTGGTCATAGCATTGGGGGGCTGGAAAGGAGGGAGAGGTCCTGTAGCAGAGGCAAAGAAATGACAGGGAAGAGCTGTGTGGACTGTGACAGGGCGACTGAGCAGAAAGGGACATTTGACATTTGGAGGAAGGTGAAACTGGGGTATAGAACCTCAAGAGATGAATTGCAGAGTGGGGGGGAAAGTATGGACCTCTCAGGTGTCCATCCATCCCAAAATCAGATGTATTATTTCATGGATTTGCCTCTCGTCTTGGCTGCAATGATTTCTGAGGTGTTCCCACAATCATGTCCCATTTCCTCCCCACATGGAGGGAGCACATTGCTGCTGCCTTGCTGAAGCTGGCAGCCCCTCTTTTTTGGGGGCAGAACTGCACCTACTTTCACTTCAAACCTTGAAAAAGGAAGAGGTAGGGAAAAAATTCTTAGCAAGGATGTGAAACCTCAGGAGCATGTGACAAACAGCACAGAGCCAGCGTGACAACTTCCTTCAGTGCCCTGCAAATGGCACTGTGCTGGGGGCATGGCCGGAGAGAAGCAAGTGGGGCCAAAACATCACTGCCCCTGAGCACTGCTGTGCTCCCAGCTTTCTCTACACAGATCTCTGGATGACAAAGAGAAGCTGCAAAGTCACCTGAAGTCTTCTGCCTCCACTCAACCAAATCCACCACACGGTGCCAGAAGCCCACTAGCAGAGGATTAAAACCTGTGCCCTGGGTCTTCAGGGCTAATTTGATATAGGTTTTGGTTTTTGACACAGAGCTGTTACTGACCAAAAGTGGCAGTACCATGGAGGGCTGACAGCTGGGCATGTTTGTTAGGGGGCACAATCATTGCATGTCTGTCATTAATTTGGGTGACTGCAAAGGACTTGGGCACAAGTGGCACTGTTTGGGTCTTTCTGCAAATGAACACTTGCAAAGCTGCTGGAGAGGGATGGGAGGGCAGTGAGGGTTTCATCTGTGAAGGGTGGCTTGTCCAGCTTGTGTCCTTCACACACCCAAAATCAATTTTTGACTAGCTCTGATTGGGTTGGCAAATGCACTTTTCCTCAGTTCTATTAAATTTGGGGATATCTTACTGCAATATCAAAGCAAGACCCAGCTGCCTATGGCTGCTTATTTTGCAAGGTAGATGGTATTGAGGGCTCCCCACAAGCAGTGAGGCTGGGTAGCACAACCAGAAGAAACACTGCTTGCACAAAAGGTCTTTAGTGAAGGAAAATAAAGACCACAGCAGAGAAATATGTTCGGATTATGATCGGTCTTAAACACACATTAGGGGTCTGGTATGAAGCCCTGTGAAATCAGAGTTTTTCTGTCAAGTACAGTGATTTTTTTTTTATCAGGTTCTAAGTAATTTGTCTCCTTTCTTTCCTTGGTTGTTGCTGGGGTTTTTGTGTTTTGTTTTGTTTTGTTTTGTTGTGGGTTTTTTTTTATAATGAGTAAAGCTATATCAGCTGTAATGGATTGCTTCTCTCCCTGCTTTCAGGAGCCAGGAAGAGAATCACTGAGCCATATTCTCCTGCTCCTCTGCAGAAAGCAAATGGCTATCCTTGGATATCAATCACTGGGGTAAAAGCTAAGAAATGTTACCAAGGAAACGTTGTCAGGCCCATTGGCAGTCTCCTTTGTTTAGTAAGTTTACCCATGAGCAGCATTTTATTGTTCTGAAATCAGGAAGTGTTAAAATAAAATAAATACACAACGTTTGACAGACTGACCTGCTAGGCATCTTCCCAGGTGTAGCCAACACCCAAAGTATATTGCTCTACTTTGGTCTATCAGGTAGTTAATTAATTAATCAGTTTTGGATTCATAACCTCAGCTGGCCTTCTGAATAAATACAAAGTACATTTGCCACTAGGTAAAAAGTGTTATTTCTCCAAGCAGGTAAACATTAAGAATACTTGTAATCCAAAGTAAGAAAAACGAAGGACAACAACATGTCACACGTTGATCCAGCTGTGAAGCATGAATAATAGCAAAGGGGATTGCAAAAGAAACAGAGCTGGCTCTGACTGGCGAGGTGCCACTTCTACATCGTGTGGGTGTGTTTAGGACTCATGAAAGCAGGGGACTAATAGCATCGATTTCAGCCAGACCTCGTGAAGCGGGCGCTGTGCTACGCTTCCATCACCCAGCACTTACAACACCCTCCAGCATCGACCAGCTCCGCCTCTGCTGCCCCAGCCTGGTCCTCCCGACGCCAAGCTACCCTCTGCTCAGCACCTCCTGGGAGGTGACAAGTGCCCTCGGCTGCCAGTCACTTCAGTGCAAGCTGAGGGCACCCTGAGCCTCGTAGGAGGCTTTCGTGCTTTAGCAAAAAATTGCTATTTAAACAGGAGGCTGTGCTGCATGTTTCGTGACACACGCAAATAGAAGCTCTGGTGTCACCTTCGTCTCCTTCCACGATCCCAGAGTAGATCTCAGTCTTCAAAGGTGGAGGGTTAGTGTCATGTGGCAGCATAGAAATATAGGAAAATGGGGACACCGCCCAGCTCAGATGAGCTGTTAAGGGTGCACATGAAACCCCTCAGGTTTCACCTAAAATAATGCCTATTCCTGGGCCCCAGGACCTCTGGAGAGCACCTTTTCCTGAGGCTATGTTCAGCATCCCAATGTCCCCCCTAAAATAGGAGCCAGGAGATGTTCAAAGCAAGGCTAGGTGCTCACAGTGCCAGCGGAGGAGGGACCCCACTTCATGTGATCTCCACAGGTGGGCCAGCCCTGCTCTCCCAAAAACCCAGCTGCAAAGTGCTGGGAGCCCAAGGCTGGTGCTGGGTGGGAATGCATCCTCTGGAGGCACTGAGGCCTTAAGCAACATTGTGCCAAAGCATCATCTGAAAAGACATCAATAAATGCCATTTTTTTTCACACAGGTGCTTCCAAGCATTATGAACTTTCCCTCAGACAGAAAGGGCACAGCTGATGCCATAATTATTGCAAAATAAAAAGATTAAAATTGACTAATGTATTCGGGCACCAGCACCAAGTCACATATCTATCTAGTTTTATCGGCACTTTCATGGACAGTGAAGGAGGAGGTGAAGCAGGAAGTCCTGCTCATTAACTGTAATATTCTCTGACTTACAGCATTCTTTCTCAATTTTTTTTTTTTCCTTTTATTTTTAAGGACAGAGTGTCCTGGACTGAATGATCCTGTGTGAATAGCAAAACTGGGGAGGAGAGGACTCTATTATCCTGGAAAGAATAAAGAAAAAGGAAAAAAAAAAAAAAAAAAAGACAAGAAGTAATGATCTTTTTCTTCTCCTGCCAACTCAGGATCATACACCATGATCAACCTTGTAGCCATGGGCAGGCTGCAGGGAAGGTGTCAGTCGAAGGGAATGCTCTGCCAAACAGTGACACCTCAATGCTGGAGCAGCCCTCCGAAGTCACACTGCTCTCTGCTCGCCCTGAAGGAATCAGCACCCATGATCCTACTTGAGACTGGAGCGACTGTCACTTTTGGGATGCTGTGCCTGGGCTTTCATTAGACTTTGCTCGTGTGCCTCCTGCAGTCTGCCAGAGCCAGCCGGTGTTTTGGGTGCCGTTCAGAGGAGAGAGATTACATCCATGCTAGATGCTGAGGAAACCTTTACAGATAAGGATGTGGATAAATGTCTGTCTGCTCAGAGGCCAGGCTCCACCTTTTCCTTTCTTATTTTGCTGCCATTTGTTAGTTGAAATCCATTGTGATGCTTCCTGTTCTCAATCCAGATGTTTTCCCCAAAACAACAGGGGTCTTCATAAGAGCCTGCAATGGAGATGTGGAGGGCATTAACTGGAGACTTAGGCCCCTATCTTCTTTCCACCAAGGACTCCCTTGTAATGGATGAAAATCAATTCAGCCTCTTCTTTTGTCTCAGCTTCTCATCTGCAGGACAGGAAAGATGGGACCCTTGTGTCACTACAGTATAGATGCCTTTCTAGCCCTTTTCCCAGGGATGACAGATCTTGCCCTCACAACAGGAGTGTTGTTCTTCCATCAGGGCTATCATGTGAGGCCATTGCTCTGGAAGAGCAGCCATCTCCCAGCAACCTGGCCCCTTCGAAGGCATGGCTTTGAAAAGCAGCCACAACATCTACCTATTGCTCTGTGAAGATTCCCCAAAGTCGCACGGGAAACTCCTTCATGGAACTTAAACAGGTCAAAGGCAGTGAGGACCTCAGCTCCCTGGTGGAATGATATCCCTCTTGCAGAGGGATGCCAGGTCTTGAAGGCAGGAAGAAAACCTACCGTGGCCAGGCAGGACATCCTAGCCATGGTTTGCTGGGGGATGGACAAGCTCTCTTGCACCTCTACTTTGCTTCTTTCACCGAGGCTGGAGGAAAAACAATTCCTGTATCTGGCAGAGGAGAGACAGTGTGCTTCCAGGCTATCATCACCCTGCTCTGCTTACCCACTTCTCTTTTCCCCTGCACACTCAACCCCCTCCTTGCCCCCGCAATGGCTGCAGGCAGGGGGCAACCACCACCTGCCAGTGACTTGGTGGTGGGTGGTGAGCGATGAACGACTGGTAGCTGAGAGAAAATACACCTCATGATTGCACCTCATGCTAAGGAGGGAAGGTGGACAAGTGTTTGTGGGTAATCCTGAAGAAACCACAGCCCCTGCCTGGCTGATAACTCCACTCTCCTATCTTTTGCCACTTGTAGGATGCTTGTGTTGATGCCTGAACAGCAAGAAAACCTATCAGTGGCTCCCATATCATAAATATGGGGCCTCTCACAGATGAAGAAGAGTGTTCATAGCAATGCTGCTGCATTCAGAACAAATGCTTATCTGAATGAGTCAAAATTAGTATAATTTGTCTTAACACCATTCCCCCCTTTCCTGTCTCAAACCCAGTATCATAAATGAAACATTCTCAATGTGAGCTGCTTGTTCATTTGTATTGACAGTTGGTAACAGGAGATAAAACGTGTTTCAAGACACTTGTCACAGCTAGGTAGTGTCTGCTGTTCTCTGTTGCTCTGGGGCCTTACTCTGACAGGGAACAAGTAACTTGTCCAAGCGACTCTCCATTGCCAATATTCACTGGCCCAGCTGCACGAGGCTGTGAAAGCTGGCTTTCCTTCAGGGAGAACTGGGGGCAATGAGCAAAACTGAGATAGAAACATCACAAATATTTGCTTAATCACATTAAACAATCAGAGGGGAAGGAGCCCATGAAATGCAGCAAGGGTTATGGATCAGGCAGGGACAAACCAGATGGGGGAAGCAAATGTGAGGAGTCCAGAGGGTGCTAAGATAAAGTGTTTCCGGCTCCAGACTCCTGCTGAAACCCCCCTCCTAGCTTTAGCTGGCTTGCAGACCAACTGCTGGTGAGCCAGCTGTCCTTACCCCCATGGGTGAAGGCAATGGCCTGAGGGAAGCTGTCCCTGTAGAAAAGGAAAACATCGAGCAGCAAAGCAGGGCTGTGCCCGGGGACCTGCAGCCTTCCTCATCCATCAGAACCTGGGGGGACTGCACAACCACATCAACTGCAGCCATGGCACAACTGGTGTCCAGCTGAGTAAGGCACAAACAAGAGAAACTCCTGACTGCTGCCAACATGGTATTTAAGCACCAGGAATGATTTTGGGCAGCTGTCTGCCAAGGGGCTTTGCAGCCACTGCTGTCCCTGTGTTCCCCTGTTCGTGCCCTGCATGGTGAAGGCAAGGTTGGGTTGTGATTTTTCATTAGCTGATTGCTTTTACAGCCTCTGAACTTTACTCCTCCATACTTGATCATCTGGACTTTTATTTGTTAAAGGAGGCATGACATATAACCACTTTCCTAATGTACGCCGGGTTGGTTTCACCTGCTCTCGCCCCAACCCAAAGAGAAACCACGTAATTATCCACATATATTTTTCTGCCTTGTTTTTTTCCATGGATCCCGAGCTTTTATGTATGCAAGTGTTCATACGCCACCCAGTGGCGCCCGAGACCTGGTCTCACCAGCGACCTTCCCTCCGGGTGCCCAAACCCCCTTTCCCGCAGAGCATCTCCCCGGCAGCAAGGGAGCAGCACCCGGAGCTGTGCTCTCCGGGGCTCGCAGGCAGCAAGGTCCTTGGGGAGCTCTCTCCGGACCTTGGTGCACACAACCACATGGCTGGCTCCCCGTGTTCTGCGGTCCTCAGGGTGCAGCATTGCACTGTCAAGTTAGCACGAGCTGATGGGGCACTATGTGTACAACCTTTCCAGTCGCTTGCATCCCTCTTGCACACGCAAATGATTCCTGTCAGCTCAGCTGGGCATGGTGTCATGGGCTTAGTTTTCAGCCAGCTTTGAAAATAAATACAGAAAAAAAAACAAAACAGCCCTTGGGCCAAACTTGGGAATATCTTTTCCCACTCATGTCTAGCCATGGGTCCTTCAGTCAAGCATGAAAATACTCAGTGCTACAGCACACAGCCCCTTACCAGTTCTCCCTGTCTGCACTGCTGCTCCTGGGCTGAGCAGGCAGCTAAGGGGAAAGCTGAAGGGAGAAGGAGAAATACCAAGGTACAGCTGTAGCCAGCTCCGTGGAATCACAGAATCACAGAATGGTTTGAGTTGGAAGGGAGCTTAAAGATCACCTAGTTCCAGCCCCCCTGCATGGGCAGGGCCACCCCCCACTAGACCAGGTTGCTCATTCCCTTCTCTCAGTCCACCTCCCACTCCCTCTCCTTCAGAAAGCCCCCTTTCCTTGTCTCCAGTCGCCAGAGCTACGGCCTGGACCACAAAGACACTTGGGAGGGACTTCACTTTCCTGTGAAGCCTGTGCTGCCATTCCTGCCTTTCTGTGTGGATTTTCCTCCCTCATTGTTTTCCTATAAAGTCTAACACTCATTACTTACCCCTTCAAAAGCCAATAGCAACTGCAACGATCTCTCCAGCAAGATTTACATCCCGTGCCATCCCGTGCAATAAATTTCCCAGCTGCATCTCTGCTTCTTGCATTCACCAGCCCCTGCTAACTTCATGCTTTAAAAGTATGCTCTTTGATTTGACATGTAGCTATTGGACATTACACATTCATCTTACTCATTTCACTATTCCCTGAGGGCATGTTCTTCACCATTTGTTGCCATAATGCTTGAGGGCAAGGAGTCATTTTTCTTGTTTAGCCTCTGCTCCATTATTTTGCCCTGCCATTTGCTGTCAGATGCCAGAGATGAGATGCCCCTTTGGGCAGAGCAGGCACACCCGACCATATTTGCAGGGCAAATTGTTTTCTTAATCACCCTGTGAGAGTCAGCAGCAGTGGCTGAACTGGGAGGGAAAACCTGGGGTTTGGGAAGTGATGTCCTAATAACTGGCCAGGGACAGACCCCTCCTCCAGAGGGAAAGATCTTAGAGGTCTCAGAAAGCCCAACACATGGTGTTTCAATGGAGATGGTTGCTTAAACTGTGCCCCAGCTGAATATATGTGCAGGGCCAGGCAAGAAAGCCCTTATCTTCACAAGTGCAGATGGATCAGGGTTTTGCCCCAGCTCAGCTTTTTGCTGGTTAGCACAGCTGAGCAGAGGCTCAAACAAGAGCAGGAGCTGGGCAGGCATTCCTCCCTCCAGCTGCTTGGAGTGCCTTGGCTCCATTGGTGTCCTTCAGGGAAGATAGGGAGTTAAGAAGAGGGAAACTGACATTCTGGCAGCTGGAAGAGAGCATGCAACTGCAGGCAGCTCCCTTCCAGGATACCCTTTGTCAGAGACCAGACTAGCCAAGCATACTGCTTCACTTTTATTACCCAAAACTGGGCGACGTTGCTGCTCCATAACAATTTGACCAACATTGACCTCACCCCGATTAGACACGTGAACACCTTGTGCACTGGTGGGGCTTGTGCTGGCTGTGACCACATCCATGCTTCCTGGGGCCAGCCCCATCATGGTACCAAAAAACCAATTCATGGATTTTAGCCTTGCAGTGCCAGCCTCTGTAACCCTGTGCACCACACCTGAAGCACAAGGTGGGTGAAAGGATCACTCCCACCTGGGGAGGAGTGTGTGGTAGGGCTTCATGTGAAACCTGGGCCAAATTCAGTCAAGGTTCACCCTTTTGCATAGGTACTGCATTCCCTTCCCAAGCATTTCTGAATCACCACATCTGTCTGCAAGCACTGAGCGTAATAAAAGGGCATGGCAGGTTTCATCCGTGCCTGGCTATAATTAAATATATTGGCTGATAAATTTGGTATAGTTATATGTCTCCATCTGGTCTCAGCAAAGGACCAGTGACATTTTGTTCATATACCCTCATTTTTTCATCTCTTTCAGAACAAGATTTGCATCATAGCTTTTTAATGAGCTAATAGTTAAAATAGTCCCCTATAATTACTCTAGAATAATCCAGCATTATTTCAGCTTAATTATAGGGGGATATCTTAACTATACATCATTTGCAGTTCTCAGTCACTCTAATGCACAGATGTCTGAAGAAATGACATAAACCACCAGCAAGTTATAAAATATCTAGAGTGGTGCTCATTGCGTCTGTGGAAAATGATCACATCTATTTTCCGTAGCTCTGCTTTGCAGTCTCCCTGCTCAGATTATTTCCTGCCAACCAAGAGATAATATTAAAAGCAATGGAAATAAAATACTTCACTATCTCATGTCATGCTTTGATATTGTTGACTCTTTCATTTTCATATCTCCTTGATGCTCTCATAAATCTTCACATCAACATACTATATAGTTAATTTCTCCAAACCTTTAGCAGCTCTGGAAGCAAACCAATTCCTGAACCTACTGCCTTCCTAGCTGTGGCTGCCTTTCACTTTGCTGTGGGTTCTGTTCCTCTGCATTATATGACCTGGAAGAAGTGCCCCAGGAGCTCACGGTGTTGCCATTCACAGTTAATCTTCTCTCTCCCCTCAGAGACCATCACATCCCAATAAGATGGTGTTGTTGGAAACACCTTCTGGACAGACACGTCTCTGCTGCACCATGTGGCAGTGGTACCTCCCACTGTGGGATGAGGGATGCCTGTGAGAAGACAGGTGAGGAGGTACTGGGAAGTAGCTGTTGCTGGGGAGGCGTAGCTGTCACCTCTGTCCCCCCACACTCAGCACTGCACCATGTATCACCACCCTGATGCTGTTAACAGTAGCTTGACTGCATCCCCTTCAATCTGAGCTCATGTGAAGGGATCTCAGCCCCCACAACCCCTTACAACCACCACTCACCTCTCAGTCATCCCTTCTCATCAATTCAATTTTCAAAAAAAACCAAAACCTCTTAGGGGGGCACAAGGAAAATACAGGCAGCTGACTTGGTCTTCTTGGTCAGTGCTACCAATACCAGGCAGAGGAAGTATTTCCACTCACGGCTTCAGAGGATGGTTGGAGGGGGTGAATGTGGCAGAGGGCTCTGAAAGCAGGCAGCAATGTGGGCAGGACCTTGCCCTGCAATCCTTTTGCTGTCCCTGTTGTGCTTGGCCAGCCAACACTGACCATGAGGACGGGAAAATGGAGCAGCTCTTGGGTGCCCAGCAGAGCAGAAGGACCACTGAGAGGTCTGTGCAGCAGCAGGTCCCAGGCGGTGGGGCTGTCTGGGTGTGGAGGTATGTTCCAGTCCCCAGCAGCTCACTGCAGGCTTCCAGCCCCACTGAGCAAGCTCTTGTGGAGATGAATGTGCTGCCCCAGGTCAGAGAGCAGGGAAACGATGAGAAACCTGCACAGTTGGGTGACAACTCCCAAACACTGGTCCTGAAGGAAAAATGAGGGAAAATCCTTCTTGACTCTGGAAGACCAGGCTGGTTGTCTGCAACAAGAAGGGAAACTTTTGGCCTAAGACCACTACAGGCCATTCCTTCACTCCTTCTGAGTAACTAGCTTATCCTCTGCTTCTCATACTTGCAGGAGGGCCTTCAGTCAGATGCTTACACAGAAGACAACACCTTTTCCATCATTCCCTGAATGGGGGTAGAACAAAAACAGGATATTGAGATGCAGACAGGGATTTTATGTACTGCACAAAGGTCTTAATACATTTCCAAACAACATGGTATATTTGATGCACTTTCAATTAAAAAAACCCCAAACAACAAATAAACAAAAAAAGCCAATCCAAAACAAAACAAAAACCAACCAAACAAAAAACATAAATAATGAAAGAAGTTAAACTTTTGGAATACCAAATATTTTTCTAGTGGAAAATATAGCACACTCTACAATTAGCACCCCATCCAAGGAATGCAGGGGGAAATAGTGTGTATAAAATATATGAACTATTTACTTTCCCATTCAGAGGTTTTCATACTCCAGAGAAGGAAAGATTCATGGGAATATTTCCCTAGGTCTAAGGACTTTCATAAAAGGATATTATTAGGCTCAGCCAACACCATTGTTATGTTGCCTTGTAGAGCAGAATTAGAAGGAAAAGCCTTGTTCCTTGGAATAATGAAGTAAAAGGGACAGTGGGAAAGCTGGTGACAGTAGCTCATGAAGATGTTAAGAGCTGCATAAACACACAGGGAATGCTCAGCAGTGAGGAGCTGATGGAAGGAAGGTTAGCAAGGATAGGTTTTGTCTAGTTGTGTGTCTCTGGCAGGGCATGGGGGGGGGAGTTATCAGAGACAGGCCACAACCACACAGGAACCTCTGCAAGGCTGCTCCTTCTTTGGAGGATGTTATTATGAAACCAGTCCCCATAAAGCAGTGAGGGATGGTCCATATTACTGATTAGACTGAGGAAATGGGCAGCACTGCTACTTCCAAGAAAGAATTGAGCACCACAGGAGATCACTGAAAGAGGACTGCTAGCTCCAAGGGAGATGCAGGCAAAGCTGGATTTCTGTGCAATCTATGAACCAAGTACTATTTTTAGCTTCACTTCTCACTTTTGACACCTGTGGATCAGCCTAATGGGCAGAGACATAGCATGTAATAAAAGTCATAACCTCCCTGGAAAATACTTCATGGCTTTTAAACTAATCCCTTGACACTTTGAGAAGACTGATGCATGGCATTGATTAAACCTCGGTGGCTGGTCATACTGAGGTAACACTTAGTGCTTGTAGGATGCTGTTCCTTTGCCAGGCTGGTCTCTATCTCTGCTCCTCCACGCCACAAGGGTTCCAGAGCTCCTCAAGACAACAATCCTGATGCTGATCCTCTGAGCAAGAGCCAGAGATGTCCCTCCTTGAGGCACTAACTCATCTTTCTTTCAAAGCAGTAATGGATGTTACAGAAAATTTGTCCTTAGCCCATTGGTCTTACAACTCCACCAGCATCTCTCTTCCTCTACAGAGGTCCTGGTCTCTGGAAGGTGCCACCTCTCCTTAATTGTTCTCCCTGTTAATTTGGTGGTGGACCTGCTCACTGCTGTGACTCCTTTTCAAATGCACATGGACGCTTTGTTCTACTCAGGGGCTGACTGTTCTACTCATATTTCTGACCATGCAGAAATATGAGACAAGTTTGCTTTATGTTTAATTTGAGGCTTTTATTATGATCTCTTTGATATTTTTACTTTTGATTTAAAAGGATTTTTTAACTTACTTTTTAATCCCACCAAATACAGAACTGCACTTAAGCAGGCAGATGCCTACCAGGAAGATGATGTATGGTCAAGATGAGCCCAAAGCCATAGAGGTCATACAGGTGAATGAACAGAATGACCCATGTAACAAGAAAAACACTGTGAGGCACCACAAGGAGGACCATCCATGAATGAGTAGTTCGAGGACAGGGAATGCACACAGTCGTCTCACATTTTAGCAGATTGTTTTCTAGGCTATGGAAATAGCCTGAAATAAAACACCAGAGGATTCACAGCTGGAATTTCTGTCTGGAGGCATGCCTGCAAAAAACGTCAGCTCACTCTCCATGGCTTGCAGCCATCAACAAGCCCTGGGTCTCCCTGGTCCTGTCTGTACTGTGAGATGGAGAGTGACCTTAAGGGTGATCTGAGCACACAGAGCACCATGACCTGTGCCCTTTCCCTCCCTTCACTGCACATCTGACTGAAAGGGAAGGAAGGATTATTTTTTGAGCATCTCACACTCATCCAAAGGGTCAGCACTGGCCTTGGGAGAGTCACAAGCAAGACACTGATGGTGGAGGGAGCTGCAGCTATTGGTTATGTCCATGCCCCATCCCTACAGAAGCCCTTGACACACAGGTGGTCCAGTGCTGATACACTGCACCAGAAGAAGCCTGGTGTCCCTCTCACCTGTCAGCCCTGCAGCTTGGGCTAAGAAAGGCTCTTTGTATGATTGTGTTTGCAATGTAGGGCTGGGGTTGGGCTAGCCTGAGCTATCTGCAGATAGATCTCCCTTGTAGACAGACTCCTGTAAATGTACACAGTGAAGAAATGTATTTTCTGGAAATTCTAGCCTTGCCATGGTTCTCTTTTGATATTGTGTAGCTATAATGCTATATATCCCTACTTTTGTATAGTAGGGAAAATAAGTAGAGGGAATAGGAGTGCTTGTTCATCATCATCTTGTAAAAATGATAGAGAGCAGTCTCATTAAAGTCTTGAGTATTAGGAATCACTTCAGTATGCATTTTTTACTTATCCAGGGGTTTGGAAATATTGCCAGGGAGCATGGGATGAAGACTTAAAGGAAGTCACCTCTTATGACCTAACAAACCCATTAGAATCAATTATATTGAGTTATATAAGATGAAAGCTGACCCCATCAGCAAGTTTCTATGACCCACTTGTGAAAGTGGTAAGGATTAAATCCTCAAGAGTTACATGAGCTTCTAGTACCTGGAGGTCTGTTCGCTCTACTCACTTATTTGCATATGCATGCCTTCCTGATACAGTTCCTCATTAACCTCCCTCCTCTTGTATAGGAATCAAAAGTGTATCTTTCTCATCTCCCTTGATGATGCTTAACAGGCCTTCACACAGGTGACTTGAAAGCATCCAGCTTACACTTGAAAAGCTCTCACTTTCTGGAGATGCCTGTAAAATTAGTTCATGCATTTTATCAGGGCAACTGACTCCTCTTCCCAAAGCCTGTCACTTGCCTAGAGCTCAGTCCCCTCCAAACTCCTCCAAGAAGTATTATCCTGCACTACGTCTATAAAGGCTCCTACATCATCCACCTGTAGTATTCACCCTGGGCTGTGGGTGACCAGGATTTTCATTCCTTCACCCTGTCTTTAAAATGCACTTCAAATAGTGGCAGCTCAGCTGAAAATGCTTATTTGGGCCCCGAATCTTCTCAACTAATTGCAGGCACAGGATTGCAGGTCCTGAGTGAGGAGACTTGTTATCAGGGTCCTCTTCAGCAACACAGAATAGTAGGAAAGGGCATCTCTGGCCAGGTGTCTTCTCTGCCTCAGGGGGTAGCTAGACCACAGTCCCAGCTGAAGTCCCTCAGTGGAGTCCCTTAAAGTGCATGGAGTGAGTCTTTAGGTCCGTGGTAGATTACTCAAGATCATCTAACTGTTAAATAGTGATAAACCAAATTGTCAGCAGCCCCTTAACCCCCCATGCAATGGCTGTGCTGGAATAATTAGTGAGTTTGATAACTAGATGAGCTCTGCTAGAATGTTCCGAGACACAGTCACTCACAGATTTTAATGAATTTGGCCAGCAACCTCCCTTGGTGTTTGCCTTCTTGCACATTCATATGATGAGGTTTTATCAGCACAGAGTCTTGTAAAGGCAGTTGTTTCCAGGCTGCACACATGAGCCTTCCTTGGAAGCAGAGCTTGAAACTGGGCCATGCAGGTGGTGGGACTTGAAGTCGGTGTGTGTCCAGACACATGGCAAGTACCCATGGTCTGGTCCCCCTGCCTTGGGCAGTGATGCTGGGATGGGGAACAACAAGTCCTCCTCCAGGTTTCTTTGAGAGGAAGCCACCAGCTTGGGACAAAACAGACCTGGAAATGGGTATGCTGAACCATTCAGGCTAGGTGGGAGCTGCTGTTGGCAGCACTGGCAGAGGATGCAGGGGTTTGTTGCTATATCACTTACCCCATCTCAGTGTGTGAAGCCAGAGTGTTTTGGAGTCATCTCTGGCACAAGGGCTGATGCTGGTGAGTACAGGGCTGTAACAGTTTGAATTACTTAATCCTTTAGGGATCTATCAGGAAAGAGCTCAATGCCAGGTTGTGGTATGAAGCACATCACACCGAGCAAAGAGAGGGAGATTTTGATTGTCTAATGAGGGCTTCCTGATGGACTCTCACTGGATCTTGTGTTTGTTCATTAATGCCACCTTACTCCACGTAACTGGTCCAAATACTAACCCAGCAAAGCAAATTACCTCAGCCCTGTGACTTGCCGGGTAATGCACAATTGTGCTAATTAGATCTTCACTTAATCTAAATCCCTAAGTAAACCCTTGATTTAAGGTGAGCCTTTGAAGGTGCATTGAACAAATAAAAGTACTGAGTCTATTGAAGAAGAGCCAGGCTTCCCATGTTCAACCAATTGACCTCAAAAGCTCATAATATCCAAAGGCGACAGGTGAGCTCCAGGGCTCCTGCAGGGTTTGTGAAGCACTGTGCACTGCTGAGCAAGGTGCCAGCTGGGACCAACTACTGTGACCCCCAGGCGCAGGTAGAAGACACAAAACAGAGTCTTCTAGGGGAGAAGAACCAGCCAGCTCTACATGGGAGGGAAGGAAAGGATATTTGGTCTGTTAATTTTCTCACTGCGGACTGAGAAGTCAGACATAGTTAAAATGTATGTTCAGTTTAAAGCCCCAGCAAAGCCAGATGCTCGCTAAGTGGATACACTTCAGCAACTGCCTGTGCATTAAAATACAAACTAAAAGGGAAAATGCTAGTGTCACTGAGGCAGTAAATAAACGCTGACAGGACGTGCATGAGCACACACAAATCGTCGTGTTTACCATGCAGGACACTCAGAGCTCCCATTTGCATATGGAGACATCTAATTGTTCAGATGCTGCAAACACATGGTCCCTTTCACCTGCCTAGCCATGGTCTGGGGCAAATAGCTACATAAACAGGGGCAAATGGCTACCTAAATGGCCAGTTCACTGTGCCCACATCTGGGAGTGCAGTAGCTCCTGATCCGCCACAGCCATGAGACGACCTCCTGGGAGCATCCAGCTGGCTGGCTGAGCTGTGTGCCCATGCCATGTCCTGGTGTCCCCAAGAGCTACAGCGTCCCCTGAACTCTGCCTATGGAATGCCAGCACTGCCCTGGTGCCTGTGGCTGACACCTCCTGCAAACAGGGAGGATAAGCCCCAAGCAACTCTTTTAAACCAAATAATTCAGCAGCTGTCAGAGCACAAAACGGCAGCAGATGTTGCAGCAGGGCTCCAACCCCGCCTGTCCAAAAAGTAATGCAGTATTTGGTCAGCTCCCATTCTGACCACGCACAAAAGCAGACACTAACATCTACATCTCCCACTAGCTTATGAGGCAGCAACTCTGTTGTGATTCTAGGCAAGTCAGCAAGATGGTCCATGAGGTCCCATAACGGTTAACACTCCCTGACTGTGGAGAGGCTTTTAGCAGACTCAGTCCACGCAGCGAGTCGTTACCTCCTTGGGTTTGATCATCGATCTGAAGAGCATGTCACCTTAGAGAATAACAAAGAGATTCTGGCTGAAAAGCTGCCGAAAAGGCCAGTTGGATTGTGTTTTGTTTTGTATTGCTTTTTTTCATATTGCTTTGTGTTTCTGCTTCACAGAACAGAAGGGCAATAAAAATTAATTTTGTGATGTAATAAAATGTTTGCCTCAGAGGTTTCTGAGAGCTGATACACTGATATTTTATTTGCATGCAAAAATTCATTATGGATATAAAAGTGTGAAGACATGGTGTGATTGTTAAACCTTAGGATACCGCAGGCTTAGAACAGCATAATCAACCAAATGAAATACTATTTTGAACCAATGTTATGGACATTATCATTAAAAATGGTAGTAAATAAATGTACTTTTCCCAATATATTATTGTTTTAATCTTCATGGAGTGGGAGAACAAAAGCATCATTAACTGGCCCCAAATGCCTCAGGATCCTTGGTTCCTAATTTTGAAGGTCTGCCTTTCCTGTGGTTACCAGATGTTCAGAAAGAGTTCTATGTCATCATAGGTTATCTTTTTTTACCCAAGGTTATGTTTTCTCTCTCTTAAACTACTTATGCTTGGTCAAAAAACCATCTTGTTCCTTCTCTTGCTGCCTGGCTTTATAACAGAACAGAACTGCAACTCCAGAAATAAGAAAAGTAGCAAGCCAGATGATCCTCCTCTGAGGGTCAGAGCACTTAGCTGGAGGATTGAGAAAGAAAATAGAGATAGAGATTATTTAGTGTTACTTGTTTTTTTTCTTAATTTCCCCAGATGTTCCCAGGTTTAGGTCGGGTTTGCTGTGTGCAGGGTGAGGCCATGACATGAGTCACTTTGTGTTCTTAGGAAGTTAGAAAGACCTGGAAAAAGTGATTATTCTGTAAGGTTGCTTTCACCAGCAGTGGGGAATGCTGGAGTACAAGGCATTAAATTGCTGGCTGACATGATGTGGTGCTTCCTGAAGAAACTGCAGAAGACAAACAACCCACTGCAGGCTCCTGAAGTGTGGGGATCCATCTCCTCACAGCCTCCCTTAGAGTTTAATCAGATGTACACAGCTGAGGTTTGCACTTGTCATCAGGGGGACAGTCAAAATGAACTGGAAAGCCAAGATACTGTTTTGCCAGCAGCTGGGTACAGCCCTGTTAAGCTGGTGGGGGAAAGAGCCACCCTTTGTTAGGGTGTTTTGCAGAGGCTGAAATGTTCCTGTGTCAGCTGAAATAGCTGAAATGGTGGGAGTTGAAACACCCGACCTGGCAGTGTGGGCAGGAGGGTCTCCATGTGGCCAAATGCAAGCACCCAGGGTCTCTCTTTGGGAGAAGGGAGAAGATCTGGGAGCCTGTTTCTGCACCAAGGCAGGGAAAGCAAATGGAGGAGGCAAGAGAAAGCTGAGCAGGTGCAGAGGATGGTTTGCAGCACAGTCACTGGGCACATCTCCATCTGATCATCATCTTGAGGCAAATCCAGTCCCACGAGCTCAGAAAAGGACAGAGATATATGTTGAGGTGTGAAATGTCACCAAAGCAGTCGGAGAACCCTCAAGAGAAGGGTTTAGAGAGTCACCGTGACCAAGAAGTTTTGGGTACGAGGACAGAAAAAAGGCTGGGAGTTTTCAACAAAGTAACAACTCTTCCCACCTTCACCCCTACCAGCAGCCTTGATAGGAACAGGGCTTTGACCACATTTTCTAAACAATCAGCTGAGGTCCAAAGCAGTGGCCACATTTTGTGTCTGACCTTCCCACTAGCCAAGCTTGAAAATGTGGAGGAGCCCTGAGCCCAAAGCTGAGGTCTAATTCTACCTATTTGAACCTATTTTACCTTTGTTCTTGCATCCTGAGCCCATCTGCACAGGGAAGGTTTGCCAAGTCTGGAATGCATTAGTCTTTTGTAATCAGCATGCTGTTATACTACAGCTAGTCAAAAGCATTTTTTGAGAGGGACTGTAAGTAGTGATTTTATAGCTATACCACTTAGTTTCCCAGAGCTAGATTTCCTTAGTTGTTGAAGACAGTGGCAAGGACACAGCATGAGTACCAGAAAAGTAATTTGCAAGCTGCAGTGAGTCTGCAGTATGTTTATACCACAGGACCCCATGTCCTGGAGGACCTCCAGTGACCCATTAGCATGTTTTATGAAGCATTAAACAAGTTGGCTTTTTCTTCCTTTTCTAAATTCCTCTCAGTCAGGATGGATGCACAGGGTAGTGTGAGCAGCTATCACCAAAAAATACCCCTGCTCTCCTGTTTCAGCCACAAACACTCTGTGCAGCCCTTTGTTTTGAGCATTCAGTCCATGAATCTCCATGAACTTGTAGCATTAGTATTTTGGAGGGCAGCAGAGTTGTCCAGATCTGCTTTTGCCAGAGGGTCCAATTCTGCATTTTTTTATAGCCAGGCCTCAGCCACACTTACAACCAGGGGGCTTGGGGGTTAAACATTCCTTTTCCGGGGAGCTAGAGCATGTTTTGGAGACATGCACAGAAAGTCACCAAGCTCCTGTTGTGAGACTCTTAGGCACCTTAAGTCTAAGGCAAAATTGCTTGAAATTGCTAAGGATTGCACTCAGTGACCCACACAGTCCTTTCCAATCCACGTTCTTCACTAATCAAGAGAAACAGAGTCACAGGCAGAATGCAATTACACAGGGAGGTTCAGTTATGCATAATAAAAACATCCCACCAGAAGAAGCAGTCTGTGAAGCAGCAGCAATACCAGGAGACCAAGCAGTGATAAAGCTCAGGGGATATTAACCTACAATGAAGTTTAGAGGCAAATAAAGATTAATACCATTTTTGGGCTTCTTCAGCAAGGACATTAGGTTGGAAGACAGGATATTTTCTCTCTTTCACAGTAATGGGCTCACTCTTACTACCTCTCCACACAGAAAATTACCACGTGTAATTGCTCTGGCAGAGTGATGCTCTTAATGCAACCACTCCTAGCTAACATCACTTCTTCTCCGAAAAATAATTTTTAAAAAAGATTGTTATCAGTAGTCAAGAGTTCAAAGAAGAGCAATGAAACCAGTGAAAAACACAATAAAACCAGGCGAATTTTGTTACTCCCCAGGCTTGAGTATGGCTATGACAGTCTATGCAGAGCACATTCTGACTCCTGTGGGAAGGGTGGTGAAGTTATATAGGCAGTTGCTAGATGACAAAGAGTAAAGAGGAATAAAGTATGTAATAGATATTACCTAGGAAGGAGACATCATAACTGTCAACTACTCTAAGCAGAGAAAGAGCAGACCACTGCAGCCTATGAAGTAATTTTCCCCCCAAGAGGAATGTGTTGGAAACATCATCATGAAAACCTATTGAATTGACCCTGGAGTAATTACTAATGAATAGATAGACCTGTAGCAGCAGGAAGACGGACAAAATTACATAGAAAGGTCTTCATTTTTTATAAACCTGAGAAGCAGGAGTGATGCTATGTATTTTTGCTTTCATTTGAAAGGCTTGCCTAAGTGAGATTTTTCAAAGGAATTTCTCCTGACAGTGTGCTGAAAATGAAGATTTTTCTTTGATAGCAGCAAAGTGCATAAATTATTCACTGGAGAGAGGAAAAAAAGAAATCACAGCCAAGGTGACAAAGAAACTAAGGGATTGTCAATGTGAAAAGGGATTTCAGAGAGCTGGTAAACAAACTTCCACCCCTGGTACATGCCAGCTTGCAGATTAGAATCTCAGGGCCTGACTTTCAAGTGAGGTTTAATCAGAATCTCCATTTCTGCAAGTGCTGATGAGAAAACGTGTCGGCATTATTGCACCGCAAATCAGTTTTGAGTGGAAATGTCAGGGGCAGGTACCTGAACTTCCAGTCTGTGGGGAAGATCAGAAAGATGATTAAGTAAAGGTACAAAACGATCATGGAATAGCTAGAGAGTTTCTCTTCTAATTAAACTGGTTCTGGATTCTGGAACAGATGGCAAAGAAACCTGTTTGATTTCAGGGTGGAGTCTGACATCACTTACAGGATGTAGCTGCTTGTGGTTGCAGATGACTCTGGTAGTCTATGAAGACACTTTTTGTCCTGTGATTGTATGTCCTTAATTCTACTCCCTCTGAAGACAGCTATAAAAGGTTACATGACTTCCACAGGGGCATGATAGCATGAGGATGTGAAGTCTCTAGGAAAGATACGGCACATGCCTCCATGGCCTGTACTTCCTGGGGCACAACAGCAGCTTTTGGGAAACACTAGCATTGAAAGAGCAGGTAAAAGGCAGCATCTCCACCACTGAGCTCTTTCCATGAGTATGCAGAAGTGAGAGCTGGGTGTGTGATGATGGCTCCATCTCTGTGTCTGTTGCAGGCATGGTCCTGTGGGCAGATGAAGGAGCAGATATCGGGGTGCAAGGAGCTCGCATGAACTTCTGTCTAGGATTGAAGGATGCAGGAGCTGCTAATACAGTCCAGCCACTGGAAAACAAATATCAGTTTCTAGCTCTCCCTTTTCCCATTACATTCATACCAAAAGGAATTTCTTTTATCTTTTGAACTTTCAGAGGGGGGAAGAAGAGCTAACCTCACAGTGATTCTCCTTTCATGGGCAGGATACAACTGGCTGGTTTTGGAGCCAGTGAATGAAGATGATTAATTATCACTCACTCTTTCCCTCCATCAGATTAACAAGGACATGCCTGTCATGCCAACAGTCTCCCTGCTCAACCCCATGTATACACAGCCTGAGTGGTGTGATTCAGGCTCACACACCACCTTCTGAAGAAAAGAGTCAGAGACATGAATCAGTAGGACATGGCTCCAAGTACCCTTAATGCAGCAGTGTCAGCCTTATCAAGCAGCAGTGAAATGTTTATTAAATGCACACAGAAGTGATTGTGCCTTCCTAATTTGGCAATGCTGTCTGAAGAGTCAGAAAGCACGGTGCAGATCAGCTTAATTAAAGTGTTTCAATTCAGAAGCTAATGATCCTCATCTGGCTACAAGGAATTCAATGAAGAAAACACACACAAAAAATAAATGAACTATGACATTATAATGAACTGTGGGACACACTAATAAATGTGAATTTCCACCAGTTGTCCAGTTCCCCTCTGTGTACACACCAGCCAGGAATCACGTATCAGATAAAACAGGTAATAGCCATGCCATGGAAATCTGGGACCCTTAGCTGAACTAACGGCCCAGCAAGTGTTAAAGCCCCATTAGTAACTACAATGGAAATGACTAATGACTGTCATAAATAATGAAGACTCGGCTCCTAGATAAGATGTATTATATTTCCCATTGTATATGCCGGTAGTTAAGAGTATTTATAAGCTACAGTCACAAATGACTGGCTTGTGCTAAATGTAGCTTGGAGTAGGCAGACAAAATTTTCTTGGAAGTCTCTGGGCCAAATTCAGCAGCAACGTCAGAGATACTTTCAGCAGTACCATTTGTCCACCATCTGCAGGAACAGTGTGCAATTTACTGCTTTAAGTATAGGAAGGAAATGACTACAAAAGTGGTCACAAGGTTTTTGCTTCATGTCCCTGCTCTTTTAACACTAGGGTGTCTTTTGACAGTCCGTAGGGAGCCAGGAGGGGAACCAGGAAGGGTCCTGGGGAGGAAGCCTATTCCAAAATCTGAACCGCCACAGCTTCTTGGGTAGGGAAGAGTCAGGCACCCAGGGGAGGAATCAGAGGGTTGATGCTTTTTCCCTTTGACAGCCTAAATTCCCACCCTCACACAGTGCTCCTCCTGCCTGCCCTTCCCAGGGAATCTGGAGTCATGGGTGCGTGGGAGAAGACACCCTATGGAGCACTGCTGTGGGCAGCACTGGGCAGGAGTCACCGGCATCTACTCCAAGTGCTCAAGGATTTCAGCAAACCAGTTCTGGAGTTGTGTTTAGATGGCTGGTCATTCAGTGGCACTTCAGGACTTGTAAATTCAGAAAAAAACAGAGCACGTGGTTCCTTAAACCAGCCAGTCAATGACATCCCATCCTGCAAAGAGAGTGAGCTGAGCAGCACTGCCAGCCCTTGGAAAGAGCCTGACTCTTTTGTATCCATTTGTTCCAGTCCAAAACAACTTGGTGGATTTCATTTTCCCTGCTCCCAGGGTTTGTTTTTTACCCATACAAGGTGAAAATTATGTTGCTAATACACCAGAAAGCTGGAAACATATACAAAATAAATAAAAATAACTGGGGGCAGTGGAATTTCTGCCAGCTAGCAGCAAGGGGAGAGGGTTTCAAACTGTGATGTTATTAATCAGACCCCCACTTGATTTCCAGGAAGGTGCACAAGCCCAGAAGATAGATGTAAGCCAACTGCTAATGGTGGTGCTCTTAGTTAGTTTTAATATCCCCCCCCCCCCCCCCCCAGCCTCCCAGGGATCTTAACCAATGGCTAAAAATTACTGCTCTAGCACTGTAGGTAGAAGAAGGGAGTTGACCTGACTGAGGTGGCCACTTTCCCAGCCACTGAAGCCATGGGGAGCTGCTGCAGGGCATGGGCAGGATGCAGCAAGGGTCTGGTTTTCATTTCTAAGGGACAGCGAGGCTGCCTGGTACGCTGGTGCCACACTGCTGAGGAGCTGGATGCTTGGCTAGTACAAAGCAGTGTGTGTTGTCAAGAGAATTTGGGCCTCCCAGTGCACTTATTTAGCCATTAAAAGCACTGCTAGTGCTTTTGGTAAGCAGAAGATTTTCACCAAAAAAATTGGAGGCTTCAGCAGACGGCGCTGCAGTTCCTGTGAGGACTACACCTGTGAAGAAACCCTCTTGGTAAAGAGGAAAAAGGAGGAGGTCTTGTTTGATTAGGGGTTGCAACATCATCCATTTCTAGCAAAGCCCAGATGAGGGGCTTCTCCATCCCAGGCAGCATTTGCTCCCTTGGCACAACCTGTTGTAAACCTGGTACAGTGAACAAAATGTGAACAGAGACCTATTAAAATGTCAAGCTGCAACCCGCAAGCAACGTGGGGTGTAATTACCTGGAGAAGAAGTGCATGGCTTTCTTGAAAGCCCATTTATTTTCTTTGTACCCCTGTTTTCCTTGCAGTTATGCATGCTCTATCTACCAAAAATACATGGTCATTGTGCTCAGCAGTGACAACAGAGAAGTAGATGAAATATAAGCAAAACAGGACAAAACATGAAGATAAACAGAAGCAAAAGCTACTTGAAGCTCAACATTTTTTTTTTTTAAATGTCAACAAAGACTATGAAGGAAAGCAGGCATGTTTCTCATGAGGAACTATTACAGGGAGAAAAGGCAGCTGAGATGGGATATGAAAGAGTCTGAAGATGACAACGCCTAAAGGAAACAGCATCATGACATTTCTTAAGGCTCCCAAAGTCATTCAAAAGGTTAAACTGAATTTCTTTCATCAGACATTATACTAAGTGGAATCACATCACTGTATGACTGACCTTTCTTCTGACAAGGATTTTAAATATGCATTTTTAATCAATCAGAAGGCAGCTTTTGAGCAAAATTATTGACATGAGCAATATGGTTTATGGCAGGCCAGAGTCACCAGAAAGTGTACTTCCCATAATTTAAACTCAGCAAAATACACAAGCACAGCTTTTGTTTTCCAGAATAATTATTTATTTCTAAAGGAAGAGAAAAACAATTAAATAAAAGCAATTAAATATTTTATATTTATCTTCATTTTCTCATTAATGTCTTTGGTTCTTTTCAGAATAAAAGAAGATATACATCAATGATCCACTTCTTCAAAATAACTAATTTTCTAAGACAAAAGAGTTGTGAGTGTATAAAAAGCATCTTCCAAGAAATTCAAACCTGCCAAGCTCTGTTTTACTTGGTGTTTCCCTAAGTCAGAAATGTCTGCAGTGGATATTATCAAATTCAGTCTCCATGAGGGATCCTCTGAACCAGATTTCAGTAAAGAAGAAATTGTTTTTCCTGTGAGGGGAGTGTGGGAGTCAGTGAATACAGAGCATGATAATGGCTTGGTTTCCTGAAGTTTAGGTATAATATTTCCAGTAGGAACCACTGTAATGCACTTTATTGAGGGATTCAGTGGACATGCTGGTAACCATGAGAACAAGGCTCAGGGGTTTTGTGTGGGAACTTGAGGTGTAGCGACCCAAACATGAAATATACATTAGCCATGAAACTGAGTTGTGATACAGAATATCTCTGAAGGCTTTTCATGAAAATTCATGGCTGTTTTGGAGTGAGTCTGAGCTTCAGAAGAGCAGAGCTGCTGTACATGAGCAATCCCAGCTGGAAATTCAATGGCAGAGAGGCAGAGCTGGATGCCATGTTTCCTCATGGACTGGCCTGGCCTGCGGGAGGATGGGGATGGAGAGTGGTCTTTCCCAGTGGGGCTGCAGATGCTGGGGAGAAGCCCTGGACAGGGCGGGCAGGTGGGTGTCTGCCTCTGCCCCATGAGACCATGGGGTGGGCATAGGACAGGAGATGGTAGTGGAGAAATGCTGCTGCAATGAACCTGATCACAAGGGGCAGCCTGGGGGCACTCCCAAAAGCATTTTATAACTGTATGAGATGCACAGAACCTTACCTTTGAAAACCAAACTGCAGTAGAGGTCACATACCCCCTTGTTCTCCATCCCTCAGCTGCGGGATTTCTGTGCCAGAGTAATTTTGCTCAAAAAGTACTCTGTCAAGAAAATGTTCCAGTTCAAGGTTGAAACTCTCAATATCTGGTAATGCCAAAATTGTGGCTAATGCACCAGCACCCCTGGAAGAAGGAGGAACTTTTAAAGGGGTGAGGGAAGGCAAGTTATTACTGCTAATAATGCATTTGCATTTCTTGGACCCCTTTTATCTGTCTGCAAAAAATGCACTTCCCCTCCAGGGTAATACATCAGCCTTTCGGGCTAAGAGGTCGCTGAGGGGCCACAGGGAGAATTAAACACAAGCTTGAAATTCAGTTTGGGTTTGACTTATTTCACCTGACATGGCCCATCTGCAAGTCAGTCTTTCCCTCTTGGTAATGATGAGAGCTACTTCCAGTTATCCCCTCCTAGAAGAGATGAGTGAACCCAGCACTCCAAGAGGTGCCATCTCTGCCTGGCTGGAGAGGAGGCTTGGACCTTTACCTCAGATTAAGTGCCCAGTGTTTCAGTAGCTACACTTACATGGGAGGAAACCAGGAGATGGTGGTCTTGGAGAGCTGTTGAGGCTGTGATTTTTAAATGTTTCATTCAAAACACTCCAGTTAACAGCACAGGATTTAGAGGTCTTGGAGCAAACAGATTACAAACAGTTCAGGTGGGCTCATCCCTGTGTCATGAAGTAGCCACGGTGGCTGAAAGCTGCAAAGATGTTATGCAAGAAGTCCCTGGCTTCCAAAAGCACACAGATAAAGGAGGGACCAGAGAGATGCAAGCAACCAGCAAATATTCTCAGAGCCTCAAGATAGCAAGATTTGCTCTGAGCTGAAGTTCAATCAATTTTCTGATGAAAAACCATTTAAATTAAATTTATATTAAATATTTCACCAGTGTCTGATTTCCACAGAGATTTTCATCTGGTGTTGCAAAAACTTATGAATAAGTACACTGTTCTTTCAGACTGTGACTGAGATGTTTTGATTCAGAAAGGCTGTTGCAGTGTTGTACACAGCCTGGTTTCCTCAAGTTCCTGTGCTTCAGTGAAGCCACCAGCCAGAAAACCTCTTTCCTGAGTTGCCATAACCAGATGAGACTGAAGACAATTCCATGGAGATGGGAGGGCCCATCCCAGCAGACACAGTCACACCACAGAGCCAAAGTGGGAGTGCAAGACATCTTACTACCTTACCCACTGGCTAGCACCTCAGATCTGAAGTATTTCCGTTTGGTTTTCCTCAAAAACACAGGTGTTCTCTACTGTAGAGCCCAGCTCACCTTCCCTTCACTTTCTTTGTAAACTGACATAGGAAAATACCTGTTTCCTAGCAGGGTCTATTTGGTACCCAGGGCAGGCCTCAGTCTCATGACAAATGGGACAATGGGAACCTGGCCCAGCCTTTCTCTGTACCCAGCCTGAAGAGCACTTTGAACCTCTAGTTTCAATTAATGGCATCAGGAACTGGAATCATAGAATCACAAAATGGTTTGAGTTGGAAGGGACCTTAAAGGTCATCTAGTTCCAATCCCCCCACCATGGACAGGGACACCTTCCACTAGGTTCCTTGAAGCCCCATCCAGTCTCTCCTTGCAGACTTCCAAGGAGGAACCATTGAGCAGTCACCTAAGGATGGAGTACAGACGGAGATGAGGAGAGCTGAAAGTTCATCCATTATACTGCTGGATCTCTATAAAAGCTCAATTACAATTAAATTCACCAGCAACCACCCAAAAGCAGAGCTCCATGCTGGGCATTTGTAGGCCTATCAGCTTCATCCTTACTGTGCTACAGCTAAAATGCCGTTTCCATTGTGCAGTTGTTAGGGCATTATGGGGAAATCAAATGGCCAGGTTCTAGGTAAGGTGCAAAAAAATACCATCCTGCAACCTCTTTATAGCAGCTGTAACACTCTGGCTAGCAAAAGTTTATGAAGTCCTGTGAGGAACTAACATAGTCATTTACTTTTGAACCACAGCTGGTAGAGTGAACCCTCATGAATTTTATGTCCTTTTAGTTTTCTGTCTTCTGAGACCTTAAGTTTTTTGCCCAGACAGTGAGAGCTCTTCAGCATCAAGCCAGATAGATCTTTTGAAGAAAAACATTTTCTTTAAAGAAAAACCTGGACTAAAGGTCCTATTGAGGTTTAAAAGCAATTTGTAGACAGAGATAAAGATATGGGGAAAAAAAAAATCTAATGTTCTCCAAAACGTATCTATTCCTGGCTCTGGAGTGACACCATTCACTTTCAAGCCAAATACAAGTGGACATGAAGTTTTGAAAAATGAAAGTATGAAAAAAAAACAGAGAGTATTTACGTGGTATGAAAACAATCTGTAAAACTCAGAAAAATCCCCATGTCTCCATTTTAAAATTTGCTATAAGAATGGTAATTTTCCAACCTGTAGGCATGTATTTTTGGAACAGGGACAAACCCTGAGAACTTTGTGGGGTCAGGACAGATGGGATGGAGCTTTTCTGTTCGGTGGGTGGCCTTGCAGGTCAGGCAGCTCCCTGGTCCTGCAGGTCTCCTGTGCCTGGGGATGACCTAGGCCATTTCAGCACAGCACTGAAACAGCAATCCTATTCCTAAAGCTTCCCAACAGCTTCAGCTCACATAGGTTTTTTGATCTGGCACAGTTCTCAAAGCCCTAACAGAGACTTGGAGACCTTGGAATGTATCAAGTTACCTATCTCAAGCAGCTGGTGGTTTTCAAAGGCTCATGGTTGTTAACTACTAGTGACAATCAGATGGATTTAAGCACATACCTGCTGTTTGTAATGATTTGCCCAACAAAGGAAAACTTCAGCCCCAGTCTTCTGAACTGAACTTCCCTAGCAGTGGAAGGTGCATCCATCCCACAGGTACTGGTAAATCTACCCATAATCAAAGACGGTGTTTAAGACTTGCTGTCTGGACACAGGAGAAACTTGATCCAGACAGCCTCAGGAACTGAAATGGCATGAGGAGTGGTGCAAGCCCAGAGCTGTGTGTGGGTAGGAAGGCACAAGTCCTGATCAGACCACTGCCAAGTAGGCAGGAACAGTGGGCTTAAAGGTAAGCCACAGAGAGCCAGAGAGGTAGTGGTGGATATCTGAGCTCTTCTGGGGGGGTCTACTTTATCTGCATGGAGGAGAGAGGGATCGGGCTGAAAAGATCAGCTTTGCCAAGGCTGCTGTGGTGGTTACTCTGGTGAGCAAAGTCAGGGCTGTGAAGTGAGGCTGGTAGTGCCAAGATGCTTGGCCATGCACAGCAGGCTCTCCAACAGCAGGATGAGTGCATGCATGAGTCTGCAGGTATGTCCCATGTGCACAGACATAGTGCTGTTGTCACTCAGCCCACGGCATGACTAGCAGAGCCTTTAAAAAGAAACCACACACGCACAAATATTTTATGTACGTGCCTTATACATCAGGCATGGGCCAAACGACCTGCCCACACAGCTCTGAAACGTACCCTTTTCATCCCTTGGGTGCCAAGGAAATGTCATTGACTACAAATGGTGACAGGGAGAATTGCACAATCCAGTCCATACGTATAAAAACCAGCAGGCTGAGCATAAAAGCCTATTTGAAGGAATACAGATGAATCAGTAATGATATTAGAGTGATTAGCCAACCGCCTTAATTGATATGTACAAAACCATATGTGCTTATAAGCTCACAAAGGCTAACTCACGCTTATCACCACCTGCACAGCAAAGCCACAGTAAATTTCCTTTTCCTAAATACAGGTTTGTCCCTTTAAAAGAGGGGCTGGGGAGACGAGTGAAAGGCTGTGCCAGGAAATGTCCATCACCACTGGCACGTGGGGCCCTCTCGGACCTGGTTTGTTGAGTGATTTTGATAGAGGTTGGTCATTGTCCAGCTCAGTGCAAAGACATGAGATAAATTGAATAACCAGCTTTTCAAGAAGAAGAATAAAAACAAGTTCTTGTGACAGATTAGGAGGAAGACCAGTTTTATGTTGGCTTCCCTTCCTCTGCAGCTTCCTAGTGTTATATATGAGCCTGTAGGAGAAGGCTAAGGAGGATCAATCCAGAAGTACTTAAATGACTTACAAGTCCACAAGCAGGTCATTGGTCACCAAAACATCTGCTGGAAAAGCTATGATGGTGGCAAATGGTCAAGTGTATTTTTTTCCCCAGAGTTACTCTGAGAACCTTTGGCTGGAGGTGCAAGTCCTTGTTAACACAACCAGACAGAGTATAGAGCCCAGGTCATGTTGCTGCAGAACAGCTCATGTCTGTGATCCCTCATCAACTGCAGGCAAAATCAGCTGCCTTTGTTTAAAATCAGGTGTGATGGTAGCTAAGAGAACTGCAAAAGGTACCTTAGAATAACAGTCCAATTGCCAGGGAAATATTTAGTCTCACTTGAGAAATCGCGTCTACAAGCCAGCTCTGCTGTTCTGCTGTGGGACCATCATGCCAGGAGAAGAACAGCAACGAGTTTAAGAAATGACCTCTTCAGTCAGCAGCAGCATTCACCAGATGAGCACTGGGTTAAGGAGAAGCAAAGGTGCACCTCACCTAACATCAACAGCAGCAGTGTAGATGTAACTATGTGAATTTGGTTCCTTCTCAGATGCTGGACAGCAGGCTCCTCTAAAGTCTAAATCCTTTGCCCTGTTTTAGTTTTTATTTTAGGGTGAGATGAATCACAGTAGAGATTCTATCAGCTCCATCAATCAGGTCTCACAGAAGGACTCTAAAGGGACTGGCTTTGCTGCATTTATTGTGTCCCATGTGAGTTGCTTTCCCTGCTAGAAGTTATGATCCAGTTTAAGAGACACTAGCCAAATAAAATCTTTCTGCTGTCTTATCTTCACAGGCCATAGGAGAAACTTGCACATATGTTTCTAACTGTAAAGAGTTTTATATGCTAGCAAGGTCTGTGTCCTATTTAAAATGTGGTGGGAGCTTAAAGTTGAGGTGCCATATTAATTCATGCCAAATGTGTGTATTTTCCTGTTCCTTGGCAGTATAAATATGCTCCAGATCACTCATGGTCAAGGGCAATCAGTCATATTTCTGCTCATGTAGCCTGAGCACACAACTGCAGTGTTGATGCCAGCCCCATGACTGGCCCTGGGGAGACAGATGACATCCAACCTGGCATAAAGCTCTCCACACCATTTGGTCCCTCTGATCCAGCAGAGTGAGCTTTGCATCACGTATTGGTTTTGTCAAGGAGCAGTTACCCTGTAAGGTTATGGGACAAATCCATGGAGATATTTAGGAGCTTAAATTTGCCTTAACATCAGGAGATAAAAGGGGGGGGAAAGGGCTAATAGGTCCCCCTGGCCTGAAGGCTAAGTCACTTGCTTTTATCCTGTCTACCTCCACAGACAGATCCATCAGGCTTTCCTGTGCTGGAGCCTGACATTTTTGACTTGGGCTTCATGGCAGAAGATTATTAAGAGAGAAAAATTGATAAGGATTCTCCTGACACTTCTGAAATACTGAGCACATGCATGTGTGACAGGGACAGGTGAGTTACTCTCATTTTTAAAATCCTGACAGTGCTGTGCATTAATAGTGCCATAAATATTGTATCTGTGCTGCAAAGGAAGCAGAGAAGTTGTTATAATTCAGTTGTCACCACTGTGCTGGCTCTGTGTTGTGTCTGGGTGACCTGCAGGCTCAGAATAATAATGAGGGCGATTCATCAGACCCCACCAGTGACAAAGTGGAGAGGGAGTATGTGATGGGTAAAGGCTTTGATCACATTAGACAATACCAGCTGAAGGAATGACTGGATGGGAAAGGTGCATGACAGGTCTCAGTAGCTCTCAAATGACAGAGAATCCTTGGATGCTGGCAATAAGTGTCAGTCACCGCCAATTTAACAGACACACCAGGAACAACTCACTCCCAAGAAGCTGGGAAACACTGCAGGGGAGCAAATAAGTAAGACAGTGATCCAGGGGCCTCCAAGATGCTCCCATCTCACCTGATGTTTCATGTTATTTCCCCTAAGGAATGGCAGAGTCTGGTCAAACACAGCTGGTACAGGAGCAAACTCCAGATCACCATCCAGCTGGCATGTGGGCAAACTATGCCATGGGAGCAGAGACTCCAGGTCATGTTTGGTGGGCATCAGGACCTTGTGCATGGAGCACAAGCAATATAAAGCACTTCCTGAGCCACACATTGGAGGAGCAAATGAGTCCCTTGGGAACCAGATGCTCTAGAAAGCCAAGAAGTCACCCCAGTTCTGAAACTCTCTGGCTGTTTTCTTCAGCTGGGGTATCCGACTTTCCCATCTCCCTGTGCTCTGCTGTCTCCAATTATGGTCATCTGTACTCAGGACTTCAAAAGCCCCAGAATAAGGTAGCAGGAGCAAGTCAGATGTAATTACTACTTGGAGAAAGAAAGTGCAAAAGAGAAGCAAACTTGCCTCTGTCCCTTAAAATCCACCAAATTAAGTCAAGTCAAAAGAAAAGAAAAAAAGCCCTAATACAACGTAGTTCAGAATGCATTGTTTTTACTCAAGGTGTTTAGAGGTAAAGGCATACATTAGCACCTTGCTCAGAAGCCTATGGCCAATGCTAGAGCATGTTCTTCCTGTGTTTTCACCCAACCATGGTGCTCAGAGTAGAGTCAACACACGTTAGTCAGCGTAGCACACATTAAATGTACCGACAGATTTGAAAATCAACAGCAAATAAAAAGCCAGAATCCAATGGTAGTTTCTGAAGGCATTTAGCAACACTTGTCGGTGATTCCAAAACCCAGTTTTATAACAAATACAGCAAAAAAAATAGATCAAAAATAGGACTGTATGTCAATAGTTGTGCTGTTGCAAAAGAGGACCAGAAGGAACTTGAAAAGTCATCTGAAGGGTCATCAATACATTTACCAGCCCCACAAGGGCTTGTTTAACCTGTATTTAAAAACCTCTAGTAGCTGCATTTTAAGCTGTGTGCTACTTGTCCAGCAGGCATGGCAAAGAGGTTGTTCTCTTTCTCTTTAGAGATACTTTTAACAAATTTGAAGCTTGTTATCAGTCCTTAATTCTTCACACTCTGCTGAGTGTAAAGTTAGTTTAGTCTTTCTGTGGAGCCTGTGGTTTTGAGCTCTGTCAGTGGTGGTCTCTTCTTGCATTCCCTCCAGCTGACTCATATTTTCTTTGAAGTGCAGCACCCAAAGCTGAGCCTAGAGCTGCAGCAGAGGCCCTTGCAGTGCTGACCAGAACAGAAGGAATATTTCATTTATGTTGCAGACTAAAAAGCTCTCAACATTCCCCACTGCAACATTGAACTCTTTTTTTCTTTTCATCACATAGACAGAGTTAACTCATGTTGGACCTGCAATCCATTGAAAACCCTACACTTTTCTGCAGATTTGCTGAAAAACAAGTATGTGCCATGAGATATTTCTGTAGATGGCTCTTTCTACCCAAGTGTGCTGCCTTGCACTTTTTCTTTATTTGAAACTGACCCTCTTTATTTTCAGACTGTGCCTCCCATTTGGGAAGACTGCTTTAAATTTCTAGTCCTTTCAGCATGTTAGCAGTCCCTCACAGGTTCATATCAGCTGCACAAACACACATATCATAGTCCATTGCCCAAATCATCAGTGGGAACGCAGAGCAGAACGTTACGGCATCATCACAGCATCTCTTTATAGCATAGAATAGTAATTAGTACTTTAATCTAGAAGAAAATCTAAAGACATGACCAGTAACCCTTACAGGTGGTACAAACAGTGACATACTAAACAAAGTCAATTATACAAGGATATCTAGTTCACTTTGTAAACTGGATTCATCTGAGAAGCATGAATTTTAATACGCCAAAATGCAAATCAAAATCATCTTTGTAAATGAAGAATGCAGGTCACACCTGTGGGATGAGGAAGTATGTTTTGGAAATTGTGACACTCAGACTTAACCCACTGAAAAGGGATCTTGAAGCAAAACAGCAGCAGGGCATAGCAACAATCCTTGTGTAAGTAAGCAGTGAATCATGAAGCAGAAAAAATATCCAAGGAAGGGATCTCTTAAAGAGTCAGAATGTCTCCTACATAAGTATTTCTCATATTAAAATTAAATACACAATTCAATTTTTAAAAGGCCAGCAATGCACTTCTTTCAGGTACCTTTCCACCTGCATGATATCATATACAAATCAGTGCCTATGATCTGCAACATCAACATGATTTCTTACTCAATTACAGGAGCGGAAATGTTTGTGCTGTCGTCAAACAGGAGGGTAGAATTCAGGTTTGAGTATTCAAGGCACCAGATGGACGTGTGGGACAGGGAACACAATCCTGTGGTCCACAGAGGAGTGTGTAATAATCCAGATCAAACTTTCAAAGTCTCAGCCTGTAAGTACAGAAACTGCACAAATCTGAGTTCCATTACTGAAAGTCTTGAACCAGGAAGTCTTCTTACGCAGCCCAGCTTGCCAGTGTATCTGATCACAAATAATGTTTATAAATTAAGGACTAGTATAGTTTAACTGCTGCAGAGCTGAGGCTTAGAACTCTGTTCTGTAACCAGTAATGTTGCACAACTGAGTAGAGACCACTGAGATGGAGTCACTCGCCCAGGTAGAAACGGGAACTGAATGAAGTTCTTCAGTGCCTCAGTGGAGAAGATTCAGGGTATAACACAGACCACCAGAGCAACAGGAGAAAACACTAGCAGAAAAAAGGGCTGGAGCAGCTCTGCTATGAAGACAGGCTGAGAGAGTTGGGGCTGTTCAGCTTGGAGAAGAGGAAGCTCCGGGGAGACCTTATAGCTGCCTTCCAGTACCTGAAGGGGCTACAGAAAAGGCGGGGAGGGGCTTTTCACCAGAGAGGGCAGAGATAGGACAAGGGGTAATGGTTTTAAACTGAAAGAGGGTAGATTTAGGTTGGACATCAGGAAGAAATTCTTCATCATGAGAGTAGCAGGGCACTAGAATAGGTTGCCAAGGGAGCTTGTGGAAGCTCCCACCCTGGAGGTGTTTAAAGCCAGGCTGGATGAGGCTTGTGCAGCCTGGTCTGGTGTGAGGTGTCCCTGCTCATGGCAGGGAGGTTGGAGCCTGATGATCTTTAAGGTCCCTTCTCTTAACCATTCTATGATTCTTCTAAGGGTTCATCAAGAGTAGATTTTTTTTAATTTCTTTTTTTAATTTTTTTTTTTTTAAGTCCTTACTATCAGCTTCCCACAAACAAGAAGAAAGATTGCAGGGAAGAAGGGGAATGTCAGACCTCCTATAGCAACATTCTGAACCAAAAAATGAAAGTGCAGCAGGAGTCTAGTTTCTATCATAGCCTTGCAGACAATGTCAGATCCTCACTGGATATGAAATGCCACCTATCTCATCAGCCCATGACCATCAGGACACCCAAGGATGGCTGTATCACATACTTTAGAGGCTGGTGTGGGACTCTTCCTATACCAGTGGTCAAGATTATGCAGAATTATTAAAGATTGCTCTTGAAAAAATCTATTTTGAAGATAGCATCACAGAGAAGGCCATCTATCTAAAGCCCATAAGCAAGGTTCAGGATCCAGGAAGTTCCTTGGGGAACTTAAAAAAGTAGGATGAAGACTTCTTTTTGCTGCTCTGTGGTACTGAGAAAGAGCTATTGCACCAGTTTTCCCTAGTCAAGGTGCAGCTCTGAAATCTCCTTTATTTCCACATTTTTAATGTCTAACTGCCTGAACTGGTTCCATACAGTACAGCTCTATCTACTTTGCAATGTATTTAAATGTATACAATAAAAGTGTGGCTACAGTGCAATTAAAGTGCAATTTCTGCTCATTTTAAATGTCAGCGTAATTAAAGTTCACGGATAAGAATATTCATAGAACTGTAGAATTTTCTATGGGTTTTTTCAGGCTCCCCATTTAATATTTCTGGAGATTTCCATATGTGAAATCTTTATCTTCTGTTATCACCAGTGCTTGCTTAGCTGCAGCTCTTCTCTTCTCATAGAAGTACTATCTTGTACCTAAGGCTCAGTATCTGTTGCAGGCTGATACAGGGTCTATCATGTTAGACTTACTTGTTCATAATTTTTATCAAAAATCCCCTGCCATTTTACAGTTCTTTAATATGCAAACAACTTTATTTAGATACAGGGACAGCATATTCCCATGCATGCTGGAAATGGATGAATGTCCTTAAGAAGCAGCTGCTGCACCTGCAGTGGTCTCATTCTGTTTTCACACAGGCATCATAGATCCTGATGTTCAGTGTGCTGTTCTGGGGGGTTTCTGGCTGCCTTGTACCCTCCCTCTGACACAGCTAGAGCAGAGCCAGCCCCTCACCACAGCTCCTGCCTGAGCAGCCCCAGGAACTGTTGTCTTCTTGCTTGCTTCCCTGGTGAAAACCAAGAGACTCTTCCCCTCTGGACACAGCAGCAAGTTTTACATGTAGTAATGTTCAGGATTCCCCTGTATTCTAGCCAGGGTACAAGTGGATGTGTTGGAAAGGGAAAGCCAAAGTTCACATTTTCAGGGACAAGCTGCTGCTGCAGCAAAATGTTCTGGTAGGGTTGTAAGGAGATTATCACAGCTTTATCCTGACCATCCTGTGACCTACTAGTGAACCTCCCTGCTGCTGGTACTGCTACAGCTTTGGACATATTCTTCATCAAGAAAATTAAAAGCAAGGGTTCTTAAAGACTGTGCATGACATTGGAGAATAAACCCCTCAAGAAGAGGAAACCACATTAAGTCAGCTAACATCAGAAAAACCTCCTTTACTGTGAGAGTGACAGAGCATTGGAACAGGCTGCCCAGAGAGGCTGTGGAGTCTCCTTTGCTGGAGACATTCAAAACCCGCCTGGACACGTTCCTGTGTGATGTGCTGTGGGTGATCCTGCTCTGGCAGGGGGGTTGGACTAGATGATCTTTCGAGGTCCCTTCCAACCCCTAAGATTCTGTGATTCTGTGAACAGCATACAGCAGGCAAGCTTAGAGCTACTCCTAACCCTTCCATGGAGAAAGGCCTTGAAGAAGACAAGCATGGCAAGCTTTCCATGCAAGCATAAACTTCTCTACAACACCTTAAAGAGCTTTTTTATCTTTGCCTAGCTCTGGGTTTGTCCAATATTTTTACTTCTCACATGTTTCAACTTTCTATATTTAAGGCTACATAACAAAAAATAATTTACATTATCCTCATAGTTCTGCTCATCAAACAATTAAGGATGATTAATTAAACCTACCACAATCTCTCACAAAGTACGAAGTGAGCTTCCTGCTATTGCAGTTATACACTAGTTTAGAAGTTATGATGATTTGTGTCTAACATAAAACCAGCAGAGCACCTTGCTGACATATGGCTTCTGACTAGGGACATGGTGCTCTTAGACCTGAAACTGTTTCCTAGAGACATTTTTTTTCCCACCATATGCCTGCTCTGTGCTTTGGCACAGGACCCTCATTCCTGGCTTTTAGATTGTAAAGCACACAGGAAGCTGCTGCATTAGGCAGACAACCCTCATCAGCCTCCACGCACCTTTCCTTCTTGTGGTCATTCTCCAGCTACTGGGAGTGTGGAGAAAGAGATCCCTATTTCCTTTCCAAATGGCCACTAAAAAGCTTCAATTAACTGGAAGAGTAACTTAGTTCCCCAAAACAGATAGAGCAATGGGAAAACACTGAAGTGCATGAATGCAGAAGACACATTGCCCATTTCAGAAAGTATCCTACAGCCTATGATTTTTCAGTGATATTCACATTAGTTAATTCACCCCAACAATCATGCAGATAACCTTGCAGCACCATTGTGAAATACTTTTTTTTTTCTTTGGGAAACTCCAAATCCTCCCACGGAATACAAAGTGAGTGCAACCCAACTGCACAAACCAAAGCCTTTCACAATGGTGCCTTCTGCATTCTGTTTTAGCTTGTCCCAGTTCTGCTGACACACGTGGCAATAAAGCAGAAGTATTGGGTCTCACACATCAGGGTCCAAAGCTAGTCCCTAGATGGGCTGCTGCAGAAACAAGTCTGGGAAAAGTGTCTGCTGGTTTTAGTCTCATCCTCCTGAGGAGTGTGGCTCTGAAGCTACGGTGTGAATACCAATGTGCTTGCAGCAGGCTGATGAGGTTCAGCATCAGGACACTTCCTCACTGAAAGCACCTGGGAAATGACTCTCACCAACTTGCAAATAAGCCAGAGGGAAATGGGATAAAACAAAAAGAATTATGTGGATTACTTAACTGGACCACAAACCCCTTAATCCTGTTGCTTCCTAGTGCATGAAAGTCCCAGAAATCTGCAAGTTTTACTCCTAAATACCAGCATGGTTGACATGAAAGTAGTTTCATCACCTTGGCAGGACTCATTTCCACTGAGTCTGGCTGTCTGAAATTTGGGTGTCTCACTATCTCTGGCCTCTCGGAAAAACAGTAAAGAGCTAGATACTTCAACACAGCTGTGATAGGGGTGGTGGTTTGGATCCTCCTCTATAGATTCCTGCCTCCCTCTGCTGACAACCAGATAGCCCATTTTTGGGTGGCAAAGCTGAGTTCTGCGGGGTAGACCCCGTACAACGCGGATGCACTGCCACAGGTTTTCCATGTTGCTCTGACATCAGTTCTCAGGCAGGAACACGTCAGAGCCAAAAAGCCTTAAGTGGGACCTTCTGGCCATTGGCCAACACTCCCAGCACCCCACTGGGGGGTTGTTGCCAGGCGAGGGTTATGACAGGCAGGCCAGTGGCTCTGCTGCCCATCTAGGGACCTGCTCCATCATCTGCCATCCCCCTGGGATCCTGGTACCTCCTTGTAATATCTTCTCTCTGAGCTGCAGTTCCTGGAAAACATGGTGGAGATTAGAAAACTGATTTGGGAAGCTGGACCAACACCATAAGGAAGGAAATGCTAGGTTTTTGTGGACTGAAGAGAAATCCCTCAGAGAGACAGCCCTTTGCATCACCCATCACGAATACATGTCCTGCTACCCAAGCAGATACCTCTGGAACAGCTTATAAAACAACATGCTGTTGTTAGCCTGCTTTGCTTTACATCAACACCAAAGGGAAAGGAAACTTGTAGACAGACAGAGTGACTTGAACACATTTTACCTGAAGGCTGCTGGATCCCAAGAATGTTTTTCATTCTAATTTACTAAAGAAAGTCTGAATTCATAAACAGCTTCTTGAACTGAAATTTCTCCTTTGCAGAACCTGCATTCAGCCTCGCTACCCATGTCTCTGATCTTGGCTTAGGATGATGGATAATTCAAATCTGTCCAAAAAGAGACAGTTCCATAATTGCTTATGCAAAGAAAACCTTATCTGTTTCAAGCATAAAGCCTGATGGAAGAGAAAACTTACAGAGGGCAAAATATATTTCGTCCTTACTTGGGCTGGTTTAAGCTTTAGGGAGTGTAACACAAGAGGGCTGTTTGTTGTCTGTTTGTTTTGCACTGGGAATGCAGCTCTTAAAACAGTTAGTCATCTCAGAGAAATTAAACAGAGGAAGCAAATCTGACTGTGAAAAAGGTATTATTCATGCCTACATTAACAAAAACACTATTTTTCTTCTTAAAACAAAACAAAATGAGAACAACAAAAACAAACAACAAAAAAACACCACACCAGGAGCTGGTATTTTATTTGAAAGCTTATTGAGGCTATGAAATGCAAACAGCTCAGGGGTTTTCAGCACTTACATGCCCTTCATGGGCAGGGAAGGACAGTGCACATGCCCAGTCAGGAAAGCTGCCCACTTCAGGTGGAAACCTTGCAGTCAGAAAATGGAATTATGTGCAGTACAATATGGCTCTGCCAGGGCACTGGAACAGCACTGCATATCAGTGTGTTCATCATGAATTACAAGCAGCACACCTGCACAGCTGACAATATTAAGATTCTGACCTTAACATTCACATTAACATTCCAAAGCAACCCAGTCATGGTGAGTTTATAGCTTAGATTATCCTCCCCTCTTAGACCCCCTGCTCTCTTAAGAAACAGAATCAGAGGGCTGACCCAGGTGAGGATTCCCCAGTGACAACCAAGCAAAGTGGAAGAAGGAAAGCCAGCCTGAGACCTCCCCCAGGATGGGCTGTGCACCTTTCAGGCACACATCTTGTCTTTGCTGGGACAGAGCCACGGGGGCACAGGCTGGCTCTGCAGCAGGACCAAGAGGAACATGAGTGTGCAACACGTGCGGCATGGAGAGCTCTGCTGGCTCGGAGCTCCAAGCGCACCCTAAAATGTATCTGTGCCTCACACACAGCATTTGATGTGGATTAGTAACAACTTGGGCTACCAGGAGGTTGGACAGGCCAGCATGGTCACTGAGGTTCCAAAATCCACCTCTGCCATCACACTCACCCAAGCAGATGACGCAGTCACTCCCCTGCACACCTCACGAGTCTGTGCCTCGGACAATGAAGCAGAAAAACATATCTAGAGATGAGCCAGAAGGAGAGGCCTTTGCTGTTCCCAACACGTCAAGAGTGTGAAGAAGGCTCAAGATCTAGGGGTGGCCAAGCAATCTCTCCCCTCCCTGTGTCCATAAGGTGCCAGTGGCAGAGCCAGGGCCTGGTGGAGTCTGCCAGAGAGGACAGGTGCATACCCCCCATTCACTGAGCCGTGCTGCAACCTGAATGTGCCCCAGTATTGCTCCTGCTTTAGTTACAAGTGCAGTGGGCCCAACATTGCTCCTGTTTCAATAGCAAGCGCAACAGGCTGAGACAATCTGCCACTTTCTCATCCTCCCTACTGGAGCAGTGAGTTGAAACAATTGGGTACTTCCTTGTCTTAGTGATTTGGGGCCATCAGGCACTTCTTTACCTGTACCTGGAACTCCTGTTGCCTGGGAATCATACCAGAGACTCCTCCTGCTCAGACCACAAGCCCACTCTGAAAGTTGCCACAGATGACCTAATTCAAATCATGGCCATCATGGAAAAATACTGACCAAAGTCAACCCTCTGGAGACCCTGAAAGGGAGGCTTTTTGGAGCTCTTTGGTATCGTACCAAGCTGCTGCCTACATCTCACAGAAGAAGCTGGTCTGTCTGTCTGGACAGAGTAAGTAGCTGGCTACTTCTCATACATATGGCAAAAAGATCAAATTACATTAATTTACTATAATTTCATCCCATGAGTTAATCAGCAGTATATTTCACTGCAACTTTTTTGATGCAGTTTGAGGACTTGAAGTGACAAAATTTAACATCTTAACATAGATTAACCTCTATATCTGGGTTTGTCTGCTTGTGCGTGCAATTTAATTTAGCAGCTTTGTTAGATCTTCAGTTGAATCTCTGTATTTGATTGTAACAAATTGTTGATTCATGATTAAGCATTGCTAGAAATATATAACCCAATGTTGTGATTTGTTGTAATAATGTCAATCAACCTCGATTTGCTGCTATTTCAAACCACACCAGACCCATCATTGCATGTTACACAATTACACTGAAATCCCTACACCTAAACCCCCTAGTTGTAAATGGCTGACCAAGTCTGGGACTAAGAGTGGATTCAGCTGCACCCAGACTCCTCTCTGATAGGTTTAGAAAGCCAGGGGGTCCACTCTGAACATCATGACTCAAAGGTAGGTTCATCCTCATTCTTTTTGCTGATCCTTGTGCAAATCATTCCAACCCCATCCTGACTCAGTCTCCCCTATCTCTGTACAAATAATTTCCCCTGATCCCCATGTAAGTCGCTCCTATTCCAACCCACACAAATCCCTTCCACATAGTAAGTAATAGAATGAACCTTGCCATCAAATTCTGTCAAGTCCCATTTTCATAAATCTATATTGAAATCACCTTTTCATGATATCTTTGTCAGTGATTCTTTAAGTGATCTGTAAGACCTTCCTCTCCCACCTGCAACAGAAGCCAGCAGAACTACCATCAAGCCCCACCCAAGGAGGACACCAGGCACTGCTGAAAGTCTCCATGCACAGATGTAAAACAAAAAAAAGGTCACCTTTTGATTAAATATTTACATTTTCTGAGGTTTTTTAGGAGTAGTATTGAAAAAGAACCAGCCAGGAACAAGGAAAAGTGTGACAGAGAGGAACAAGACCCCATTGTGTTAGGGGCTGCACAAATCCAAAAAGACACAGCCACTATGCTAAAAGCAGAGGTTATAAAACGTTAATGGTCTATCTTTGGATTCCTTGTCAGTGATCTTTTGGTCCATGGTGACCCATGAATCCTCATTAAATGCTGTGTGTGTCACACAGAGCTCATATTCAAAAGGATGCTACTTAATCACCCACAGCCACTAACCACTGCTGCAGAAAACACTTGTTCCCTCTCCACATCATCTGGTGCTCCAGGCATGCTTAGGAAAGCCCTTGACTGCCTGGCAGACAGCAGCTTCTCTCCTTTTAGAAGTTCAGTCTTACAGAACTTTTCCCTAAAAAGAAATGACAGGCTACTTTTGGTAATTTTTGACTGTAGCAATTTAGCCCTATGTTTTTCTTAAGGTCACGTTAAAACCTTCACAATTCTTGCTTTAGACGGCAAAAAGAAAATGTCTGTCTTTGAAACAAAGACAAGAAGCTCAACCTTTTCCGGCTGCACTTGAAGCTTCCAGGTGAAGAAAGGAAAACTCTTGCCCTGTGACAAGAGACTCTTCTGGAGACGGCAACTTGCCTCATCTGGTTTTGCTGCTCCTAGTAACCCTTTGACAATACTATTTATGATTGAGATGCACAGTACAGAAACACCCAAGGTCCTGTTAAAGTAGCTGGGAACAGACAATAGAATCATTGAACCACAGAATGCCAGGTTGGAAGGGACCTCAAGAATCATCTGGTCCAAGCTCTCTAGGTACTATTATAGTTTATATGAGGTGGCTCAGCACCCTGGCAAGCTGAGACTTAGAACTGTCCAATGTGGAGGAATCTACCACGTCCCTGGGGTTACTATTCCAATGTTGGACTGCCCTCATGGTGAAAAATTTACCTCTTGTGTCCAGTGCCATTCAATCTGGTTTTTAACAGCCTTTTTTGAATACAGTAGTTCCTGGTGCCCAACACCAGATCATCACAAGCCAATGTGAGGCTATTGGAGCACCAATCTTGAAGATGCTGAGTTTCATTTCCCAGCAAGCACCTGCATACAGGGGATGCTGCCTCTTTCCCCAGCTGTATGATTGCTGGGAGTGAGCTGCAAGCAAGAGTTCATGCCTTGGATCATCAGGGCAAACTGACATCAGTCATGACCTGCCATTACTTAGAGATATGTCAAAAAATGGCAGGGAACAATCTGAATAAGTAATGGTCAGTAAAAATAAACTGATAGTTTCAAAATCCAGTCCCTGCTAATTAAGAGAAACAGTTGTAGGGTAGGATTCAGAGATCTGAACTGGTCCCTCATGGTGGCTTCAGAAAAGGGGTTTTGGGGTCAAATGTGTTACAAATTGAAATGCTGTATGGCTGGAGACCAGAGCCAAGCAGAGGTTGGGCTAATGCTTGGAGATCCAAGAGAACAGCAGTGACTGGAGACACAGCAAAAGAATGGTGAGGTTACTCATGAAAAACAGTCAGTTTCTCCAGAAACTAAATATAAGGCATGTCCTGCACTGCCTGCTGCTGTTTATGATTGAGCGCAAAGTTGAAAAGAAAAGGGCCAAGAGCCTGGAAAGCTTGGGGTGGCTCTGAGGTGCTGCCAGCAGCACTTGGGGCCCAACAGGGAGCAGACCCTAGGGACAAGCTTGGGAGGTTCTGAAAATCCAGCTCTGCCCTGGAAAAGAAGTAAACCTGCCTTAAATTCTGCTGCATGCAAAGCTCAACCTAGCAGCTCCCCTACATCATGCCTGACCCTGCTAGTAGCCCACATTTATGTGGGTTTATCACTATGTTTATCACAACCATGGCTGGTCCTGGAGGGAAGAGTTTTTTTCTTAGCCCCCTGTAGTGATGATTTTAGTAGGAAAAACCTAAGATGTGAATGTCTTATTTTAGCAAGTGGGATGAGGAGTGTGTGACGGTCAATGCCAGCAGCCCCTTTTCCAATGCAGTCTGATTTGGTGTCATTTCACTGGTTTGATGCCAATCTGTGCCTCTGCTGCCTGGAGGAGGGCTGTCATTTGCATCAGCAAGAGATTAGAGTCAGGTCTTCAGCAGTCATATGCAAAAGCCAGGACGGGAGGGATAATTTTCATCCTTAAGCAAGGCTACAGAATAGCAGGCAAGCAGTTACAAGACAGTCTCATCTGGCATCTAAGGGCACTTGACTTGCAAATGGTGCTTGTTCTGCTTTCCCTCTGCAGCCCTTCGGTGCCGGCACACATCTGCGCCCGGGAGCAGGAGCGGGAACCACTTGCGTTATCAAAGATGACTGAATTCAGTATTCATTTTAAAACATTAAAACTTCAGATGGCACCCCAGGGGTGGCCTTTATGTGACAATTACACTGTTACCGACTCTCCCTTTTTTATTCTTGCGTGGCTTTCACTGAGTACAACCACACTGAAAGTAACAGCTATTTTACAAATATTACACACCAGGCTCTGACTGTTTGCCAAGGTTTTCAGTAAGTGCAGGCTATTTTGAGTAAAAATACTATGTCAAGACCACTGTAAACTAGGTAGAGTATCATTAAATATCTTGGCTTTTATTGTCCTGTTTGGCCAAAACCAAATAATATTACCTCTCCGTATCAGAAGATTTAACTGGCATGCAAGCCTGCTTTGATGTGATTGCTGTTCCTTTTAGGAATCTCTGGGTAAATTTTCAAGCTATTTGTAGGCATAAACACCAGCAGAAGCACCAGTGAGGAGTTCAGGCTGCCTTGCATGCTGCCAGACTGACAGGAGAAACAGCAGAGAGAAAGCAGCTCAGCTGCATTGAGCCTAGGACATCCACATGTATGGATGAAAAGGCTTTGGGACAGTTGCAGGAGTCACTTTTTTTCCGCTGCCTTTTCCTCCTAGTTCTAACCCTTGTTTTTTAGTGAAACCCTTTGATGATGATCCTCCCCTTGTGCACATCACACCCTCCAGGGACAAGAAGCACCATCCCTCTCTGTCTTATCTTTAATGCACGGAATCCAGGTCAGATAGTAAGGAAAGGCTGTCCTGCCAAGGCTGCCAGGACAATCCCTACCACACTCTGCCAAATAATCTTTTCCATTCCCTTGCAGCTGAAAAATAGACACAAGGCAACTGTGAGGATGAGGGAGGAGAAGAGGAGGAAGGTTTGGCCTGAGACATCCTTATGTTTGTCTCCTGCTATCACAGCAATGGCACCCTCGTGTCCCTTTCAGAAATGTCACCATCTCCTGACTGGTGCTCCACTTTAGCTTTTCAGCTGCATCTAGGGGATCAGCACCGTGTTTTTAAGTTGTAGGAATGTTAAGTCAGCTTGAGTGGGTAGGTACCACATCTGCAAACTTCAGCCCAGGACTGGTGTAGCCTCTTTTGGTCTGCAGTGTTGTAGCCTCTTCTGGGCAGCCACAAGAGGGCAATAGGACCAAACCTAGATGTCCCTTTCAGCAAAACCAGGTACCAGCAGAGCTCACCCTTGTGAGATGCTGGGCGCTTGCTGAAGGACACTGCACAAAGTTGCCTGTAGTCAGGGGGGTGCAGCCCTGGACCAGGAGCATCATTTCGGTCCTGCAGTCCCCAGCCAGGTCGGCTTCACTCAGGAGCCATGAGCAGATCACAGGCAGAGAGCCTATGTTGATCCACTCCTCTGGATCTGTATGGGGCCCATCAAGGAGGGGACACCACAAGTTCTGATGCAGGAAGCTCAGTGGGAACTGCTTGCCCACCTTGCTTCATGAGAAGCAGAGCTTCACCACTGCTTTCCAGAGACAACTTCTTCCAGCTCTGCAACCTATGGCCAGCAGGCATATGGAATAATAAATGCTGTCAACATATTAAAATAATTGTGTCCTTCTCCCATATTAAAAGCTGAAGTGGTGTATTCTTGCCATTAAAAAACCCAGTGGGAATTGCATAAATGTTCCCATTGTGAAAGTACACATTGAAGTAGGGTTTAGCAATTAGCTGCATCAGAATAATGAAGAAACCTGCTATTTGCATAGAACATCACTGATTTTTCCTTCTATGCTTTCCATTTCACACCCTTCAAACAATTTTTAAAAAGCCAAGTAGAGGCAAAGACAAGAGGGAAAGCTGGGCGTTCACATGCTAAACACAGTGTGCCCTGAAAATAGCAAAAAAAAGAACATGACTGTTGAATCCAGGTCAGCTCTGTGTGAACAATCCAGCTAATAGGCCTCATTATGAAAGGGAAAATTAGTTCTTGCTGTTGGAATTGTTATAAACGAGGGTTGTTAAAAGCAGAGTTTATTACTGTGAAGCTGGACTGTATTTAAAAATGTTGTTGAAAATTTTCCAGCTGCCTAATAATTTTATTAGCAACCACTTAAAAGATCAGCTGAAAACGTGGTAATTTTTGCATAATACAAACAAGACTTATTCTTCAGCTGTGGTTTTATATTTAAGGTTTATGTAAAGCAGCCATGGAGGCTGATCACCTCCACATGAGAACTGACTTACTAACAGAGCTCAGCCCCACCAACATGCCAAGAAGTTTTGAAAATTCCCTCCAAAAAAGCCCATGGGGTGAATGATAATATCCAACAAACTAAAGGGACTGCCTGACACTGGGAAGTGGCAATTCCAGGAAACTGGGCCAAATCCAGACCTAGTCACCAGTAAGTAAAAGGAGTTAGCTCCAAGAAGCTCATCTGCCAGGGTGCAACAGTCTGAGTTTCTCACAGACACCAGCCCTCACCAGCAGTTTCAGCTGACCTGGGTGGAGCTCCTGATGGAGTAGACACTACTTTCTAATGGTCCCAGATGTTGAGCTGACAGGAAGGCACCCAGCTCCCAAGCTCAGAAGTTGATGCCTGCTGGACATATTTAATTCAGGTGTTAAAGTCACATGGCAGGGCAAAAGGCCCATGATCCCTGCAAGGTTAGCTGATGCTGCCCCAGCTCACAGACATACCTCCTTGCAAGGCCCTTTCCTCTGAGGTGGTCTGTGAAGAAGCACACATCAGAGCTCACACTAGCACAATATTTTGGCTGCAGTGATTTAAACAAGGGAGTGGAGACGATCATCACATCATGGCTGCTTATTCCCCCCCCCCAGAAAGCCCCTCCGGTGCCAGGAGGGATACAACCCAAGTTTTCCCACTCTTCATGACACGGGAATTCAGGGCAACCTTCTCATTGCAAACACTGGGAGCCACAGAATTTGCCTCACACCATCGAGAGCCCTGTTGGCTTGGGCAGAGCAGGGTCCCTGTCTAGGGTGGACACCAGTCCCACGGACACCAGCCCAGCAGCCAGGGAGGTGCTCGGCACCAGCAGCTCAGGTCAAGCCCGCAGCAGCATTCCTGCTGTAAGGGATATGGCAGGGACAGCTGAGGAGGATTTCATTCCTTCAGCTGGAAGGAGGTCAAGACAGGCCACAGACCTTGTCAGCTGACCTCACAGGGGAGAGTCTCCACGGCACAGCCTGGCAGAAACCAAACTCCCCCTTCCATCTGCCTCCGTGATTTCCTGGAGCCTGGAGTTATGCAAAAGGTTTTGCTCCATTTCCCTCCATGGCTATCATGTCAGCTTGTGGGTAAATTGCTGTGACAATTAGGGAGAATAATGGGAAGACGTGACATATGTTTCCTTTATTTCAGCACTGTCTGCTGAAAACTGGAACTAAAAGGTACCAGACAGCTCCTTCCCTGCCTCTGGAATTTCATAGAGGGTTACTCCGAAGCATTGAAACAGGCAGAAATAATTACACTTGCACAGACTAAATTAAAAACAATGAGAGAAAGTGCATTATATTCTTTGTAGTGGCCCTTGCTTGTTCTGTATGTTTCAGATAAATAGAGTAGATGCTGGGAAACCTTTTGGAGGCTAATCAAAACCTCTAACACAACAATACAATCTTCTCACAGCTGGAGCCAGAGAGCAGCACTAATATTTACTAGCCAGTGAGTGTATTTACATGAAAGAGAGGATTCTAAGAGTATCTCCAGCATGCAATTAAGGCATACACATGAGCTGGCATGAAGATAAAATAAATCTCTTTATTATGTCTGTGCCAACATCTCCAGTAATGGGCTAATAATTACAAATATATATGCAAGGTATTTGCAATAGGGAAGGTTTTGCTGCAAACTTTATTCTCTTTTAAGCACATCTCTAAATGGTAGCACACAGAGGAACAAAACCCAAAGCTTTAATTCTGGATCAAATACTTCACCACACAGCTCGTCAACTAAGATTTACTGTGAGAACTATGGAAATGTTTCACAAATGCCCAGGTTACAATAGCACTCGGTGCTCGGGGCTAGAGAAAAATGTTTTGGAGAGCAAAATACATCCCTTTAAACTAGAAAATATGAAGTTATATTCATTCAGGTCTACTCTTGCATATGGTGGGGCAGCCTTGCCCAGGCTGGGATTTGCAGTGATGACAGCCAAGAGCAGTGAGCAGGTTACATCTCACATCCTATAGGAACAACCAGGCTTTCGAGGTCCACCTGGGTTTGCAACACAAGGCACTGGGGCACACTAGTTACAGTCCTGCCCTTCACAGGTGGCTTATTTCCACTGCACTGTCTTTTATTGGCACGTAACTACAACTCTGTGTCAAGCCACAAGAACTAGAAGTCATATATATTAATGGGGTGGTTTAACAAACAGGGGACAAAAGCATTTATGGAAGAGGAGGGAGGCCCTGTGCATGTCTCCATCATAACACTGTCCACATCATCTGCACTGTCATAAGGGTTTTCCCAAGGAATGCTACAAGTCAACCCAGCTGCCTTAGGGAGCCAGTTACATTTGTATTGCTTTTTTATCACCTGGTCTAACACATGTCCATTCAGACACACAGCCCCTGTTGATTCATCTGAAGGTCCAGGGTTGGACCAAACTAGGGATATTTTGCACAAGGACACTTCTCCATAAATGTGAAAATTTAGCTTACAGATCTTGTCATTCAGCCAATGACAGATTAATCTGTAAACATGTTTTCCTACCAAATGGTTTAACTATAACTGTGCAAATAGTGCATGTGGCTTAGGTTCAGTAGCTGACAGTGAAATGCTCTGGACATTAATTCTCCTTTGTGCCAAGAAGCACTGAACTCCAAAGCTGCTCTTCTGAGTGTTGAGTAAGGCTTGGCTGCATTAGAACCTCAGTTTCATCCTGTCATTCTAGGCATGTTGGTTTTTATTGTATATTTGTTATTAATTTTAATTTCTGCTACAGTAATATCAATAGAATATCCTGTATATCCCAGAACAAAACAGCTGAAAGATAGGAAAAAAAATTTGTTGGTGTTCAAAGAATGAATGATTGCCTGTATAATCTTGCCTTGAAATGTCTGAACTATAGAAAAAAAATTAGCATCAGTCTTAACAAAAATAATTGTATTTGGTCTATCAGCCATTAGCAGTTCCTTCTGCAACTTTCAAGGTTCTGTTATCAAAATGTATTCAAACACATTGCTAGTGAAGGTCTTGGGCTTTATCTCTCAGGAAGGTGTTACATAAAGAGAAAAGTGGAAGAAATTTAAGCATTCAATTTATTTACCTTTCTTCTTATTATTGTTTCTCTCAGCTTGGCTAAAGGAAAGTCACCAGCATCAGTTTCATGTTAGTGGAATGAGTTTCACTTTCACGTTGTCAGAGCTGCCATATTACAGCTCCCAGAGCTGCAGGAGGATATTTATTGCTTGAAAAACAATGGTTCCCACTGCACTTAGAAAACAATATAATTGCAGTACTCTATAGGGCATAAGTTTCATAAATGCCAGAGGTGATTGGCCTCTCTCCCCCTCCCTCAGTGCCCCTTTCCTTCCCCACTCCTCTGCTCCCCCCAGCCTAGCTCTGGGACCACTCCAAGCCAACCATGTTCTCTGCATGACAAGTGTGCTGAGGCACTGCAAAGAGAACAGCATTAATTGCCATCTTAAGCCTAAAAACACACAAGGCAATTGCCAAGCAAGGCTGGGGGGTGGGTACAACCAGCCTTACCCCTCTGAAGCCAGAAATGACACCAAATGTCATCATACCACCCACCCACAGAGCACCCTGCTGCAGACCCCAGGCTGACTGGAGTGTGTCAGAAGGCAATGTCAGGTTGGTTTTGCCTCCTCAGACCAGAGATGCTAGTCTTCACCTGGGGGTAAGAAGCAAAAGGTAAGGCCTTGGAAGAGATTCACAGGTTTGGCTGAAGAATAAAGAACTGGGCATTCCCGTAGTGTTCAGAGCAAAGAAAGCAAGACTGAGTCCAGTTTTCATTCTGTTCCATCTTCCTTTCTAGCATTAGTAAACATTCACACCAAGCCACATTTTCCAGAAAGAACTTGCAGAGAATAAGAGAAAAAGAAAAGTAAGACATGGAAAAGTATGCCACCACAGAGCTGGTTAGTGATAAAGAAAGTGGCTTTTAATTTTAGGCACAGAGACAGACAGAAAAGTTAAGAAAATCCATACATTTCTTGGGCGAAATAAAGGAAGGTAAAAAGGATTCTGTGGAGTGAACAGAAACCAAGAAAGAAATCCTGGTCTCTGGGCACAACCTAGCGCTTAGCAGAGTATTTTCCTTAGGATTTAGGAAGGCATTTCCTTAATTTTTCCCTACAAAATTTTCCATACAAAGAATTTCCAAGCCAAAAAAGACAAGAGAAATGCACAGAAGTGTTTGAGCTCTAGGCCTTGAGTAGCAAAGCCATAGTAAGAAGTCACTCAGAGGGTCCCCAGGAAGATGCAGTCCCTGACACAGCTTAGCAGCATGGTCCTTCCCCACGGTGCCAGCCAAGCTCCTCCTTCCCATCCCTGCACACAGATTCTTGTGTGTGGGAGGCACAAAATGGAGATGCCAGGGTGGTTCAGCATCAACACACACTGCAGGTGGGGACCTCAGCAACTACAGCGTGTCCCAAAGGGGATATGGAAAATACCAGCAGATACTCAAAAGCAGAGAGTGTTTCTGGAAACAAACATTTACGAGGAAGTTTAGAATAAAGTTGTCTGGTGCAAGAGCCGTCCCATTCAGAGTTCATGGTATTTAATTTCAGAGGCATGAATGTCTGCAGAAAACAGGTTTTTGGACACAAAATAAAAATCATCAAGACTATAATTATGTTTTTTAAAAAGAGAGAGAGAATGATCCTTGGCCCTATGTAGAAGTTGCACAAAGCATGTTTGAATGTAGCCATACGAAGTAGGTGATGATTGCTTGAACACTGAACAGTCCCTATCCAGAGGCCTCTTCTAAATTTCAAGGTGCTGGTTTTGCTCCTGCCTGTGGCCAGTGTTTGCAGCCAAAGAGGACAGACAGAGCTATTTAATCTGATAATCAGCTTTTGCTTCTAACACAGTTTTAAAAGCTAGCTGGGCAGGTGAGAGTGCAGGAGAGGTTTGAACATGCCCCAGGCTGAATTTACACCAAGACTAGACTGTGCTGTCATGCACAGAGCAAAGACATGAGCTATACAGCTGCTGCCAATGAGCTCTGGGAACTGTTTATTTTGTCCAGGGTCTGCTTTCTAACCAAGCATGCACCAGCTTGGTGAAGTGAGCTTGCCCAAAGCCACACTTCACAAAGGGTTATCAAGCTCTTTTCAGAGGAGAACAAAGAAGGCATTAGTAGAGGGTCAGAGGAGAGGTGACCCTCTGACCACTGCTCAGCCAGGTCAATATCCAAGCCTTTGCAGTGTTCTGGATGTCTGGTGGCATGAGACACTCCAACCCCGTTTATGTCCTCACTTCTCAGGGTTTGTATCTCTGCAGTCTCTGTGACCTTACAGTGACCTCATTCATATCCAGCTCCTGAAAGGCATGGCTCTTTGAGGTCACATCTGTAGCTAAGCTGCAGCAGAAAAGGGGGTAGTGTGTCCCTGTTCTCCAAACTAAGTAATCATCTCCTCAACACTTTGATATTCCCGAAGTAGAAGAGAAAGGATTTGATTATCTGCTGCCTGCATTTGTACAGCACTTGCCCAAGCTGCATTTGGTCTCAAGATTAGCAGCCTCACAGCAAAACATAAAAACTTACATTGCAACAGATTGACCTGGTGAGATTTGCCAACCGTGACTTTCATGGCTACTCTGACTGAGTCCAAAATCCTAAGGTCTCTTTTTGCTGGCAAAACATCTGGCTGGCAGGATCTGTCACAGCATGCTGTAAGGGTACAACTCATTCATTTCAGTGCCACTTCATCGTGCCTAATGCAGCACAAAGATAATAAAGCTGTTTCACTCTAAAACACTTGCTCCCCAGGTTGGTACAACAGATTAAACTGATTCAATCTGGGCCACATCACCCCATATGGCAATTCATAATGTCAATGGGACATTAAATGGTAGGACTTGTCCTCTTCGCAGTAAATCACATACCATCCACAGCCCATTGGAGTGCCCTTCTGTAAAGGTCCATGTCAGGCCATCAGCCCTGAGATCACGCCTGTGAGTTACCATAAAGGACTGTGTATCTACAGCTGGTCCCTTGGCTAGTTCACAGAGAAAAAAGCAGGGAGATAACCCACTGTGTACACAACGTTGACAACACAAAGTATTTCACAAAATCCCCTTTCATTTTCCCAGGGAAGAGCTGCTTTTGATCACATGCTGATGGGGGTTTCCAGGTCTTGACTGAACCAGCATTTGCTTCCCTTGTGCCCTGGGCCATATGGAGGTAGTTCACAGGAAGGCCAGTTTTCTGCTGCTACCTAGACTGGCAAGCCCAGGAACATGCAGCACAGTCCCAACCAATACCTGGGAATTGTTTCCCATTAAACCATAGATCTTCTGTCCCCACCAGCTCTGAGCTGTCTCTGCCACCAATATCATGTTAGGAAGCCTCTTTGTGAACCTCAGCGCCTCTGCAGGGTTTATTGTTATTAGAATCAGCTTAAAGGAAGCTCGCAGGCAGTCTTGACATGAGCCATTACCTTGTCAAGGACATGTAGCTGTAGCACAGCAACTACAGGACTCTGCAGAGCCTTGACTCATGGTCTTTTTATCCTAGAAGCAACTTGTATGGACTTTTTCCTGAAGTAACAACGTTAGTTAGTAAAATGCCATTGCCCTTTGATTAAAATGCCATTGCTTTTAGACTCCTATCTGCTCATACAACCTTTGCTCACTGAAAGAATCACCAAAAAGGATTCTTCTTCCCAGTCCCACCACATCAAAAGGGTCTGCTTCACCCCACCACCCCTGACCTCACACCTCCAGCAGTGCTGTGACGGAACCATCAGGGCAGGGACACCTCCGAGCTGTGAAAGACCAAAGGGAAAGCAAAAGCTCATATCTGGAGGCCCCGCTCTGGAAAGATTTGACTTCTCCAACCTGTTTGGGTTAAAATCTCAAGGGCATGTAAGCCACGTGATCTAAGGAGCCCAGCTGCTGCAGCACCACTCCAGAAAGAGACAGTTTCCAACATGAATGGATATAATCCTGCTGGCTTGCAAATTCCCTCCTCTCTAACTCTTGCACAATCACATGCACAAGGCTGTTGTGCCTGTTTCTATCCCAAGGCCTCCTATTGACACGCTCCTCACACAGTCTGCCTAGTGTCAGGATGGACAATTACCTCTGGTGAGTGACATGAGGGAAGAGAGCTTTCACAGTCATTAGCAGAGGCCTTCACCACAACAAAACACACTCATCTATTCTTACCCCTTCCTAAAACACAGCTTGTGAAGAAAGGGAGAAAGAGAAAGAAGGAGAGAAAGAAAAAGAGAACACAAATAAGCGTCTTTCCATTTCTGTAAACTAAAAGCTGTTTTCAATTCTTACGGTTTTTTGCCTGAAGAACTGTAGAATTATTTTTTAAAGAAATATATAAACTTCTATTTGATAAAAAGAAGAAGTTTGCTCTCTAGTGGCTGAATTTAAATAGCTCAAATAACACAGCCTGCTAAAGAAAGGGAGAGTTTAATCCAAAATGTGCTCAGTTCCTAATCTTTGTGCCACTAAGTGTTTGCTCTTTACCAGTATTTACTATTGAACAACTGCCTGTGACTGGAGTGATTGTACTAAGGAGAACCAAAGTGCACGGTCTTAACATCTAGTCCTGGGGAGTTTCTAGTTGGAAAAGGAAATTACTTCTGTCTCTACATGCTTTCTGATGTGGGAGAGCATGCTGTCACTGGCCAGTTGTCACTGGTCAAAGAAAGCTTACAGGGAGACAGCTGTGGCAGCAGGTGACTCCCTGTGGTAGCAAGTGGTCTTTGATCACATGAGACCAACCCTGCACTATGGCACTTCCATCTATCACTGTATTTTTGAGCTGAGACTGGCTTGTGCCACCAGTCAGGAGGCTATGGGGTGAGAGAGTGCAGGACTGGGGACAGCTGAGGTCAGGAGGGGGCATCAGCTTTCTCCAAGGTGGGAGGAGGACCACAGACACAGCCCAAGCTCCTGCATCCAACCCTGACCCCAGGGCACCTTCCATGTCAGGATATAGAAAAGAATTCCACATTTCTGCACATTTGCATTTCTGTCCCTGGCCTTTAGCCTCAGGGATTTCAGAGCAAGATGCAGTCTGCTCCCCATACCCAGGCCCTGTCCTCCTGTTTCCCCTTGCAGAGGCCCCCATTGTAACCCCTCAGACAACTTGTAGACCCCAGTGTCTGGGATCAGCACAGTGTTTCCAAAAAGTGCTTTTCCCAGAGAAGTCCCTTTAGGAACAGAAAGTCAGCAGCAGGCTGTGTGCCACCATCTCCTTTCTCTACTTAGAGCACGTCTGGCAGGAGGAGCTGCGTGCCACAGTGTGATGGGATTAGCCCAGCAATGGTAATGAATCAGACATTTCCTATTAACAGCTAAGAAGGAGCAAAAAACAAGGAAACAAACCGAAGCTACAGCCTCAGTGAAGGCCAACCCCATCCACTTCTTTTTTATTTTTTTTTCTATTGCTATTATTTCACAGAAAAGCCTGTGAGACCTTGTGTGTCGGGAGGCAGATGGAGAAGGGGACAAGGCAGATGAAAGCAACAGCCAGGTCTCCAAGGCCCACCCGCTTGTGAGACCCATTCCCAGGCAGAGTAATTGCCAATCAGAAGCAAACTACTTTATAATTAAAACATTGTATGAGCACAGGGATGTCTGTGGCTTTTGCTTAATTGCTAGATGTGGCAGAGAAGCACAGAAGCATGAAGAGAGGGGCTCAGGCAACACTTGCTGAAATCAAGGAGGGTTTTGTCATAGAGCTAATCCAGGGCAGGAGCAGAGTTGGGGCAGGCGCGAGGGTAGTAGGGATCCTCCAGCCAAACCCTGCTTGATCTTAGCTTATCTACACCACCACCTCCTTCCACACACCAGGGGCAGGTGGGAGCACAGCCAGGCCCTGAGGGATCTCGTTCCCAAAAGAGGAATCCCACACGTTTTGTCACTGTAGATCACGTAAGTTTGGGCTGTGTCCCGTTGCTTCTGTGGCTCTTGCCTAACTCACACGCTGCACTGAGGAGCCCTTTGTGGAGCATGGGCTTTGCAAAGTCCTCTGTTGGGGAATCCTCCTCCATCTTTCTGTCATTCCTTCCCAGCAGATGGGCGTAGGAGTTTGGCCATGATGCTGGACTATCTCCTTTAGCTGCCCTACTCCTTGTGATCAAGAAATCCTCTTTTGCAGCTTAAAGCCAGAAATGTACCATTCTGGTCATCCAATCTGGTCTCCATAACCTGGTTTATTGGGCCTCCCAGGACTAAGCCCTTCTTGAAGAAAGGTATATCTTTGAGAAGTGGCTTTTGTGTGAGGAGGAGAGCAGGGTTATAAGGAAAGTCCATCCCTGAGACCAAGCACTGTGAGTGGGAAAATCTCATCCCCCCCAAGCAGAAATTCTATTATTGGATGCAATTTTTGAATTTTGATCTTGAAACAAATCGCACGTAGTCATTTACAGAACAAACCCACCCATACTGCAGTCATATTTCATCGTAATGGCATTGCAGCTTTTTGGATTATTTTTTTTTTAAGTTTGAGGTTAATAATACCGTAGATGGAAAATGCAGAACCAGCTTTAGAAACCATTTCTGAGTTTAATCAGCCCCAGAGATAAGGAAGTGATTACGTTAGTTTCTAGGGCTGTCTGTGGCTACAGCATCATTTCCTATTATGAGCTAGTCCAGAGTGGCACAATATCAGTGGGAACGAGACCCAGGCTTTTTGCAAATCCCTAATCTCCCCAGTAACCACCACCCTCTTCCAACTTCCTCCAGCACCAGCTGCCATGGTGTGCTCCCTTCGCAGATCTATTTCAGAGAAAGACTCTATTAATCCATCCTGGAAGGGACCATTAACCTATTCCTCTGATACAAGGCAGCAGTAATATTACTGAGCATGGAGCTGTGTACATGTTGAGACCAAACAAACCAGAGTGATGCCAGTGGAACTGGTAAAACAAGATGTTCTCCTTCTTGGGGGTCTTCACTTCAAACAGGCCTGAGGAAAAAGAAAAAGCTTATCAGCACTATCCAGTAAATATCAGAGCCCTTCCAGAACATGAAAGCACCATATAGTCCCCTTTCCATCAGTCCTTCCAAGTAGCTAAACTTACTTGCTTGGCCATGATACTGAACTATCTTTTCCAGCTGCTCTGCTTCTCATATCACAGAGTCTAACACCATAAAGGTACCACTGTGGCTATCTTTTCTGATCTCCTCCTTAACCTGGCTCAGTGGACCTCCTGGAAGTGACCAAAGGTCAACCTTTAAGAAAAACACCATGAATGTTAAATTTCCTGTAAGGAAGAAACCACTTGGTTGAAGTCATTAAAGTCCAATGACTATTACACTCCAAATAAGAAAATGCATCTTATTTTTGTCTGATTTTGCTTACTTTCAGCTTCTACCTATGTGGTTTTGTTTTGTTTTGTTTTCATCCGATAGAATTAAAAGCACTACCATCAAATATCTGTCCTCATCCAGGCAATTGTTAGCAGTGACCAGCCCTCTCCTCAGCTGTCTTTCCAATGAGCCAGATAGAGGGAGGCCCTGGAGACTTTCTAATGTGCTGCCACTTCTATTCCCACCTCTGTGACTTCACATTAGATGCATGTTGAAGCTCATGTTGTTTGCTTGCACCCAGCTGAAAAAACAGTCTCAGCACTGGGTCCTTCTTCCGCAGCATCAGTAACATATGGAACAGAAACAAAGCTTTTGGAAAATTATTCCTATCTGTGCTTATGGATTGACCCCCAGCAGCCCGTGAAGACAAATCTAATGCTGTTTAGGCACATCAGAACCAAGAAAGTAGGTCTTACATACAGATTAGAGAATCTTGTCTGGGAAGTGGTGATTCCAGGAAGGACATGAGACAAAGAAGCAAGCTGAACACCAGGTCCTTGGGATGGCATGACCTTTGCTGGTCAACCTGATCCCACTTTAATGAGCAGAAAGAGCAGACCTTCCCTGCCTTGGAGGTAGAAATCTGGCAGAACTAAGCCTGAAACATTGTATGCCAAATAGCTTCCCCTCAGGAACAACCTCTCCTGCCTACATACAGTAGACCAATCTGGGTGAGGAGGATGTGCCTAGCAAGGTATCCTCTGGCCTCTGAGGCTGGACCCACTGTTCCAGATGGAAGGTAAAGCCATCCAAGTTGCTGAAATGTCTCTCCTGCACCTTACAGAGTATGGGGAGGCTGTCAGGAATGGCAAGCAGATCAGGAGGGAGGGGGGGATTTGTTAGTGCAACGTGACAGGAGTAGAAATTACATTGCACCAAGCTTTGCTGTCTCCCCTAATAACGTCTCAGAAAGAGTTTTTCTGATTTCCTTTCCAGCCCTGTTACACAACTAGATCAGATTTCGCCTACGGACAATTCGACCCAGGCTTCACCAAAGCCTGGGGCTTTCTGAACAGGACATGCTGGAAGTTTGTCAGTGTCAGTCACATCTCAGCAAAGCTGAACGCTGCATAAAGCTGCTTTTTCTGCCTTTTTTTTTTTTTTTTGCCTTTTTTTTTTTTTTTTACTAGCTTTGAATCTGAATGAACTCCTCTTTTGACTCAGCTTTCACTCCCTGGAATCCTTACGTCTCTGTTTTTTAAAGGGACTTAGTTCCCGTCTCACTGAGAGTGAAGTCAGGGCTGATTAATTCTGTTGACTTGAGTGCTGTGCTGTGAACAGGAGATGTCTTTTAACGTAGCTCAAACTTCTTTTAAAAGTGTATCTAAGGAATAAAAGTGAATGATGAGGTTGTTCTTATGTATTCGTAGTGTTGCCAGGGAAACCATTTCCTGCCTGTATTTATCCCAATTCATCTCTGTGTTTTAAGGGAGGGGAGGTAAACCTTCCAAAATAAATAGACAATACTCTGAAATGAAGGTTTCATTAATGAGATGGGGTACCCCAAGATACACAGCATGAGATCTGGTACTTTTCCAGTCAAAGTCACTAGTTGAAATATATCCCAAATTAATAGCTTTTAAGAAAAAAAATTATTAAACAAAATGGACAGTCTGTATTGCTGGTGGTCTGTGTCTAGTTCATCTTGGAAAGGGCTGTGTCTGGGGAAAAAAAAAAAGGCATTAATCAGTATCATTGTGTGCAGCTGGCCCTTGAAGTCCATTCCCACCTGGAGCTGGCTCTTCCAGACCAGACTTGCACACATCTGGAAAGCATTGCAGAGACTTGACATTCCTGTGAGCATGGAGAGGCACTTGTGGTGGGCCCACAGAGACACTTGTGGTGCTCACAGAGCACCTTGCAGAGGACTTGAACCCTGCACAGGACCCACAACACAACTGCCTGCCACAGACTGACATAATGTGGCCAGGATCCTCGTTCCTTAGGAGTAAACTGAGTATACCCTTAGAAAAATAACAGAGGTAGAAAGAAATGTGCAGCTGCCTTTGGCTTGGTGGGACTGGCTGCACTTGAGAAAGGGTGACCATCTCTCTCCCTCTTCCCAAGAAGGAGTCCAACACTGAAGGGGGGTGGTTAGGCCAATGTTTATGCCATTAACTTAGAGCTCAGTTTCTGACTTTTCACGTGCTTCATGACCCCACCCCTTGAGAAGTGGGCAAGAGCACTTCTCTTTTTCACAGAGAGGTAAACACATAAAAGACTGAGACATGGAAAGATAATCTTGAAGACTAAAAACATACTTTCAGAGTCATATTGCCCTGTGCTGTTAAAAATGACAGCACTTTAATTATCCTCCTGCCACCTGTCCCCAAGAGAATACACATCACTCCTCTTGCACTTCATAAGTCCCTGGCAGCAAGGAGCTCTCTCAAATGGGATCCCCCTTTCTGGCGATCTGGAGATCCACCTTGTCCTGGAGAAAAGAAAAAATATCCTTGGAGCCCTCAGCCAGCAATTTGCACACAAGCTCTGTGCAGACCCAATGAGCCACTGTCCTACACAGAATCACAGAATGGTTTGGGTTGGAAGGGATCTTAAAGGTCATCTAGATCCAGCCTCCCTGCATGGGGAGGAACACCTCCCACTAGACCAGGCTGCTCAAAGTCCCATCCAACTTGCCACTGAACACTTCCAGGATTGGGGCATCCACAATTTCATGCAGCACATCACAAGAGGCACAAGCAAGAGGACCAGGATGCTGCCACACACTTGCCACAGACATTCCTTCTGGGACCACCATGGAGTTACTCTGGAAATCAAAACCCATGGTGATGAGGCCAGCAGGAGGGGAAGCAGGGTGGAGAAAAGGTAAGCACTCTTGCCCTCTTCATCTCTGTTCACTTGTTTGTATCTTCCTGCATTGTTTTCCATTTTGCTGTCTTAAACATTCCTTGTCATGTCAGAGCAAGAGTTTAGTGCGAAAAAAACTCATTAAGAAGATTATATGCAAATACATTAAAATTGGAGCATATTGCTAGAGACGTATGTTGTGGATCCGATGGGTGTGTTCAGCTTGTGGCTTTTCAACCAGAGAGCACTGGCTGGGCTGAAATCCTAACCCGTGAAGACCAAGGGCTTTTTTCCTGACTGACTGCACTGGGCTGGGGATGTGGCTCCTCACGTTCAGTACCTGAGTGTTCCTGCTGGTGTGTGAAGGACGTGGTTGGCCTGGTGGGCACTGTGCCTGATCATCGGGCTTTACAGGAGCCCGAGACAGGAAATGAGGAGGGACCTGATGAAAGTTCGGGGAGGAACTGGGCCCTCACACAAACACCCAGAGCATCTTGCCGTTTCTTCTCCTTTCCTAAAAGCGTGGCTTAGTGTGCAACCAGGTTTCTCCTGGGAAAACAACGGAAGCAATGTTTTGAAAGCCAGGCTCTCAAAACTGGGCAGACTTCTGCAGGGGCCTTTTCTGCTTCTGAGAGGGTTTACTTTGTTTGTGTCAATTTCCAGCAAACAGAATACATATCCTTCAGCAAAAAGAAGAGTGGAGACAAAGGATTTCAATTATCAGCTTTTAAAGCAATCTAAATGAAAAAGTGTCGTTTCGGCCCAAGAGACAACAAAAGGAACAGCCCCATGGCCACTCACTCGACTCACACACACACACACTCTGGGATGAGGAGGACAAAGCTCCTGGGTCAAGACAAAGGACAAGGAGGGTTCTTCACCGATTAAGGTCCCCAGCAAAACAGACTCAACTTGGGGAAAACATAGTAATTTAATTTCACACTAATCAAACACACACAGGACACAGACAACACAAAGAGGAGGGCTTGTATATGTTACCCCACCCCTCCCTTCTTCCCCAGGCCCAAATCACTTTGTTCCTGGTTTCTCTCCCTCCTTCCCCCCAGCAGCACAGGGGGATGGGGATGGGGATTAGAGTCAGTTCACAGGCTGGTGGTTCCTGCTGTTCCTTCCTCCTCAGGAAGAAGGATTCCTTACAGTCCTTCCCTGCTTCCCCACGGGGTCCCTCCCATGGGAGAGAGTCCTCCATGAACCTCTCCTTCATGAGTCCTTCCCACCAGGTCCAGAGCTGCTCCAGCTTGGGCTTCCCACAGAGCCACAGCTGCTTCGGGAACAAACTCCCCTGGCGCCGGGGTCTTCCAAATCTGCGTAATCAGAGTCCACTGGCAGCAAATCCTCTGGCCACAAAATCCAAGTCCAATGGCCAAGTTCACCCCTCCTGGCACCTTCAGGGAATGTTCCACCACGTTCCTCCACGAGTGCAGGGGGACAGCTGCCATCTCACCATGGGTTGCAGGGAAACTTCTGCTCGAGCACCTTCTTCCCCTTCTTCCTCACCAACCGCCAGCCCTGCTCTCCTTCCCCAGCACTGCTCTCCTTCCCAGCACAGCTCTTCCCCCTGAAGTGCTTCTCTGCTCAGGTCTTAGCTCAGTTCTTTCATATATTAATCGCTGAGGTGCATCTATTGTCCCTGTAATGGCTCCTTGGCTGGTTTTGGGTCAGGGGAATCTTCTCAGCTTCTTAGCGGAGCCACTCCTGTGGCCCTTCTCCTGCTACCAAAACACCCACCACGCTAAACCAGAAGAAAAAGATAAAATGTTTTTGTGGAGACAGGCCATCTGTCTGCAGATGTCACAGGCTGGGTTAAATCAGGCACTCTCACCACACCCCTGCATCTGAGATAGCTCTGAGAGATAGTTAAACACATATTTAAACTCAAAACAAAAGCAAACACACAAAGCTGCTCTAAATTCTGGGCAGAGAAGAGCAGAGGGTGGAGGTGCCTACGCATTTTCTGGGAGGCTGAGACTCCCTTCCCATGCCCTGGGCTGCTGGTAGTTACCCCTGGGGCAGCAGACTCGGGCTTCGTGTGGGGAATGAGCTGCCAGAGGCAGGGGTGTCAGAGGAATTTCTGTTCCTGGTTTCCTGTGAAAGGGAACACCCAGAGCTCTGCACCCTGCTCATCCCTTTGAGCCTATGTAAGGGGAAGGAACAGGGAGACAATGCACTGAAGCAGACCTGTCAGATTCTGATCAGAAAATGCAACTGCCTGAGTAGCTGTGCTGGCTCAGGGTGAGAAAAAACATCATGCTTCCCAGCCCACAGAGCTGTCCTGGGCCAACTGGGGTGTGCACACAGCAACTCCATCAGCAGAGACCTTTTGTCAGCTTATTTTCAAGGAGATGATAGTTGATGGCTGCACCGCAGACACCACTTTTGGAGCCCTTGGCTGCACTGCCACCATGCCAGCCTTGCTTAACAGCTGGTACTCAAGGGCAGACCAGGAGTACTCGGCTCCTGAGATGGGGGTTACATCTCAGCCTTGCATCCTGAGACAGAAGCAGGGAATGAGGCACGCAGTTGTGCCAGTCCGGTGCTGCCCCTGCACAGTGCCAGCCCGGGCTGGCCCAGCACTGCCTTGAGGGGGACCAGAGGAGCACATGCACTGATACCCTTGGGCTTAGGGGCAGGCTGGGGTGGTGAACCTGATCCAACATCATGCCAGTGTCGGGACATACACAGGAAGAGAATGGCAGAGCTCCTGGCTGTGAGTGAAGGGTAGCAAAAAGGAGGCAGGAGGAGGGCTGGGGATGGGTCAAGGAGCAAGACCCAGGCACATACCAAGCACTGCCAGACAGAAAAAAAAAAGCTGAGAATCATCACGTGGGCAATCCCTGGAGAGGAGGCCTCAGACATCCTGAGCCCTCACTGTGTCTTTGAAAAACTGAATGTGTTCTTGTAGATAAACAAAATTGACCTAGCTTTGCACCTCCTACCTGCAACAACCTGCACAATGCTCAAGGCTCACAGGTATTTGGATGAAAAGCAATTGTATGGAAGGTCTGACCCAGCTATAGCTTGGATTTTGGTCTTAACTGTTTATCCTAAGGAACTCTGTACAGCCTAAGTATTTTGAGTATATAATATCGAACTATTAAAAAGGCTTTTGTTTTGTGGTACTGAGAGTAGTTCTTAAATCAAGACTTCCTCTGCCTCTTGAGAGTATTAGCCCTGCAACTTTCTGCTGTTCGGTCGATGGAAGGATGAAGTATCATGATGGCTTCTTGCCAACATGCAGTAAGATGCAGTTAATTAAAGAAACATAAAGTTCCTGTGTAATGCTGTAGTTCACCTCTGCGCCTCTGAATGCACACTGGCATTAAATCAGCTGTCAATGATGGGATAATTTCATTCCCCATTTTAAGCTGAGGTTTATAAAGTCCATTATAGGAAGGAAATGTCATCTTACAATTTAGCTGAAGGTGATGTCACTCTACGGTCTATAATTTAGGCCAGATTTCCAATAATATTTTGATGTTATGACTCTGAAGTATGAACTTGAATAGTCAGATTTTTGAGCACCCTTAAGCATAGGGTGCTTAAACAGCCAGAGCAAGAGATGATAGGAAGCCTGAGAACAGGTGTGTCTCATGCTTGAACCTGTGCTGCTGAGGGAAAAACATCAGGAAAACTGTGGCTTTGAAGTAAGCAAAGGCAGTACAGTAGAATTACCCTTGGTAAACACATGCCTGAAGAGAGACAGTTATTATATCCAGAGCATCAGTGGTTTCATACAAAATGTTGTAAGAAACAAACAAACAAAAAATTTGGCACTGCTTCAGCACCACAAATTTGAAGTTATTTTTGAACAAAACAAGCCCAAAAAACTCTTTAGATTTCACATTTCCCAGGATATTCATAATATTAGCACACAGCAGAGGCAGTAACTATTTTTAAAAGAATAAAGATATATAAACTATGTGCCAGCCACAAAATCTTGAGGGATGATACATCCCTTGCCCTTGGTCTCCACAGCCTCTGCTTGGAAACCCATTTTACCAGTGTCCAGAAACACAGCTGGCCTGTGCTGCAGGTCAGGAAGAGCATTTCTAGACTCATACTCCAGCCCTGCTGTCCTTGGGGAAACACATGCTTTGGGTGTCTGCAAGGTTGAGATCCCAGCTCTCAGCAGGGTTAACCATTTCAGGCTTCAGTTCCCATTTACTGTTCCCATTTACCTGTCCCACTAGCCTTACATATCCCAACTCTCCAGTCTCTCAGTCTGTGAAGTCCAAAGTGTGAGCAAAACTCTGCAGCAACAAGCTGCTTGCACCAGGAAAAAGGAAAACCCAGGCAATCCAGGCCATGACTGGCTGCTGGATGCAGTGTCAGGTCAAGAATCACCACATGGCTGGATTCAGTGAACTTTGGGGTCTTTTCCAACTTAAATAACAATCCTATGATTCTAAAATGGGAGTGTTTCCAAAAAGGGCACTGGGCCACATCATTAATTCCTGACAGAGTTATGCAGCTGTTACTTACACCAGTCCTTGCCATGACACAGTTCCCTGATAGTATCAGGAACTACAGGGACATTTGTCAAAACAGGATGACATCTAAAGATAGCATTGAACCTAAGGGAAAGGAATTTAAAAGAAAACAACTCACCATGGTTACATTGTAGGGTGAGAAACGTGTTCCCTGTGTGGGGAAACCTGACTTGGGTGACTTCTGCTGATATGGACTCCTGAGATGGCACTGAGTTACACAGAGCCAGTGAAAGGAAAACAAGAGAGTCAGAGCAACGAGCAAAGATATTTTAATGTTCAAGGTTGCACAACAGAGCTGCTGCAAGTCAGACACCCCTGTGGAGCCCAAGGGCTTGGCCCAGGGGGCTCGGTGGTTTGTACCCACAGCAGCTGGATCCCAAAGGCTGCTGCAGCACTGCCAGCACAAGTGAACAGCCCAAAACCTCCACTGCACAGCCAAGCACCTTTACCAGCCCATCCAAACACCCTGGCCAAGCCACAGCTCAGAGCTGCAATCCAGCAATGTTCTGAAGCCAGTACCTAGCACCAAGCCAAATGCCACCTGGTGCAAAGCTGTGATAAATTAGTTCTGGCTACTCACACTTCTTTAAAATCGTTGGTGGGTTAACCTTGGTGGGTTAACCTCGCATGACTGGGCTGGGTGCTGGATGGGGCACTGCTCCCCCATGCTGCTCTGCCTCTCTCCTGTGTCACATCCCCCCCACCCCAACAAGCAGAGTTAAGGCAGGATAAATTCAGCAGCTAATCTGATAGCAGCCTTACCCCCTCTCTTGCCCAGCAGTGGTGGAACCACAGCATGGGTTTATAAAAGCACCCTGTGCTTCCCATGGCTTGGTGTGAGAATCTGACAAAGACCAGAGCCTGCTTACCTGTGACCTGGCCAGTGTGTGAGGAAACACTCAGGGGTAAATTGTCACCCCTGAGTCCCCCTTGAAGCAGTAGCTGGGGCACTACCTCGACCCTTGTCAAACCCCATGTGCTGGCTTGGCTCTAGGCTTGAGTGCCAAGTCTTTTGCTACAGCTCCTTGGCAGCTTCTCACTCAGCCCTTGCCCCTTGCTGGGAGAGGGGGAAAGGCAGGAGCAGATCATGCCTTTTGCAGTCACTCTGTTTCCACAGCATTGCTCTGGTTTGTGACTTTCCTGGCCTTTCAGAGATCCCAGGCTGGACCTGGAGGGGGTTTCCTGGCTCAACATGAAAAGAGACCATCACAGCTACCACTAGGCAAGCAGCCCATGTGTAAGGCTTCTGGCACAGATGCAGGCTGGCTGTGCTATCCGAGTAGAAAAAACATAATAGAAACATTTGTCTACCCAGACAAATCCAAAGGGAGTTCTTGGTCTTCTCTTCCCTGCCTCCTGCATGCCTGTTTCAAACTTTGCAAGCATCCAGGTATTCACCTTTCACCACCATGTGAAAAGATGAGACCCAAACCAGAAGGATGCTGGTGTGGGAACTGCTGGTACCACACATCCTAAAACTCTCCTAAGCAGTATGGCCAAGAAAGTCCTGCTTTGATGAGGAAGTCCACCCAAATCCTCTAGCTCCTGAATATTTCATTTGATGATTTTGAGCAGTGAGGCCTTCCTTCCTTGTTGCAAACTATGGCAGGAGGGAGTTTCTGGCACTGTTTGCAATACTTTGAAGGAGACAGATTTGCATAAAAGCATCACTTCCACACCGAGCTCAAAATAGTGTCATATAACCAAACTGTGATGAGCTGATGAAAGTTTGTTCTGATGATGTAACCCCAACTGTGTTAGGTAACACTGAAGGGTGGCATTGCCATGGACACACAGATTTTGCAATCCTCCCTTTTTGAGGACTTTAAGTTAAACACAGATTAATTTCTCCTTCTTTTTCTTCAGTAAAGCCCGTCTTTGTGTTTCTGACGGGTCCATATCCTTTTACTACTAAGCAACAGTATATTATTAATGTTTTATTTTTACTTTACATAGATAACAGACACAAGCAACAGACTCAATATACAGAAGCAGTGATAAAATTACTGTAAAATATAATTTCATCTATGTAGACACCAATTTTTTTTCTTAAAAATTAACAGTACAAAGCATCTAACTAAAATTCCGTCAGCTTTCACTTCCCACTCTTCTGACATCAACCTTTCAGTACCTCTCCAGCTATCAGAGTCAAGCCAGAGAGGAAGACTGAACAAATGCTGGAGCAGACAATGAACTTTCCCAGAATTCTTCACCTCTTGCAAATAGGTCAGCCAGTAAAATGCAACGGAAAAGGACAAAGTCTTTGCTATGTTTTTAAATTGCTACACACCTTCAAGACACGAGTTAAAGCTACAAATGGTTATACTGTGCATAGCAGAAACAAATGCATGACTGAGGTTGCAAACAGATGTTATTGTTTACATGTGGCCACTATGTAACATAACCTACCCGACCATTTATTTCCCCAACCAGTTATATCAATACATCAGAAGGCACTGGGTATTTTGCAGTTGGTTTTGGTTTTTTGTTTGGGTTTTGTTGTGGTGGGTTTTTTTTTTTTCAGAACTATGTTGCAATACGTTTTTTAGCACAGAAATTTATCAGAAGTATTTACAGTTGGTTGAAAGTTCAAAGGGGCTAGATAGGAATTCAGATTAACTGGAAATCTAAACAAATATAAAGGAAAATGAGGATCAGATTCCAAAAACCTTCTAGTCTACATGGCAAGCCTAACAAATGTTCTTGATTTGTGTTGATTGTTAAAGAAGTGTAAATTCCATGATAAATTGATGCAGCTCCTGGGATGAATAAAATCAATAATGTAATAACACTGATTTAATACTAAGCTGATGTTGATTGAGAATGAGTGCATAGAATTTGAGGTCTCACTCCATGAAAAAAGAGAGATAAGCAAATCAGGGCCATATTGCCAATTAAACCTTGTTATTTCAAGGCAGACTGGAATAAAATAATGTGTGATGAAGAGAGTAGGGCTGACAGTAAAGTTATTCAGGTGGAAACTGAGTGTTCAGGGAGTCTGTGATTCCTGAATGGGAACATGTGAAGAAGTCAGCACTGCCCTCAGAAGGCTTGCAGGACCTGATTTTTTTGTGGCATGTATGAGTATGTACCACAGAACAAGGAAATGAAGCCTGGTTTCTTATGTCTTTCTTTTCCCTCTCCCCACTGGGATAATCTGATATCTGTAGGACTTCTCCTTGAGCAGAGGTGATATTTGAATAGTTTGCTCTCCTGATTTTTCTGGGAATTTAATGTAACTTTGATATGACTGAAGCCTCCACACTTCTGCCACACTTAGCTGGAGTTGGGCATCAGGGTCAGAAGTCATTGGGATTGGAAGTGACCAAGAGACAGACACACACACATGGGGGATGAACTCTAAGCTAGGTTTAAAAAAGTGTTCCCTTTGTTATTATAAATGACGTGGAATTGTTTTGAAGCAGGGAAGGGAGAATGACTCTGGAAGCTCAGGGTGCTGCCAGCAATTACCTTTCAGAGCAGACATGGGGAGACTGCAAGAGCAGCAGGATGCCAGGAGTGACTTGCCCCCAGGTATGCAGAGGGCCATCAAAGAGCCAGACTTTGGGTTTCTCTACTCCAGCCACCCACCCTGAGAAAATACAAACAAAAGTCTCTTTTCCTACATCTGTGAGACTAACACATCAGCTGGATGACTATTCTGATAAAAACTTTTAGACTTCTGTTCAGACAGATCACGGCCTCATCATCTAAATAAAATCTCTCCCAGGCAAAGGCCCTGTTACTGTCTGGATGAGCTGATTCCTTCATGCCTGGGCTTTGCAGCAGCCTTGGACTCTCCCTGATGGCTGTGCTGGGATCCATGTTGCACACACCACTGGTGAGGAATAATGACTTGATCAGTTACCAAACTCCTCAGACTGACTCCAATGCATCTACACTCTGAGAGGTACTGGATTGGAGGATTTCACAGGATGACCACATGAGCTTGCTTCCACTTGATCCCCTGCAAGTTTGGTCACCAGCCTCAGCAGAAAGGGGAGATGAACCCTACATGCTTCCCAGGGTTTCCTGTCAGATACCAGGGTCTTCTAATTGCAGTTCACTGCTGTGTATAACTATAGAGGCTGATAAGTAATGAGGGAGGGAAGATATCAGACAGAAATGCCCTTGAAATAAGTTATTCTAACAATACCGTGTCAGGATCAAGAGAGACACATTATCCTCAAGATGGTGTGAATGAACTGAGGCTAGTTGCAGTTCTCTAACTCATTCAGCTTTTTTTTTCCTCCAAGTAAATCACCAAACTCATTCATTATAGTTGGCTTCAGGGCTCTTGGGAACCACCCTGAAAGCTCTCCATCTTCAGCATGGACAGCTAATCTGGACAAACAATTTCAAACAGTTTAAAAATACAGTTTGACCCTGTAGGTAGAATAACGGAAGGTTAAAGGGACATCTTGGTGTGTATCTGAAGAGAATATAAATTGAGCTGTTTATTCCTTCTCTCTGGAGCCTGCACAAGGTTCAAATTAAGTTTATAAGCTTATCACCAAAATTCATTTTATAGAGCACCTTAAACATAAACTCCCACTCAGTCCAATCAAAGCTTTTCCAGCATGAAGCAGCTGAGCTACAATCAGTTCCCTTCTTCAGTTAGCCAAGCCAATGTTCTTAATCAGTATAAAAACATTAGAAGTCAAATGGTGGTTTTTAATAAAATGGGTTTGATCAGCTTCCAAGGAGGTGGCAGGGGTCTAAGGAAACAAACATTCCTGTCTGCTCCTAGAAAACGTGTGTGAGCTCTGTAAAGTGTTCAGCTCTGAGAGGACCCTGTGGCTCACTGACAACTGACCCCGTTTATCCTGGGAGGATGGTGCACCCCCCCACCCTTCACTCTAATCCACCTCCAGCCTGAAATCTTTTGAGTTCCCCATTCCTGAAAACTCATTTATCTCAGCTCCTTCCACTGGATAATAATCAAGCCCTTGGGCTTTGCCAGAGATAAAAGTATGATTGCTCCAGTTGTCTCCGTTTCAAAATCTATTGCTTCTTTAGATGCAGTTATTGCTTATTCAGACAAAGTGACCTTATGCTGAAAGGAAAGTCCACCGCAGCTGTTGATTAGAGACAGACCAATGTTTAGGAAGTGATGTTCACAGTGCAGCATCCATCTGTCTTTCTGGGCACTCGCTCAGTTGCTTAAGAGAGAGGATGTACACCCAAGAGCACTGCATGGCCATGGCTGTCCCCAACAGCTGCTTGTTGGTAACACTGCTACACCTCTTTATCAGAGACCCATAGATGACAGCCTCTGCTCAGTGGTCATACCATGTACACGCAGACATGCTCCACAGATCAGCACATGTGGCTGGAAGCTAAGGTCCTCTTTTGAACTCTTTGAACACAAAGACAATTCTTCCAATGGCAGAGAAGGAGCTCCCTGAAGCCCACAACCTTGCAAGGCACAGAGAGGGAGAAAAGCCCCATCCTGGGCTGTCTAGTCCAGGACACTGATCACCTTGAGCACAGCAGGACATCAGTTATATTGCCCAAGACTTCAGCAGGATTTGAGGTTGTCAAACAGCTGGATCTCCCTGTGTTACAAAATGGAAGCATCAGGACAACAGTCTTGCAGTCAGGTCCTCCATGGGCTCCCAACCTTCTTAATGTTTCTGTGCTACAAATTATCTAATTCCAAAAGGGTTCAAGCACTGACTGCCAGAAAATATTTTGCTACCCAAAGAATAGCTCAGGTATGTGTGCCTACATAGCTGAATTAGAGATGATCGAGAACCATGCATAGCCCAGAGATTAAGGACCAGTAGGTGAAACGAGGCTGTTATGAAACATAATTATTCTTTGGAATAGCTTTGAACTTCAGACATTTAGGGCCAGAAAACTATGTGAATTAAATTCTGATCTATACAATTGTGTTACAGCAGCAGGACTATTCATCTGGTGGAACAAAGAACTAACTAATGAAAGTGCACTTCTGCATTCAGGACATCCTCTGCTCCTTCCAAAAGGCTGTTGACAAAAATGGGCAATAAGACCAATGCAACTGAGATTGCTTGAGGAAGATACCTTACCAATAAGACCAGTTCACAAATGCAAGTCATCAGCAAACATTTCAACTTGGAAACCCACTCATATTTGGCAGGAGAAGCCTTTTTTTTCCCCTTGGAACTATGCTTGAAACTAAGCATCACTTGCAGGCATCAGCCTTGCAGGGCACATCACTACTCCAAGGAGTTACATCACTGAAGCCATAATCTCTCTGTAGGTTAATTTCAGTAGATTCTTCTCTCCTCCAGGATCCATTGGGAGGGTGGAGGGATGTGTTCACACACTAGTTGGTGAAGGGAGCTGACTGATAGGAAGGAAACTCCAATCAGCAGGCTGAAGTGGGGAGGAAGGAGGCATTTAACAGAAAATTTCCATTTCCATTTATTTCCATTTTGGTGGTTTATGCATCTGCAGAGATTTCATAATTTTCAAGAACTTTGAATAAAAGACAGGAAAAGTAGCTGACCCATGCTAGCAGTTATGCATAATACCAATTCAGGCAAGCAGAACAACTCCCACAAAGACTGAACGACCAAACCCTACTCCATGCACAAAGTAAGTGCAGGAAGGAGAGCAGCTGAAGTTGTCAGAAATTCCACACTATTCCACAGTAGTTCCCTGGGTTCCTAAAGACAGACTTATGATGAAATTTTTATGCCCATTAGTTTAAATCTTTATCTGATGCCCTAGTAGTATCCTGTGAGTAACCCCTAGCTTCAAGAACGACAGGGATCATGTATTTTTGTCCTGATGCCACTTATCACTTTCATAAATACAGCAAGGTTCTGTCTTTTTTCCAGATCTCCACCAGACTGAGTGGAGTTGAGGAAATGCACATGGCAGCACACAAATCTCAAGAATCTCTCCCCAGGCTGTTGGCTACTTGCTGATAATCCATTCTCTTTCCAACCATGTCATACAACATCTGTAAATCTACACACTATGTCTGCCATGTCTAAGTGCTCCAGCCAAGGCTTTCTTATACAAATTATTCAATCCAAAGGAAAAAGTAAATTAATTACAAGTTAAAGAAATATAAATTATGCACTGTTATCTCTCCTTTTGTGCCTTGTTAAGTGCCCATCAAGCTTATCATCCTCCCTGTGCATTCTCCTTTCTTATCACCAGTGACAGGCAACAGATTTTCCTTTTGCAGGCTTGATCACCTCACCCCTATCACTGATCTCACAGCCTGACCAGGTGTGACCACCCACCTTGGGACCCACACAGCCCATTTCCATCTTGGTGCTTCTGCCCAGCTTCTTCCTGTTTGCTCACAGGAGCAGGTTTGTGCTCAATTATAACTGCCATGCTATCAAATCACTGGCAGATGCAGGACAGGAGTTGAGCCAGGAGGTTTCTAGGAATCGTACATCTTTCTTGTGCTGCTGAACTGTCTCTCTCTGAAATGCTTGTGAATTAGGTATTTGAAGAACCCATTTGTTACTGTAGTCACAAAACAAGATGCGTCCTCTTTCTGGGTAATGAGATCTCCTAATTCAAATTCCTAAAAGTGAAAAATAAATGCCTTGTTCTTGAAGTTCTTTGTAATACAATCAGTTACATATCTGTGTGTGCAAAATACTGTTCACCTGCATTTTTCACCTGTAGTATACAGTGACAGAAAATGATTACACAGAGTAGTTGCTGCATTGTTACTGAAGGCAGCTGACAACACGGTTTGGTTCACTTAAAGCTTGCCAACAAGCCTTGGAGATGATGATTTTTGACGCACTGTTAACTCTGAGTCACGATATTTATTGCGCTCTGTGTGAGATAATGACAGGTTTGATCCTGTACCTTTGATAACAATACAGGGTTTGTCCTATATTTCAGAAAGAACAGGATAAGGAGGGTGTAAGTCTTTCTTCATTCCTGTTTCAGCCAAGTGAGAGGAATCATGTAGGACATTAATAGGAATAGTTCAGTGTCAAGTCTTCATCCTTCCTACCTCATGCTGATCACTGATTGTTAATATACTTAAGAAGTGACTTAAATATCAGTAGGATTATGAAAATGTCTGAGTGATTTTATCTTTGTTTTACTACAGCATTTCTTGCATCTCCTCTAGATGCATCACAGTGCCATAGTTGATCTCCTGCTTCGAAACCCCAGGCCTCTGGCAGAGCTGACTGGGCAGTCTTCAGCTGGCAAAGTGAGTGGATCCAGGAAGGCAGAGTGGTGGAAAGACAAAAAGGAGACAAGGAAGTGTAGGGTTGTCTCAGACACCACAGGCACTGCTGCAGGATTGCTGCCTATCTATGCTCTGCCCTGCAGGGCTGAGTAAGGTGTCCCTAATCCTGCATGAAGAATGAGTTAATGAGTTGTCAAATGCATGATGGCCAACAAAACTTTGGGTGCCTACATTTAACATGAGCAAAAAGCAACAGGGCCACTTCTGATTGCAGGGTGAGGAATTGGAACACAGCAGCTTTCATGCAAGCCCAAGTAGTTACGCAAGGTCACAAGACCTCTGATGAAAGAAGGAGAAGGGGGCACAGTCTGAGAATATAAGGCTCAGATCCTAGGAAAGGTCAGGCTGTGTTTATGTAGCTAGGTAGGTAGTGTGAAATGTGATTCAGATGTTTTTATGAGCCATATCCATATAACTACAAACTGGATAAAGCTAAGAGATTTCTGTGCGGTTCCATTGTGCTTTAGGAAATTGCCACAGCCCTGATGCTGTGCTGAAGAGGAAGAAGGTGACTTCCCCTCCAGGGGAAGCCTAGCTTGTCATGCAACAGTACCCATATTTTCCCAATCAAAGGCTGCACCAGCCACTTTGCCAGGAATGGGAGAGCCACACCCCATCTGCAGAAAATAGAGGAGATTGCAAAAAACATCCCTTAAAAAAACCCAAACAAACATGGTTCCTAATGGCTGCAGGCCACAGCAGACCATTTTCTACCCTTCAATTAGTGATCTTCCAAATGACTCACCAGTGAACATTGCATCAAGGGATCTGCAGTCTGCAAGGGCCATATCTAAGTATTCATTGACAGGACTGGTAGCACCACTTTTTTGAAGATTGCCCAACTTCTCTTTATAAGGTCCCATGTTCAGTTTGCTTGCAGCTCTGCCAACCCTTTATCAGTTCCAACTCAAACCTTTCAGGCTTAGTGCCTGCCTGCAGCTCATTGACTGTTTGTTGGGTGTGGGGGTTTGGTTTGCTTGAGTTTGGAGCAGGTATCTTACTGTCTGTTTAACCAGTTCAACCGTTTCAATGAGAGATTTGTGAAACAACAGCAAAACAAGTTGTGACTTTCTTCCTATGATTGCTCCCTGTGGCAAAGAACTGAAATTTGTCAGGCTATGGTCCTCAGGTCATTCCATGAAAATCCACGCCAGATGTACTCCTGGTGGTAACTAGATTGCAAATGAGCAACTCGCCATGTTTGAGCCCACACAGTAGATGAAACTGGTCCTTCCTTACAGCAGTTACTCCCAGCTGCACCAGCATGGAAGCACTGTCATCTGCCTACAACTCAGAAAGCCCCCCATCTATGCTAGCCAACAAGAGCCTGAGAAAGCTGAGGAACCTGAGCCAAGTGCTGGAGGAGAAGAGAAGGGCTCAGTTGCTCAGGGTTTCACAGAGAGACAGAGCAGGCTGGGGACCAACAGTGAGTCTCAGCCTCTCTAAACTGATTCCTGTTACCACATGGCACCTACCACCTATTTGTGCAGCACTATGGCAACATCAACATCAACAGGGTTTCACCATCTCAGGAAGGGACCACCACACTTAACAGGGCACTGGCATCAGGCATGGGGAAGCAGGCTTGCAGTCAGGATCCTACCGCCAGTGTGCAGGTTGTGGTCACTGAGTGATCCACTCATTCCCTGTGGGGGTGAAATCTACTTGGACCAAAACCAAGAGAGTGACCTGTGAGCCTGTCATTGCTATCTGCCTCTGTCACCAGTTCTCTTTTAGTCCAGAGAAATGAGCCCTGCAGATTTGTACAAACTAATTTAGAAGAGGCTCTAACTGATTTCTGTAGGTTAGTATGTTCTGTGTGCTCTGGGCAGATACATGAGAATGATAGGCATGTGGCTGCCTCTCAGACTTGAGAGATTGTTACACCGGAGAGCCACCATCAATCAATCAATTAGCACTGATTAATTAGAAGGGAGATGAAGGACAGCAAAGATACTGTTTTCTGAACAATGGATCTGAGCATGGATAACTTCCAGTCGCTCCTGAGCCATGGGCCCTGCAATATGAAATCTCTGGAGTGGGATCAGAGACTCTGCATGGTGGGAATAACATCCTAAGGGAAAAGGAGCTGTATCTTGGAAGAGGAAGAAAGACTTTCTGCAATGAGAGCAGGCAACTATGTGAAGATAACAGTAATAAAAGAGAACAGATGATAGAAGAGGTGAAAGTAGTTAGAAGGCTAAAATTGGAGAAGGGGAGGGAGTAAAGCAAGGGAGTAAAGGGAGGGATACTTGGAGGGGGTACTTCAAAGGTGAAGTGGAGGGAGGACCAGTGACAGCTTGTCTGCTCCCACTCCCATTTAAGGACTGAAACAGGAGTTTTCTCTCCTAGAGAAGCTAGGAGTAGCTCTTCCTTCCTCCTGAGCATGTCTCATCTGTGCCACGGTCAGGCTGCAGCGGGGAAAAAGCCAATACCAGTTCACGAGTCCCCGGTTGGGGTGCAGACTGGTTCCCACAAATGCATAAGGGTGTGATGGGGTGTAGCTTGGACATGTCTTTGAAGCACCAGAGGGCACCAGGCTGCAAGGAGCAGGTGTTAACTGGATTCTTGGGGCTACAGAGCTGAGGTGGTAGGAATAGGGGGCTGAGCTGGAGAAGTAGGCAGGAAGGGCTTGTATGTCACGGGGGTGAGGGTGGCCATGTCAAGAAACATAACTATTTTTTCATTTGCTCTTTGTAACTGACTTTGAGTAAATCCCAGGATATGTGGCTTCTGGGATTTCTCTTGCTGTCCTGTCAAATCAAGGAAATGAGGCTACAATGTAAATTTAACCTACCTCCTCTACTCTCTCTCCCTCCTTTGAACTGTGCATGCCCATACCATGCACACCCAAAGTGGCTTTGCAGAAAGTGTCAAACACTTTGAAAAACAGGGAAGCACCAGAGCTGCTTCTCAAGTGTGGAGAAACTTGTGCTGTTGATCTCTATGGTCAGCACTTACCTACAGCCCTAGAAGCAATGAGATTCCAGGGAAACCTTTCAGCCCTTGCACTGCCTTTTGCAACCCCTTAGCCCAATGCCAGAGATCCCTGATCTGTGTTCCCCTGGTGCCTGTCACTGAAGCCATTGGTCTCAATTGTATTCCTGCCCTCTGTTAAACAATCCTGGTGGCAAGAGGGCCCAGAGGCACTCCCCGTGACACAAATCTCTGCACTGATACTATCATTTGAACACCAGAAAAATCAGGCTTCTTTCTTCTCTCTGTGTCCTTGTGCTCTGAAATTAGATTTCCTTAGATGTAGGGTAATTAATATGAGTCCTCTCCTCAAAAAAGGCACATCAGTCAGGCTACAGACCTAACTCTTCAGCTGCATAAGAGAACAAATATTACATCCTTCCTCCACAGCCTGCTCAAAACCCAGTCTCTGGGCTCTAATGGACTGTTGAAGAGATGCAGCTGTGGCCGAGGGAGATTCCCAGCCTGGGAAAAACTTGGGGAAAGAGAAAATACCCTACCTGGCATGACGATTTATGGATGTGTTCAGAGCAAGACTTTCAGCTGTTCCCCAGCTACACAGCCACGTTCCTCTTTCTCCCCTACATCATCCAGGTAGTTCCATTTCCCACTAAACATTTTAGTCAGGTTGCTTCATTTTTAGCCTTTGGTTTTCTCACAGGAACTGCTCAGAGCAATAGAGGCCTCCTTTCCAGAGGTCATCACAGGGCTTTCAGCTAAATTAGCTGCTTTAGCTCTGACAGCCCCTCATTTAAACACACTTTCTTATTGCTCTGCTTGAGTTTCACAGCAAGCTGGGCCACAAAGAGGGAAAGGATGTGGCCTACCAATCACACTGGAGATTAGAGCCACGTTGTTTTGGAATGAAACCTAAGAAAAAATACGAGGATGTGGCCGAATAGGAAAAAGTATTCAGAAAACCTTGATGTGTCATCTTAATCATCTTCCTACTCATGAACGCACTTGAAGCCTCTTACAAGGTTACGATAATGAGTCGCTCACCAGTGTTACAAGAAGACAAAGTGTTCTGGTGTTTTCCTGAGCAGCAAGTTACAACACGCAAGGAAACGCTGTGTGCAGAACACTCTTCACCTCCATGTTCCCATCCAGAACTGCATTTACCCTTGATAAATGATGAACTATGTCCTACAGCTGTGCTACATATTTTAGGCTAACAGTAAGGTCATACTGATTCTAGAGCACTGTCTATCGAGACAGAGGGACTCATGCTGTGTCATGTGCTCTGTATTTCATGCAGCCCAGCCTTAGACTATTTCCAGAATTCCTTGTGCTCCTGGCGGCATGGCAAGAGTTTATGTACACTGCTCTGAAGTTAAAAACCTGGCCAGCTTCTGTGTTTTTCCCTTCTTCTATCAAACATTACCTTGTTCCTTTAAACCCTGCTTGACCTTACTTTGGTTCCTGTTTCTCTACAGGGCCCATACACCAACAAGAGAAGTGAAAGCAGCTATTCCTGTTTCTTTCCGCTGCTCTGAGCAGTGCCTGAATGCTTGAAAATGAGTAAGAGCCAGAGATGTCTCCAGGACGCCGAGCAAACCTCCAGTTCCAGCTCAAAACAGAAGGGATCCTTCAACCACCCCTCTGGTGCAAAATTTCTGGCCCTCCTCTAGTGAAAGGAGTTTGGCCTGCTGCCAGCAACGCATGGTCAGACTGCAGAGGAGCTGAACACTAAGGGTTGGGCTTCACCTCACTGGATGTTAGCTGTCTAAAAAATTCAGATGGTCATCTAGGCCTCCGCAGCACACAATGGAGACAGATGGAAAAAGAAGGGTTCATCACACCCATTTCATACCTGCTTTGGGCTGGACCAAATTTTTCCTGGAAGGTGCTTCTGTGTCTCCATAGGGAGTAAAGACTAGTGTGGGCTAGATGCTGAGCTATCAGATGGCTGGGGTTAGGCGAGAGGCACCAAAACCATCTTGAACAACCACATTTATGTGGGTCTTCGCCAGTCCGTGCATTTGTATCTAGGATGTCCCAACACTGTTAATTCCAAGGCATCCAGAAGGCTGTTAGGTGATGCCTCCAGTGACCCCGTGTTTCTGTTGCTTTCTGACTCTTCTTGTTCTCAAGAAGTTACTTCCTTTCAAAAGAGGAACATGATTCTCGAAGACCAAAGATGATGGGCTGCGTTGAGGAAAAAAAGGGAAGGTTACATCTACCCTGCTTTAAATTATGTCTTAAAATTACCCAAAAAGCTGCACTTGAATGAACAGTTCTGTGAGCAGTATAACTGGTGACTCTGTATTTCCTATGGATTTTTGTTTATGGTTAAATTCTCTGATGCTTATTAATGCACAAATGGCAATTACAGCTCCTGTACTTAGGGAGGTCATAACGATCCACTCCTGTGTAACATGTCTGGAGTTAGCCAGGAGTTTTGCCTGGGCCCTTCCTGCAGTGAAGACCTATACAAGGTATGTCTCTTCTAGTGTCACCTACTTTTCTGATTGAAATTGGCCTACAAGTTCAAAGATCTGGGTGGGATGGCAGAAATATGTAGTAGTCTTCCAGCACATACAGCAAACCTCCTAAAACCACAAAAAGAACCTATTTATGCTGTGAAGAAGGAGACTAAGAGTGAAAATATTTTTTCTTCAGCACAACTGTCAATTAAAAGTTTTCTTCAGCTCTGCCATTTTCCTGTTATAACACACCTTTGAAGGCACAAGCTTGGCATATAGTAGAAAGAAAGCAGTTGGTTTTGTTGTTATTTACATATAGAGCACCTTAAAGTATGCTAGTAACTGCTGAGTTGGGGTGGAGAAGGCTTCCTGTTGGAAAAGGAGGTACTTGGAAAGATAAAGGGCAGTTCAGTCCTTTGAATGCTCATATCATAAAACTGAGTATGAAATAATTACCATAAATGAGGCAACTCGTTCCTACACCCTCTGTAACCTGGATGACATCCTTCTGTGTCATCAAAATAAAAGTTACTTGCAGAAAACACATTACTTATTACCTTATCTCAGTCACCTGAGCTCACACATACAAAACGAGAAGACCAAAGTCTTCTAAATAATCTCTCTTTGCAAAGAAATGAACTACAAAGATTGTAACTCTATTTCCTTCTCCGAAACTACTGGCACTAGGACAGGCATGTGATTTTATCCCTAAACAGGGTGTTCCTTAGGCTCTTTGCCAATTTAATTGGCTTATTCATATCCTTCCCTTCCAGATTACCTCAGGGTGATTTACATGTTGGAGACCTATAAACACTGATGATTCAGTGTATGAAAACCAAAAACATTGTTCAGTGTCTGACAGGGTCCTCACTGGCTTTTGCCCCCAAAATTAATGGTTCATATTGGAACAACCTAACATGTAATCAACCTCTGACATAATCCTAATGTTATACAGACAAAAGAGCTTCTAAAATACAATGGGACTAATGTAATTTTTTCACTGGTGTTCCCAGGTACTCTGCAGGAACAAGCAACTGGCAAGGTTTTCGACTGGGAAGATACAGATGCTCCCAGCCCAACTTCTTCAGTCTACTGGCCACTTTTAAGACTATTTTCCTCTGATTTTCCATTAATAAACCACTCACAGTGAGCTCTAAAGAAATGCAAATACAAAGACAATTTAATGTCCTCTCTCTGACAAACATAACTTTTCATATAACAGTTCAACAGCTACTTAATATGCTGTTATGTAGAACAAGCAGGTGGAGCTCCAGTGAATTCAGAACAAATTTCCTTCACATGTTGAACCCGAACCTGCTATCTATCAAATATTTCACAGGCAAATTCAGGATAACTTCACCTCCACCAGCTGCAGAAACAAGCAAAGATTTGTGTTCATGAATAAAGAAAAGGCTGAAAGAGGTTTTATTTTACCTTTTTGTTGATTAAAGTCTTGAACTTTTATGTATCTCTTTCTTTTGATAACATGAACAGTTTGATAAAATGCACTAGAAAACTTTACAGAACATACTGCTTCTCTACATCTTCAGTAAGAATGTAATATATTCTTCTTGTCTCAGTACTCTCACAAAAAGGAGTCACTTGATCTCCTTTCAGGGGAAGATTACTCCAATCCATATTCAAACAGACTGTTTTCTCCTTACATTATATGCCTCTGCAGTGCCTTTCCTAAGCAAGCTCCCTGCTTCTAGACCAAACCTATTACTGGCTACATGGCCACTCATGCAAATCCAAAAAAAATTCTCCATGTTTAACACCCGTTTCCCAAGACCATCAACCAGCACTTCTTAATCCATTTCACAGGAAGATTTACATAATGTCTTTAAAAGCCACAGGTTGCTTTGTAAGGCAGTCCTCACCACTCTGGTACTTGTTTTAACAAGGACTCTGGCATATCAGCTGCTAATTAAGTTTGTATTCTTTAGTAACAGAGTTTATGCACTTAAATACCTGCTGGAGGATGAACACATATCCACCACATTAGATGAAGTATTTCAAAGTCCATCACTTTTAAATCAGGACAAATGCCTTAAAACTTGTTTCCCTGTTTGCACCAACAGTTGTGGTTATATGTGTTATGTACTTGTACGGAGATATTAAAACTTGCACACAAATTCATTCATATTTACATTCACTGACTGTGTTTATCTAGAAAAAATCTGCAATACATTTGTCACATTGTCTCTGTCTAACATGTTCATACAGAAGCTCCAAGCAACATCACAGAATCATTACAGTCTACATATGTAAATGCAAGTGAGCCACTGCATGAAACTTTTAATATACAATACAGGAGAGAAAACATAATTAAATGGTGGGAAGAATGAGGGGTGAACTCCCTAGAATTAAAGCATATACGTATATAGTTTTTATAAAAGCAAGAATGTTTCACTCCTACTGAATACTTTAAAAATTCTTGTAACACACACAAACCAGTAAATAAGATTCAGATCTCATAAGAAGTCCATTCAAGGACCTGATCATTTAGAGTATTAGAGAGGCATTGCCTAACAGAGAGAAACAAATCCAGCCCACACTCCAGACTCACTGCAGCAAAGTGGAGAGCTGGCAGCCCCGAGAATTCTTCCTCTTTGATCCACAAGAAAAAAGGATAATAAGGGTGTACATACTCACTCTCATCTAGTTTTCACTTTCTTCAAGGAAAAGACTTATGCTGATTCAGGGTTCTGGTCATGGCCAGAGAGAATTTGGTTCTTTTATGCCCCACACATCAAATCTCTACTTTTTAAAAAGTTCTCAAGATTTTCTCTCCCCTTCCTTAATTCAATGAATTCTAGCAACAGATGCTTCTTTGTTGCTTGTCACCAAAGTATTTTAAGCACTTTGAATCCTGTCTTGTTTTAGACTTGTTTCTAAAGGAGTCAGTTCTGGCCTTCAGCTCTTTGTTTTCTTTCAAAACCTTATTGAACGAGTTGTGCTTCTCTGCGTTCACTTCAAGGACACCATGTTCTCTTTTGTCATGATAACCCTCACTCTGAAACGCCTCAAACTTAAAACCAAATGCAAAAATTAAACTCTTTTTTCCCATTTATTCTTCTTAATACCACCCTGATGACTGCATGTTCCAGATAACCCCTCGAAAGGACATGCTGGGGGTAACAATGCAGAAAATGATCCTGAATCCTTGCTCATTGCAGCTCAGGCTCAAAAAAGCTGTTAGTGCATGTTATTTGTGAATGTCCAGGATATGTCCCTATATTTGCAGTTTGTGTTGCAAGAGGGGTTGACAGGTGCAGTAGGTCTGGCCCTCTCATCCCCACTAGGGCCACGTTAGCAGTGCCTTCTCTAAAACATTAAAGGTAAGCATGTGTCGTGCAAGCGTGGGCATTGTACTGAAAACCTGCTCCTGCTTCCACCCAAGTCAACAGCAAAACAAAACAGTTCAGGAGTCAGAGCTTTCCTTTCTTTACTCTTATTTAAACGTCAACCGGTGTTTTATGTGGTTGTTTATTAAATAATAATAATACAATAATGCCCAGAGGCTCCAATTAGGACTGGGAAGTCACTGCAGTGGGATTGTGCAAAGGCAGAGGGAGGAAGGGATGGCGGGCTGGGAACTGGACGGCTCCCCAGCAGCAGGGAATGCGGCTGGAAGCTGGCTCCTCTCGGCAGGCGGGAAGGGCTGCTCCCAGCACTCCCTGCCACCGGCAGCAGCTAAGCCTTTTGTTTGCGTGGGAGTTTGATGTTACTTGGGTTCTTGGTTTTTATTCGTTTGGGGTTTTTTCATGTCAAGATATAGAATAACCAGAAAAGACACACAAAGAGGTTTTCTTCAAAGTAGCTGAGCCCACAAAAGGGGGAGGGGGGGAGGTGGTGGAAGTGTATGTAGATGTATATGCTAATTCTTATTAATTAAACCCAGAGTGCTGTGCTGGAGCTGTGCACAGGCTTTATTAGCTAATATTAAAACAAAGGCCTGATTTGCCTTCCACAGAAATTTCACCTTGGCAAAGCTCAGCTCACTGCAATGGAGTTACTTCTTGCTTTGCTCCAATGTGAGTACAGGACCAGGCCAGGAGCCCTCAGGAAGGCCTCAAAAGCTGATAACAAAACAAAAGGACAAACAGGAGGCACATGGGGAGGACAATCCTAAGGAGCAGGATAAGAACAAGCATGTTGCTCTTGGCAGAAAGCAACAGGCAAAAATTAATTGCATGGTTATGCTCAGTTCTTTTTGTTTTGTTATGAAACAGGATTTGTTTTTATTATAGAGGAATGGGATGTATTTCAGCAGAGGAATCCAAGCTGGATAGGCTTTATGGCAGCAGTATGTTTTATGGGGAGATCTGAATGAAGACAGCGTGGATTTGGTTCACAAGATGGGTGCAGTTGCCCTTAAGCATAAAGGGCAGCATGAATGAAAGCCCTAGGAAGAAAGGGAGGAAGGGATTAGAAGAAACCTGGGCTGGACCAGAACATGTGGGAGCAAAGACACAAATCCCAAATTAAGGCAGCAGCAGAACAATGCCAGGCCCTGAAGGTGAGGCCTGAAACTGAAGGGATGAACAACACAAGAAGGCCTAAAAAGGGGCACAACAGTGGTGAGATGAAGCTATTTGGTGTGGAAAATGGGGGAGCAGAGTAGTAAACACTTTATCTGCTTCTTCAGAGACTTCAGGGACCCTGAACTGAGTGGAAAGGAGAAGCTAAAGATTCCCTGGGAGAAACTTTTAGAAAGATGGTAATTTATATCAGCATCATCAGGCTAGAGGTGATCTAAGTCTGGGAAGAATTTCAGAAACAAGGTCTGAGGTGGGGAAACAGCTAATTTGAAATATTTAACATGAGAACAAAGCCTAAAAAGCAGCATTCTTATGGTGGAGAAAAGGCAGTAAATGAGCTCAGAGGATGACAGAATTGCCTGTGGTGGTGGAGAAAGGCAAGAATTTGCCAGCAGAAGATCGTCATCAACTTGTGTTTTATGAGCAGAAAAGGTAAACTGAGTGGAACTGCATGGGATTGTCAGCAGAGGACAGAGATGGGGAAGCAGAGGGGTGGATTGATCAGAGGTGGAGAAGCAGGTTAAGCAGTAGCTGTGTATAGGTGGCACAATGCACATACATACCACCTCTGAAAGCAGGGAGCATTCCAGACATCAGCTGCAGAGGGAGAGAGGAGGTTTTTGAGAAAAAACGTTCCTTAAAAAAGAGAAAGATGGAAAAGATAAGTAAGATAGTGACACAGAGGTTGAATCCTTAGTAAATAATCAGGAAAAATCAGAGTTTTAATTCAAGTCCTCAGTTCCTCGTTGTTGAAAACTGAGTTTAATGCAAGCAGAATTTTCAGCTGGCTTCCACTGAGTTTCCATGCAAAATTTTCCAAGAAGTAACATGTCTGCAAAGAGAAGTACACGTCCATTTCAAAGTGTGCACAACAAACTACAGGGCCAGGTCTTGCCAATGCACAGAATGGATGGTGTCTCAAACCTCCTCCAAGACCTGAGGAAATCAGTAGGAAACAGTTCCTGCGCCTCAGTTGTCACTGTGTCCTACACTGGCCTGTTCACTAACACTCCAAGGCAGAAGAAAATCCTGACCTACACAACTATGTCATGCTGAGATGAAGTGAAAGTTCTGCAGGAACAGAGCTCCAGTCCACTGCAACAGTGGGGAGACATTCACAACTCTAACTGTGTTAGACTTCAATGGCCCTTAATTCACATATTCAGTATAACTCACATGATTATTATTTGACCTGTAATTTTTTTCACCATTCCAGTTCAATGTATTTTTAGTTGACTGGATTCTACTCCCCAGTTAATATGTAACACCATGCTGCATGCATGTAAAAGTGATTTTTCATGATCACTTATAAAACATTAATTGTCCTGCAAAAATACAGAACATTTTTTTTGGGAAAAAAAATAATTCTAAAAAGTGTAGTTTTCCTTTCTGCTAAAGCACTGTGGCAGTTTTTTTAAGATCAAGAGTAAAGCAGAGTTTGATGCAGCATTTTTCCAAAATTCAGGCAGGGAACCTTATGTGTGAAGTTAAAAAAAAATGTGAATTTTTTAGAAGAGAGAAAGGAAGGAAGAGAACAGATAGGCACAATGTGAATGTTTGTTTATTAAAATGTTTGATGGTGGAGGGTAAAGGCGTGCAGGACATGGAGATATAAGACATTCCTTCTTTAGGCTGCAGTAACATTTCCAGTACATTCCTCATGACACTGCCCTCACTGCTTTTTTTTGGGTTTTTTTTGTGAACCTACTCAAGGTTGTGATTGACAATGGATGGAAAAGTGCACTAATCCACGCTTTGCTAGTGCTGATGCTTTCCTGAAATTGTCAAGGCAATTGCTGTAGTCAGAACTGCAAAATTTTACTCACTGCTTCCTAATTATTCTATATCCAGGTCCGTTAGCACAACTCATGCGTATACACCAGTGAGTTCAGTAATTTTCCTTTTATAGCCTCCATGTATTATCCTGAATATAGGTGAACTGACTCAAATGGGTTATTACCTCCTTGCAAGTAAAAAGTTTAGTTTCACTGTGACTTCGCTGTTTCCATCTTACATTAGAAAACGACTGCAAGGACTTCCTGGGTCATTCACCATCCCTTTTCTTAAAATGTTAAGCCTTATCTAAAGACCACTAAAACCTCATCTAAAGATTTGGGGTTGATATAGTTTATTTTCAACCATGCTTCTGCTACTGCAAGAGTGCTCTGGCAGCTAATTCCTCTGGCAATTATAAATCTTTCTCTTACTTCCAGTATGGGAGAGGTAACTGCCAGTTCCTATATCAACACAGTCCACATCACTAAAATCGATCTCAAAAATCTCCTGAACTTCTCCTTTTTGTGCTTTTAGGGAAAAATCACAGACTTCAACAGTTATTTAGGTTAGGCCAATAACCTTTAAATGGCAATCCTTTAACTTCTTGCAGTAAGTAAATATTCCATTTCTGTTTTCCTAATCAGCCCAGTCACTTTTTTCTGAATGAGTTCTGGTTTTAATTAACCTTTCCTGAATTTGTAAGAGTGGAAGTACATACCCTATTTCAGATGAAATTTCACTGTCTTCAGTATGTCATATATTGGCAAATATACTTCTGTATTTCTGCTGGAAATCCTTTAGTACCTTAAGCTTAAGAAACAGGTTTGTCCTATTGAAGGTCACTCCATGTTGCAGGTTCAGATTATAATTTTGGTAGTTTACCATCTTAAATCAGCACCTAAAGACCCAGAGCTGACCTTCACTGACCTCTGGTTTTCACTCCTGTTCCTGTGTATCCTTTCCCTCTTGCCAGCACCATCTGGGTGGCTGTATAGCAAAGCAGATTGAGAAATTAATTCAATTTTTCTTTTGGCTGTTTCTTCCTACTTTACACTGACAGCATATACATCTGCATAGACTTTTTTTCTCCCCCTTTGTGGGCTCAGCTACTTTGAAAAAAATCCCTGCACTAATCTCCATTTTTTGCATCTCAACTAATCCTTTTTCACTTGGCACCACACAAACACTTCACCCAAGTCCTCACAGATAACCTCCACTGCATTTTGTCTGCAAAATCTGCAACCACAGTGCTTAGCTGATACATCAGTAAGAAACCTTCAGTCTGCATGTCTGAATTCAAAGGGAAAGTCAATGGGAATGGCACTGCTTGAAGTGACTTCTGCTTGCTCAGGGTGAGATGGAACAAGCCCTAAAGAACAGCTCCGCTAGCTGGTGGTCACTGTTTTAAGAGAGTGGCTGGTGAATGAGACTTGAGCCACTGTGTGAAGTGGGAGGAGTATGGTCAGATGGGATAAAAGAAAAGGACTGTGATGTGGACTGTGCATCAAATGGATAGGATGTCTCAAGGAAAAGGAAGCAGAGTTAACATGGAATATAAAGAGAATGAGAGGAAGATGGCAAAAGAAAAGAAAACAAAAAACAATGGGGGAATGGAGCAATGGCAAGAGGAAAGGGAAGAAAAAAGAAAGCATAAAGATTAACATTTGATCAACTGCAACGTTTCCATCACAGTCCCAAAGCAATACACTGAAAGGGTTACTTTCCCCACCACATTCAGAACTCTATAAAGGTCAAAACACTGCCCTGTGTCTGGACTTCTCTTTTCAACATGTGTCATGCTTGAAGTGCAGATCCAACAAAATCTCACTCACCAGTTATAAATAAGCTCTCACATTCCCATATTAATACAATTTGTGGGTACTATTTATTCTAAAATTATGCTCATAATTTTAAAGGTGACCCGTGCAGCACATAATGGGACACAGCAAATTGGTTATATAGCAAGTAAGTAGAAGAAAGAACAATATAACCAGTGGTTTGCAGCCTTGACCCGATGGTGTTTCCTGCCAGAATGAAAGGAAAAACACCAACTCCCTGACAACCATCGAGCACTTTATCACTGCTGTTGGACATTTTGCTGCCTTAGGGCTTGTCTACATGCAAAGCTACATAGGTTTAGCTGGGTTTAATTTGCTGCAAAGGGCTATGTGAATTCTTACTTTGACTTAAATCAGACTTAGTTCAATTTAGCTCAACAAATTAAAGGTCAGATAAAGTCTGAGTAACGCTGTTGATTAGGACAATCATGGTTCTAATCAATTGCTTACAATTACAGTGCTGCCTGCACTGGCAAAAGCTTGTTTTCTAGTTGCTTATCTTGATGAAGTTTTGCCTGATTCCTTACACTATTTAATTGACTTAGATTGTACCTTAGCATCTGTTGTCACACGGGTAACGCAACCAAACCTTTGCTGCTGCTGAATGCAGAATATACACAATATTAAGTTCAGTGGGAAAGTGCTGGTTATTCTAAATTTTTACTCTAAATTTTCTTTTTTTCAGTATTGCACCCATATGCAGGTGCTTCTCAGCATGCAGACGCAGGCAGAAGTGGCTGTCTCAGTCCTGTATGGGCACTGGGCATTCTGAGCTAATCAAGTGCATCAAACACATGCTAAAAACCATGCAAGGTTTCCTTAACTCCAAGCATGCCTCAGCCTTGCTGGGTGAATTGGTAAGGACACTTTAGACTATTGCACAAATACAGGGAAACTTATCTGCTTAGGGAAATGTAATGGAAATGAAGAATTAAACTAATGGAAAACCAGCCATCATTATTCCAAAGAAGAGCATCCACAGAAGGAGTTATACCTGTATAGCAATAGTAGGACAATTATAACACTTAAAAACATGAGTACATTTCCTGAGCCTTGTTATGGAAAACCAGAACTTAACTCAGTTTTAGAAAGGCTTGTCAGTATCCTCCTTATCAAGGAAATACTCTAACTGCTTCCTCAGCAGAGGAAAAGGTAATAGCATTCTGTTATTTTCTGTAATTAGTTCTAGGCCAAGGCAAGTCAGGTAAACCTCAGGAGAATTTCACCTAAGTGTTCCAACGTCACCATGAGCTACCTGTTACAGAAAGCAAGTTATTAATTACTATTTTTGTTGGGCAGAAAAGCTCTGCCAGGTCACCCCATCACTCCAAATATCAGTTATGCTAAGAATTGCACAACCACATCACCAGCACTGACAACAGATTTCTGTTTAGACTGACTGGGTGCTGTAATAGCTTAATTAACAATATATGCCAAACATGGAACACAAAGCACAAAACTGCTTCACAATTAATAGTAAGGTTTATTTGGGGGTTTTAAAATGCCGTTAGAGAAAGGTTAGCTGATATAAGATGGTAAAAAACAAACACCAAAGTGTTAAAACAAAGGCATATTTCTCCATTTACCTTCCAAGGACAGCCTGTATGTTCATAGGTAAATTAACAGGATTAGATACAGAAAAGCTGAAGTTTACACACATTTTGGGGCCTAGCAACCCCTGTTAGCTGTTCCACCGAGGTGACCTGTGACACAGTTTATTTCGATTAGGAAGGTGAACAGGAAAGAACTCTGCTCTTCCCACAAGCAGCTATGGTTCTTCCAACCTCTTCCCTCACCGCCCTCTTTAAACAAGACAGCCCTTCTCGCAACGGCAAGGAAACGAATCGGTTGCACCGAGACACTCTCGGCATCGCGGGGCCTTTTCTGGCCCGTCCTCAGCTGCCACCTCCACCGCCTCCGACCTCTCTGACTCTCGCTCTGCCCTCATCATGGAGGCCACTAAACGCACTTTGCCCTTATTTCGCACACAGACAGGGGCTCTGCGGACCCACAGCCGCTGGCAGAGCCGCTCGGGCCCTGCGGCAAGAGGAGGGCCAGGCCGCGGGGCCTAGCGCAGGCAGCAAGGGCTCCTGCCCCCTTTGTGTGTCCCGGGCCTGACGGGAGCCCCCCGCCCCTTCCCCACGGCCGCGCCCTCCGCCCTCGGATTGCCGAGGGTCCCCAGCAGCCGCCCCCGGGGCTGCAGCCCCAAAGCCCGCTCCCCGCGGGCGCTACCGCCGCCCCATCCCCGCAGACTCGCCCTCTCCCCCGCACCCCAGACCACAGCCTCCGATGGGGGATTTAAATCAGAACCCGGAAGCCGGGGAGGGCGGCGCGGGGCACGACGGGATTTGTAGTCCCGCCTCCCCCCGCGGGCGCCCCGTGGCCCGGCCGCGGTGACAGGGCCCGGAAACCACAAGTCCCCTGAGCCTCTGCGGCAGCCACCGCCCCAGCAACGCAGGCGCCGTGCGGGGGTTGGTTTTTGAATCCGCGGCGTTGTTATTGACGCCATATTGCTGGTGTGGGAGCCGCCGGGAGAAGCGTCGCCGCCGCCGCCGCCCGGGCCCCGCCGCCATCGCTCGTCATCGGCGGCCCCGGATCGGGGAGTCGGGCCCGACCTCGCGCTCCTGCGCCCACCTCCTGCTCCGCCAGCGGCCGCGGGCGGAATTGGCCCGGCCAGGGCAGGGCGGGTGACGAGCAGGGGGATCCAGCCGGCCGAGTCGGAGCCGCTGGGGGGGCCGGGGCCGCTCCCCAGAGAGAGGCCGGCAGGGAGGCGGCGGAGGCCCTGACGCAGCTGCCCCCTCCTTTCCCTGCCGCCCTCCCTTCCCTCCCCCCCCCCAGCCCGCCCCAGACAGCGGGGAAGGCGCCTCTGGGCAGGGCCGGCTGCTGCCACCGCCGCCTCCCCGGCCCCTCGCTCCGAGCCCCCTTCCTCCGCCGCCCGGCACCATGGCTTGCGGGGCCACTTTGAAAAGGACTCTGGATTTCGACCCGCTGCTGAGCCCGGCTTCTCCGAAGCGGAGGCGATGTGCGCCATTGTCAGCCCCGGCCTCGGCAGCCGCCTCCTCCTCCTCCTCCTTCGCTGCCGCCTCCCCGCAGAAATACCTGCGCATGGAGCCCTCGCCCTTCGGAGAGGTCTCGTCCCGGCTCACCACAGGTGAGGGAGGCGGCCCCGCCGCGGCCGGCACTGCCCCCCGGGGCTGCAGCGGCCGGGGGGTGGTTTTGGGGGTACGGGGTGGGGGGGGGAACACCCCGTCAGGGAGGGGGGAGACGGGGTGCCCGGGGGAGAGGCCCAGGAAAGCGAGAGCGGGGGTGGAGGCAGGAGAGGGGGAGAGCGAGGTGGGTCTGGCGTCCCCTTCCAGCCCTTTTCTGTGCGGCTGGCGGGGGCCGGGGCGATCCCCGCTCGGCTTGGCACCGCCGCGGCGGAGACACAATAGAAATGGCCGTTTGCAGCAGGAGAGGGGGAGGAGGGACGGGGAGGAAGGAGGAGGAGGGGGGTGGGGGGGGCGGCGGGTTGAGCCGCTGCGGGCGGGTGGCCATAGGGAAGGGGTCGGGGGGAAGAGACTGGAGAAAGGGACCGGGGCAGGGGGAGGGTTGGTGCGGGGCCGAGGAAAGGGGGAGGCCGGTTTTTCCTCGCCTCGGGGTTAGCGATGGAGGATTTATTTTTTATTTTTTAATTTTATTTCCCCCCCCTCTTCCACGAACGCCTGTATGTGGCGAGGAGAAGCCGCAGGGGCGAGTCGAGTTGCGGAAACGCCGGGGGAGGAGGGGATGTGGGGATGTGGGGCGCGTGTGACCGCGGTGTCTGCGTGGGGGGGGGTGGGGCTGCGGCTCCTTCCCGGCCTGCGCCCGCAGCCCCTCGCGCGGGGGCCCCCCTCGATCCCTCGCAGCCATGACCGGCGGGCCGAGCGCTGCCCCAGCCCGGGCGGCGGCACCTCCTCCCGCTGCTCAGACATCGGGGGGGAGGAGGAGGAGGAGGAGGGGGAAGGGAGGGAGGGAGGGCGGGGAGCGCGGCCTGTCATCAATCACCCGCAAAACGCCAGTGGGAAAAGGCAAAAGCGGATAAAACAAAAGGGGTGATTCCGCTTCCAGTCCCCCTCGGTGCGTGCCGCCCTCCCGGATGGCCCGTTCTGTGGCATCCTTAAAGTTTCGCAGGAAAACCGAGCGATGAAAGCGATTGTGTGCAAGGGTGAGAGTTGCCTTTAGGGCAGAGTAAATGGAATCGAGCAGTCTCCTTGTCTCGGAGACCATGGGCGAGAACGAAACCCTCTTACATTCTTGGCGTGCGAGGGATGAGTCAGCCGGTGGCCCTGAAAGCTTCAGGTCTCCTTGTGTAATTGTTGTCAATTAAAAAATCAACCGAGTTCGTTTTACCGGCTAGCAGGGAGAGAAGAAAGGAAGGAGTCTCAGCTGGCCACGCAGGATTGATTGGCCCTTGCTACGGTTAGTCTAGTGGGTGGCTTCCAGTAATGCACGTAAGAACGGTTAAGCTCGCAGCCATGAGTGAGTGGCTGTAGCGCCGAGGTATGGATCAGTGTCCTTTGTGTGCAGGAAAAAAGCCCTCTGCAGTTGTTGCAGCTGAATTCCTTCTGCTGTTGCATTCGGGTATCCCCTTTTATACAAAAGTTGGCTCGGGGTTACTGCTCGCGTTACACATTTGGATGCGTTTTCAAATTGCCATCTTCTCCGTGTAGACGGTGCCTTGTTTTGATCCTCTTCGTTCTGAATACTGTACAGTAGAATACATTTTTTTACAAGTTTTAATCAAATAATAAACATTTCCAATGGGGGAGATATATAGAGGGCTTGCAAAGTACTTGACACTTGGCATCAGTGCCTTGGTATTTTTTTGAACCTCTAGGAAAAGATCTTGAATGAGTCAGCGGTCTGGGATGAGAGTTGTGATGGATGGCACTCCCTGGTACAGTGAGGCATTACATGTACTTTGAGATAGATGTTTAAAATCAGAATTAATTTGATTCTTTACAGAAGATTAGTGTTAGTTCATAGTAAGGATTTCTTTTGGCTTGTTTCTTTGGGATTTGGAGATCTTAGGTTATGAATATTTTACATAAAGATTGATCAGTAAATGTGTATTGCTGAAAGGAGACAAATCATTAAAATTTGCAGCAGAGATAATCTACAGCAGTATTTGAGCTAATAAATACCTAAACTCCTGAACGATTCTGAAGCTGTTAAAAAAATAAAATGCTAACGAGGGAGATCAAATACAGGCCCTGTGTTTTCTTGAGAAAATCAGAGGTGCCTGTAGCAATCCATGTGAAAAGGTGATTCTGTAATGACAAGGGTGTGTTTTGTGTAAGCCATTTGTATAATATAATGAAAACTGAAGGACAGGAAATCAAAATGTCTCTTACAGCCCTTGAATGCTCCCAAGCAAAACTTGAAGCATTTATAAATTGTGCACATTTACACAGGTTTTGCTTAAAAGCTCCCTCTGTGGTTTCTATGACAAGAAAAATGTCTTTATACAGTGCTAGTGCAAATGTTATTGTTAAGCAGCTTGTGTAGTTTTTACTCTCAGTTGAATTTAGGGATGTTATGACATTGTATATATTTAATTTCTGCCATCAGAGAACAAAATGGAGCTTATCATTTTAAAGGGGCAACTTGAAAGATTGTGTGGGATTCATCTCATCTGATTTTGTAAATGTACATCTGACCTAATAATTTGTGGTTTTCTTGATAGTTGGAAGAAACAGATGGTTTGTTCTACAGCTCTGACTTGAGATGAAGCAAAGTGTGCTGTAGAAAATATACGTTGCTTTCCATTGACAGCAAAATGGACTTACATGGCCATTTCTGGTTCAAATGTCTACTTATAGGTCAGATAAATCTTGCTCTATGCCTGAAAAGAATTCCAGTCTGATTTTAAGTCTTCCCAACCGAGTCACTGTTTTGTTAGGTTTTGTATTGGGATATTTAGTAACAACAGCCAGAATTCAGTTGTCTTCACTTTAGGCTTTCTCAGTCTGTTACTCTAATGCTTAGGTATTCAGCACTTAAATTCAGACAGACTTTTTTGTTTAATGAAAGCTAATGGTCATATGAAATCAGAGCTGTGAATATAACACTTGACTTTGTTCACAAGCATTTTTCTTTTATCTGGTATTCTGTCCTGGTGGAGTTTAACTTCACGCGATAGAAACTATATAAGCTCCAGAACTTCTTACCACATGGTTAATCATTTAAAAATAAATTATCTGGAAGGATAGATTGATTGAGGGGCATGCTGAGAACTAAGAATACAATGTGGTAGTCAGATGACAAAACAGCTGACTTTATAGAGTGGTTATAGACAAATAAACTATATGTCTGTTGGAGAGAGGGTGGGCTTATTCAAGATGAAATTTATCTTTCACAAGAGTGTTTTAATATTTTGTGGTTATTTGAACAGCTGTTGGGTCACTTCCAGTTTCTCAATGAATTTGGCAGCCAAACTGTAATTGTGGCTTTACCGTCTGTACTTTCTGTGGAATTGTGCTCACTGGCTTGAGCACACTCCTGAGTATGTTTGCTAATTTTTTGATACCCTTGTTTGCATCTGTAATTACGTTTTTAAAACTCTGCTCACTCTTAAGTGGTGCAGAACATACCTGCCTGGCATAAGATTTGAAGTTTTGAAGGAGTGGGGCCTCTATAAAGTTTTCTACTGCTTGAATACTACAGATGAGTTTTACTTTTATGTAAGCTGTAGCTATAAAGGAGACTGCTGTGTATGATGAGAAAAAATGCACTTGGGTCTGGATGCCCATGTGCAATGTACATGTTTGGCTTCCCCTGAAGTCCTAAGGGTGCTCTTCTGTTTTGAAGCTGTTAAATGAACTCTAGAAGGTGAAAGGAGGAAGCAGTGGAGTTAATATTTTTCTTTTCTGTTCTCTGCTGGATATTTTAGAATCATTATTTGAAGTTTTACCCAGATAATGTTCTGGGGGAAAGAAAACAAAAAACAACCAACCAAACAACCCAACAAACAACAAGACAACCAAAAAACCTCAAACAACAAAAAACCAAAACAAATACAAATGCACTTTAATTGTTTTTTTAAACTCAAAGGCAGGTCTGTGTTAGAAGGCCTGCACATCTGGATATTTCTGAGGCTGAAGGAAGTTGGGGAAGTACAGTCCAAAGAAATGGAGGGGAGGAGGAGGGAGAGACAATGTTGGCCTTAAATCCCTGTATCTACTAATTCACAATACATAGTAACTAGAAGACAAACTGAGATTAACAGCTTTCTTCCATACTCATCATGCAAAATCAGAGGTTACTCGCAGCTAGAACTTTGTAGAAGCAAAGAGAATGTTGCATTTAAAAACTGTTAGTGAAATAGCTTAAAAATCCACTTTTGTGTGTGCTCATGTAGTTTTTCCTCCATCTGAAACATTCATCTGCCTGAACACTACCCCAGCAACTCACTGATGTTGCAAACCAAAAATTTTAGTGGGTGGGGTTATTGAGAACAGTCCTTCAACTCAGGTCACTGGCTGAAATCCAAGCAGAGATAATGTCAAATGTTTGACAGAATATGGAAACTATTGAATTTATGCAGTATTTAGTAATGAGTTTACATAATTGATATTTGCTGCTTTAAAGGCAATTGTATGGCAAATGTCTCTGGTTAAAGATGGCAAATGCATTTGGCTGTAAGAGTCCCTTTTCTCATAAGGGACTCTTTACAAACAAGGTGGATAAATTTGTCTTTAATGTATGCCTGTTTCTTTCACAGAGTAATCTGAAAAAAAAAATGATCTAATTAACATAGATTTTCAAAGTGAAGGCAAGAAAATGACTTTGACCTTTATGAGTAGGAAGAGCTGTTCGTCTTCTCTATGGGCTGTCCTCCTGTGACCTTTCAGTTGCCCTCTTGAGCAAACTTAACTGCTTCTGTCTGAAGCTTGGTCAGACAGTAGCCAAGTACAGGTTTGGCTTTTAAATGAACAGATTTAGTGGCTTTGGAATGTGACATATTAGTAGTGCTGTGTCTCTTTCTACTTAATTTCTGTTTTGTTAACATTTATCCCCATGTGTATTATTGCTAAATTATTTTGGCAAGATGCCAGGTTTCTCATTGTGTTCCAGTATTGCAGAAATCATTAGGATTTTAAAAACCAAAACATTCCCACCCCTTAGAAAAAAAGCAAAAGAGCACATAATGGCTGCATATGGACTTGATAATTTAGTTTATAGGAAAAATCTCTCTATAGATGCCTGTGGTGACTATAAATGTTAAATACTATTGGTCATAGATGTCATAATATGTTGAAGCCATTTTTAGTTTCAGTGGCAAGTCTGATGAATGCAATGTGGCATTTTTCTATGTGAAGAGAAATATCTAATTGCTGTGTCTAATACATTTTGCATTGCTTGATTTATTTTTCATTCCTCAACCCCTTGATCAGGAGAACTGGGATTTCCTGAAATAACACATTTGCAGGATGAGCTAATGCATACGTGAGCATCAGACTTGTGGGAGAACCAGAACTTTCATCAGCCTGAGACCTTGAGTAGTAGGATCTCATGAGCTCTGTGCCACCCAGTCCATTGCAAGCTGTTTCTGTCCATTCTGTAGCTGTAAACCCTGTCTGTGCAGTGTCAGCCTGTACCCATTATCAGTTCTCTTTCTGGCACTTAGGGCATGCTTCTCTGAGGGGAGTATGATTTCCAAAAGTACACATTCTGTTACTGAAGTCTCACAGACCATGCCTAATTAAGAAACCTAACCAGAGTGATTGATGTCTGTGACCAGTGCAAGAGAAGAGAGAAAGAGGAATATCTGCGTTATTTTAATTTCTGTCTGTGCCTGTGGATTCCCCAGTAATGAAGATAAAAGAAGTGAAGAATACTGTTACACATTGCTCTGTTGCAGTGCTGCCCTTAGGGGAAGTTAGCTTCTTAAAATTAATGTTGTATGTCAGTAGTCTGGTGGGGAGACCAGAACTAGGAATGTGGCAGCATCAACTAAATGTTGAATAAAGGTAATATCCTAGTGGAAATGTTGTAAATTTGAACTAGGACAGTGAAACAGTTTTGCTTTAGCAGGAGCTGAAATCCTGAAATATGCTGTAGACATCAGGATAGCATGTAATTGATTCACTTAGAGGAAATCTCAGGCATGGGTCAGGTTTGAATGTGTATGTTGAATGGTGACATTGCAAACTGAAACCTGAGCTTTAGGCTCCATTTCAGGCCAGGAAAACTGCTACTCTGATTTCAGCCTATTGAGTCAGCTTCCTACATGTTTTGCCAAAGTTTCTTTCAACTAAATGAGAGAGGCCAGGATCTGAGATGAGAGATTGCTTGTTTAAAAATCAAGCAAAAAAAAAATCCTTCAGGAAAGAACAATCAGCTGCATCTTGGTTGATAACCGGTTATTAAAATGGAGAAAATAATTGTTTGTCATGTTACCTTTTCAAGTTGAACTGCTGTTTCCCTTGTACATGATTTCTAGGTGATTACAGGTCAGGATGAAGTAGTTAGATGACAGGACTTTGAAAAATAATCACTTGCGTTTTTATCATGAATTGAAGTAAGAAGAAGACATCTCTCCTTGGAAATGAATATTTGGCTTTTTAATCCATTAGTGTGACATAAGTCAGATGTCAAACTTGAATTCTGAATTGCTCCCTTTATGTTTCATCCACAGCTCATTGGGTATATGAAAGTAGCTGAAATGTGAAATTTTGCTTCTTTGAATTGTATCTCAGATTCTGAAAGATTACTGGCATGAATGCTGTCCTTCATTTTAATGCAGTATTTCATGAATATATGTATTCAAGTTTATGCTGTTGTTGCACGGAGCTCTAGATTAAAAAAAAAACAAACATATATATGCATTTAATTATATTCAGGTTTATTTTACTGAATCTCCTGTGCTTTCAGTGGTCTTGGTGAGACTAGCAAGCTTTGTCATTCTTTGTCTTAGCCTTCAACCTGGAGAAGGTGGCATATAATACACTCGTGTAACTGGCCATCTTGACTTTCAAATGCCATTTATGAAGTATTAATTCATTTCAGTGTGTTAGCAGTGGCTTTTTTTGGGAACGACCTTAGATTCAGCAGGCCTAATTTTCACTTTCTGCATCTCTGCCTGGTGATTCCAGTTAGCTAGCTCTGTGCCCTCAGAGGTACTTGTAACAAGTGAGAAACACTGAGCACAGGGGGTGAAGTAAAATTTAGAAGAAACTGAGGATAGGCCACAGTGATGTATATTTGATCATATTAAATATATTCCTTGTGTCATCTCAAATTACAGCATGACATACAATGTCTGATTTGAACTTCAGCGCCTATAACAACGCAGGTCTTCATTTAAAATATCTAATGAGTTATATGTAATTCAAGTTCTCACTTCAGTTTTTACAGTCTTTGAGAAGTTCAGTTGTTTTCTTTTATGAGTGCACTTTCAGAATTTTAATTTTTATCTATAAAATAATTTGTTAATTAAAATGCATATTGTTGCTGAAAAAGACAATTTTGGCTTCCACACTGAGGAACACAAAAAACCTCAGTCCTGTGTTTGACACCACTTAAATGTTTTCATTCAGTGATCAGCTGCAATAATCAGCTAATGGGAAGTAAAGGAAGCTAAGAAACGGAATTTTTGAAGGCAGGAAGTTTTTCTGGAATCAGAGTTCTGTTGGACTTGAGATCTGCTAACTCTAAGCTTTGTTTAGCTGGGCCAGAGTTTTAAAGGGCAATGGGTTAGATGCCTGCAGTATAGGTGTTGTTCAAAAGTTGTCTAGTTTGCACTGCCTGAGTATTTCATGGCTTCTTTCAAGTGCTGAGATGCTATAGAAATGGTTTTGAACAGAATATGTTTGTTCATCTGACATATTTTTGTGGATTTATGTAAGTAAAACTGTAAATGCCAGAAGTAACTTGATGCATTCAAACAATTTTTCTTACTCTCCTACATTGTTTAAAAAAAAACAAAACAGACAAAATACTTCAATTTGGCATTCAGATGGTCATTTAAAATCAGTCATAAATACTTGCAAGCTTACATTTCACTTCACAGTGAAGTAATTTTGTTTAAGGGTGTAGATTTTATGCTACCATATGTTAAGAAAAAGGTCTGTTCAGTCGGGGCTATGAAAATGTGCCTGCTTAACTTGAAGCATTACTAGTCTGATCATCCATGTGAGAAATCACTTAACAGTTCGATGCTGTGTTAAACTTGTGTTTCTTGACTGTTAATGTCCATTTTACAAATGGTGGAGATCAGAAAGTATGAGGTGAGTCATTGTCACTGGTAGCACGGTATTGAGTAGATCTTATAGTCCAGTTCTCTGTTCTGAGCACTAGTGCTTTAAATCAAAATAGTGCCTTACCAAACTAGATTATGTACATGGTCAACAAGTGTTCAGTCAGGACTTCAAATCTCAGGCTGTTTTCTTCTGATTGCTGTTTGCAATGTAGACAGTGCATTGTCATGTTTGTATTGTTCCATCCTGCTTTGCTTAATTCTATAACTTCACCTGAAGTTCTAGTAATGCAAACTGCCAAAGTGTTTTTCTTTTGGGACAGGCCAGTGGATCTGTCAGAGGTGTTTCTTGAGATGTTTGATTTTCAGAGCAAGATTTGAAGATGGCCAGCTAGGAATTGTAGCTGGATTAGGAGCAGATGAAATTATTGGAATATCTTTGAGACTTCTATGTCCACTATTTAATACAATTTGGAATAGATACCTGTATCCTTGGTGCACAGATCTTAATTTTCTATCCCAGTTGTTACTGTGTTCCCAAAGTCAGTACCTGATCTGTCACTCCTCTCTGTTGTTGCCGTGTGCCTTGTGTGTCTGTGTCTATATGTTGCCTTTGCTCCTTCTATTCTCGCTGGTAATTTAACATTTTCTCTGAAGTTTTCCCAAGTTCATTTGCAGGGGTTGTTAAGGGTAGAGGAAACCTGGCTGATGATTGCTGGTTTAACTCTTGGAGTTTTATCCATTGACTGGAGTCTGTTTAGGGTTGGGTTTTTTGTTAATGATTTTAGTGGTTTGAGAATATTTCTGCAAAAATATAATAAAAAGGAGAGCTGTGCAGAAGATTTTTATCAGAGTTTTTACACCTGAAATTAAGGTGATGTTTTTGCAGCTCATAGAGAATTTGGAAATTGGAAAGTATGCCCAAGATGAAGTAGTGGCAGTGAAGGATGCACGTGATCTTTTATGCTGTTCAGTTAATGTAAATACAGTGTGAATGTTTGCAGTCACGTTTTTGTAGTGCAGACGTGCTTTAGGACCGATGTTATCTTCTGAGCTTATTTGTTTCCCACTCAAAATTATGCAGGATCACTTCAGCCACAGCACCACTTGATTATGAGGAAGAGCATTGGTTTTCCACTTAACGTTGAGTAAAAAGGCTGCAGGGCCTTTCCCCAACAGATGCAGTATATATGCACATGACAAATTCTACATGAGATTCTACTTCTTTTTGAAAGCCTGACTGCATCTTTGTTTAATCTGGTTAATGTATTTCTGTACTAAGCTGGAGTGTAGTATGAATCTCCTACAAAAAGTATGAATCCTCCAGCCACCCTTGTACTTTGTTCCCCACTTTTTTGTAGTTTCCTTTTCCTCATTTTCCTCCTGTGCTTCTTTATTACATCTTGTGCATTTGCTGCTTCTTTGAACCAGGTTATTGATCCCTCTTTAGGGAGCTGAAAATTGTACAAGCACTTTAAGCATGAAACGAAAGGGTATTAAACTGCAAGGCTTTCATCAATGGACAAAATCCAAGCAAGAAGCTCCTGTGCTGCAAATAATAGTGTTCCTGGTGACCAGAAACAGTTTCCTCTTTTTCTGAGCTGGAAGCCCCCAAACTGTCATACAGAATTGAACAACCACTGCAATAATTAAACCTCTGAACTAGGAACTGGCAAATGTTTGCTTCTGCTTGGTCTAGCATAGGCATCAGTCACTGACTGAATAAGCTGGTAGCTGAGGTTGGTTACTCATGGTTGCTTGCTGGAAAATATTCACACAAGGAACCTCAGTAGGGTACTGTTTACAATCCTGAAAATTAGTTGAGATGTTTTCATTGTATTGTTTTGGTGAAGTGCCAAACAGAAGTAGGCAAGTACTGAGTGAGTAGAGTCCTTTGCAGTTCTGACATGCTCACACTGATTAGTATGTATCTGAATTTTGGAAGGCTGTCTTTGCCAAAAGTCTGGAAGTCTCGGGAAGCTGATACTGTAGGAATTCTTTTTTAATGCATCTGAACATTTGAAAGTAAGAATGTTCGTAGAGTCTTTGGACATCTCTTTCTGTGAGAGTGTCCTGTAAAGAAAAAGTTTTTATAATTATTTTAAATTGCCACACAGTAGGCAGTTAGGCCACTGATGGCCTGAGAGCCTTTGGTACAAGGAATTTCAGAGAGAAGGCACACAGGATTGATAGTTTTTTTTGAACTAAAAGCACTTGCTGTATTTTATTCAGTGCAATCAAATTCTGAACTGCATATTGCCATACTCCTTTAAAAGAGAGTATTGATCTGTCCATTCTGTTTATTTTACTAGATCTGAGGCTATCAATGATTTTTAAAGGCTTTTGTAGTTTGTTGCTTTCTAATTCTTTGAGGTTTGAACCAGTAGTTGCTTTATGCACATTCTGTCTAAATTATTTTTTCCTTTCCACTTGGCTGCCTATATGCCAAAAACTGCAGAGAAGAATGGTATTTCATGTCCCTGTTTTATTCTGGAGTCTTTTGTTGCCTTTAACTGTATGAATGATAAACACTGTCTGAGAGAGAAAGGTAATTGTAAATTTAATGTATGAAGGAAGATAATGAATACCAGTAGAAGTTTTGTAGCATAATTTTTATAAGTGTATATTGCATAGTTGATCCTAAATTTTAACCTTATGCTTTTTATTTTTGTTAGTAGTATTCTGGCACTAATGCCTGACCTTAACCAACATTATTTTTGCTGCTGTTCTCCTGATGAAAACAGTCTGGAGTTAACCTTTCTTTTAGGTAGTTTCATTGTATGTGTCTTAGGTTAAACATGGTGAATTTTGCAGGCCATGTTTTAAGAGTCTAGCTTTTAAAATCCATCTGTTAATTATCTGCAGTGTTTGGTGTTTCAGTGGAAATAAAGTTAAGTGAAATACTGATTATTTAAGGCTTAATTTTCTAATTGTTTTTTCTTTTAGAACAAATTCTGTACAACATAAAACAGGAGTACAAACGCATGCAGAAGAGGAGACACTTAGAAAATAGCTTCCAGCAGACAGATCCTTGTTGTTCTACTGATGCACAGCCACATGCATTTCTCCTTACTGGACCAGCTTTGCCAGGTACCCAGAAAATTTATGTTGTTCTGTGTGTTCTCAAACTCTGTTGGTGTAAATAATTTTCCCTAGTTATCTGGTGGTTTTTGGCACCATCCCACCACTTACTGTTGTTTTTTTGGCAATGCTAGCATTGATCTGGAAGATTGTATCTTCTCATTTTAAGAATCAGTAGGGCACAAAGCTTGTATTGTTTTCATGAGACTGTCCTGCTTACCCTGCTGCTGGTATTGTGATAGGCTTTTGCAGAAATACACTGTACTGTCATTTTTACATAAAATAGAAGCTTAAATTTGTAAATAGCAACTGCCATGTAACACTTGGTGTTTTGATACCCCTGGGTATGGTCCATTATAGGTGTCTTTTTGAGTGTCAGATTTTACTTTAATAGTAATTAGAACTGTTTGAATGGCAGAGAAAGACTTCTCCAAATATTTTGTAAAATTCCTTTAATGTAAAAGATGTGAAGAAGATTGAATATAAAAATTATTCTGAAGTACTTGTAAGTTAAATTTTATGCCCAAATGTTTAATCTTAGGTACTTCATCTGCAGCATCATCACCATTGAAAAAAGAACAGCCCCTGTTTACTCTTAGACAAGTTGGAATGATCTGTGAACGTTTGCTGAAAGAACGTGAAGAGAAAATCCGTGAAGAGTATGAAGAAATTTTGACCACAAAACTTGCAGGTATTCTATAGTTGAAAATAATGTGTTGGGATGAGTTTGAAAGTTTAAAACTTCTCATTTTTGTGTTTTGCTGTTTTTTCTGACCTAATTAATTAAGGAATGAGTTTGCATACAGGACAGAAAAAAATATGTGTAGTCTCTTTGATAGTTTTTTTGTCTTCTATGCTGCCTTGGATAGAAACTGTGACGCCTGTGTATTACTAATCAATGAAAACAGTAGTTTTATTTCAGATAGAGCTTTTTCTTGTTACCATGTTTTAATTAATCATTTCCTCTTCATTTTTTTGTTTGCTGGACTTTATTCTACTGGCTTAAGAGCTCTTTGTGAAGGACTGGTTTTTTTTCTACTTGGGAACTGACTTCCTTTTTCTGGAATTTGGCAAGAAGACAGTACCAAAGTTTTCCCTTTCTCTTCCCAGTACTTACCATTACATTGCTGCCAGCACTGTTTAGTATCTGCCCGAGGATCAGTAGTTTAGCTGCATTTCTGGTGCTCTGTGTCTAATTGTGGTATTCCACGTCATTCAACTGATACTTTCGGTGCCTGATGCCAGTTTACCTTTTCATAAGGATCATGTTAATGTCAGCATTGTAAATACGACCTTGATATAGCTTTTGAGGTTGTCTACTTCTAAGCATCTTGCCAGCATTTGAACACCTCAATTCTCTTGCATTCAGAAATAGGTGCCTTCACAGCATGATTTGGTGTCTAATTTAATATTTAGTGTGATAACGGAACATCTGAATGCACTCTTGGTCAGCAAAGCTTTTTTGAGTATGCATGGGTGTTCTGCTTTGCCCCTGAAAGCACTTCAGAATTAAAGTTTGCAAATATTTTCATCTCTGGGAGTAAAGCCTTCTACAGGCCTGTCCATATCAAAAGTCACCAGATGCGTCAAGCTTGGGGGTTGCCTGTGACAGTATTGTCTCTGCACCTGAGCCTCTGTTCATAGTCTGTGCTTGGTGATTTGCCATCCCTGTGTAAGAAATTTCTATAGTTCTAAGACCTTAAATCTACATCTATTTACAACTATCACTAGAGCCCTAAATACCTCTGTTTCTTTTGGCATAATGTTCCACCTTTGTATTTTTCTTTTTAACCTACTTCAGACTGGTGAATTAGGACTCTGTAGAGCTTTTCTTCTTTTAATCTATGAACATTAGGAATTGGGTCATTTCTTGCATTCTCTTAAATGGATTTCATTTAGCAGTGATCATAACCATTCGAAGACTAGATGTATTTACATTTGTTCCACACGCTTTCTGAGTACGAACTTGTAGTTCTTTACAGCAGAATCCCCTCTGGCAAGTTCCTACGTGGGCTCCATTTGTCAGTTCCAAAGGGAACTTTCTTTGGTTTTGTGAAGATCGTTTCTGTTTGGAGGGTTGTGGTGTGTGCAGTTATGAGTTAGGTTTGCTTATTCTTACAGTGGTGGTCACCAAAAGAGCTATCCCATATTACAAGCCATTCATAAATTTTCAGCATTAGATGAGGATTCAGAAAGAGACTGTCAAAAGAATTTAGAAATTCCTTACGTAGAAGGCCAGTTATATTTTTCTGCTGACAAAATGATTTTATATTTTTCTAAACTTTGTACAGTAAGGTGGTACTCATTCTTAGAAACTAGTGAATAGTCAATGGAGATGTAACTGGAAATTCTGAAATAAATCTCAGTTGGATAGCTTCTTTGAAGTGACTTCAAGGAATATCTGGATCTTGGGTGTTTTCCTGGTTCTTTCTGAAGCACACATTTCCTCTAGGTAGTTAGCCAGATACTGCTTTTTTTTTGTCTTCCATGTTGTTTGTGAGCAGAGTTTCCTTTCTTGCAGAGTGAGTGTGTGATAAATGGAAAACTCAGATCACCGTAGTGCTCTGATTTCCCCTCCTGCCTCTGTTACCTGAAACTGCTGTGTTAGCAGAGACTTGGGTTTGCAAGATCCTTTGCAGACACTAAAATTAGAGAAGTGTAAGGGGCTAAGGGAAACTTCAGCTTGAAAGGTTTTCTAGAATGTGTGAAAAACAGCTTTTCATACTAAAGGTCAGAGTGTAGATATATAGTAATAATGCTTGTATTTGTGGCATTTAGCTGCCTTTTAACTTAAAATAGCTACTTATAACAAGGGGCAATGGGTACAAGTTAGTCCTGGGGAGATTCCAAATGGATTTCAGAAGAAAATCTTTCACCGTGAGAACAGTTAGACATTGGAATAATCTCCCAAGGGAAGTGGTGGATTCCCCTACATTGGACAGTTTTAAGACTTGGCTTAACAGGGTGCCAGGCCATCTCATTTAAACTACATTATTACCTAGAAGGGTTGGACCAGATGATCCTTGAGGTCCCTTCCAACCTGGCATTCTATGATTTGGGATGCCAGTAGTTTGTTTCTTTACAAGTGTTCACTTAAATTTTCAAACAGTTCGCTGTAGGTTGCTCTTACCTTTGGATTGGTTAACTTTCTCAACCTGAATGCCATGAGAAAGGTGATTTTTAGTAACTGGATTCTTTAAATGTCTAAAGCCATAATTGTAACAAAGATGGTGCTACAAAGCAGCTGTGTGTGTTGATTTAAACCTTTAAAGAAGAAGGCTTGCAATTTGGTTTCTGGCCTTTAATACAGACTTTTAGGAAAAGTTCTAGTTGCTGTTATTTTTGGAAATGGTTTCTGGGCAACAGATCCTTCAATCTGCACTTTGTTTTATTTTGTTGTTTGGCTAAGATCCTTGCATGGCTGCTGAAAAGCCACCAGCCAGAACTGCAGTGAAACACAGGTGCTTCTTGTGGGCAGATGGGAACTGGCGGCCATGACTCTGGGCCCCTTCCTTCAGGGATGAATGTCCTTAGATGGCTGGGTCAGGTCCGTACTTGGGGCTGCTGCTGCACTGCTTGCTGATCACTGATACCCTGTTTACTTCAAAGGTGAAGCTCATCCCTGCAAGAGGATGGGGACTTTATTGGGGCAAACCTGTGGGACTAGGAACCACTACAAATCTAACTGCATTTTTGGTTGAAGATTGCCTTCTTTGACCTTGCCCTTTTCTCAGAACACCCCACATTGCTGCACATGTATTTTTCCACCAGGGAGGAAGGGGAATGGAGAGGAGCAGCATCTGGTAGATATTACTCTCCTTGTTCAATTTCCTTATTCTGAAAGGTGATACCTTGCTGATGAGTGCAGTATTAAAGTTTAATAAAATATTGCAAATGTATTTGTCTGTATGTGTGTACAGAACGAGTAGTCTTTCTGGGAAATAACCCTGCTTAGTTCAAAGCCAGGTTAATACATTTGATACCTAAATTTCATTTCAGATTGCACAGTTGCTGTTTTCATGAAATCCACAGTCAACTCGATGTTGTGGTAGGAATTAGTGAAGTGTTAGCCACTGGGGTTTCATCCTTTTAGTTTGTCATTTGCGTTTTCTGGCGGTCACCAAAAGGAATTTCCAACTCCATATCAAGTCCCTTCCCTGTGCTTCTGTGTTTCCATTTCATTAAGTTAATTTTCTTATATCTGGTAGTGACAAGAGCAAAGAAGTTTTCAACCCTCACACAGACCTTAGCGCCATGTTTGCTTAACTACTTTGCCCCCATTATGGATCTGTGAAATGATTGCCTCCAAATGCAGTGTCTGATGCTTAGCCAGGTGTTAGGTATATTGAGGTCTTTGTGTATGTGCAGCATAATTCTCTTTGAGCATATTACTGTCTTTCCCATTACAGAAGTGTGTATGGGAAAGTCTTTTAACTAAGGGACATGTGCTGCATTGTTATTCTTGGGGCTGAAAAGGAAGTGGCAGCTGTGAGCTGTGTATAGTCACTTAAAACTACAGTTAGTGGATGCGTGTTTAATTTATATGATTTGTATGTATCAAAAAGTAGCCTTGAACGTTTTTAAGCTTGAGTTAAGCTTAATGTACTCACACATCTCATGCTTCATGCTTGCAGAACAATATGACGCATTTGTGAAGTTCACGCATGATCAGATCATGCGACGATATGGAGAACAGCCTGCCAGTTGTGAGTATCTGTTTCTTCTGGTCCCTCTAACAGCATTAAATTACTGAACCTTCACTAATTGAAACAGCCTTTTTTTGTTGTTAAGATTCAGCTAGGCCCCAAGTTAAAATACTTTAAATTGGTAATAAGGAAGACCAAGGTTGAAAAGAAGATGCAAGATAAAATGCAGCTTTTGTTTGAAACATCTAAAACTGTCCCCCATAACATGCTGGGTTTTTTTAGTTTTGAAGCAGGTTTAGATATTGCCATAGCAGGTTTGTGGTAGAGCTGGCATTTGTTAACTCCATCATTAACTCTTGGTTGTTTTTTTTCTCTTTCCAGACGTTTCATGAATCACACTTTCTGCATATGTGGGCTGCCCTATACACCCTGTTTTATTGTTGCAAGCTGTCCCAGTAAAGACTTGCAGCAATGCCATATTTTTTCCCCCTGTGAACACAGGTTATTTCAAGCTTTTGTCAGTGGCAACCACTCTTATGCAGCAACTGGTTTTGGAGTGCTCCCTGATGTCAGTACCACCTGGATGTGGACCTTTGCTACCTGTAATAATACCAGTGGCCTCATTTGCTGTATCATTACAATTTGGCTTCTTATGTTAATAAGTTTGAAAAAGTAAAGGATTAAAGCTGGTGTTCTAGAAGTTGCCCTTCACTGGTTGTGTAAATAAAAATGTAGAATGACACTTCTGACTGAAGTTAGTGTGGTTTTCATAACTGTGCACTACAACAAAGCTGTAATCACAGTTAAGTTAGAATGTAATCCCAGGACAATTTTAAGCAAATAGCCCACAGTACTGCCTGTGAAATAGTGAAGGAGGGCATTTCTGTATTCCATGACTTTTTTGGGGGTTAAGAATGGGTTTATATGATTTCTCATTTTTGTAGTTTTTATTTATTCTATCAGTCTTTAACAAATGTTTATTGCTGCAATTTTTCAGTGTATCATTGTTTTACTGCCCTTGTAGTACTGGAATTTAGTTGGAAGAATAAAACATTTACTTCTAATTTGTTTGTTTTTAATACGCAGGTGGAATTTTTGCTGTGTATGAATAAACTTAAATCTGAGTGTTTAAATGAAAACTGTATTTACTAGCAATAGTGGCTGTGTCAGAATTTTAGATTAGGAGAATGAGGTGGATTAAGATCTCAGATAATTCTTCAGAGGCAAAGAAATCTTCCTTAGATTGGTTGTATGGTTTCCTGTTACCAAAGCATGTTTGTTAGACAACTGACAAGAAACTGTTGATTTAACTTGCTGCAGCTGACTCAAACAGCTTTGCTTGTCTTCCTTCAGATGTAAATGACACATCTAAGGAAATCCGTTCATAAGACACAGCAGGTGCTTGCACCACAGGCTGGAACTGCGTAGGTGTTGGAAGAGCTAAAGGTGTGTAATCCTTGTGTGCAGGGTCAAGGAGTTTGTTGTTGGATGCATTCAGCTGTTCCCAGCCTGCTGTGTCAGTGCTGGCTGTGCCATTCTGAGGCTCAGTGTGTATGACATGGCAAGTCCAGATCTGTCTGTGGTGGGTTGGAAGTGTTGCTTACCAAGTGACTTGGGTCATCTGCTTTGGGGATTTAAAAGCAGATTCAAAGGAATCCTTTGATGATAAGCTGTTGTCTTCTCTAACTTTCTGTCAGCTTCTGGTTAAGTGGAAGACTGTTGCATTCTAGAGCTTTGTACCATTTCAAATTAACAGCAGAGTTTTAGTTGAAATGTAATTGAAACTTCAGCTGGTAGGTAAACACATCAGTTGGCTCATGCTGATGGTTAAGATTTCAGAGAAGCCATGTGATGAGCTCTAGGTTTTTTTATGAACTTTATTCATAAAGCAGAATTACAGGTTCAGAATTGGGTATCTTACCACAGTATCAGAGTATTTTCTGCTCACTTTCCTGAAACCTGTTTTACCCAAATACTTGGATTCGTTTTTACTGTGCTTTCAGAATCTCACCAATGGGAAATCTTCTAGACTCCCCTCTTGGGTCTTCTGTTACTGAAGATAAAAACAATACTATCAAGGCCTGTAATTTTTGTTGCCTGCCTCAGGGTTCTTAGTCCCTCTCCTTCCTACTCGTTTTTTGACCTTTTATTGTTAACTTCTTCAAGGTAGGAAAAACACTGCTTTTAGGTGGATCAGTACTGGAATTCCAGCATCCTGATTATCTCCTACATTCTTGAAGATCCTTGTTCTGACTTGATAGAAATGTATGCCTAACTGATAATTTGAGATAGGAGTAGAATTAAGATTCCAGCCATTGTGATTGTCTGTGTCTCATCTTTTCCTTTGCGATATTAAGAGTTACTATAAATAAGACGTGACATCATGTTTGCACCTAGCCACTCCTGTGCTGGTCCAAATTAATGCATAATAAGCAGTCTTCTGGCAGATTAAATATAAAGCCACCATGGGTGCTTATGTATCACAGCTGTGGTAGGCTTAATTTGTGCCTGTTTCGAAAATGAGGTTGCATTCTTTGAAACGTTTTGGGTTTTAACCTGCTGCTTACTCTGTCTTGGGCTTTAAACTGGCTCCTTTTCCTAATCTCAGGGCCCATACCTGATGTGATAAATTTCACACAACAGGCTTGTTCTAACAGGTGACTTACTCTTTAGCAGGTAAATGATTGGCTGCTTGATTACTGTTGAAAAAATTAAGAAATTTGGGGTGCTCTGAGGAGCAGGCTGGTGCTTGCAAACAGACCTGCTTTGGAGAGACTTCCAAGGCTTTGAAGTCAAGTAGAAATGGGTAAGATTCAAACTACTGAATTATCTGCACTACATTTTGTGGCGGCCACTTTTACAGTATTTTTGCAATTTGTATGCAACCACACTCTCCCCCAAAGCAAAGCAAGCTGAGGACAGTTAACTGCAACTGAACAGAGTGAAACCAAGGATCTTGATTAACCTGTTTTTAAGGTAGTGATGTGTAAATTCTTTTCAATCATTTTTCGGCAACTCTGTACTTAAAAAGCAGCACATACATCCTGACTTGATTTTTGTGTCTAGATGTGAAAGCATATAACCATAAAGAGTATTCAGCATTTTTCAAGGTTGAAAGAGGAGATTCAAGCAATCTTGTGTGCTGATGCTTGAGATCTGCCTGTGTACTCTTGAAAAAAACAAGACCATTTAGGAGATTCTGATTAGAAACTGCTTTATGAAAGTGCTCTCCATTCCTGAGATGGGAATTGGGAGGGATTTACCTCTTTGATTCCACAGTGGGAGGAAAAAATTGAGGGTGGTAAAGTATTAAGAGTTCATGCTCTTGTTGTGCTCATGACCTTTGTAGTGGAAGCAGTTCCCTGAGATGAAAAATACAGGGATGAATGTTTGGCTTTTACAGGCACCTGTCTTATTCTTACATTGTGTTGCTGTTGCAGGCTCCAAGATAAAAGAAAAATTACCAAGTTTATGTTTGAAAACAGTAGTGCAGTAATGTAGAGGTGTCAAAAAGGGCATCTGTAACAATAGAGAAAAATGGTGAACTCTTCAGACAAGAGTTAACTTGCTTTCAGGTCAGATTTCTGGCAGTTTTGTTGAAAGATGTGGCTACTGAAGAATAGAATACAGGTACCAGTTCAGATGTGAGGCTTTATATTGTTAATATTTCAGAGCTAGTACCACAATACAAATGTTTCTGGGGTAGTTCATTTTTTTTTGTCCTCCTTGCTTTCAGTTAACATAGGAGATAGAGAAGGTTTCCAGGAGCATGTTCAGAATGTGTTACTACTATGCAGGCAGCTGTAGAAACTAACATTTTAAAATTATGTATATATCTGCAATTGAAATCTCATCTGTGCATTTCAGCTAAGGTTTCTGAGGGTGAGTTTGGAATATTTACAACAAAAAGTAAAATAAATCATTATGAGAGGAGCCAAATGTAAAATTTATACTATATAGGCAGATAATCCTTAAACAGAAAGCCTGGTGTTCTGAGATGGCTAGCACCAGAATTTCATTAAAGGAGGAAAAGCATCAGGTGCTTTTTCACAGTTTTAACATCTCTGCTTGTTTTTGGTGCTTGTTCAGAATTTAGCCATGTTAAGCTCTTCCCAGGCAGCCAGGACTCTGGCTACAAAATCCAGCCTCTGAAGAAAGGCAAACTAAATGTGATTATCACAGTTATGTTTAGTTTGTTTTTTAACTGTCCAACCTTCCTGCCTTCCTTGCTGAAGAAAATGAAATTACACAGTACTTCCTACATCATTTTAGTTGGGTATTTCTCATTTATACATCTTAAGGTCTGAAGTGCCACGTACTGAATTAAGCATTTGATCTGGAGAAACCATATACAGCACAGCAAACATGTGACTTGAGGCTTCAACATTTATGTTACAAAGGAAAGAAGCAGCCATCCAGTACTGATTTTTCTGTTTTAATGTCATGTTGCCTGCACATTTGGGGATTAAAAGCCACACACTGTTGAGGCTTACGTCTTGCTTTTTTCCAAATATTTAATCCTCCAAAGGTGTGAAATTTGGATGGTGTGGGTTTATCCTGCATCAGGTGAGGTTAGGGGAGGCTGTGGGCAGGTGGCAAAGGACAGCTGCACAGAGCACTGTGTCCAACTGAAGAGCCATGAGGCTGTTCCCTTCCATTTGTCAAGTGTATTTGCAAGATAAATGGGTGAGGCTCAGGACAGAGCAGGGCTCCTCAGCATTCCCCTCCTGAAATGTCCATTTCCTCTCTGCTGTTTAAAGCCTTACACAGACCACTCTGATAAAGGTGCCCCAGCTTGGTGGAATTTGTTTAACCCATGTCTTTGTGGTAAAGAGGAACTTGTGCAACTGCTCCACTGAGATCCTAAAAATTCTTGCTCTGAGTTTTCATCATTGTGTTTCCCAAGTTGTATGTTCAGGCAGTGTAAATGCTGATAAACAACTCATCCTTCTCAGCCTTTTAATTAGCCTGGGAACATTAAGAACCTGGCCCTCCCTGAAGTACAGCAGGAAGTGTTATGTGTCTCTGCAATTAGAGCAGTTGGAAAATGCATGACTCCTGCCCTCTCTGAGGGTATTTAAAAGAAGCCTAACCTATCTTACATACATTCCTGGGTAAACAGCTTGACAGGTTGCATGTTCTTGTAATAGGACTTCCCCCCTCCTAGTACAGATCTGGTTTATGCAGGTGATTCAATCTTCAGTGCTCCAGGCCATCATTTTCAGTTGTTTTGAGTAGGCTGAAGTGCCAGACAGAGCAGCTAAGTGGGAGCATCTGGATTCTAGTGACAGCCGAGCATATGCACCAAGAACAGCACTTAAATGCCTCAAATAGAAGGCAAGTGAAGTCTGTAATTCTCTCTCAGACACAACTGGGGAAGTCTGGGAGGTTTTTGGAGGTAAACAGCATCGTCATAAACTGATCACCATTCAACTTTTAAGTAGGCTGGGAGGGACAAAGTCTGAAATTAACACTTTTCTCTAACTGCAGCCCTTTCCTAGGTGATAAGACTGACCTGAAGTCTCCACCCATACTGCTGCAATGCATGTGTTGTGGCCCTCAGGACAGTTTATCAATGTATGGCAGACATGCATGCTGTTCTGGAGGGAAACACAGCTTTTCCCCTTTGTATCTAAGGTTTTTTCCATGCTTGGAAAACACTGGGACACTGACATGAGCATAAAGACACTTGCTCCCCACACTGAGTCTGAGGAAGTCGGAGCTCAGTGCAGTAAGATGCACAGTCTAGTTTCCAAGTGCCAAAGAAGAAGATGTGGCTGGCTGGAACATACCTGTGTTGCTCCACTTCCTAGATTCAGGTGCAGGTTTTCCTTAATACAACCTCAACTTTCTTGGGAACCAGCAATGACTATGGTTTTCCAGTGCTTCAGCACAGCACTTTATTTGTGGTTCATAATACAGTATCAGGCACTGATCTGATTTAGTCTAGGCAGAGAAGAGCAGCTTTTTGGTCTATCCTGACCACTTCAGAAGCAGCTGTGAGCCATTCCAGTCCTGTTCCTACAAAGGGGACAGCACTGGTAACTGGCCCTTGGGTGTAGGCACTGCTCTGTGCTGGCAAAAGCCCAGAGACTGCATCCTGGGCTTGCTTACTCTGCAGGGCCAAGTGGCTGAGAAGGTGCTTTGACTGAAGATCTGTCAGATAAGCAGTGTTTTAACACGCTCAGCCTGTAGTTATTTTCACACAGCTGTTTCCTTTGCTTGTGTACAGTACAAATCCTCAGCAAAGAGAAAACTTGCAGCGTGTACTTTAGCTGTGGATTTTACTGCCTTCCTCCAGTGTGCATGAGTGCCATATTCTTGTTTAGTCTATGCTGACACAAGTTCTTCTGACAGCAAGAGCCAGTTAGTACTTACCAGCTTCACTAGAAACGGCATTATTTAAGCAGTTTGCTTTTTACTCCTCTCAGAGGGCCAAAATTTGTGTTTTCAGAAATACTCTCTCCCTTTCTCCTCCTTGTTAAGGACTTTTCAGGGAGTTACGACCAGTTTTGGTTTGAAGAACATACAGCAGCTGTTGAGCATAGAATCTTACTGTCTTTTTTAGCATACTGGTTTTATTTATTTTCAAATGGGTAGTTCAAGGATTTGTAAGGCATTTCATAATGGTGACTCGTATCAGCTTGTAAGCAAGTTAGTAATACTGCTTCATCACTTCTGTAGCTTACACAAGCCCGTGTTGTCCTTTTGGCGTGCTAGCCTGAATTATCAGTATGGTGTTAAATATCACACATCAAAGAAGATGAAAACTGGCACAAGAATACAGTATTTGGAACATGAGCATTAATAGAGCAGTGCATTACACAGGGAGGCTGAGTATTACAAAAACATTGCTATTCAAGTCTATCCAGGCCCTCAGAATGTATCTCACAACATTCAGTCATCATTGTCTTTGACTCAGTATGCAAAGCTAGAGAGGACTAGTTTGGTGGGAACACAGCCATTGCCCAGTGTCAGAAAGAACAGGTTTATTAAGGTCCTAGTGGCACATTAACAGCCTCCCCACGTCAGCCTTGCCACGTGGTCAGTTTTCTGCTTGCTGGGCTTTATGAAGCCCAAGAGTTCCAGCTCAGAAACAGCTCGAATAAAACGAGCACTGGATGTTTCAGTGAAGGAAACTTTCATGACACATTGTCGGAGACAGTGTTCTCTTGGAGGGAAAGATTACGCACAACATGGGGATGGAGCATTTGCCTACAGAGGAACAAATCTTCAATCTAATCAGTATTTGTTTTGTTACGTGCATGCAATGTAGAAATGAAGGAAGAGCTCCTTCCCCCACTGCTAAGAGACGCTTAAAGCCTACAAAGACACTAAGTTTGTCATCTCAGAAAAAGAATTTATACTTTTATGCCCTTTGACAAGAAAATGAGTAGATATGTAGCTATATCTTATTAGCAGCATTACCTTTACTCACTGGGCCTTTCTGCATTCCTGACACATAACTCTCTGTTATTGAGTTAGAAAATTTACTGTTGTGTTAATGACCAGTCGAGCTTGTAGAAAAGGAAAGGCCTCATACTAAAAGAAAGCTTGGTGTAGTATTAGAGCATATAAATACTCTTCATCACTCCTCTCTGGCAGCACTACTGTTGTAGCCAGGAGTTCTGGTTCTAATGCTCATCCTGCAACTATCTTGCCACCCTCATTTAAGAATCAGGACAAAGTGAGAAGCACAATGGATGTTTTGTGGGAACAAAAATTCTCAACTCTAAAGGTTTTACAAGTCATGGCTTCTACAGAGACACTACTTCTGTAAGTGTCTGCTCTACTAATGCTTCCATCTCCCTCATAATAAACTGCTGTCTTTACCCAGCAATGCTCTGCTCCTGTACTGCAGCTGTACCAACTCTCAGATGATTTAACCAAGTAGAAGAGCTTCAGCTTGTTCTATGGACTGTTGGTTCTGTTTCAGACCCAAACAGCTCCTATGGACACAAAAGCTGCTCTGTTACTTTGTCATCCCCAGCCCAGCTATTTCAGGTGATCTATTTCTGTGACATTTTCAGTACATTAAGGCTGTTTGAACCAGTCCTCTTATTTTTCTGGAATTGGTTATATTTTTTTAAATCCTGGTTCATTAATCCTGTAAGCATTTGAACATCAAACTTGAGAGAAATGAGAAAGGATACTGGATAACATCATCCACCTGGTCTGAGGAAGCTGCATCTGCATTTGGTCCCTCACCTGCCATCACCACAGTTGAGAAAGCCTAGAAAAGGGAAAAGAAACATATTTAACACATCATAGACAGACATCTAGAATAATGAGCCCTGAGCTGATGACTGTCACTCAGGAGGATTGAGATCTCTGACTGACAACTCCCTAAGAAAGTCAGGTTAGCTGCAATCAGAACAGCAAGCAGGGTTACATGTTGCCATGGCAGAGATACAGAATGAGGGGTATCAGTCTGAACTCATCTGCCTGTGTTTTCAATTAACCCCAGGACAGTTCTGGTGCCTGACCCATTCCCATAAAAATACAGAACTGAAAAACATTCTCAAAGTGAGTTTGCCTAAACGTTCTGGAAAAATGAAGGAGATCAGTTGGTGGTGAAGAAATCTATAAAATCGAGGGACAGCAAGAGGCTGGAATCTTCTGTCCACTTTTATTTCCAATACACAAGGCAGCAGCAAATAAAATACCCTCAGAACAAGTCCAAGGAGTGTCCTCTGCACTGCATGTAGTTAAGCTGCAGAATTTCTTGCCAGAGGATGAGGCTTCTAAAAAGTTACCTTGGTAATGTAATCCAGGTAGGCTTATGAAATACAGAGAAACTATTCCAGTTTAGGAAACTTCAGATCTAAAACATGATTATCATATTAATGCATGTTCTCTTGTCATACTCTGCTTTTGGTCACTGTACGAGACAGGCTATCAGAACCTCTGCTCTTCCCTAGCACAAGCATTCTCCCCAACAGTCCCACACCTGCCAAGCTGCAGCACTTCTCTGCTTGCTTAAGTGTTACAGAATACTTAGAAATGGAAAAAAAAGCATAAAAGCTGATCTGTGCCAAGCATAAAATAGAAGCAGAAGCAAAACACTTTATTTGCAGAGAAACAGTGCTGGAAATAAATAATTCAGAGTAGTCAGAAGACTCCATGGGCTGAGTTACCATGTGTTCTTGCACAGGAGGGACCAAGGTATGCAGTGATTTCAGCTGTCAAAAGGGGCACTAAAGAAAAGCAGACATGCAGCATGGAGAGAAGTAGGAATACTGAAAGCAGGTAAAGGCACTGTTTGCATTGCCACGTACCTCTAACCAATCAACGAGATTAATCAATCTGCCACACTCCAAATGAAGCTTATACACTATGCATATGTCAGGGGCTTTATTAGAAATGCCTCCTCCATCAGTTTTCAGAGCTTGATTCTGATGAAAAAAAAATATGAAAGCAATAGCTTTGATCCTCAGTTTTTAATCTAGAACATTAATTCAGGACATTCACATAGTAGGTATTTTAACCAAATGTTTACTGGTTGTGTGTTTAATGGGCAGTTAATGGTACAAAGAAAAAAATAATACAAAACATACCATTAAAAAAAAAAAAACAAACAAGAAAAAAACACCCAGCTACTTCACTGTTGGTGTTTGTACATTCATGCAGGCTCTAATGAGTAAACCTGATGAGGCTTCTCCCCAGTTCTTTTAGTAGTTTTACTTATATATAAGAGAAAATGGCTTCAGGAGAAGAAACTCATCATGATTTGCCTCAGACTACTACATAGAAGACAGAGAAGTGTCCTTTCCCTGCCCTCCCAAAGGGAAAGAGCAAGACTTAGTAGATCTATCAGGTAAACTAAAAAGCAAAATTGCTTCTCTCATCTCCGAGTTCTACCTTTGAGATGTAACACTCACCTCTCCCTGGCTTGAAACTCAGCACCTATAAAGGCAAAAGTCTGATTTCTCACAAACTATTCTATATGTCAGGAAATCGAGGTCATCAGCATTGAACTATTTGCTTGAGAAATAATAAAGCCACTTGAGCCAGAAGCAAAAGCTTCTGCAGAGCTGCAGAAATTCATGGTTTTTCATACAGGTAATTCTTTGTTTTCAGTTTCATTCACCCTACAGAAGCCAGCTCTCTTAACATGAGAGAGCACACACTGATCATTCTTTTCAGTTCATAGACATTTTTGTTATAACACTAGTAAAATATCAAAGCCCTATCAAGGATACCTTCATAAATAAATGCTTCTCAAGATAGGAAAGAAGGTGGGGCAAAAGAATGTAACTTTGCTCAAGAATCTCTAGCTTACCTTTCATAGATCTCAATCCCTGCAATTTCAGTTTGGACTCTTGCATTTATATTTTATTATTTCCAGAAAACCTAACAATTCTCAAGTTTATATATTCTGTACAAGGAACACAAAACCTGCAGGCATCAGGTTAGTACTTGTCAGTTCAGTCCAGATGGTCGCAAGATAAATTCAGAGTAACATGGCTAAATCCTCAAAATGTTACAAACCAGATGTTAATTTACTAGACTATAATTCAGCAGCATACCATAATAGTCTCAAATACTGCTGTGTTTCTAACCAGCAGAGGTGAAGTTACACCTTCTGGCTGATCTGGTGGCTCACCACTGCCCAGAGGATAATCCTATGCCTTTCTCTTTTTCCCTCTGCTACTTTAACTCTGTGGGTTCCTACCACTCATCCATGCACCAGCTCTGGATTGCTGGACACTCTGCACTGATCTTCTAATCATAAGGCCAGAACAGTTATCACAAGCAAGAGAGGATGTGACTTACAGAGCAACTGTACTCTCCTGGAATGGGTTAATCTGTAGAAATTACTATCTAGCTGGACCACACGCCAGTGCCAAGAACGATCCAGGAAGGTTCTTACTGATTGGCACTGCAGGATCTCTGCCAGCACCTGGAAGAATTTAGCCTCACTTTTGACAACTGGGCCAAGGTTTCACAGCACTGCAGGAGGGAGCTGCAGCTGCAGGGAAACCTCAGTTTCTTGAGGCAGCAGCACACACATCGTCCCCAAGAGGAGATAACCACACTGACAAGCAGGAAGCTGCCCTAGAGCTAACAGTGAGATGTGAAACCACCTACAGAGCACCGAGGTGCTGCTTCGGAGAGAGTGTGGGAGTGGGAACAACCCAGGACACTGCTGATGAGGAGTTTCTCTTGCTTGACCCTGCCCCCTGAGGCTAGACAGAGGACAGACTCAGACCTGGCTCTGGAATCAATGTTACTCTCGTTCCCAAGGACCAAATGCTAAGATCCCCTTTCCCTGATACAGGACCTTAATTGCAACTCAAGGCTTTTAATTTCATAGCAATCAAAGTATCTTCATGGGCAACAGGGCTCATTCCTTGAGACCAACATGAGAAATCACCCTTCCTACCCACAGTTAAGAAAAAAACTTCCATAACCATTTAAGTCCCAGAAGATCCAAGATCAGATTTCCTTGTGCTGACATAATGCTAAACTTGTTGAATTTTCAAGGGATCAATAAAAACAATTACACTTTTTTGAGAGGTTTTTTTCAGCATAAGTATGATCCTTGGTTCACATTTTGCTAAATAAGTGGACTGGATTCCTGTAAGAAATGCATCACTTGTTAATCATTTGCTGATACTCCACTGAAGCAGATCCTTTTCTGTCCTAGCCTGCTGAAAGGAACAATTCTAGAGAACTTTGCTCTGGTTATGGCCCAAGAAAGTAGAAGCCATGCAGAAACCATGGATACAATTAAGAAAAGGTCTTTCTTCTATTAACATGGATTAAAATGCTAAGCAAGGTACTTGGTCAATATTGCTGCTGTTAGAAACTAAGACAAACCTTCACAATCTACTCAAAAAACATTGGAAATGTTCAAGTATGACCAAGAACAAAGTGCAGAATGACAAGAGGGCTTTAAACACATCAGCAGCTAAACTTTGCTAGCTCTCCTAATCTGTATTTTTACAGGTTTTCTAAAAAAAGATAAATTCCTGAGGTTCAAATTAGGTCTCTTTAATGGTAGCCCACTTGCTAACTGCTGTCTTCACAAATCAGCTCTCTAAGTGGTTTTAGAAGTAACTCCTGCACACAGCAAAACTGACAACCCTCATTCAAATACAGGCACAGTGCCAACAAACCCAATACGAATGAGGTTGTAGATTTCAAAGACTGATCTTTATCAAGTATGGTTCCTGATAAGTGTTGGCTTTGACTCGAGTCATATATAATCACTCAGATACAGCAACAACCAGTTTTCTTTAAAACTGTAAGCATATTTTTAAGGGAAGTGTTTGGGGACAAGGACAACTCCAAAGTAGCATCTATAATCAAGGACAAAAAGAAATACATGTTCACTCCTTTTCCAAATCTCCATCTATTCCTTTCTTTGGGTCAACCTGTGAATTTGATTTATGAAAGAAGAGGGAAAGGGGCTGCTTTTCTTCTCTAGAAAAGAGCAGAGTTAACTAACAGAATCAATGACAATCTTTTTCTTGGACTCTGAGAAGACAGGATGTCAATACACAACAGATATTAAAATAAATGTAAAAAAAAAAAAAAAGGACTCCTTTACATGTGCTGAATTTTAGCTATTGTTAATGTCATTACTCTGCCTGAACAGAGCCTTCACCTTACAGCAAGTCTACACATTGAGGACTAGGCACCATCCCTGTAAAGTCAGTCTCTGGAAAGAGCCACAGACATTATTTTTCCCCATGGAGAGTCATTCCATTTGTAATGGAAGACCAAATGACTTTTCTGCTACATCTACAGAAGAAAGAAAAGATCATGACTAGAACTCTGAAAAAGGGATTCCCCATATAAAACTCCTTCCATAGTTAGCTGCTTTTTCAGTCAGGTTCCCTAGCTCTTTGCAAAGTCCCCAGTTGCTTATCAACACTAACTTGCTGGTTCTCTGCAAAACAGCTGAAAGTGTGCCAAGCTTCATGAAACAGCAAAATGAAGCCTTACACCTCATCCTCATCCGTAGCCTTCAGAAACCACTCCAGCACCACAAACATCTCACATGTTTCTTACCTTCAGGTAGCTGTATGGGTTATTTAAAGCTGTATGAAGTGCAATCCTTGGGGCAGCATTCAAGTGCTCCCGCAGAACACTGGCTGTGTTGAAATACACTATCTCATGCAGAGTCTTGTGGTCTGCAGGAACAAGGTAATTTCTGAAAAAGCAAGATGAGGTACGGGGGAAGGATGGGAGACACAAGCTTTAGCTTGAGGGAAACAACAGAGACTGCAAGAAGACATTGTTTCCCAACTAGTACTGACAAATCTCTGAAAAAGGAGATAAACAGCCCTGAAATCGACTTCTAAGCAGGGAAGTCAGTTATTGGCAGGTCTACATCAAATGGATTTAGCATAGAACTCTGGCTGGGCCACTTACAAATTCAAAAATAAGGGCAGCAGCTTAGATGCTAATACCAGTCACATACTCTGCTCCACAGATCTTGGTTATCCATGTTGAGGCCTCCTGATGAGTTTCTGCTCATCTTTGTCTTCATATGTGAAGCTTTTTTCTTGGCACAGTCACACTTCTGTTGGCTTCTCTGCTCGCCCCCCCAGGCTCTATAATTAACATGTGCTTTCATCTCTTCCCCCACCACCTCAAGGCTTGAACATTTTCTGCAACAGAGCTGCCTCCAAAACCCTATCTGCTATGCCTTGCTCACCAAAACAGTTCCCAAAATGGACAGGATATCACACATGACATCTATACAGTTTCATAAGTAGAACAGATCAGCAAAGATTAAGGTGAAAACTCTTGACTTTATTTTACCACATACACCCAAGTCCTCTCTCAGCTTTTTCCTGTAGTGAAAATAAGTCGGTCAATTAATGTGCCAATTACTTCTACTAATTTATGGAAAAGAGATATTTTTTTTCTAAACTATTCTTTTTAGAGCCCTCATTAAAGAAAGGATAGGAAGGAAAAAAAACAGTGTGCTTCACACCACAGAGACTAAGACACAATTTTGACAAGATTAACATGTTAACACACTTTCTGTTGCAACTTATGGTGCAAACTAATGCAGGAATATAAAATGGGAAAGCTCACCTTACAAGGCTGTCTATATAGTCAACAACTTCAAAACGAAGCATTTCAAACTTTGTCAGTTTCTTAGACCGCCTTGATTCCTTCAACTCCAACAAGGTCTTCAAAAAAAAGTGGTGCATAAAACTACATGGGAGGTAGTTACTCTCTGGAGAACACAATCTATATGTTTAACATGTATCATTAATTTTTACTGGCATGTCTTTACTGAAGAACTAGAAAGTGTGATCGTGCAGTTATTTTTACTTAGGCCAGTGTACTCAGTTCTCAAACTGGTAGGAGTTTGGGAAACTCAAATAAATATGTGTTAGGCAGAATGTAATTTACAAGTTTAATATGAAGAAAATCCCTAATTTGCATTCTAAAATCCTAGTTTATGATAGATTTTTTTTTTCATCATGTTCTATGTGTCAGGTGGGCCTGACATACATAGTTGGTACTTATTAATTAATTTTTAAGAAGAGTTACTTATACACAACCTTTGCACAGAGCTCCAGCAAGCTGGGAAGAACTAACCATGGTCAGTTGTATCTTAAAAGATAAGGAACTAGTCAGTAAAGCCTACACAGGCCTAACCTTCTGAAGATGATAAAGGTCTGTCTTCTTCTGGAGCTCCTTTTGTGACGGTACGGACACATCTCGTTCTTGGAAAGCATCTGCTACTAGAACAAAACTAATGTTTGGTATGTGGGGTAAACTTTTCCTGGCTACCTTTATAAACCCCCTGACCCCAGCAGTCCGAGATGTGTTTAGTTACTTGCTCATATAGACCCAAACACAGGCAGCTTTGAGTCCTGCACCTTGTAAATGATTGTTAAAAAAGGAGTCTGCAGTGCAGCTTCATCAACAGTAATGAGGTAACCAAAGCAATTCAGCCCTGAGCAACAATCCAGCACAAGCCTTGCATGTCATTTGAATTCTGCTATTGCCATCCTAGGTCATAATCTCAACATTTCTAAGTTGGACAGATTAGTACTAGATACTGCTAATGCTTTAGGAGTGTTCAAAAAGCCACACACTGCCTATTTTTTCCTTCTCATGTACAGAAAAAAACACTAAGAAATTAGTTTTCCCTACTCAGCCCAGAAACTGCAACCAGAGCAGCAAACCAAAAGTGTACTAAGGTATTTCATTGTCCAGATTTATTCTCATCTTTTGTAACAAAATTTTGCTTTCATAGCCATGTAGTTTGTTGTAGTTTGGTCAATTGCACCAGTAATTAGTAATTTTTAGATAAAAACAAAGAAGCAAAAACTCCCAAAGCACAATCAATGCCAGGATGACTGATAAACAAAATCAGAACAAAAGATAACTAGATTTCTTGCCTGCCTTCTGAAGATGGTAATAAGATGGTGATTCCAGCTACAGATCACAAGTAAAGCTCCAATCAGCAGTTAAAATATTAATACATAAAAGCTTTTTGGTGACCTACATAGAATCAGTTGGTATTTTCCAGTGGGCTGTAGACATTGGTATTTGTGTTGAAGAATTCAAAAGAGAGAACTTCCTCTCTCTCCACTACTACACTGATGTGTTTTGAGATATCTTTTATCAGATCCTTCAGCTCAAGATAGACTAACATAAGGAGATTTTACTTCCTCAAGCTTCATGTTCTCCTTTATTCTCAGTTCATTAGGCAGTCGGGAAGATGGACTTACAATAAATTTGGACTATGCTTTCACTCTAAGGGCTCTGTGGGAGATTTGGGTACATAACATTGTTGGCAGACTTGTGAAAACTCCCACTAAAGATCAACACAATCACAGAAACGTACAGGAAGAAGTCACCTAACTCAGCAACCTATTCATGTAAAGTTTGTCTCAAGTTCCTCTTCTCATTTTCATTATAGCTTAAATCTGCTTTGAGAAAAAACTAACGTAATTTGTGGACTCACCAGACCTTCTCTGCTTTAAAAACATCTTCAAATCCTAAGTGCAAATAAACAATCTTTTTTGTTTTGTAGCTCTGCATGTCCCTGAATTCCCAGAGTTTTTCTTTTTTTTTTTTTTCTTGTTTATTCCCTCAAGGTAAAAATGCAACTACGTAAAAGCTTTTTGCATCAATTCTTTTTACCCAAACTAGATGAATCTTTAGGTTTTCCATTGTAGTTCAGGTTCTTCAGTGACACATACAGCCTTTTCAAAGTGATCACCTATTTCCTGTACCACAGCCCTGCTATTACTACATATATTACAAAATCCACAGTACAGACAAGAGCCAATCCTTCTAAATAAGCCTCAGTTAACCCTAGAGCATTAAACAACTACTTTAATTAATATTAGACTGCACGTGGTGGCTTATTGCCTACTTGTCCAGATGCTGGGTAGCAATCACACTGGTAACTTCTTTTACCAGATGACAGCCACTTCATCTTCAAAAAGAGAAACATTGGAGAGCACTTCTCTGTAGCTCAGGGGAACCAATGACATTTCCATTCTAAACAAATGCTGGTGTATGTCATACTCCTATTTCAGGGGGAATATGGCAGTTTGTGTTAACCTGCCTCTGAAAGACCTTAGGCTGCTGGTACTCATTTGCCTTTCTAAACTTTCAAATATGTCCTTCACTGTGAACAATCACAGCGTGTCAGCAGAGCCCTGACAACTGGTGCCTGGTGTCCTACCTCCAATGAATTTAACCAAAGGTGCAGGTAAAAGAACTTCATATACATTTTGGATTAAATACCACGTCATAAGTTTGCTCCGGTTTATCTTTCAATATCTGTTTTTGTTTGTTAAATGCTTCAAATGATTGCAACATCTGGTCAAATGCTTATAATACATGTATGACAGATTTAGTGAGTAATGTTTGCTGATCTGTCCAATTTCTAATCTTACTTCGCTCTTTAGTATTATATAAACAATGAACCACATACCAATAAAGAATAGAAACGTTTCCTAATGTTGTTCATGTATTTAAAAAAAACAATTCTGGAAAATCTGATGGTTTAATACAATGACAGGATATCACCAGGGAAAATCATACCCATCGGTCAGATTATAGAACAGCTTTAATGTAATTTGCAGTGGAATATATGATGGTACACACCCACCTTCTAGCTTCTGAAACTGGGTCAAGAACTCCTTCAACTTTTTTACTGTCTTATCAAACTCGTTTTCAGAAGATGACACAAAAATTTCCACACATTGTTGAAGCATGGTTTCCAAATCAGACTTATTCAACATTCTAAAAGACAAATTGTTGGCTGAAGTTGAAACACAGAATGATGAAACAGCTTTCAAATGTTCTCAGTTGAAAAGTTTAAAAATAATTTGAAAAAATCCTTTAAAAGAGAAAGCTTCCAATATTTCAAACATTTTGTCTTGCAGTAAAGCACATTTTTTTCCTTGCTGTTATTAACAGTAAGAAACAAATCCACTTGAATAGATGTTCTTCACATTTTCCTGCAGAACTGACAATGACAACTTTTCTGATATTCTATCTAAAAACAGTTATAATTTTTGAAACTGTGAGTCAGATTTAAAAAAAAGTATGGTATGGTTTATAACTCACTCCCAAGAACAATAAATGAAATGATTAAAAAAAATATAAAATCAGATTGACATATATTCACACATGTACAAAATCCTTTACTCTGTGATTCAGAATTATTCTCAAACAGAACCTGAATTGCTGTCTTCTGTATTTAACTGCTGTAAGCCTAACTAACCACCACTAGAATCTCAGACTCATTTTGGTTGGAAGGGACCTCTTGAGATCATCTAGAGCAACCTCCAGCCTAGCGTTTACTTACTTTTAACTATGTATTAGGGCATTTTATACATGTCATAAAGCACTGCTCAGTCTCAGAGTCTTCATTTAAAAAGATACCAAAGCAAGTCCTTGCAAATACCCATAAATGAAATCCAGAACTACAGTTCTGGAATCCAGAAATCCAGTCACTGCATCAAGCTACTGGCTTGACGACACATGCATGTAACTTTTTTAGTGCACTGGGAAAGGTTCCCATTGCTCAACACTCTGCTTCTGAACAATCACACAGTTGTAACAGCCACTGTTGCCAAGAGCCCATCCCAGTCTACTCTTGTGGTTTTGCTTTGTCTTACACAAAACAAAGGTGCTAATAGTTTAAGGGTTTTAGAAGACACAAACCCCACAGGTAGATTAAACAGGGAGCATGACAGAAGAATGACATGATGGTGATCTGTGTATCAGCTACTCAAACACAGACTAAAGAAATTTAAGGAATGATTGAGAAGAGGCTGGGGAAGCTTTATGATGCTTGGCAGAGCAATTGCAATTTCAGCTCTAGTTTCTAAATGGCAGCTGATGTTAATAAATGCTTGTAAAGGCTAGAATTTGAAGCTCCAGTTCATCCAATTCAGGGCTATGGATTTTTTGCAAGTCAAGTTTTGCCTTCAGGTTCACCTATTTTGTACAGAAAAGTATCAGGAGTTAACAACAGAAAGGATGACCTTGACCACACGAAAGGCTAGAAAACATTTTTAAACTGTCTTGTAGAATATAATGGGTAAACAAGGTAACTTTCTTCCAGGCCAGACAAAACACTGCAATAATTAAAGAGAGAGAGCAGATAAGCAGATTTGGAGATGTGTGAATGGGGAAGAACACATTTATTTTAGCAATATTATTCAAAAAGAAGCTGCAAATTTTAGAAAAACTTATTTACAAAAACAATGGGATTACAGGGCCTAAAGAACAGGCAAGAGGATGGTTATCACCTATCAGGAAGCAGTGAAGAATCCTGTTTTCAACCTCGGGGCCTTGAGATCACTGCAAGGTATGCCAGGTATCAGAAAGTGGGATTAAGATTTTAAATCAGACAGGTGATAGGCTTAAAGCAGAAAGGAAATTCTCACATCATCCAGAGACAGTAAATAAATCGGATTATTCAGAGACAAGTTATGAAAGAGAAAAAAGGGAAGCTAAGATGAAGGGAAATCACCTGAAGAAGTGATAGGGGAGAATGGTCAACAACAAAAACGACGACAGCCATGGAAGGGCAGGACTGTGATGAGCAGTATCTGACAAATGACATCAACGATTAGCAGACAAAAACAGAGTACAGTATTTGGGCAGAAGACATTAGGTCAGTTTTTGAAGTTCTGCCACCTAAAAAGCTAAACCAGGTGCCCAGCCTGTTAGCTCCCCTTAACCAATCAAGGGAGATACCCCCACATCTCTTAATCTTACCTCTCTTCTGATTGGATTAATCCAATGTGAACTAAATCTCACACACTCCTCTAGACAATTAAAGTAGACTAGCTCTTGTCTAGATTGCTGAAGTTAGATCTCCTGAAACAACATCTTTGGGGAGAGCACTTTCAGCAGGAGGGATAAAAGCCAGTCCAAAAAAAGGCTGAAGAAAAGAAACAAGGAACCAACCACAAAAGGAACTCAATGCAATGACTGAAACCCCCACATTCAATCATAATTCACAGAGGGCAAAAGAGAGACTTTGCTACACATCAAGAAACACACTGAATCTGATGGCAGCATGAACTGTCACAGAGGAGAGGCAGATGAATTCAGAGTAGAAGAAAGCCTACTAAACATAGGAAGAGAAAAAGGAGAGGAAAAAACAGGCAAGAGTTATTAGAGATTACAGAACACACGGTACAGGAAAGCAAAATTACACATTTGTTGGCAAGGATTGATAGGTGATTGAGTGCTGCCAAGATTCAGGAGAGTCAGAGAAGGATTAAGAAGGAAAGACTGCAGAAATGACAAATCCAGTGTGTAAATCTTTCTAAAGGATAAGGGTAAAGAACAGCACAGTGGTGATATGCAAGAACCACTCAGTATAGCAAAGGTACAGTTTGAAGAGTATGTTTCCTTCTATATATGAGCCCAGAAAGTTATCCCCCACCAATGACATGTTTTTTCTATTCAGTTTTACTGTCAGACACATCAAACCTCAGAAGCTCAGAGGCTCTTGAAGAGGCAGTTATGGTAACAGTGCTGCATCAGCTCCTCCTGAGGTAGAAGCAATGTATTATTTGAAGGAATGTAGCCATCAGGAAACAGCCACTTGCCATTACCAAGCGTGTTTAAAAGTCTGTAGCTGCAACATTGCAACTGAAGGGTTTTCTATTAAGAAAATAGGCTTAGATGACTTTTCCATTTTAAATATTGACAGACAACACAAGTGTAGACTCTCCCTAAAGTCCTAAGCTCACAATAACACAAAAAATTAACTCAATCCCTGTATGGTCAAGACAATGGAAGCAGGGGGAAAGCAGTAAAATAAATTAAAAAACAAACAAACAAGAAAGGCCTTAGCTACTCTTTGGAACAGACTCTAATTTTAACACTAGATTAAAATTTAGACCAGCTACAGCTAATAATTTGGTTGATAATATTCAACACAATCGTACTTTGAAAGACAATGCCTAACTGATGTTCTTAATCATGCACAGTAATCTCAGTGGCTCCAACATAATTACTCAGGGCATAAGATACATTAGAACCTGGGTTTTGTTTCATAGGTAACTGTAGAAAGTCAAAATGAGAACAGCAGTTATACTTGCAAACAACCCTGCAACTGCCTGTGAACAGGTAATATCCTCAGCTTTAAGTTCCAGAATAACAGATGACTGATATTCTCCATGTGTATGTGGTATTAAAACAAAATGGGGAAAAAAAATACAAAAGAAATCACCTTGCTAGCTGAAGAGATGACTCATACTCCTTTGTCTCCCACACTTGGTTTTCCAAACACGCACAGTGCAGCTCCCTGATCTGTTATGCAGAGGTGCAGAAAGGATAAAATGTTTTACAAACAGAGCAATGCAGAACTCTTACAACAAGGTTTTCAAGTAACACACTTGTTTCCCAGAGATGCAGACTGATTGCAAAAGAAATGAGAGTGCTTAGTATTTTACAGACCCAAGCTTCTAGTGTTGTTGGAGTGTATGTGTTGCTCTGCACCAGGCTTCAAACACCTAACATTCAAATGAAGATAACTGCAGAGAACAGAGAGGAACTCCAATCAAATGCCCCAGTTAAAATACTCAAATACTGGGACAGTTCATGTTGATTTTGCAGTTAGGGACAGATTCTAGTAACAGTGCAGAAAACACATTGAGAACTGACAGACAAGTGCACATGCACAGAATATATTGGTCTTCTGGTGAAAGAAGAATTTGCATGAGAAGGTGGATTTAATGACATTGCAGCAATATGGCTATTAAGAGCAATTATCACCATTCCTTTAATTTTATTCTGTACAGAAGGTTGTTAAAACTCAGTCTCTCCATCTGAATTTGACTAGCAATAAGAGTATACATTGTCTGCAGTGCATGCAGATGATGTGGGAAAGCAAATGTGTGGGGATTGTTTTCCTCTGTGCATCTGCCTCCTCCTGGAAACTCCTTCCTCTTGACTGACCCTGTAACACCACCCATGGCACTGAAGAAACCACATGCAGCTGCCCTCTGCCCATAACAAGAAAGCATCTGTCTCCATCTTAAGAAGCAGGAGGCAAAGAGGCAGAATAGTAAACAAACAGAAAGAGTAAATACTTAATCAGATGCCATAGTTTGATACAAAAAAACCCCCATGTTTCACTAAAATGGAGTAACAGTACATCACCTGCTTGCCCAAGGGATACTTTGGAAGAGAAGATGTGAAAACATGAAGACATCTCAGAACTGAAATATAATTTTCATGGTAAGCATTCAAGTCCTCCAGCAACTTCTGCATTGTTTCCTACAGTGACAGATTTTTAAGTCATTCTGACATCCATATATTTAAAACTCTCATAAAGTACTGAAAATTAGTCCGAAATTTTGACATTGTGGTGTTCTATGGTTTAAATCACCACTCTTAAATAAGACCACTATGCAAAAAAAGCTGTATTTCAACAGTTCACAGCAATCATATTGCATATTATTAACTATTTTCTTCCTCTATCTCACCAGATAATTCTTCTTGATTAGCATTATTATTTTACCATTTTCAACTATATTTAGCCTTTAGATTATGTATGTTATCTCACAAAAACAAGACTATATGCTATACCTCTAATAGGCAATGAGAAATCATTTATTTACTTCTGCTCAAATCCTTACTATTTGTATTTTTATATTACAAATGCATTTAAAAATTTATGTCATATACTGGAAGAAAACAAGTTCTCTTTAATACTGTTACATCAATCTTATTCCCCCAAATGTAGAGCATTATAGCATCTGTATTTCCCTCATCTTGTTTCCCAGCTCAAGACTGATGTAGTTAATATACATAAATCACAATGCAGTAGGACTATGAATTTTGCCAAATAACAGAATGAAAAAGGCATATTTGGTTTTAGCAAAGTTTGAAAACATTATTAGATGACTATGCAATGTTATTTCCATAAATATAGAATATCACATTTATGTAATTTCAAATGAAATTTGCTATGGAAACTTTCAGAGTTGTAAGTAATCAGGATGTAAAATTGCTTTTAAAACTGATTATTCTAAATAGGTGGAACTCTTCCCATAGTTATTAAAAAGTGGTAACAACACGGAATATAAATTGCAGCTGACAAAGGGTATTTGCAGGTTTAGGTGTGAAGCCTGAACAGAAAGTTTACCTGGTCCTCAAGATGAACAGTAAACTTACATGAAGTAGTATAGTGACTTTGGGAGTGTTTCCAAAGTTCAGAATGATACATGGTAGGTAAGTATGACATACAGAATAAACTGCACCTCATTAATGCAGCAGTAGGGCCTCTTCTCCCCAAGCAGACTACACTGCCAGCTTGGCAATGTAATAATAGTCTAACTCTATTGTAGAAATTAGGACAATTATCTTCAATCAAAATTTGTCAGAAGCAACATATGCACATAAGCACAAGAATTCCAGCTTTTCTCCCAAACTTAAAGGTGAGGCTTTTGAAATGAGGGGGTATATTGTTAAACATATAAAGTTTAAAATACAAAGTTTGAGTTGATGAGTGTTCAACTTTCAAAATAGCAGCCCACTACATGGCCTTTAAACAAAGAAACAGTCTCAGCTGCTCGTCCCACTCCCTCCCTCCTCCTGCTTCAACAGAAGCATTTATGCACCTGCAGAGTGAACTGCACTGGGGAAATCATCCTGCAGAAACACCTCTGAAGAACACTCCAGAATCTTGTCTTTTTTTTGGTCAGCTAACTTTAATTGGTTTGTTTTTCTGATGATACTCATTGCACAGCCATGCAAGCAGTTGTGCTGGCACATCAGCTGAGGTGCAAATAACGAGCAAGTCAAGAGCAGTAGCTTAAGCTACTTGGCCACTGAAAAATATGGATCATAAAATCATGTCTACAACATGTCTCTCCTTGACTGCAACTGTACTGCACTTACAAACTTGCCTACTACCAAGCTCTCTTCAAGCCATTAACATTATTCTTCACACTTGAAAAGTCCTTACAGACCATGAAGATCTGCTAGGATAAATTAGTTGCTCTCTCTCTGTTAGTACCTTTCACCTGACAGGTTATCTGTACTTGAGATTAAGAGTTAGGATAAATCCTTTACCTGAGCAATGCTTCTACTGGGAGTGGTTCAGCTGGTGAAAACAACCAACAGACCTTTGTTGGTGAACTGCTACAGGCCTCAATAGTAGTAGCCTGAATTTAAACACTTGACAAACCTTCAGATAAACATGCAACATAAATTAAAGTTTTAATCCTGTAAAACATCTAGTATGAATGTGTGCCTTGGAACCCAGACTGCCCTACTGAGTTCAATTAGAAACTACATAGAGGGTATGGAGGATTAAGAGCTTATGAAATAACCTCCAGGATTACTTACTCATTCTTCAAACACTTCACTGACTTTCCAAGAAAGTCCGTCTGAGTAACCACTGGAAGACCAGGCCATAAATAAACCCTGTAACCTTTTAAAGCAGTTACACTTCTAAACAGAAGTAAAAACTGATGTAAAAAAAGTTGTGCAGCTTTGTATAAAGGTATACCTGGCAACCCTAGGGATCTGGAATTTTGACCTGCCAAACTTAATTCTCCATTACTGAATCTGAAGAACAGTATGCACTGCATGGAAGATGTTATATGGAACTACACATTTTAGTCTTGTATTTCATTATGCTCCACAAAATAATACAGTGGGAAAGTTATTTTTTTGCTCTCCAAAGACATTCTTAGAGTTTTACCTTTAAAAAGTTGTCTTCTGTCAGCAGTGCAATCTGTTTCTCTGATACTTGACATTCCACATATCTGATGGCAAGAAAAAACAAGAATATCAACTTATAATATAAAGTATTATTAAAGATTATAGGGTTACAAATTTAAAAAGTTTATGCTGCTGTAAGGTTTTCTGTGGAAAGGTTCAATAAGGGACAGTCAAATCCAGCAAGTTGAAAGGCCACTCCAAAACCCTAAAGATTATGTTCTAAGTCAGCTTAACAAATTCAGAAGTGATTTATGGTTATTTTTCATAACAGCTTGTTTCTGCATCACAAACAAGAGCAAAAAAAAGTTCAAGTGATTACACATCACAGAAGCTCTACTCTCTAGACCAGAAAATGAAGATTTCCTGTAATTATTTAGAACTGTCCTCCTTTAATTGATTTACTTGTGCTATAGAAACATATGCATAAATTATCTGGTTTTCACAGAACTACATTTGCAGATTCCTTTTATCTTTTTTAAAGCTGATTAAATACAAGACTGTCCAAAAATGTATTTTCCCTTCTACCTTCTAAAAGAGGGCAGTCTTCGGATATTTTCACACTGGTCATGCGATAAAGAATTTGCTCTCTTCTTAGCATCTCCCAGCTGGCAACACAGTACACTTAGAGGCTGGGAATAGAAGTGCTCCACAATACAGAGCTGGAAAAAAAAAAGCAAGAATCAGTGATGTTAATAAAATTCATACCTCCCATCCTACGTTTTGATGCTTTCCTATTACTATAGTTCAAATACTACAATGGTAGCAATGGTATTCCTTTAAAAATAAAATTCATTACAGTTCCTAATTATTCCTTAAGTCACTACAGGACACTGATTATTCAGTTTTAAATACAGTCAGATAATTACTGGTTTTGCTGTATGCTTTATTTGTATTCAGTACCTCAACCCCCCATGGTAGCTACACTTTATAAAGTATTTTCTATTCACTTATGTAAATAACTGCATTCTTTAGGTTACATATTCAGCTCCAATGCTCACAAAGAACAGAGAATATATTTAGAGATATGCAACTACTGTACACAAACAAGCTTATCTTATGTCCTAATTTTAATTCTGTTTAATGTACACAAAAATACATTGCTAAGATCCACGTACTATGCACATGCTAACTCCTTCCCTAGGACCCTTTCTCCCCTGCAGGACAGGGTCTTCCCATTCAATGCCAATAGGCTCGGTGTCCTGTACATCAAGCCATTCAGGAGTTTTGTTCCCTACCCCAAGTCTAGTTTAAAGCTCTCTCTATGAGCCCTGCCAACTCCTGGCCAAGAATCCTTTTCCCCCTTGTCGATAGCTCTATGCCATTATTCACTAACATACCTGGTGCCCTGTAAACATCTCCATGATTGAAACACTCAAGCTCATCCGACGGCACCAGCCTCTAAGCCAGTCATTAATCGGTCGTATTTTCCTAGTCCTTTCATCAGAAGAGATACTACAGCCAGGATAGTTCTCCTGGCCACATGGAATCACCGAATCTTATAAAAAAACATGTGAGACACTCTAAAGGCCTATGACACTAAAAGCAGGTTCACTCATGGAACCAGGCAAGAAAGAAACAATCTCACATCCTGCATTAAAACAGACTCAGGAACTACAAATCCTTTGGAGAACTCTCCTCTGCAATCCACCAAAGCTACAAGGAAACACACACAGAGAAATGTATCTGAATTTAAAGACCTATATAAGTCAATAAAAATATAATTATCATGCTCTGCATAGACTAGCTTTGGAAACCCTGAAGCCTTCCACTTTGTCTCCTGAGAGGGTAAATCTAACTCCAGCATTGCTGCACAGCTGCTCAGATCACAAGCAGCACTTACTCTGAGGCACAAAGTAAATGACCCTACAGCTCCTATTTCCCTGACAGATAAGAAGAGTGCATCCAGAAACTGTGCCAGAAGAGTTCAAGTGGGGAAGAGACACATAAGCTGTAGTTTATGCACACCCTGACAAAGCAGAGTACAAGGACCTGGTACAGCAAGATTAGGTCCTCAAGAGATCTTTCAGTGCCTAGAAATTACCCTTTGTTTTCACAATCATAATTTGAGCTCTTGTTACTATTGCCTACCTGAAATCCTTTGACAAAATTCTGGACAGAAAAATCATGGTACAGGAATATGTTGATGAGAACCTGCAGAACCTTCACACCCAGTTTAAAGGGAAACTGGGTTGTCAGAAGCAGCTAAGGGAGACAAAAAGGAAAAGTAACCACAGCAGAAATTCTTTCTGGAATTAAGCAAAACTTGTAGATACAATTTGATACAACTTTCAGTTATGTGCTAGCATTTAATTAAATGAAATACTAAACACACTGCCAAGTTCCAAAAACAGTATTCCTACTCAAGTATCCATGCAAAGATTGATTTTCAGTTTATTATTTTACCACATTTTTTAAAGTACCTTTTACTAATACACAACATTTGAAGTTAGTTTTGCTTAACACTATTATTTTATTTCTTTTTAAAATGACAAACAACAGGACAGCAACTGCTGTAATAACCAAGGATTCCACTAATTTCAGAATGTGTAACAGTGATTCTGGAAATCCTGCATAAAATGGTGTACAGGGAATCACACAGGCAGAGCATCTATATGGCTTGGCCATTTGGGTAACTGTTGATTTTGATGGGCAGCAAAATTCAGGCTGAACTGGATTTTTCCATGTTTAAAGATACCTCTTTCTGGAACAAAGAAAAAATCAAAACAAAGCACTGCTTTAGTGAAGAGGTGGGAATGTCCAAGTGTAATTGCCCAGGTATGTATGGACAAATGTCAGTGCAAATGAAAGATGAGAGCAGGTGTGTGTGTCTCAATGTAGGAAGGAAGGAAGCTCTCAGTATTAATCTCCTCTGTATAAAAATGTCCAAAATTCACAGCTCTCAGCATCAGATTCCCTTTCAAAAGCTTCAGAAAAACCTGCTTTTAAAGGCCTCACGTGTACACTGTGCTTGGATACACACACACACTCCTATTTAAAAAGGGAATTACCTTGTCAATTACAGTAGACAGGTGCTCCTTACAGGAAAGGGACTGGAAAAGCTCTATGCACAGCAGAGAGGAAACAGAGTGAGGAAGTAAGCTGTGGATAATCATTGGAGATGTAGCGATTCCAAAAATCAGTACTAGAGGTAATTCATGGATATGCTGACTGGATCATGGGGGAAGGGAGAAAAAAACCCAGAAGTTACATTATAGAAAATCACGAAACAAATGCATTATGTTCCTACTACCGCACTGAGCTTAGAGGCAGAAAAGAGTGAATTAAAAGATTTGTTGCCAGTAAACCAAGAGTTTTGATGAGGAGTAAAATGAAAAAGAAAGGGAGCTACTTAAAACCCTATAGCAAAAAAGCAAATTAAATTCTATTTTAGGATTCATATTGCAGGAAGTGGCACAAAAAGAATCTTTTCAGTTAAAGTATTGTACAAGTTGAGTCATAATAGGATTTTTTTCTCAAACACAGAAAAAATAAGAAAAGATATTAAACAGCTAAAAGTCTCAGGAAAATTTAGATTTTACACCATTTAATATATTCAAAATAAATATGAAACTCATCTAACAAACTACATATTCCCATTGTACTTCATTAAAAAAACGAAAAAATAAAAAATTGCAGCTTCTCTAGATTCAATCTTCCTCTTCAGACTATTTTTTAGTACATGTTTTGAGAACCAGTAACCAGGACTGAACACTGTATCCCTTGTGAACAGTATATAAATTATGCAAAACAGTGTTTCCAGTACTATTTCACCATTATCTTCCATTTTTTACCTTCATGGAGATAAAAATTCTATCTTAAGCATCATCTAGATTAAAATTGAACATTCATTCCTTCCCTGTTCTCATTACAGCAACTTTTGAATATTTTTGTTTTAATTGTTATCACACAATTACTTCATTTCTCTAACTCCTCAAAGTTATTGCTAGAGACTTAAACATAAAAACAATAAATTCCATATATTACTGTCCACTGTTGATAAAAGAATATCAGAGATAAATCTAATGTTGTGATTAAGAAATCAGAAGAAACTCACATTTTGCCTCTTTATCCTTATTATTAAACACATTTAAGACTGATCATTTGAATCTTCTAAACTTTTTTTCCTGACAAGACAGCCTATGAGAAAAAGGTGTATTTGCAAATAGTAGATTGACAGACCTGAAATGCACTTTATCTACAATCCACACGCTCATAATCAGGTATTTAACCTTGCCAGAAAAAGCAAAATAAACCACCACACTTGAAACCTCATTTTCCCTTGCCTTAATTATTTTTTTAAAATTGTGCATTTACAGTTTTACTTCTTGAGAAGAGAGAGAACCCACCTGTCAGATCTGAATTAGAAAAGAATATTTTTGCTGTGGGTTTGTCAGCAAGTGAAACTGCCTACCCTTGGTTAGAGGCAGTGTCAGGTGTGCCCACTGCAGCTGAACTTACTGTACAATTGCAGTCCCAATTCTGCTGCAACTGTAGTTTCAACCTGGGGGCTAAGTGTAAGATCCTCTTTTTGGAGAACAGCATGGGTTTTTGATTAGAATGCATGACATGATATTAAAGAAGACAGGTTAAAGAAGGACAGAAGCACAGGAGCACCTGGAGTAGTCAGCTACTCATTACACATCCTGGCCAACACTGAGAAATTATCTTGGTAAGTTTTACATACTCCTATTAGTAAACCAGTGATCTCTGAGCAGTATTACATCAGTAGTCATAAAAAAAAATATATACTCTGAAAACAACTTGAGAAGTTTTCAGAAGAAACATTTAGGCATCTTAAAAAAGTAGTTTCACTGTCACAAATTCTGTAACAACTAGTACCAATAAAGCCTCTTATGTCAAGGATTAAATCAGACACCCAGTATCTCAACCCTTCCATTAGGCACTCTAAACCAGAGTGCCAAGTTAGCTTTAGGATAATATATCTCTGAAACTTAGCAAATAGGTATTTTGCTCAATCCCAACTGTCCACTGGTCTCGTCGTTACACTTCAAAACAGCTGGAAATGTGGCATGGTGAAAGGAGTGGAAGAACTAAACATCAGGTCACATTACCTGCTGATGACTATGAAGTCTTGAAGTACTTTTGTGGTGAAGCTTTCCATGTCTTTGAATATAACTACAACTGGAGGAGATTGCCAGTGTGTAGAAGAGGAAGTTCTTTTTTTGCTTGGAGTTTCAGAATCTGTTTTCTTTAAAGCCATTTGTTACGCATTAATAAACAGAAGACAGGAAAAGAAAGATTCAATCACATCTGTAATATTATTATACTCCAAAGAGACACGACTTATCACGACAGTTATATTTATTATTAGCATCTAGAACTGCCAAGTTTCTTCCTCCCGTTTGGCAAAACAGGAAATACACAAATTTTAAAAACTCACATTCCAACAAAGACAAGAACAGCTCTGTGGGACAGAACTGGTGAAATTCTGTTGGGATTGAGGAAGAAAACTTGAAATGGACATTGCCCATTTCTTATATGTGTACCCAGTAATAAGAAGAGACTGTACTCACTATTTTTTTATTTAGCACACTGCTCTCATAATAAAATCACTTCTATCTTTTATTCATGACCAAAACAAAACTTAAAGCTTCACTAGCTTTATTAAACACAGATACAAAAAACATTTTGAAAGTTACTTTCTCACAGCCTGTCAATGTAGCATGAGCTGCAAATGATATAATGGCACATTAGCACTAATATGGTACTTTCCCCTGGATGGCTGTTCTTTCTTAAAGTTTTGTTTCAATAAAAAAAAACAAAACAACTCAGCACTCCTGGGAGAAAAGCATCTGGCATGAAGTTGATACTGTCATTTCAAACTTCTAGTTCCTAACTAAACATATGATGAAAGAGAACTTTTTGCTTGTTCTTCAGAATTCTGACATTCATACCTCATTAGAAACTAATTTAACAATTGTTAAATATATTACAAATTTATATTCAATCACCTCAATCTCAGTTATTTCTTAGTATGAAATGAAAAGCTAACCTTTGGTATTTTTTTCACTACTGCACAGAAATCTCAGTTACTTAATTTCTTTTTTAAAAGCATCTAAGGATCAGGCATTTTTTGAAACCGGTGATACAAAAAAAACAACAACCTAAAAATCCTACCTTTGTTACACTCTCATACCAGTTGACAAGAGAAGTCATTGAACAACGCACTCTGTTCTGAGAAACCTGCACATAGTCCTCATCTTCCAATGAATCCACATCTACATTGCAGTTCATCAGCTGCCCCATCAGCTTCTGCATCAGATTTTTTATTCCTTCAAAACATTTTTAGACACACAGTAAAGACATTTGGTTATTCAGTAACACTTCTCCAACTCATACTCTAAAAAGTTATCATTTACTATTTTTCACTTTTCTAATTATTCTCCTCTCTCCAGAATGCACATCCTATGCTCCACAAAGCTTGAAAATATTAATTATATGCATGCTTTTAATGCAATAAAAGTTATCCTATTCATTTACCCAGATAGCAACAATTATGGTTAAGAGGTTGGCCCTGCACCTTTCCTGAACTCCATCCACATGCTACTGGAATGATCCAAAAATAAATAAGGCAGCCAATCCATAGATCTGGGGATGCTGTCAAATGATTCCAGTTTTTTTACTCAAAAACTAAAACAGAGACAAGGAGTGTGGGACAAAATTTTATTCTACACATTCTCTCACTGAAATAATATGACTGTATGGTGGAATGTCTAATTAAACAAGAGGAAAGCCAGCCTACAAGATCAACAGGCAGTACAGTAGGCAGCGTGCTCTAAACATCTATGCTACAACTAATTAGTGTTTCAGTCTTCATTGTTTTAAACAGAACTGGATACCTCTTAAAACACAGTAGGCATTATTGCTACGTTAACACTGCATTGAGAAAAATCTTTAGAAAGTCTTCAAGACCCCTCCATCCCAAGCATTCTTACATTTGTGAGCAAAAGCTAGAATTTCCAGTGAATGGACAGCTTATTCAGGTGAAGAAGCAAAGCTACTGCAGTGCTTACCTGGGCAATCTTTGGCTTCCAAAAAGGCTATGTAAGGAGTAACAGTATTCTGAAGGACTTCAGAGAGATTTCTGAAAGTCAAGTCATGATCGGTAACATTTACACCTAGAAGAAAGACAGATTTTAAAGGACATTTTTCCTGTGATTTGTGACCACAAAGATTGAATAATAATAATAAACTGAACAGCAGATGAAAACCAGAAGATACCATTCAAGGAAGGAATGAAAAGCATTGCATCATCTATGAGGAAAGATAAAAAACTAGCTGTGCATGTTAACACTAGCTGAGTAAAAGAAACAGAGAATCACTGCAAAGACCCTTTATCCAGTTTGGAGCCCAAGGTTGCAAAAACCTGCAAGAAGTAGGATTGGTTTTATAACTTCCCTGCTCCTCATACCCTGAGAAGCCATCCACAGACATCTAAGCCCTGCAGACAAGATGGTGAAATTCACCTTCTCCAGAAGAACAGCAGTGCATACACCTGAGATCTGGATCCTCACATGGCTTATGTAAGGAGGAAGATTACTACGAATCAGTATGAATGATGAATTTACTATGAACTACTCAATATTACTGCCTTCCTTAACATCCTAAGTTAAACGGAAAAAAAAAAAAAAATGAGCCCCTCCACGAGGCAATCTCAGGAACTTCTCACTTTCTGCTGCCTATAAAAGCAGATTATCTTCCAGGCTCTCCTAGTGCTCACACAGCAAGCTTGAAGCACAGGCCTGATTTTAGGTTGCTCAAAACGACCCACAGAAAATTTGATCAGATTGCCATGGATCAGGTTTAGGATTACAGTTACAACCCTTTGAAAAAAAAGGAATGAGGGGAAGACTTCAGAACTTTACTTCAGGAATAAGATCTTCAGTTATTTTCTTCACCCTCCGCACCTTTTCCAAGATAATGACACTGCTTTCCTACACATAAAAATGCACTGCAAGAACATAGATCAGAAACACAGAAGCTGTGTAATTCCATGGTTAGTCACAGAATCCACCAAGCAAGTTGATGGCAGAAACAGGGACAGAATCAAAGCATCTCCTGTGCATCAGGAAAAAAAAACAAATTACTACCAACTGCCCATGACAGACCTTTAGGGAAGGTGTTGCCTTACTGCACTATTCTGCATACAGATAAAGGGGAAGGATCTCTTATCCTGCTTCCTTCTCCCAGCCCAGTCTCTTCTGTTAACATTTCTGAGGCTGATACTGCTCACAATAATTGCTGGAAGTCAGCAACGGATTTTTTGTCCATCTTCGTGTCAGTTTTAAGCAGAGGTATATACCCAAACATGTTTTAAAAATTACCTAAAACAAGAGCTGCAGTAGGTATTTCTCTGGACTTCATCCGACAAGTCCATTCTGTTGTCTTCTCTTGGAACTCAGAATGAGACCGCCTCAAAAAACTTACTAGGCTGTCAAATAACTGCTTATTCAAGTCTTCCTGTATTTTCTGTAAACAAATATGGAGAGATTTTATTTATAAAAATGTTAGAACACTAGAATATCATCTTTGTCCTACCCTTTTTTCTTCCCAACTTTTAAATCCTTAAAACTCCAGGGAAAAATTTCAAATAACACTAAGTTTTCCTGTGAACTATAAACATGCTAATTTACTTATTCATTGTGTGGCAAACACAGACATTTCCCATCTTGGAACTTCTGGTCAAATGCCTCAACAATAACTCGGAAAGCAAAGGAGCTTAACTGAGTTGTCACACCACAGGCTTTAAAGAAGAGGAAAAAAAACATGCTGACAAAGTGTTAAGTGACATAGGAGGAATAAAACAATGTAATACATTTCTGGAAGAATCTTAATGAAAATTCTTCTTATTTCTTCTTGGCTTATAAAAAACCTGGTAAACATTTTTCTGAGAAATCTATATGAGAACAAAGCCCCTCAAAATCTAATCCAGGATGAAATAAAAAAATTAGTAATAAAGGAAAGCAGTATGTTTTATAGGAAAAAATACTAAACCACCTTTGCTACACTGCATTTTGCTCTTCAGGATGATTTTAATACAAGAATACGTATATGTGGGGAATATTTGAAAAGGTGAGAGAAAGCAGGGAGAGATAGAACTTTTAGAGACAGATATAGTGGCAGTAGTTCGTATTCCTTTTATTGTGTGTGTCTTTGAAAATCTGCCCCTAATCCAAGATACGTCTCTGCTAGAACAGACAAGGTCAGGAAATTAATATATAGTCTAGGACACAGATGTCAGAAACAAGATTAAACACCTGTCCCAAATAAAATCATCAAGATTTATTAGCACCAAGAAGTGACATACAAAGAATTGAACTTCATTTATTATGAAGTGGCAAAGGCCATAACCAGCAGCACTGATGAGGCAGCTATCAAAGGAGTTAAGGTCACATCTCCGGAGACTGCACAGGATGCCTGCTCAAAACCCTGAATTCCATTATACAGAAGAGTTCCTGTTGCTCTCCTGAACAACTGACAAAACTGTACACAAAGTAATCTTACTCTTTGCACCTGCTTACTAAAAAAATATTATTTTGGCCTTTCTCATGTAGACTGTGCACCTCTGAGCTCCCACCCGATAAACTCTATGGCAACTCAGAAGAAACTGTAACACAGCATTTGAAAAAGAAGCATTTACATCATCAGCTTTGTAACAGCATTGTGACAGCTCCTTAATTACCATACATCCCATAACAATCCTCCAAGCTTCTGTTTCAGAACCCATGAGACCTCGAGCTGCTTCTGATCATTACTGGATGCTTTCACTAAGCCACACGAACAACAACTCAAATCCTTACTTTGCATGGTTACAGTGTATGTTACTTCTTCCAAGGCACATTTGTGAAGATGGAATCAGTCTGCCATAGTATTACACATTTACTGAGCTTTCTTAAAATCCATCAGTCAAAACAACTTTGTTACTGGCACTATTTTAGTAGTGTTCCAGACAGAACATGAGGCTCTGTATCTCAAGTGGCCAATTCTTACTTGCATGACACTGCTCACCCTGGAAAAGTCATCAGAACTGGAAGTTCAGTCCCTGCTACGATAATAGGTTTGGTCATGATTATCTGGTGTATTATCTGTAAACCATTATCTGCACATTAGAGCTAAAATTACCCTAATTACAAGCCTACACTTCAGTTTTTTGTTTCTAACCTGGATCCTGGTAGTGCAACTGGAATTTCTTACATTACAGGAAGAGAACGTTTCCTAAAGTCCTTGATGAGATGTATCATAAGAAGAACATTTGTAAGGCCACTGCTGAGAGCAGAGTAACTGGGTTACCCTGCAATACTGAAACAAAAAAGGCCAAAATTCACCTTCCAAAAACGAAGGACATTTCCTGCAGTACTTTTGCCAGCTTTTCATGCTGTGAGAAGCCTAGAAGAATGTAATCACCAGACAACAGATGGTGCTGCCGCAATTGCAGCTGTTTATGATGGACATACAAAGGCTAAGATTGCTTCACAACAAAGTACTTGTACTCTTCAACACCTCAGGCAGATCCCAGAGAAATGGGAAAACACCAGCACAGACAAATGGACTGCCAAAAAAAAAATTGTCAGGTAGCAGTATCCTGGCAAAAACTTTGGAGAACATCCTGCTAGGTTTGCTTAGCACACTACCATAAAATACAACAGAAGTCCAAACCAGCAAGCCACACACTTTCCAGCTATTCTGTCATGGATCAGCTTTACTATGCCAGTGTTTGAAAGTATGTAAGAAATAAAATTCTGACTGAATAAAGCCCATACCTACCTGGTCTGACCTCACAAATGCTGCTGCTCTGAGCAGGAATTCACCCTAGAAACTTTCTAAGGGCCCTTCCAACCTGAATTTTATACATAAAAATAATTATCACCTCCAAGTTTGCCAACAGTGGGATAAAAGGATGGTAATTCAAAACTCAGTAGAAAAAAATGTGAGAGATACTCCAGAAGCTGAATAAATAAAATTCTATATATAGCAGCAAAAGTAACTGCAAGTAATCTGCCTTTAGGCAAATCAAACTTGAAGGCAAAGGCCACATCAATTTGTCAATGCAGCATGAACTGTCTTCCATCAGAAGGAGGAAGAATACAAGAAAGTATCTGGCTAACTCCTAGCAGCCTCAAAGAAAACAAGGGTAGGAGATTTAGAACAGGAAAGAATGATGATTTTGCAGATGGCAATGGCTCTGTTGTGCTTCTGAGTGGTTAAGGGAGGCTTTTCTATGATGGACTGTACCTGCTGCTCTGGGAGAAACCCTTGCAGAGCCACTAGGAACAACAAACAAAACCAAGACCCAACACTTCTTCAACCTGAAAAACCTGCAGACACTGTTGGCAATGAAGAAGCATTGTCAAAAAGGCCTTGACAAAACTGAGTCAAAGATAGAAGATCTAAGAAAAGGTCTTCCAGAAGTAGCTACAGAGTATCATCTACCCTGTAAGTCCACAGTGCGGCTGAGGAGGCAGTTTCTGGTGCAGCTGCCAACATGACTGCCACCGCTGGTAGCTAACCCATTGAGCTGAAGCAGTTGGCAGGAAGACACCAAACATCTCTGCAAACTGCTGTGTGTTCTCTATAATCAGCACTGCAATGTGGTGCACTGCTCTGCTCAGCCCTGACTTGTTATGGTTTGAAAAGGGTGCTGAACCGTCAAAGTGATCTGGATTATGGAACAGCAGGAACAGAATTAAGAGTAATTCATGAGTTTAGCCCAATGGTCCAAATTATAAGTTGTATCCAGCTGGCTTCAACTGTACATCCCAAAACAAACTTTGGAAAAAAAATAAGTTACGATGCCTAGAGCCCATCAGAAGGCAGAGGAACATGGAATACTTGCCTAGAGTCTTTGACATTGAATAGAGGAGAAAATGCCGGCTGGCCGGAAGCAATTATTTATACTATAATACAAGTCAGCTGGCTATAGGGACACAATAGCAGCATGCCATCTAACACACAACAATTAGGAGGCCACAGTTCAGTATGAAATTAACTCTGATTCCCACCAGACAACCCTGCTGACACTATGCATGCTAATTCAATAGACTATGCTTGCAGCTGCGTCATTCAGTATTTGACATCCACGCCGTTGTACTCACATAAATCCACTGGGCTACTGTGAACTCTGAAACACTGAGGTCAAGAGCAGCCTAGAATCCTCTGAGGGCCAGCAAGCACATAACTGAATGGAAGGTAGAAAACAGCAGTATGCCAGGAGTTAATAAAAAGGGCAATTAATGAAAAGAGAAGCTTGAAGCAGCAGGTAGTTGTGTGGTTAGATGTGTAATGGAGGGGTTTATTATTACTGTTTTATATTCTGGACAGCGATTTCAGTCTCAGTATTTTTGGCCCTCTGATGGCTTTAACTAACTGGCCTTTTAAGCCTGTAAATAAAGATCTCTGGAAACAAAGAGGCAAGCAGCACTGTTACAAATGCAAACCACTGCCTCAGTGTTGGGTCAAGACTCACCTCTGTTTCCGATCTGATCTGAGCCCATAAAGACTGACAAGTAAGAAACCGCAACTCAGAATCCTCTGTATCTTCATTTACTTTTCTCAAATCTTTAGCTAGAAAGACAGAAAGCAAGCACAAGCAGAAACAAATATTATTAAACCAAACATTTTTTGTTGAGAAGAAAAAGAACACAACCGAAACATTAACATCTTAATATACATATATATGTGAGGGAAATTACTTTTCTCTTAACCAACTAATTAACTGCTGGTATCTGGTAGAGTAAGTGAGGGAACAAGTAGAATCTGTTATCCAAGTATGCAAGCAAAAGGTAAAGAACTGGCTTCTATCTCAAATCCCAGATGGACTACAGGCTAAATCAGAGCAAACAGCTTTCATTAATAACATGAATCTTTAAAATATATTTCCCTTGCTCCAGAAAGTTTTGTCGGTTTCTTTTAGCTATTAAATATTCAATCCTCCTTTGCTATTGCATTCAGATATGAACCACAACAGCTTGCAAGAACAGATACAGGAAAATCCTTTCTGTTCCCCAGGCAAGATGCAGCTAACACCAATTGGAAAAGGACTGTCAGATTACATTAAATACTGATTTATTTGTTTGTTTCCTTTTTATAAATAATACATTTAACCAACACAACTACTCCAGCCAAACTTTTAAGCACAAACCAGGCCTACATTTTTGGCTCACCTCTAAATCGCCTCTCACTTTATACAAAAAGGTCAGTCGGATCCTTTTTGGTAAAACAGTGCCTTGGCACTTTTCCTGAATACATCTGGCTCCCCAGGTGCTGCACAGCCTTACAGATGTGAGTACAGAAACTCCCTTCCAACTAAGAAGACCTTTCTAGGAGTAAAATGGGAGACTGCATAAAACCCAGTATATCTGAATGAGATTTTTCTTGTTGTTTTTCCTCCCACGTTGACACAGTCTAAATTCCTCTAAAAACATAACAACAACAAAAAAAAAGCCTTGGAACCATCCTTCTACTGCCAGCAGATATTTAGCAGGCCTGGTGTAGCTTTAATGCTTCACTAACATCAGCTGGAAGAACATGAAGTCCAAAGGTTAAGTAAACAGCCTGTTTACTGTTGCTACCAGGCTACATTAAACATAACAATTTATTTTTTCTAAAGATATGCATATAAAAAATTTAATTTCCTAGCCATTCATGTTCATTTAGTGGCCATTCAATGGAGCATCAGCAGTGGTCTGATCTCTAGAAAAGAACCAGCTGATGAGCCCATTCCATCTCCCAAAGCATTAAGAACACCCAAAACAGCTCTGTAAAAAATGACAAACAAGTGGCATCCCTCATCCTCGGTTTTAACTTCACCTAAACTAATATCTCAGTTGTACCCCTAAGAAAAATCACTTAGAAAACACAACTCACTTTGATTACAAAGTTTCAATTAAAGATAATCCAGCAACCACATTATTGGTAACATACCCAGGCATAATTTTATTTTTGTAGTACCAAAACTCCAATGATAGATGTAAATGTGCACACAAGGCCTCTTGTGGGGTGCAACAGGATTGTCAGCTATTGATGCTGAGAAGTTTCACAAGCAAATCTCACACATGACAGGTTTGGGCTTCCAAACTGGGTGGATGCAAATCAAAGTACTGTTATTTAGAACACCATTCTAACCAAATGCTGTGAGCAGCCAAACTAGGTTATCTCTGCCTCTCATTTAGGAGCAGTTCAGTCAAATTTATGTTTCTGTCTCAAAGCATTTGCTAACTAGAACAACATTTGGTTGAATTTATCCAAGTGTTACTAATCTTCCAAAAAGAAAAATACAGCATCCAGTGAGGGGTAAAATTTCAGTGTGGTTTGAGTGTATAGGTCTTGATCATTTATCTTGCAATGACTTGGAATGACAGACTGGATTCTCATTCCTTTCATTCCCTGAGCTACAGATATGCCAACTCTCAGGAACAAGAATTTGGAATTAATTTTAAAGCAGGTGTTAACAGCAAGTCCCTCTGGTAATGAATGAGCCTATGGTGGTTTCCACAAAAATCTGCCCTTATTACTTTCCCCTCCAATTTTTTTATACAAACCGTCACACCTTTTTTGCTGCCCCAAAAGAGTTAGCCTGGGAATAAGAACAGTAAGTTTCCTGTCTCTCATACTGAAGCATCATTATTTATGGCTCACAAAACTGTCAGTCCTGTTCAGTCTTCCTCAAATTACAAGAGACCTGTATAGACACCATATAGGCTGCATAAACCAAAATATATATAACAAACACTACTGAACAGAAGCCACGGAATCTTCTTTTCTTCAAGAAACTTCGGCAAACTACTGAGAATACGATAAGACTTATGAATGGTATACGATTTCTGACTCCCATAGCTTAAAAGTGGCTCATTCAGACTCTTTAGATAAATAATTTGTCAGTCAGTGAACAACTTCTGGTAACACGGAAAAGAGTTCTGCACAAAAAATAATTTGCAAAGACAAATGTTGCTAGATAATCTTGTTTGCTGAAGATTAAAGAAACCCACATTTACACTAGCCAGTAATTTGCTGGTGTTCCTCCAAATAAATGAGTATTCTGCAATACCGGCATCAAGGAGCAACAGAAATCCTCACACAGCTATGACAGAATTCAATCAGATATGGTGAGCCTTCCAGGATTAACCCAAGCATAGCAACATGCATCAAAATCCACTAACCTTTTTTGTGAGACACTCTCCTCTTCTTGGGATTTGGTTTAAAAACAAAGCAGCCCTAGAAAACGGAAAACAAACAACAAAACTTCAACATGAGCATAAATCTGACTAGCTCCTGAGGCCACTTTGTTCACCTTTAATTCCAGTGCTCCATTAAATCAACAATTTGAACTGAACTGCCATCATCTTAAGAATATCAATTTGTATGTTGTCCCTTTATATTGCTGTTTCAACCTGAAAAACTAGTGGAAGCAGTATCCCAGCCTATTTGGAAGGAGCTTCTTCACCTTTCTGTTATGTTTGTCAATTCCACCATTGACTAGAGCAGCAGCAGATTTTTTTAAACTTCTCATAACCTCCAGCAGGTTTAGAATTAAGAGGAAATTATTCCCTGCAGACACATCAATGGAGTTTTCTCAATATAGTTTCAGTTAAAAACAAAACACAAAAAAAACCCCAAAAGGCCAGGATGCATATAGATACATGACCCAGAATAATGCAGTGGTTATTGGCACTTAGAAAACCAATGACACGCCCTAGAGGACCAGTGTATTCCGACTTGAAAAAATAAAGATGGTTAGAAGCAGAATGGTGTGGAAAAGGTCCAGATAAATAAAAACCCTGGCTCCAAGGAAGTGATCCAGAGAGAAGCCATCTTCCCATTAGATTAATTTCATCACAAAGGAGGAAGAAATAAACCACAAGTATTAAGCTTTGAATTCTGGAACATTTTCTTTTTCTTCTAGAGAATCTGAAATTTCTTCCCTCATCCTCTCAAATAATAATAATAATAATTAAAAAAAATAATAAATCACCTCTTCAGAAGAGTTCTGATAATTTCCTGTGTTTCAGACATTATATGCATTCCCCAGCTCTCACTGTTGGTTCTTGTGCCACAGCAAGGGGAAAGGGAACATACAAGTGCTAAAGACTGATAAACAGATGGATTCAATCCTCTGTTTCTCAGTGGAGATGCTTACACAAGCAAAGATTACTGACCTCAACCCAGGAGAGTTCAGCCACTAGCCTAAGAATGATCTAGTGAGAATAAAACTCAATGTTTGTTCAGTTATCACAGTCTCTTGGGTGACTTTGGACATGTTATTTCCCTTCTGATACAAAGAGGAAATTGCAGTAAAACACCAGTAACAATATCGGTCTCCCCTGAAAAACAGCCTTATTAACTGGAGGTGCCTTCAGATTCTTTCCACTTTACCACGTATATTAGCAACCATCAAAAACAACCTAGACAAAACTTACTTTTATTCTACAGATCCCAAAAACTGGAAGAATTCCACTAAAAAAAAGCTATGGTACCAGCTTGTTTCTGCTACAGAATACCTAAAGTGTCAGAAGAGTAATTCACAAAAGCATAATTGGAAACCAGCCAAAATAACTATAAATCATATTTATGTAAGATGAAACAATGTATGCTTAAGTCAAATGAAACATAAATATTATTTTATGCTTTACAAGCACTGGATTTCCCTACACCATGTAGCACAGACTAGAATGTAAAATGGAAAAGAAATATTACGCATAAGACAAGGGAAACAAGGGAGGCAAGGGGGCAGAACACACTTATCTACCTAACTGCTTAATGGCAACAGTCATTTGTGAAAGAGAAATAATGTGGTTTGGATTAAGTTCTAATTTTGCTTGGAAGTACTTCCCTTGACTCCCAGAAGTAATAACCTGCACAGTGACTTCCACACCACAGACCAGCTGCAGATCTCAGTTCAGTGAAAAGCAAGATAAGGGAGAGGAGTCTTCCAATGATAAAACACCTGCTGTGAACCACTGTTACCATTCACCATGGGATCAAGCAAGACAGAATATAAGTTAAACATTCCGATACAGTATTTTAAGTCTTACAATGTATAAAGACTCTGATGAATGCACTGTCCCTACTACCAACTCCTGACTACAGGCCAGACAAGACAGCTTTCAGCTCAGAAATATCAAGGCAATAACAGATACTTAACATTATGTGTGACTGACATAGCTTGTTTCTCCAACTAGTTTCGGAGGAAGATGCCATGAACGTTTCCAGTGGTTCCAGACTTTAGCTGGGAGACAACACTCACAGCCACAACACCACTGCTTGGTTCTAGGTGAGGTTTACTTCAAGCATGAGGGCTTTTTGTGTGCCAAAAGGTCAGAGGAGCAAGGCAGCAGGGCTGACTGTCAAGAGAAGCAGGGGTGCCTTAGGTAAAGCAGCATCAAGCAGGCTCAGGGAATGGATGAAGAGTAACCAAGGCCTGAGAGCAAGGGGAGGCAACACAGAGCAGAACAGGACACATGGGAGCCTGGCACAGGAGAGAAGGGAAACCTGAGCAGAGAAGGGCTCTCAACGTAAGAAAACGGAGCTTGTGCGGAGTCCAGAGGAGGGCCCTGAACCCGACCCGAGGGCTGGAGCACCTCTGCTACCAGGAGAGGGCTGGGGTTGTCCGGCCTGGGGAAGAGAGCGCTCCGGGCAGACCTTACGGCAGCCTGGCAGGGCCTGGGGGGCTGCGGGAAAGCTGGGGAGGGGCTTTCCGCAAGGGCTTGTGGTGACAGGATGAAGGGTAAGGGCTTTACGCTGGAAGAGGGCAGATTTAGGTTAGGCACTAAGAATTAATTATTTACGGCGAGGCTGGCGAGACACGGGCACAGGTTGCCCAGAAGGGTTTTGGCTGCCCCCTCCCCGGAAGCGCTGAAGGCCAGGCAGGACGGGGCTCGGAGCAAGCGGGCTGGAACGACACGATCTCGAAGCTGCCGACCACGGGAGGAAAGGCAGAGGAGCAGGGGCTCGGCCGCGGCGGGGAGCCGGGGCAGCTGCGAGGCGGGCTCCTCCAGAGCCGCGCGGCCGCCCCGAGGGGCCCGCGGGCCGGACCGACCCCCCGCCCCGCCCCGCCCCGCCCCGCCGCGGCCCGGGAGCCCCCGCAGCCCCGCGCGCCCCGGCCCCGCCGCCCCTCACCCACCTTGGAGACGGAGCACGTGCTCATGTCGCCGCTCTGTCGCCCCCGGGCCCGGGCGGGACCGGAGAAGCCGCCGACGTGAGCGGCGAGGGGGGGGGGGGGGGCGGGACGGACGGGCAGCGCGGGCCTCGCCCCGGGAAGGCCGCCCCGCTGCCCCGCGACGCGCCGGGCGGGAAGCGGGAGCCGCGGGAGCCGCCCCCGCTGCCGCCCCGCCCGCCTCCTCCCCCTCCCACCCCCGTCCCGGGAATGGTTCGGCCCGGCCCCGGGCGGGAGGGAGGAAGGAAGGGGCGGGAAGGGGCGGCCGCGGCTTCCGCCCGCGCTGCCATGGCGGCCGGAACCTTCCGCAGCAGCCTCGCCGCCCGGGTAACGCCGCCACCTCCCGCAGCGCGTCCCGGGGCGGCCGCGCCGGGCTGAGCGTCCCCGCCCGTGCCTCACCGGGACACATCCCGCCTCCCCCCTCCCGCCTTCTCCAAGCGCGTCCCACCGGTTGCCGGGCGCCTTGGGGCGGCATTCCCTGCTCCTGCCCCTCTCTGGCGGCGGCTTGGATCCCGTCCCTGCCATCCCATTCCCTGCCATCCCATTCCCTGCTCATCCCGTCCCCGGCCTTCCCATCCCCGGCCATCCCATCCCCGGCCATCCCATCCCATCCCCTGCGCCCCAGGTCTGGCAGCACCAGGGTCACCCCCTTGCACCCCGCCCGCCCTGCTCCCGGCCTGCACGTTCCCCCTCCCCACAGGCTTAAACTTGTGAGCAAAACAAACCGCCCCAAACAAAAGCAAAACCTAAATATATGAAAATACTTCTTTGCTCTTGGGGTACCAGAGCACTGGGAACAGGCTGCCCAGGGAGGCTGTGGAGTCTCCATATCCCGGGAGACATTCCAAACCCGCCTGGACACGTTCCTGGGTGATGTGCTCTGGGTGACCCTGCTCTGGCAGGGGGGCTGGACCAGATGATCTCCAGAGATCTTCCAACCTCTACCATTCTGCTGAAAAACTACCACATATGGCTGCTTTGTCTTGTGTTTTCTAAGGCTCGTCTAACATTTCTTGGCTTTGTATTGCTTTGTTTTGGAAAAATAAATACATGCTTTTTTTTAGCTGAGTTATAATCTGCTTTCAAACATAAGCGATGTACCCCCCCCGCACACAAGTATTTAAACAGGGAGCAGTGTTTTTCCTGGATACTTTTTGCTTATGCCACTTTCTTCTTTTTTTCAAATTTAGCTTTCAAAGGTTTTGGATCTGCCACCAGAAAATTTAATAAAGTCCATATCTGCAGTTCCTGTCTCCAAAAAACGGTAGTGTTTACGTTTTATCTTACAATGTTATGTCATCTTGTATTATTTTCTGTTGTGCTTATTTTTGCAAGAGCTTAACAGGACCTTAGGGAAAACGAAATACAGGGAAAACAAGCCTTACATTTAATTAAATATCTGTATTTTTCCAAGCAAGCTCAAAACAAGTATAATTACCTAAAAAGCTGTACAAAGTGTAGGCAGTGGTTGAATGGGAAATGTTGTGGTGTTAATGAGCTGAATGGGAAACTGCTTAGAGCCAAGGTGAAGTTATGGAGATTTTTTTTTTTCCAGTGTCCTGCTTGAGAAACGTAATGATGTTGGCAAGTCAATTATATTTATTACTGAGTATAATTTGTCTTAATTCTGAACAATTCTCACCTATCTATTTTCTGATTGTATTAGTTAGAGCAAAGGTAGTGTTTGGTGTTCTAGTACAGCTTTCTAAATACAGTGAACTTTGTCCAGGGAGGTGGTGGAGGCACCGTCCCTGGAGATGTTAAAAGAAGGGGTAGACATGGTGTTTCATAAGATGGTTTAGTGTTTGGGGATTGTGGGGTGGATGGTTGGACTTGATGATCTTGAAGGTCCTTTCCAACCTTGACAGTTCTATGAGTCTTTAACTTCCAGGTATCTGTGACTGTTTTATTTTTGCCAATTGGACTTGTCATATGCAGAGGCAGTTTGGATCTGACAGATCTCCCTATCATTTCAACAGTTTAGGTTTTCTTTTCTTCTCATTTTCATCTGTCCTTTTTTTTTTTCAGACGTGTTGCTGATTTCCAGCTTTCCATTGCTTCTGTAACAGAAGATGGGTCTGGCAATTGCTTAGCACAAGATCTCCAGCTTCAAGCTCAGAAGCTGGCTGAAAGGGTATGCTAATGCATTAATCTTATATATTTGATTAAATAACAAGAGGTGCAACAGTAAGTGCTATTCTTTCTCCATGTTTGAGTCAGAGTAGTTTAATGTCTGCACCTGTTGTTATTGTACACAGAATCTTCAGAGGGAATTGGAGAAGCAGTTTTAGGTAAGGTTCTTGTAAAATTATCATATTCCAATGGTTTGACAGTAAGTAGTATTTGAGAAGTTAGGAGGGTATCTAAAGTGTATGCATGGTCTGTACTGTTGCCCAGAACTTGAGAAAAAGCTTGAGTATCCATTGCCTTGAAAAATCAAAGAGAGCAAAATCCAGCACCAGAATGCTAATGGAGAAATTTAGCTTGTGGGTCAGACAGGCCTGATTTTCAAATCCCTAAGTGCTTGAAATTGAGTTTTCTTAGAACAGTAACTTTTTTCAGGTGTGTTAGTCTGGGAAATGGCAGTTTTAAGACTAATTACAGCATAAAAAGTAAGCATCGTGCAAAACAAGGTCTACACAAGTGACACAAACCTTGAAGGAAGGGAAGGAAATAAAAATTTGGAGACATTAGCATGCATAAAGTTGAACAAAAGTGGGATCATAAAGGTGATGCTGAGGTTTGAGGGATCTTTGAGCTGAAAAAAATCCTTTACAATCTGAAAGTATGTTGCTGGTGTCAATGAAGAGGAGTATAAACTAGGAAATTGTTGGAGAGTTGGGAAGTGGAGCTACATTGTATAATGAAAGTGCATCAAGATTCTTCATCTGCATCAGAAAGAGCAAGCTTGAGGGAATCGGCTGGGTTGCTTTGTGGTCAGGAGTTATAAAAGGACAAATCAAACCAGTTGTAATGCTACTGAAAAGCTAAACTGTCTCTCCATTTCATTCTTCACTGCTGAAATACTGAAGAGATCTATATGTTGGATGCATATGTTGGAGCTGTGGAAGTTGAAGATCTTCAAGGCTATCCATGATTTCATCTACTGGTTAAGAAAGTATCTAAGACTTAGCATGGGGGTGGAATTTGTTCTTCATGGTGATGAGCTTCAGTAGGAATGTCTAGCTTGCCTCTCTTAAAGATATGAAGCAAGCAGTGAAGTGTTTGTGTCATCTTTTTTAGAGTGCGTGTGGAAATTTCTTGGCTATGAAAGACAGGTAGTTTAATAAGAAGCTCTCAAACCAAACCTGACAGGTTGAGATCCAAAACTTTCAGCCTGTGAAGAGACCAAAATTTGTGTAAAGAGGAGGTTGATGTTAGGGATTCTGTTCAGAATTTTCAGAACATATGCCTTATGGAAACTGTAGATGACATTTTAAGTACATTTGCCTTTAACATTATGATTTTGTGTCACTGGATACTGCAGAACATTGTCATTAAAGTCAGAAACTTCAAGAAACAGCAGTCTAAAACTTCTGTCTCAGATTTTCTTCAAGACATTGATCCTAATTCATGTTTCTTTTTTTTAAGTGCTGTCAGGTACAGTGTAAGTTGCCAAATATATCTCAGCTTTTGTGAGTACAAGGAGATAACTACTGCTCCCAGTCAAAATAAAAACAGCCTGTACACATTCAGGGACTGAAGTAAAACATGTAATATTTCAGGCTGAGTTACCTTCAGAGCTATTAAGCATTAATTGGAAATAATAAAATCCCTTTTCCAGCAAGTTTGATTAAATGATCGATTTGTGGTTGCTTGAAACCAATAAATAATGTGTAATGTTTATAGTGGATTAAATTAATATTTATGATGGATTGAATTACAATTTTCCAATGTAGCTGTTTTCATACAGAATTCTTGTTTTGTTTTGTACTTTTAGCTAAAATGTGATGCTGTAGTAAGTGAAATCAGTGCTGGTCCAGGAACAGTGAACTTTACAATAAACAGGGAATTATTAGCAAAGGTGAGTACTTAAATTCCTCAATTTAAAACTATAGAATACTTCATGTTGTCTCAGAAAAGGATTCTTTAGGTAACACTGGATTTGTAAGCTCTTGTCAGGGATCCCTGTGGCTGATTATGTAAGCCTAGAATTTGGAAGTAGGCTCTAAAGAGTATATCCTTACAAGGAAACAATGTATCTACCGTTTGCTAATAATCATAACTGTTATTTTTCCTTCTCTTTCTGCTTTAGGAAGTAAGCTTGGCATCTGCTTTGATTTTCTACAGTATGCAACTCAAAAGTTTTTATCCTTGCATGCAAAGACTCTTTAAAATAGAGAAAGATTATAAAAAGATAACTGAAATTAAAATATTTGACAGTAGATCTATCATTATATGCTTTGCTTAAAAAAAAAAAAAAAAGCAAGGGTCGGGGGGGGAAGATGTGTTCAGAGAAGTCTGATATCTGGCTGAAATTGGAAGCTTCATTTGTTAAACCAGTAACTGGCTGAAAGGAAGATACTGTTCAGTCTACAAGGGGAGTGTCTCAGTTGTACTCTCTCTGCATTATTTGCAAGAGCTTAATAAAGCTTTGTCAAGCCAGTTCAACTAACTCAAGGAGCAAGCTACACCCTGATGCTGTTCATGGCCTTCATCTCTTGAGTTATCAAATAGTGGAAAGTTATATTTTGATCTTAGAAAATTAACCACAGCTGAACTAGGGGCAAGAAATCAGGTCTTACTGGTGAAGCCCCTCTTCCTATTAGGACTTCCACTGAGTCAATTAGGTTTGTAGTCCTCTTTTCCTGAATGGTAAGGCCCTTTCTTCTTGCAAAATGCTGATGCCTACACATGTCTATCGATGAGTTGCTTTATTTATCGCCTAAAATAAACTCTTTCATTTCTTATTAGCTATTTATAATCCATCTTAATAGGAACATAGTAGCTGACTCTTCACTGAGTAGTTTCTGTGGTAAAATTTATTCATATATCCATATTTTCACCTGCATGTGAGATCTTGTTTGCTTGACAGACCAGGCAGGTTGCTAAAGTGAAGAAAAGGTGTGAGACCAAACTCTTGTGAGATTGGTAAATAGTTTTCCTGATCATGCTTTCTGTTGTTGAAACATATTTTCCTTTTTTAGACTGTGTTGCAGCAGGTGTTGAAAGATGGCTCAGAGTATGGAGTAAAAAGTGAACTTTTCTCTAGAGTGCCTAGACAAAAAGCAGTGATTGAGTTCAGGTAAGTGTCTCTGATGAATCTTTGGAGAAAATTGCCTTGTCTGCTGATTGATATTTTGCTGATCGATATTAATTGCTCTAATGTATGATGCCTGTGAAGTTAAACTGCATTTATTGTATTATATTCGGCTGTATTTGATACTCTGATATACTTGCCAAATTGAATATAAGTTTCGAGAATATAGTGTTGGTACTTTAAAGAGTTCATGCCTCACATTGCCCTCTACTAAGAATATTCTCTTTTAGTGCGTAGTAGCATTCAGTTTTTAAGTAGGCTTATTTTATTTTGTTACCAAAAACCATAGTCTGAATTTTCAGCCACTAACCTGTTCCTTTTTTCACCTTAATACCATCCTTCTCCCTAACTTGCTAAAGCAGCTGGGCATTTGTCTTGCTAAATGTTCTTTGTCCACTGCAACTTTGTTTGCAGTGCTCATGGAATGAAAAGTTGCTCACTCAAATCTCTTTATGTATAAATATTTTTGTTCACTTACACTCCCTCTGCAGGCTTCCATAGTCATGGACAGTAAGCACTTGTCTTGAATTTGGAGGGTGAATTTTCATGGTTGAACTTCCATTTTATTATCAGGAGCAAACAATTGAGTGTGGGTTGTTGTTTTTTTTTTTGAGGGGGGGGCACTGTTTGTAGAAGATGTGATTTTAGTTACTGATTCTTGTACACAAGATCCCTTGTTCTGGGATGAGTTTTCTCTCTAATAAAGCTATGAGGAAAAAGATCTGTGTCTGCCAAAAAAAAAAGTGAGAAGGTAGTGTAATTCCTTTGTCACTAGTGTTTTTGGGGAGGTTCTTTGGTGTGGGGCTGTGTGGGTTTTTTTAGCTCTGTAACACTGGCTGTTAATTGATACTGGAGGAGAAGCTGGCTGGATTGGAAAATTTGATGTCTACAAGAGGGGATTTTAGGGGAAAACTGAAAATTGTGGGTTTATTTCAGTTATTGTGCTATATGTATGTGTTGAATTGCTTTGACTTGGTGATCTGGCAGTCTTGGACATTGAAGAAACATAATTTGTGAAAATTTGTTGCAGCTCCCCTAATATTGCCAAAAAGTTCCACATAGGACACTTGCGTTCCACGATAGTAGGTAAGTGTGTATTTAGCTGCCTCCTGAAAGGGCTTGTTTGTCTGCCTGTTTCACTTGACAGGGGAGCACTGCTAACCTTTCCCTCTTTTAGTGGGAATTTAGTGCTAATTAAAAACCTTTTGCTCATTATGCAGTGAAGAAAAGAGTGTGATGTGTTGCTGGCAGATTTATTAAGTCACACAGAATATAGTTTTATGACTGAACATTAAATGAAGTAGTTTAAAACAGTTCAGCAGAGACACCCAGGACAGTTTTCATTGAGGTGTTATGAGACTCCTTTGATTTTCAAATTTCCAATTTACACTGGGCTGCAGGGCAGTCAGATAGTTGTGTCTTGGTGGCTGTCTTGCAAAAAGCTTGCTTTTATATGTTAATTACTTTATGCCAGTATTACAGACATAGATGCTGTTATTTGTAATGGAATAAATAATAAGTTTATTGTTCACTACTCTAATGGCATATGGAAAGCATTATTTCTCCTTCCTTTCCCTCTCTCACAACAAAAAAAATCATGGGTTATTAGCAGAAGTTTCTACAGCATCTGTGTAGCAAATAATGTATTAGTTTTTAATTATATTTCATGTATTGTATGATTTTTAATTACATAAAGTTAATAATTCTGCCTCTTCATGGACTGATAGTGGAGTGAAATTACATATTTTTGGCTCTTTATGTTCCATTTCTGGACCCTTTGCTATAGAAAAAAAAACCTACTGTAGTTCAGTACATTGGTCCAATAGTAGGAGAATTAATTAACTACAGAGAATGGAATCAAAAGTAGTTGCAAGCTATAATATGGTGTTAAAATAACAGGAGAAAGCTTTCTGCATCCTTTTACATCAGTGTTGGAATTAAAAGGTACCCCCGAAGCACAGGAAAATAGAGGAGGGGATGCAGGTGTTTAATCTTTGTAATTCTGTGGTTGTAGCTGAGCTCAGGAGAAAGAGGAAGGGTATTTATTGTGGTAACAGCCAGAACCAGAATGTGCTGATGTGATAGGGTTGGTTTGGAGCCTGTCAGACACACAGTGTGTTAAGTACAGAGCTCAGTGCTGCTCCAGCAGTGTAGAGAGATTCAGGACTTGATGTTCTCTACTTAATGTTGTAATTAACAGCAGTTTGTGAATTTTGAGTACTTGCTTAACCTCCTGGGAAATTATGTGTACTGCCACAGATTTGTAAGAACACAAGAAGGCTTCAAAAAGTGGTTTTTGTTTTCATATACTTCACAGTATGTTCATGCACACACAACATATAAACACACACGTGTGTGTTTATGTCACTGTTGTATGAGACAATTTGTGGCACCTTTTAAATGCCCAGCTTTTTTTTTTTTCCTGCTTGGAATACTATTACTTTCAATTTTTAAGTATTTTAGCAAATTCTGTGGAGTAGTTCATCTGAGTGCTTTTCCTCTTCATTTTGAATACAATTCATACACAAACTGAAAACTGTTCTGTTGTGCTGAGAGACTGCCTGCACCTGAATAATAATACCAATCTTGTTTCCTTACCAGGGAATTTTATAGCAAATCTCAAAGTTGCACTGGGACATGAAGTGACAAGAATAAATTACCTTGGTGACTGGGGCATGCAATTTGGTATGTTGTGATATTTGTTTCCCCTGTTCACTTTTCTACTGGGTGATATGGTCTAGGTTTCTAGCTTCAGTTTTTGCAGGCCCATTGGATTCACTCTGGGCTCAAGAAGAGTAATACTGTGCTCTCGTGCATGTCATATGTAGTTAATCTCTTTACAATATGAGGAAAACAATCCAGACTGATTCATCACCACTGTGACTTATACTACTATTTAAGAACAGGAGGAGATTTACCCAACAGTGCCTCTGCTGCTCAGTAGCTTCTCTCTCAGATTATGTATGTATAATTTGGGGTTTCTTTTTAAAGGGCATTATAAATATTTTCTGAGTGTGCTGGTTATACCTGTGGAGCTCTCACAGCTGAACAGATGGCTGTTGCTGCCTCCAGACAAAATGTATACATATTACCATAGCTCATGCATGTCTACTGAGATACTGCCTTCCTTATTCAGATTTTGCATGTGTAACAGTAGTGGAAGTGTAAGCTTGCCTGTGCCACACCTGTACATAACAATACAATAACTGTAACAAAATGTATATTTTGTATTTGGTTGTGTTTGTGTGTGTTGTGGCCTTTTCCTTATCTGTTTTTTCTGTTCCCTCTGGAGACTAGTTCATTATTCATAGAGCATAACTAACTTCCACAGCAACTGCCTTTTGGCAGCTTGAGGCCCAGAGAGCTTTGAAGATAACCAAACACTTCCCTCAAAATATTCACTTTCTCTTTAAAATATAGTGAAAGAAAGGTGTGCAGGTGGAGGAAGTGCAAATGACCAATAGGCCCTAGAAGACTATCAATCTTGTGTGCATGTGTGTTTGCACACATGTAGACACTCCTGACTCTTCTGAAACGTTCATCAGATAAGTGAGGACTCATGTGCAGCCCAGCATGAGTTGATACTTATTCTCTGACCAGAGGTCATTTATGTCCAGTTGCTGGATCTGTAAATATCCCTCTAATTTGATAGTTGACCCATCCACAGGCATTCACTATAACTTTGTTAATTTTTGTTGTTAATCTTGCATTTTAAATTGATCCATATTCTCCTTTTTCTAATTTCCCCTCAAAAGCTGATTTTGTTGTTAATTTTTGTTGTTAATCTTGCATTTTAAATTGATCCATATTCTCGTTTTTCTAATTTCTCCTCAAAAGCTGATTTTGACATAGTTTTAAGCATTACAAAAATTACAATAATGACCACTTCTTAGTCATTGAAAACTGGCACACCTGTGAAGTGTATAGAACCCCCACACATTTTCTGCAGTAGGTTCTGAAAACAGAGTCCATATATTTATTTTTAAATGGCAAACACAAAGTGCAGTGCCTTTTAAGCATTTTTTTTTCTTTCCAGTCCTTATGTAGTTTCACTGGTACCACTATTTATGGGGACATGAAAGACTCAACTTTATGAACAGAGATGTGTTTAAAAAATTCATGTTAATACCCTACTGCTACTCAATTTATGTATTTAGATTCAGCAGGCTACAGAACATAACAAAATTGTATTCAGTTCTACCCATTCTCCTTCTAGAGTAAATTCCTGGGTTTTAGACAATGTGTAAAGCATTCTTACAACTGTGAGATTAGTAACAAAATATTTTGCTTCTTTGTTGCTTCTCCACAGCTCATCTTTCCTCATTATGTTTCTGATCAAACAGCAGTTTATAGCAGAGTTTTGCTTCACATAGGATTTATTTCATAGGAATTAAACACAAAATGAGTTCACCTAAAATTAAATTAATTTCATCATTGCTTATTTCATTCATTTTTGCCCTTTGGACATAATTCTGTCACTATGTTATGTAGTGAATGTGTCGATGACAATTAAGCAATGAAATGCAATGTGGTTAAAGGGCTTTTCAGTTGACCTCATTCTCTCTGTTTTTGAAGAGGCTGAATTGTACCCCTGTCACGATTCGCTCTTCAGATACGTGGCAATTTTTTAGGACAAAACAAAGTTAACACAGTGTTGGGTACACAAATAGGCACTGGGGCTGGTGTGGGGTCTTAGGAGAGATGGGGCAGAACCCCATTGCTTTCCAACACTCCTCACCAGAGGGAGGCTGGTGGGGCTGGACTCTGCCCTGGGATAAGCCGCGTGGCAGCTGCACCCTTTGTTGCCCCACGGGGACCTGAGAGAAGGTTTAAAGGTGATCCCAAATGGTGAAATTAAGACCCAAACAAGATCAGATGTCACGTGCACAACAAACTTCACTGGAGTAACACAACGAAGTCGCTAGAGTGCATAGGACAGGGAGGAAAACAGAGACAGGAAAGAAAGGAGAAAGCAGAGATACAGAGGACAGCAAGTGAGAGCATAGTTACCACCACGGTCCAGCGACGTCGTTGGTGGAAAGTGCTTCCTTGCACCCATAGTGTCCCAGATTTTTATACAGTTCTTGCCCACTGCATCCCCACTTTTCTCCCTGTACAGGTGAGAAAATCCTTCTATCTTCGTGCTCCTTCGACAGAGGAGGTGGGGAGGGGGAGAGGGGGTAGGTATGGTGCCAGGGCTATGCCCTGCAGATAGTCTTTGTTTGGCTAATTAATGAGTTCAGCCATTGCAAAAGAGGAGGTTGAGACAACCGGCACCACAGGATTAGTTTATTGCAGTGGAGGTTTGGTCCTAGGAGATGGCTTGAGATTGGCACTTTTTATCTTTTCCTGCTAAGTCAGTGGTTTTCATGAAATGTCAAGGCCTGGTTATCACTGGATATTCTGCTCCCAGCGCCAGCTGTAGAGCTCCTTTGTCTCCAATCTCAGCATGTCCCACACTGAACTCCCCAGTTCTCAGGCACACATTGAGGTGGGGGAGTAAAACGGTTTGGTGGTTGCTGAGACATCTCTTTAGTCCATCAGCAAATCTTGTTTAACTCTTACATGTCTCAAGACAGAACAGATATCCTGAGTGCCTAAGTACATCACTTATCTCTTGGATTGTTCGAGACAAGCACTATACATCCTGGATGTCACAACTCCTCAGTCTCAATGTCAGGAATTTTAAATATTTTCATGCAAAATTTCCTGAAGGTATAAAGATCACAATGCCTGTTGTTTACATGTCTACCTGTTGTGTAGCACACAACTGTTGGAACTGTGCTTTTGACCTAAGTAGTTATAACTTTTTCTTTCAAAATGGGTTTTGCCCTCTTTATTTGAGCTGGCTCAGCTCAAATATATGACAGGTTTTATAACAATTAATATAGTCATGCTTCACAAAATTATAGCATAGGCATATTGTTATAATGGTCCTTCCCCAGAAGCAGTGCTATAATTAATTATCTGCCAGCATCTTTATTACAACTGTAATTGTCAGAGGCTTTAATAATTGAAATAATATTTTACTGAAACATGGCAGAGAAGTCCTCAACCTTTAAGCAGTTTTGGGACAGGTGTCTTAAGGTAACAAAGCTTATGTCTGGCTGTCTATCTTCCTGTCACACTGCTCCAAATAAATTTTAAACCAATGGGCCAACTTCAGCCAGATCTGACAAAGAAAAATGTCTTTATTTTGCTATTGTGACAGCTGTCAGCTGAGTAGGGGGGTAGGAATGCAATTTAATGCCCCCTGGGAGAGAAAGTTAACTTCTTTGTTCAGCCTGCCAGCTAACCAGTCAGCACATCTAAGTCAGAATCAGTCCCAATACATGCTGCATCTTGTCAGTAATCAATGAGTATAACAAGGGCTGGGGATAGTTTGAGGAAGACAGAAATGTGTGGAAGGACGTGTTTGGGTTGAATAAAATTGGCAGTTGTGCAGGGGGTTGGAGTGTGAAGCCAGGATTGACACGTGGAATGTGTAGGTACACCAGTATCTAAGAGAGATCATTAGGAAATCAAGCTCTGATTACTCATAGAACAAGTTGTCCTTAAAGAAACTCCCTTTCAGTAGGATTAGACTAATTTCCTTAACTCTGACTTCTTTTTCTTACCTGGGTCTGCCATGTCTTCTGATGCACTCAGTGTTTCCAAGAGAGAAGTTCTTGAGGCACTGCTATTTGTTTAGTGGCAGAGAGCTTTTCAAAGGGATACCTACACACTTATTCCTCCCAGGCTGTCTTCACATCAATTCTGGTCCTTACCCGCTCAGAGGAATGAAATGGCTTTAAAAGCAGCCTCTGAAAATTGAAGAGGCTTCAGGGATAACATTGCTAGATTACTGAAGGAGTTAATGGGCTCTTTTGATTTAGACAAAAAGATGGGCAGTTGGATTTCTCGCCCTTTGAGATGGCTTTTGGAAAGTGCTGATGCCAAATTGGATATGTGAGAATAGAGCTGCATATTGTCAACATGCAGCAAAAGGTTGCCTTCTATTGTCCTTGAAATGCTAATACTATTAAGTGGGCAAGCAAAATAAGGAGTTTTGAGCACGTTCTCTTGCTGGACAGTTTCCAGTGTGTGGTTTCTCATTTACAGCTGGTTGCTGTCTAAAGATCATTTTCTCAACAAGTCCAGATACACAAATGCCATCTATGAGGGATTGAAAAGTCAGCATGGTATTTCTTACTGACTTCTAGCTATTATAGGTTTGGTCTTTTTTTGTCTTTTTTTTTTTTTGGTCTTTTTTTTTTCATGCACTGGAATAATGGATTATGCTCTGGATTTGGTTTTGTAGCATGCACCATTATATTGCTTAAAAATATAAGGCATTTGTTTTATTACATACAGTTTTAAGGTTAGACTTGCTTATGAAAACAACAAAATACTATACTCTGGGCTGTTGTCTAACTCTCTATTTAATTGTTATTCAAGGCTTATTGGGTGTTGGTTTCCAAAGCTTTGGCAATGAAGAAAAGCTAAAATCCAGTCCTTTGCAACACCTTTTTGAGGTAAGTTCAAAGACCAACTAGGGACTTCAGATGACAGTTCATTTAACTTAGCTGTCAATTTTGTACAGAATGGTATGTCTGCAGGGTCATGATGAGATTAATGACCTTGCTTGAAGGGCAAGTGCTAGCCTGGGCCATGGCAGCACAGGCAGGTTTTATTAGGCTGAAAAATACACCCCATAAGGGAGGTAATTGTATGGATACTTAACTTGCATTGATTACAAACTATCTTAACTGGACAAAAAAAAGTGAAAAGAGGTGTTGTGTGTGGTGTAGAAGTTCTTGTGATGCTTCTCTATGTGTTTCTTTTGTAGTTTCAAAATAAGTAATATTTAATTTCCTTTGCTCTATACACAATTCACTGTGGTTGGGGTAAAGGGTCTTTAAAGTTCTTTGTACTCAACATGAAGCTTGAGCATATAGGTAAGGAGGAGTGACTGTCACTTTCCAGAATACTGTTGTGGCTCTGCAGAATGCTCTTCTTTCTTCCAAGAGTTTGAAAGACTCAGGAGCATTAGATGGTGCAGTTTCTGCTGTCCAGCATTCAGGAAATGCCCTTCAGCAGTTGGAAGGCTGTTTAATTGCAGGAGGTTGCCCTCTCAGCTGCCTGCCATGCCCACCAGCATGGTGCAAGTGCTATAGATTGCATGTCTGTGTGTCAAGGACAAAACTGACTCGGTGGACTGTCCAGGTTAGCAATAAAGATGGAGGTACTTCAACGAGCCTTGTTTTTTCCAGCATCAGTATGGGTTTGGTTGCTGGTTTGCTCCATTCAAATACGCCTACTGTCATCTGAATTAGTACTGAGTTCTTCCTCTTTACCAGTTCTTATGTCACTTCTTGTCTCATACACTGCAATGATATTTGTAAGTGATCTTTGGCCAACAACCATGCTGGGTATAACACAGACATGATAGGTGGGAGAACAGGACTTACGTACTTACCTGCACACATCCAGCAGCCCTAAGAGTAGGTGGACAAAGGTTTCTGAATGGCTCCTATTCAAGCCCTTATCCTTTACAAGAAAGATCTGACGTGTTTATGGGGCTTTGTCAGGGTTTTTGTGTGGCACGGGCAAGTGTTCTCTTACCACAAAGCTGAGCTGTGCTTCACCCTCCCAGCTGGGTGTGGGAACCATTGCTGCCGGTGTTCGGACAGGATGTCACAGATCAACTGTCTCACAGAAGTCTGTTTACTGGCAAAGTAACAAACTGTGTTTGAATACTTGGAAACTCTACAGCTGAATACATATTTGGCTGATCGTTTTTCTGGTAGAGTAGCTCCCGCGTTTGCCAGCTCAGATAAATTGTGTTTGCTCGTTCCCTCATCCCTGCGACCTGCTCAATAAAACTGATTCGCAACGTGGAGGTGTTTTAGGGTTGTAGGAGAGACAACAAGAAGTTGTCACATTCTTGTGGTTGTGCATTGCGGCATATTATTAATTTGTATTTGTAATTTCAGTCCATCCTTAGGAGTTAAATTTCAAATTCTTGCAATTTTGCACTAAAGTATTAAAATAACACCTATTGCAGTTCTATGCAAGTTGTATAACCTTAAAAATATTACTCTCAAGCAGAGAGAACAGTATTCAATCAAGCTGCAAAAGGTTCTGAAAGAGTAGTTATTTGAGATTGAATTAGTTTCTCAGGTATTCCCAATTTTGACTGTTTGTTCAGCTGTATTCCTGGTTTATATAAAAAACAGATAGGTTTTTCAAAGTGGTGTTTTTCCTGCTGTTGTGAGAAATTAATCTTTCCTATAGTTTGTTTAAGAAGAAAATTTCCATAGCACAGTTTCTATATAAATAAATGTATACACAAATGTACCTTTCCAAACCTCTTTGCACTTTTCATTCTGGTTAAGAATCAGATGCAAATAGGCCTTTTGCATTATTTTTTCTTTACAACATCAGAGATTTTTGGGAGTGTGTGTTAGAATGTGTGATGCTACTGATGGGGGACAGGGAACTTTACATTTCTTTTTTTGAGGTAGCATTAAGCGAACATTAATCTTTGAGGCTTGACAGCAGCACTGCCTGTTAAAATCTCTAAAAAATCTTGGGACCTAAAAGGAAGGGGAAAAGTTCAAGAACTTGCTGTAGAAGCTTTAATTAAAAAAAAAAAAAAAAAAGGCAGTGCCCATTCAAGCATGGTATTTTTGTCAAATCCATAGCTTGAACATGGCAGGAGTGAAGTTTTTGTAATTATTTTTCTATCAAGATTACAATGATTTGGGCATCAAAACTCTCCTACAAAGACTTCAACAGTACTGAACAATTTGGATCTAAATACATAGTGTAACCACTGGTGAATGTAATTGTTTTTATGCAGTTCTTTAGTTTATGAAAATTTTTTCCATGAGCTTTCAAAATGCTACATGTGGAAAGCAAGGAATCATTGTCTAGGCAGATATTTGGTCTTTAAAGGTAAAGGAATATGTTATAATGGAACAGAATCCTAGAATATCTCCAGTTGGAAGGCACCCATAGGGTTGATTGAGTCCAACTCTGCTTCTTGCAGAGCTGCCTAAAACTAAACCTTATGACTGAGAGTGTCATCCAGACACTACTTGAACTCTGACAGGCTTGGTGCCATGATCACTTTCCTGGGGAGCCTGTTGCAGTGATCAGTCCTGCTCTCAGTGAAAAACCTTTTCCTCATGTCCAGTCTGAACTTCCCCTGACACATCTTCATCCCATTTCCTTGTGTCTTGTCACTGGTCAACAGAGAGAGGAGATCAGCACCTCCCCCTCTGCTGATCTCCTTGGAGAAGGTGTAGACTGCAATGAGGTCACTCCTCAGCCTTCTCCTTTCCAAGCTGGAGAGCCAAATTTGTTGCACATAGCTAGTGTTGGCTAATAGGGAGGTCTGTAAAGCTTTTAGTAAACTGGGAGTATGTATGTGTTTCTGGTCAGGTTCATATTCATATGTTTGACTTCAGCCACAGGGACACCAAATGTCTAAGTAAGGGGCTTTTGAATCAGAACTGGTTTGGGGCTTTTTTGAGCTTGTAAAGCATCAAGTCTTACCAACTTTGTAGTCTTCTGAAGAAAAGTCTCTGGTTTAGAAGTCTACAGTGGTTTCCCTTTCATGCATAAATTAGTTCTTCCATACTCTGCTGCTGCAGTTGTTTCAAGGTTATGAAGAGGACGATAGTGAGAGCAGTAAAGAATTATGGCTTTAGTCTTGTTTCAAGATAAGCTGCACGTTTTCCTTTTGGAGTCTGGACTACTCACTCATTCTTTAAATAGGAAATGTGTTCCTTTAACACAGCTTTAAAATTTTGACATTACAAATGTCATCTTTAAATGTATTTGTATTGTTCTTGCAGAACTTTGCTTATTTTTATAAGAGGAGAGGATTATACTTAGTCAACATTTTTTGTGCTATTGTATTTCAGGTGTATGTGCAGATTAACAAAGCAGCTGAAGATGAAAACACAAAAAAGCTGGCTAAGGATTTCTTTAGAAAAATGGAGGAACACGATGAGCAGACATTGTCACTTTGGAAACAATTTAGAGACTTCAGTATTGAGGAATACGTCCGAATTTATAAGGTACAAATCACCCACTGCTTTTTCTGTATTGTCGGTAAAATGGTGTCTTTTTTTATCTGTTGCTCCATCAATTTAATTGACAGTGCACAGCACCTTTTCATCCAAGACACTGCCAAGCAGCAAACTGACTTAGAAGCAGAGGTTGCTGTAATGTTGCCAATTCATTGCCTTTCCAGTAAGCTTTACAGAGTTGTGGGGAAGATGTGTCTAAATATGCCAGGTCATGCCCCATTCTGTTTGGAAAAAGCACAGTAGTTGATTTAACATCCAAGCAGACTGTCACTTCAGTTGCTGACAGCCTAGATACATTTTGTTTAATAGAGTTCATGTAATTGACCCTTTCCTGCCTTCTCAGAAGCCCTGAATATGGTGCTATGCAACAAAGCAAACCAATGTTAGATAAACACTGTTCGGTTTTGCTTTGTCTGTGAAATCAGCAACAACCTACCAAATGTAACAGTTCCCATGTAATAAATTTTATTAGAAGATAACTCCATTTTCACACTTCTGATCTAATGTTACAGTGCAGAGCTGTGTGTGTTGCACATTAAATTGACTGTAAGTAATTACAGAGCTTACAAAAGTAGTTAGTCCGTAATTACCTGCAGGTGGAGATGAGCTGCCATGCAGCCTTCTGTGGCAGTGTCCAGTGTTCCATGGGAAGTGTTTGTGCCACTGACCACAACAAGAATCCTAAGAATTTGGGAGACAGGAGTGAGATACACTTTCTGTCACTGAATCTAGTCTCTAGGTACTAATACTGAGTGATCTTACTCAAGAATCGATCTGAAAACCGGCGTTTTTCTTTCCCACATTCTTGCAATGAAATTTGGGAATGTGTGCCCTGTTTTGATGGGCTTTGACATTTTTTTCTAACTCACAACTCCAAGAGTTTGTGACTTGTATCAAGCTGAGGGACTGACCTGGTCTTTTGTACTGTCACCTCTTACCCAGTTCTGACAGTTAAGGCCATCCTGTCTCTCCAAGGTGCACCCGCAGCCTTCCTGGTAATGGTAATTTCCATGTGCTCAGAAGTGTTTGTGAGCAGCTTCTGCTTTTTTAATTTCTTTTAGCATCCTTTTAAAATAGGATTGGTTTGAAGTCCAAGTAGCTTCTCTGTAGTCCACTGGTTTCACCTCCAGCACAGCAAGTTAGAGACCTAACTCAGATTTTTTGTACTAATTGCTTTCTCCAGTTTACTCCTAATTTCTCGTGAACATTAATATCCAACACTGTATTAAACTCAGGGAGATTAATTCTAATGCAGAAATAAATTAAATCAAAACCCAAACATCCTTTCCTTTTAACAATGCAGTGACATTTCCTGGAATAAACTTAATTTTTACACTCTTGCCAAACCTGTGACACAGACCTATAATCTGACTGAATTTTAATAAATGATTAGCCTTAGTCTAACCATGTTTCCTTTCTCTGATATTCTTGGAACTTTTCAGCGTCTAGGAGTGCACTTTGATGAATATTCTGGAGAATCATTTTACCAAGAGAAGTCCCAGGAAGTTCTAAAGATGTTGGAGGAAAAAGGACTCCTTCAGAAAACTATGTATGAGCTCATTATTCATTCTATTGGTGTAGTTTACTTAACAACTTGGTTGTATTTCAAATTAAATATGATGAGTGAGGTGCCTACATCATCTAAAGGAAAGAGTTTTCTCTAGGTCATTTTGGTAGCTGTTTGAGTAGAAGGCCAACTGGATTTGTGCAATCACAGCTGAAAATTAAGTTTGTCTTTCCTTGTGGCTAGCATAGAAGCCTGGCCATGACAGATTAGGTACAATGACAGTGTTAACTCCTAATGGCTTTTTATGTTGTTAATTAGCTTGATAGCTGTATGTGCCATTAAATAAGCAGAGTTAGATTAGATCCTTGCTTTGATGTGCTGCCTGTCTGAACTGAGACAGAAGCTGTAGTCATGGAATGTGCCAGAAGGTGGGCAGAGGACCCCCTGGCATCAGCAGTGCTGACAACAAACTTGGAGGAATAGTCTTCAAAAAGACCTAGAGGAGAGAGTCATCCAAAGAATACAATGAGATTATCTAGACTGAGGGGGGTTCTACAGCACGAGGCCTCAATTTTGTTTCTGACCTCTCTCTTACCTGAACTTCACCTGTATGTTGGATCTGACTTGCAATTATTTCAGCACTTTCTCTTAACTTACAGAAAAGGGACAGGAGTTGTGGATCTTTCAGAAAAGAAAGACCTCTCATCGTTTTCCACTGTCATGCGTAGTGATGGGACATCACTTTATATAACAAGGCAAGTAAGCCCATCTGTGTTTCATGCTGTTTATTTTGCCAGTAAACTTTTGTACATTCTTACATTTGTAACCAATAGTAGAGATTTTGAAGCTTTTTATTTCTGGGATGGAACACCTTGACAAATGAGTAATTGTAACTGGAACCAGCACTGTAACTACGATGGGATGAAAACGACCCAGGAAAAACAGTTGCTTTAAAATACTTTTCTTCCTGTTAAGCAGTCTCTTTCCATGAGTCATAATACTTTATCCAGCTACTGACTTAGAAAACAAAGCTGGGATCTCTTCTTCTAATAACCACTTGCCAAAAAGTGAAGGTTTTAGAAAGACTTTTGGTTAAAATGTTTATTGGCAGTGTCATGCAGAAAAAAATGGCTTTTTCAGCCATGTCTTAATTAACTCAGTGGACCACCAGCACCGTACCATCAATTTTATTACTGTTTTCCTGCCTTCCCATCAGTACCCTAGAATTCCTCTTGGGTATTTTAATATGTAAGCCTTAACAGTTTCTTTGTGTAAATAAATCAGATGTCTAGCCCTTGGGGTAAACTGTGTTCAGCTTTTCAGGACAAGGGTATTAGAGAGATGCTGCAGTCAATCCTGCACATGAGGGAGCTGCTGAATCCTTCAGCCAGGTAGAGGCAGGGCAGCCACAGCTCTGTGCCCACATGTCCAGCCAGTAGTAGTGCTGGGCAGCTGTTCCCGGTAGGCACACAAACACATGTATATACTCACAGCCAACCAAACAGGGCAACACAGACAAAAGTGCTCAGCACTCAGCACAAATGGCCTCATTTTATTCTTCTCTGGCTGATTAGGATGAAGCTGTAATAGTGTGAAGAAATATATGTGGGTGTGTGTGCCCTCACTCCAGCTGTTGGCAGTACTTGGCCCGTGTGACCCATGGGCGGACTCTAGTTGCTGTCACTTAATTTCACTTACCTCCAGTCCCTTCAGTTGCTGGCACCACAGATGCATGGCCTAAATGAGCAGTAGCCCCCAACTCCAGTTACTGATACTTAGACCTTCAAACACACATGCACACAGAAGAGAGAAGCCTTCACCTAGGGAAAGTTTGAAATAAAGTGTAATGAGAAGACAGGACAGACTGTGCTGATGAGGTGCAGGGCACAACCAAATATACTAACCAGCAATTGGTTTACAAGCCACCTGTCCTTTTTCTCACCTTCTCCCTCTCTTTTCCCATCTTTGGTTCCTCCCCTAAGCATCCCATACTAAGCCTTGTGCAACTGCAAAATGCTTTCCCCTTGCACGCCATGTGTCCCCATGTCACTTAGGCAGTAACCTCCTTCAGTCAGGAGGTGGTCTGGAGAGCTGCTCCTGGTGACCCCTGAGGTGGGTTTCAGACTGGATCATGAGGATGATGGCTCTCCTGTGCCAGCCCTGGGAGGGGCTCGAGCAAGTTGTTTCTCTGCACTACTTTGTGTGTGTGAAGATGAGCTTTTTATCATAAAATATAACACTGAACACTGGGTTAGTTTTCCAGGAGAAGGTTGTTTCTCTCAATTCTCCTGGTTGATTGATTGTCTCAGTAAGCAGAGACCAGACAACTCTGTGCCTAAGAACTGTTTCCTCAGTAATTTTCATAGTTGATGGTTTTAAAAAAAACATTTCAAACATGTCGTGAACAAAGTATTCATGTCCACTTTTTTGTGTAAGGCAGACATGGATCCCTCTAATCAGGCAGTCCTCTTCCCTCCTTAAGAGTAGATTATTTTCCCAAGAGGCAAATAATGAGGTGTATTTGAGTGAAAATCCAAATAGTTTCTCATTATCTCTTTCAGAGATCTTGCTGCTGCTATAGACCGAATGAACAGGCATAGCTGGGACACTATGATTTATGTGGTAAGTAATTCCAGATTCACCAAACACTTCTGAGACTGACTCTCATCAATAATCCAGGGGGCCTCTTGCTCCCAGTATGATTTTGGCACATGGTATTCTTGGCAGTAAAAGAAATGCCCAGCAACTATGCCTCAGTGTGGCAGTGTTTCTGGGTTTTGTTTCAGTTCGTGACCCAGAGAACAGTTGAAAAATAATCTCAGGAGTTATTATCTGTTTTAAAAATTCATGGCAATTAATTTTAAATGAACTTCTACGCAATCGACGTTGTATTTTCTATATAAATGTTGTAATTAATATTTAAACAAGTCAGAAAAAGCTGTTAGAGTTATAAGGGGTCATAAAATGTTAATTTAGGAATTTATAAATTAATGTTGTAAAATGAATCTAAGCCTACTCTAAAGTCCTGGTATCTTATCTGAAATGTAAATTTTTATGGCTTTGAACAGTGCCTTGGTTTCATTACGTAGAAATCACACATAAAATACTGCTTAATCTAAAGCAGCTGTAGACAAGGAATCTTTTTGTTTCTTGGCTTGATTATTTTGCCTTTTAACAATTCCAGCAGTATCAGTAATGAATCACTACTACATACACATGTATTTCAGAATCCTGATCTTGTTACATGAAAATTATTTAGAGACTCTTAGTCTTATTTCATAAGATCATCTTCTTTTCATCAGATCAGCTTGTTTAAAAGAACAATAAATTGTTTATCAGCTGTAATGCTGTAAACCAGTGCATCCCCCAATTTATATTTTTTAAAAACCCTATTTATTTCATAAAAATGCAATGATCTGAGCAAAATATTCAGACATTTCAAAATGTGCAGTATATTATTGAGGAGGTGCTGAGATTCTGTTGAATGTTGCATTTAAAGCAGGAGATGAGAAAACTTTTCTATGTCAAGAATTAAATATACTCCACACTCTCAGGCTGCAAACTTCTCCCTTAGAGCTAACCACTTAGACTATATTTGGACACATCTAATTTGGGGGCCTGTAAGAAAAAAAATAGATACATTCTTCATGAAAGGAATCTTCTTTTTGAGCATTTGTGTTATTTCTGCCATGCTACAAAGCTATGAAAAAAGTAGCTTTAGGAAATTGTAGTGTTTCCAGGTTCATCTTTTTTAACCTACTTACACACCCATGTTTTAGTATTACTTTCAGGCAGAGATGAAGTGGTGTGGGACTCCAAGTGTTTATTTCCACTCTTCTTAAAAAAAAAATTTGGGTTTCATGCTATTTTAATTATGTAGATTGTTCCAGCAGAATAAACATGCATTGTTACATTTCTGGCAGTTCTCACACAGCTTCCCAAAAACACAGGAGTTCATACTTAGTTTTCAGGTGGCCAGCTGAAACCTGGCATTGTTTGTCCTTCCTGATGCGTGTTCTTATCTTGGCCTCTCTTTTTATCTTCTTATTTCCATGGGAATTTAAAGGATTATTGAAAAAATATATTAGATTATTATTAATTATTTTCTGTTAATGATTTGGAATATTCTTCTGTATGCTGTTTCTTTATACATTGGTCAAGATGAGTCTTAACCGCAAACTTAAGTTGACTTTTAGTTTCATTTTAGCTGAAAATTCTGCTCTTGTGAACAGTCAAGAAGAAGCAGTTGAGTTCACAAGGACTGGAGTCTTTTGTCAGTGAATATTGTCATGATTTGTCACAGTATCTACTCACAGAAGACTGCAGTCCTCCAAGTAGGCTTTTAAATGCTGTGATTGTGCGTGGTCCAGGTGGTGACAGACACCCTGTTGTACACACAAACCAAAACCAGTTTCTATCATGGAATGTATAATCTCTCATGAAGCAGGAGAATAGAGATTAATTCAGACTTAGAGGGGAGCAAAGGAAAGGGCGAGGCAGTGTTGGCCAGGACACATTGGCCCTGATCTGAACTTTACAAAGTTTATTGTGAGGTCTTTAGGTGAGAGAGATCTGGCTTTGTTAGGGTGTAGACAGCTTCACTCTTATGTGAGGTGTGTGGAAAAGACCTTGGAAGGCCTTGCCTGAAACGCTGACCACCAATATTCATGTGGGCTCCCGAGTTCAAGAGGGACAGGGATCTGCTTGAGAGTCCAACAAAGGCTTTAGGAATGATTAAGGGACTGGAACACCTGCCTTATGAGGACATGCTAAGAGACCTGGGGCTTTTCAGTCTAGAGAGGAGAAGACTGAAGGGGGATCTAATTAATGTCTACAAATACATGAGGGCTGGGCAGCAAGAAGGCAGGGACAACCCTTTTCACTTGTGCCCTGTGACAGGATGAGGGGCAATGGATTCCGACAAGAGGACGAACTTTACTGTGAGGGTTAGAGAGCACTGGAACAGGCTGCCCTGAGAGGTTGTGGAGTCTCCTTCTCTGGAGACTTTCAAGACCTGACTGGATGCCTTTCTGAGTGATCTGCCCTAGTTTTTTTTGTCCTGCTCTGGCAGGGGGGTTGGATTTAATCTTCAGAGGTCCCTTCCAACCCCTGGTATTCTGTGATTCTGTGATCAGCCTTGCTAGTGAATCTGTACAGAGGGAGGTGATGCACAGGAGCAGAACAGGTTATGAGTAGCTGTGAAAGAGGAGGCAGGTGCTCCAGGCTTGGTACAGTGGTAGAGTTCAGAAAAACACAGATAAGCACTTCACTCACTGTGCTTGCTCCCAAACAAATAAGGAATCAGTGGTTGTTTATCACTACAGTTTTTTAAGGGGGGGATAAGGGAGTTTTTGTGTGATGCAGTCAAAGCAACTAGGTAGGAAAGTGACCTTTGTAGCAAGAGCTGTTGCTAGAAACAGAAAGATTGTTAGACATAACAAAACTATCATCAGAAACTGCCTTGATTCAAAGGAGAGAATAATGGGAAGTGGAAGAGAGCACAAGATGCATAATTAAAATGAAAATGTGATCATTTATACTTTCTTTTTTTAATTATGCACCTGACTTACTATGTCAAGCTCCTCAAATGATGCTGGACACAAAAGAAACTACTGGGTTCTAGAGACAGAGAGCTTAAAGAGGTGTTCTGTTTCTAAGCCAAAGGAACTTCAAAGTTTGGTTTCCCAAACTATGGGAATATAACAAGAGCAGCAAAGTTTTGAAGTAAAAATGGAGGCTTTTTTCTTTTTTCTTTTTTTGGGGGGGAGCAGCTCACAGATTATGTGAAACTTAAGAACATCAATGTTTCATTTCAGTTCATGGCTTTGCCTTCATAACCTAGGAATAATAATTTTGTAAAAGGTAGATGACTTTTTTCTGTCAAGGTGCAAAATCTCATTGTCACAGATTCCAGCTGATTAATTTTTTCAAGTCTTGCCTGTCTTCATAGGTCTTAAATCTGCTTGCAGTAACTTACTGGCACAGGGTATGTTTGTTAAAAGTTAATCCTTATCCAAGTTGGAGTGTTTTCTGATATGCACCAATTCTATTCCTTAGACAGATAAAAGTCAAAAGAATCACTTCCAACATCTGTTCCAAATACTGAAGCTCATGGGTTATGACTGGGCAGAAAGGTATGCATTTATGAATCTTAATTATATGCCTTTTATAATATATATGTGTATAATTTTTTAAAGAATGGGTGCCACGTACAATGGGATTTCAGTGGAGTTGTCTTTTGGAGGGAACCTCCTGACTGTGCCCACCTACCACCACGCTGCAGCACATCATGTAGGCATTCTGGATGAAACTGAGCTACAAGATGTGCTGCTGCTGGTGTGCAACTAATGAACTCCAGAGTGCAAGCAGACATATGGCCTGTAGGACACAACTGATGCTAGTCCAATAAGAAAACAAACCCCTCAGAACTGCATGCAACGTGGGCCTCTGGGCCTCAGCACTAGCCTTGTCACTCCACACATCCGCTTCCACTGGTCTGTGTGAGTTGTGATGGGAGACACTGCCATGCGTTTGGGATGTGAAAAACAGCCCTGTTTCTCATCTAACAGGTCTTTCATAACTGCTGGATGTAAAAATGGGAAAAAGGGAAACAATCTTCCAGAGACTCCGTGACATAGCTTCTGGGATGTTGTGTGATCACATATTAAACTGTTACTTCTTGAATGATGACATCTTAGCAGAGATCTGAATCTGAGTTTGAATCGTGCTTCAGGCCTGAAATATCTGTTGCAGGCAAATGTATCCCCTCTGTTATTCATTGTAATTACCAATCTTGTTAGCAATCTGGGCAAAGGTCAATAATGGATCTGCAGACTAAATCACATTCCTCTCTGACAGACTGCATATCTTTTGTGGTTAAATACAGGATTTTAGCCTACAGAAATATTAGTCTGCCTCCTTTCACAGTGCTTAGAATTGCACTAAAATTACCTTGGGTTATGGATCCAAAATAATGCTTGAGATTGTTGTGAGCAGAAGCAACGAATGTTTTATTATTAGCAGTGATTGATTACACTTTTAGTTTAATGTGGCCACAACAGAATTATTATGACTCCCTTTCTAATGTTATTAACAGTTCTGTGTTGCCACAGTAATTTGATCTGTCTACGTTCTGCCTCTCCTCAATTTATTGCAATTTATTTCACTGAGTCCTCTGTACTAAAGCTGGTAGCATGAGAAGTTCCCAAGAGCACACAAATGACCAGGTTATCATAATTTTGATCATAATTTTCCCATTATATAATAAGTATGGAGCTTTGGTTGCTGAAATGAGAGTTACTGATTATATCACCAAGCTTCCCACGTTGGAGCACTATTTTTTCAGCTGTTACTGCTCTTTCCTGGCAAGAATCCAGCTCTGAACAAACACTGCAAACATTTCTCTTTATTAAAATGTAATTTTAGGTCCTGCTGCTTTTCAACACAGGTGCCAGCATGTGTCTTTTGGTCTAGTTCAAGGGATGAAGACTCGGAGAGGGGAAGTAATTTTCCTGGAAGATGTTTTGAATGAAGCTCGTTCAAGGATGTTACAGAACATGGCCTCTGCAAAAAGTTAGCTATTTCAGGTCTTATTAATTTATTTTGATGTTCTGTGTTGATCAAAAACATGTCATCTTTTCTACCCTTTGCTTTTCCCTGCATCAGACTAATGGCAGGGACACATCCTATCTGTGAACTTTTTGTATCTGCCATAATATAAAGTGTTAAAATAATCCTTTGCAACTCTGTGAATTTCCCAAATTACAGATTTGCAAATTATAACATTCAGTGAAATTATTTCATTATGCTTTTGCACTGGGAAGGAAGTACCTGTGTTTGGGGGATGACAGCTGCTTTTTCTTCTGGAGGGACAAACTAGTGGATAGTGGGGTTTGGGCTGGAGTTCAGGGAGTAGTCAGATTTAATCCAAAGGATTTGTGGCTTTGATGGTTTTCTGTGGCAAGATTGACCGTGGCTGCCTGACTGCAGCTACAGCCTAGTCACCCTCCCAGCCTCCTGCCTGTTTCCGGAGTCCCCCGAGGTTGCTGCTCTGCAGCAGGACCTGCTGAAGGGAATGTTTGTCTGCCCCTCGGGCTGTGGTTTCAGAGCCGTTTCTTCTTGCCGCAGTAAAGATTCAAGCTGTTCCCAGTGAAATGCTGCCCCCTCTTGTGCTTTCTGGAGTTGGGTGCTGAACGGAATCCGTGAACTCCTCAGGTTTAGCAGTGTGCCTCTGTCTTGCTCTGCCTCCTCAACTTTTTTAATCCAGGTAACTTTGCTTGTAGAGGGGGCAAGAAGGGGGGGTCAGGCAGACTGATGGAAGGGTGACCCTTGATTCAAACCAGTTTTACTTCAGAGAGGGATGGAGCTTACAGCTTCAGATTAAATGTTAGCATCATAGCTGGTGCAAAGCAAACTTATTTTTCTGCTGGACTGAACTGATAGAGCAGAGAATACACCTGTGTTCCATTGCACAGGCAGAAGAGCTAAAAGAAGTGTGCAGATGGCACTGCAGCATTCCCCAGAACTTACCCATTAAATCCTAAATCCTGTCTGTGCTTGTAGAAATGTTGCCCTTTATGTTTGAATTCCTGCCTTACTTCCCCTTTTTAAAATAAGAAATCTTAAATAATAGCAATGTCTCAAATATTTGAGAGTGTTTGCATCCCCAGTGTAAGATATTACATCAAAATGCCTCACTGTCATTGAAATGATTTTGGGAGCTGGGCATCTAACAGCCAGTGCTATCTTTAAAAATCATGCCTGTGTGGAGTTGGAGGTGATTAGTTAAACACCTTTGTATAAACTAGTTCTTTGCTATTAACTGTATACAGTTCTACTGCTATTTAAGTTTCCATTACTGGCATCCCTTTTTCTTTCTACTCATGTCAATGAATCCTGCAGTCCAGGTAAATCCTTCCTATAGTGCCCATTATTCCCTTTGCCTGGTTACTTTCTCTTAGCTAGCTTTGTCTGCTTCTCAAGCATCTAAGTAAAACTCTGAGCAGTTGTTTTGAAACAAATCTTAGTCATGAAATGTAGTCTAAACATACTTGTCTGAGACTTGTCCCGGCTATGAACTATCTCCACACTTTTCAAGCTTAGTTCTTTCTGAATTTTGTAACTAGCAAAGCTGTGGGTAGTATGAATTACTCAAACTTGTCTCACCTGGCTTTGCTGATCTGGCATGAAGAAATAGCAAAGCAAAAGACAGAAATCAAAGAAAACCAAAACTGTGCTGCAAAACTAGGTCTGTCCAAGTGGTTCCTTAAGAGAACAGCTGAACTTCCCATATTCTGCTGTTAGTGGGAAATCAGCTGGGACAAGAAATTGTTAGTTTAACTCTGCAAATGTAATAGCTTACATATACCGTAATAAAAAATGCACTCGGCCCTTGCTAAAGTGGAACAGATTTACCTTGTAAAGGACTGATAAGAATCATCCCTTCCAGCAGAGAGAAACAGGAAGAGGAGACCCTGGTAGAGTGCAGTGTGATCCGAGTTTAAAAGTAGAAAGCTGTATCAAAATGTCAAAAGCATCATCTTTTCACTGGGCAAGATTGTGTGTCCAAACAGAAGTAACTGATTTCCCAGAAGATCCAGCATTTAGAGTGCTGTTCTCTAGGCGAGTTTAATGTTCTTCTGATGAACTGGAGCACCAGCTTGGCCTTGTGGACGTCCCTGTGAGACAGGGAATGGAATGGGCCCTTTGGTGAGTTTCTGTACACAACAGCTACTTATCTGCTGAGGAATATCACTTGAGTTGTGAAAAACCTGGATACAGCATTGCAGACATTCTCTGCAGTTGTTGTGAGGACATTCTTGGATTCTTCCAGATTAATTAGCTTTTGTGATGACAGACTTAATCATAGAATGCTTTGGGTTGGAAGAGACCTTATAGATCATCTAGATCCTACCCCCTTGCATGGGCAGGGACACCTCCCATTAGACCAGGTTGCTCAAAGCCCCATCCAACCTGCCTTTGAATACTTCCAGGGATGGGGCTTCCACAGCTCCCCTGGGCAACCTCTTCCAGTGTCTCACCACTCTCACACTAAAGAATTTCTTTAAAGGCCCCTTCCAACCCAAACTGTCCTATGATTTTCTCAGTTCATGTTCTCTCAGTATAGATATCTACAGTGGATGATGTAACTACTCCCTGAATGTACATCCCAGTGCTCCGTTAGCCACTGAAACAATTTTTCTTTGACTATTCATGCCTCCGTCTAACTTGGAGTTTTTAACAAGATTTAAATTGCTCTGTCATTCTCTTCCTGATCCTGGAGATTGTCTGTCTGAATTGGGAAGAGGAATTCAGTGTAGTCTATCCAGCCTGTTATAATGAAAACTTCTGACCTTGAAATTTCATCTTATAGGTACTAGGGGAAGTGGGAAAAAGCCCATCTGAGACAGCTGGGTATCAGCTTTTAAGGAAGATTTATATCCTAGACTTCTCGCTGTATATGTGCTGACAATTTCCATGTTGCTAGTTCCCAGTTGTGGAGGATGCTGTTTTCCTGGCATCTCCAAGTCTGAGCAAGGCAGTTGTTACATGACTAGAGACTTACCATTTCTTTTTCCATGTTCCTCTTCAGCAACCAAAGACATAGAAGACCCTATGGAGACAGCAGAGAAAGTTGGTCTTGCGGCACTAATAATTCAGGTGAGTCTCAGCTGGCTCAGAGGTGTTTGTATGTTCTGTGATGAGTTAGAAACTGAGATGGAGAGCCATATCCAGGTGACGTTAATTTATTGTTCCAGGACTTCCGGGGCCTTTTGTCGTCGGATTATCAGTTTAGCTGGGATCGAGCTCTTCAAAGCCGTGGAGATACAGGCGTGTTCTTGCAGTACACCCATGCCAGACTCCACAGGTAAAAGAAATGTTTGTATGCAGGACAGTTGGACATATATTTTAATCTTATTAACTTACTGTTTTTATAAGTAGTAGCGTTAACTCCTCCCCTAAGCATGACACATGTTCACTTTTTCAGCAGAGGTGTCAGTCAATGATAGGAATCACTGAGACCTCCCAGACGAGCAAGCTAATTAAAATGAAATTTCCATAGGGCTTAGCTTACTGTCCATGTACTTCCTCAGTTTTAGGAACAGCCTCTCTGTGTGGTTGGTGTCACTGTTGAAGAATGGTGGCCCTAGGGTTAAGGAAACTGATGTAAAAATCAAAAAGCCTGTACTTGTAAAATATACCAAATCACAGAACTTAGATGTTTTTGGCTACCACTGTAGCTCGTGGTTTTTCTAACATTCTGTTACTTGCCACTATTGGTAACCAAAGTTAAAAGCAGGCCCCTTCCTGTTGACTCTGGTCAAACACTTGACATATTTAACTATTTTTTAAAAATAATTTCAGAAAAGTCCACTTTGAACAGTTTTATCAATTATAGTGATTTATCAGAGGATCTTTAATGCAGACATCAATATGTATTTTCATACAAGCAGGTAAAGATACTTTCCTGGATCAGGCCAAAGGTCTGTACTGACCTGGTCTGAAGCAATGGTAACAGGAGATGGTCTCCAGGGAGAGCATGAAGCCTGATCCCTTTCTGTACTCTGTTCCTCTTGTACTCCCTTATCATCTAGGTATTGATGGTATTAGGTTACTGTTACTAATGTACTGACTACCTCCTTAGTCCTTTTAGCAGCAGCTTCTGGAGCTATTGTCCATGTTTATCTTTAATCCTGTTGATACTGAAGGGCTAGCAGAAATTTCCGTGTTGTTTATCTTGAAGTCAGCTAGTGGGTCTCAGTGTTCCATTCAGCTTCAGCAGAAGATGCCTACCCTTTTTTCTTAAATACACAAACTACTGTTTTTCTTGTTCAGCTTTGCTAGTGAGTTTTTCATTCAACATTTGTTTTTCATTCTTACATTTTAGTTTAGAACAGAGGCATGGGAATGAGCAGGTAACTGGTGTTAATGTGGCATGCTTGCAAGAGCCTGATGCCATCTCTGTTCTTCAGCATCTTCTCAGGTTTGTCTAGTTTTCTTTCCAATACCAGTTGCCTTAAAATAAACTTCTGGATTCGCTCCAGCCCGTTGCGCAGGCACAGACTGCACTGAAATGGCAGCTTCATGAAGCAACAAAGTTGGTATCAAAAGAGGGCCCTTTCATTTGATAGCAACTTCATTGCTTCATGAAGCTTTTATTAATGGCTATTTGATGATGCTTGTTAAATTATTAGTAATTTTGCTATACCTGCATCTCTGTCTCTTGCCAGCAGCTGCTGGTATCCAAGCTCTCCCTGAGACAATGCAGAGGTTTCCCTGATGGTCTCTCACATCTGCTGCACAGCAGTACCAGGGCAGTGCCCTTCCCTGTTTGATCAGGGGCTGCCTGGCACTTGCTGGCAGAGAAGAGCTGCTCAGTCCACATGCAGGAGATGTTTTCTAGTTTATCAGCTAAGGGAATGGGGAGCACTCCCTCCATGGTGCTATGGCTCTTACCTGACCACTCCCCACTTCCCCTGCAGCGTTCCTTTAAAAGAGGAAGATCCCAGTTCAGCTTGGGCATACTGGTGGGGATAGGCCTGGGAGCTGAGCAAAGACCAGGAAGTCCACTTTGAATCTGAAATTTGCTCAGCCCCAGAGGTGTTGGTAACTTCTTGCAGGCTGTGGAAAGAATGATGTGCACAAAACACACAAAGAATAAACATGGATCTCCATGACTCTGCCTGCATTATCCAGATTGATACTGTACTACCTAAGCAGATTGTATTCCAAGGTTATGTAAATGCACTTTGGTTTTGTTTTTTCTAAAGTTACAAGATTCTCTTACCTACTTAAAATTCTAAACTGCATTTACTAAAGGCAACATCCTTTAAGGGACTGTTTTGATTGTCTTGGTTATTTAATGTATGTTTTTTTGCTCCTAGGAACTTAAAATTACTGTTGAAATGTAAAGCCAGACATAATGTTCCAGAAGCAAATATAGCTCCTGTGCTCTCTTTGCTATAGCCTGCCTCTCTGAGCTCTACCATCTACAGTGTTTGCATGACTAGGAACAGAATCTCCTTCAGCAATAAGTGAATAAGGAAGAAATTATCAAATGTGTGTTAATTACATGGCTTAGGTCTGCTTCTAAAGATTATTTTTGGTAATTCTGCAGTTGTGTTTGTTCTGACTTAAGCAAGTCTGGGTAGTCTTATATCGTGAGTACAACTTCCTACCAGTTCAACACCAAACAATCCTTTCTTCACAGGTATGATGAGGTCCTATATAGATCTTCTCAGGATCTGCAACCCAAGCACATTGTCAGCTACCTCCTCACTCTTAGGTAAGGTAATTGCTGATACTGGCATCTGTCTCTGGGAAGGACAGGTCTTCCTGAGCTGGCTCTGCAGCCCTCATATCTGCACTGCTTTGAAGAGTAAAAATAGTGGGAAGATGTAAACTTGTGGGACAGTTTCTCTGGAGGAGGAAAGGTATCAAGTAGGATAGCAAGTAATATAATAAGTAGTAGAGATCGAGGTTGGAACCAGGAACAAAGGAGCCAGGAACATCCTGAAAAACTAATTGCTTTCAAGAGAAGAGGATCACTTGGCTGTAACCCTGTGTCTGAACCCAAAAATCATGTTGGTCTAATGCTATCTTAAAAGAGCAGATTTGAGCTGTTGTATGCTCTCAAGTCTCAAAATTTCAGCTAGGAAATTTTGTCCAAACCCCTTCTAACCATTGATCTCAGCCTAGATGTTGAGATGGACAAGGCATATTATTACTGTAATACTGTGCATGTGGCCTCCATGGGGAGGGTCTCTGCAGGGGTCTGTCTGATTTAACAGGACAGACCTACTGGAGAAAGCTGTAAAGCCTGTGTATGGAAAAGGCTTTAACAAGTTAAGGAAAATGGTATAAGGAATCATGTGCCTTGGGAATGACAGGGCAGGCTCTGAAAGTTCTTTCTAGACCGGTTTTGGGGGGTGGGTGAGCAGAGATTGTTTGGGGTTTTTTTTTATGAGCATTAAGTTATTGATGGCATGCCCTGACAACATGCAGGCTACAGAAAACCATGCCCTCCCTCAGCCAGGAGAAAGAGGCTCTTGGAAATGAGGCTCTGGCGTGCTGCAGTTGTGGCTCTTCCAGTTCTGTGGCTTTCTGTAGCCCATAGCACTGCTCTTGTCAAGGGACTTGTTCATTCTCACCCTATTTTGCATTCCAGCCATCTTGCAGCTGTGGCACATAAAACCCTTCCCGTGAGAGGCAGCGCCCCTGAACTAGCCCAGGTATGGGGGACAGCATTGGTAGGTGCCTGGAGTCTGCAGGGCATCCCTGAGGAATGATCCATGAGGGCTTTCCCAAGCCAGCTGTGTAACCACGGGGGTGAATATGGACCTGCAGGCTAATGAGCCAGCAGGCATGTTGTCCTGTGGGCAGCACCTGCTGTTCATGGCTGTGCCTTCTGGAAGGGGCTGCTCTGCCTGAGCTTCCCAGAACAGAATGCTCCATAAGGACAACTGCACCAAAGCCAGACAAACCCCTTTCCTTCTCATCACCTTTCGGAAAGTAAATGTTTGAGCGTTTAACTTGCTGGTTAATTTCTGATGGTTTCCTTTAATGGTTATGTGGGAAGACAGAGAATTAAAGAGAGAACTGAATCTCTCTCCTCCCTCTTGCCACCTACATATCCCATGTTGTCTGTATTGTCCTTCTAGCTAAAGCATTGAGACTGGTAACTGTTAATGTGCAGCTCCAAACAGATGCAAATTATTTTTCTAGTGAACTCCCAGGCAATGTTTGACCCCATAGCTGCTCAGTAAATGACATATTAATTATACCACCTTTATTTATTTATTTTTAACCTATTTCAAAAGCAGTTATCTTGCTGATTTTGGTAGGAAATCCCATGTAAGTGTTGAGCTGTGTTGCCAGGGAAAAAAATGTCAGTGAAATTGATGGAGCTGCACGCTGTAGTTGAATTTAAATGCTATAGGTATTCCTGCCTTTGAAGATGGTGCCATGCATTCTTGGGAAGAACCAAGACAGCCCAAGCTACAAGGAAAATTTCAGTTCCTTATCCTGTAAAAAAAATATTTCTAAATATCTTACACTGTGACTTACACTTCAAGGAACTATTTATTTGGAGTGAGGTTGATAGAGGCTGCTTTGAAAATAGCACTCTTCCTTGTCAATGTCTTAGCTGTTACACAGCTGGTGTCTGGGATGGACTCCATCTAAACCAGGTGCAGTGGGAGGGAGAATTCCAGCAGTACCCTCAGGCTGCAATAGCTTGTGGTGCATGAAGATTTTTAATGTTTTAGCCCTTACTAGGTCATGGACTGGGCTGGACACCCCTTTCCAGCTTTGTTGACAAGTGTCGCTCTGCTGACACTGGCTCTCAACAGCCACAGGCAATTCTGCCAGCACTGGTGTTACTCAGTACTCAGATCATGTGTGCGCCCTGCATGGGACAGAGGATGTGCAGTGTTCTCACCTCTGACAGGCTGCTAACTGCTGTCCTGACAGCTACACCCTCTTCAGTAGCAGTATCCTAAGATGACAGCTCTTCTTGTTTTCCAGGCAAGGCTCTGTCTGTTCCAAGCTGCACGCTCGGTTCTAGCCAATGGGATGAAACTTCTCGGCATTACACCTGTAACACAAATGTAACAAGGCTGTGTGCAATGTAAAGTCACATTTCTTAGCAAAAGAATTTTTTTCAAGAGAATATACTTTCCTGTGTGTCATTGCTAAAGCAGCCTGGAAACCCTCTGTCTGCTCTTGGGGGTCTGTATGGTCCATGATACCAACTGCAGAAGAGCCTGCCTTTGGGGAAGGCCAGGGCTGTCACAATTGCTTTCTCCCAGGTACTTGGTCGTGGATTTAAGACACTAGTCTACCTGGTATTTCCCATAAAAGAGGCTTGCTGTGTACTTAATTACCTTTGTAAATATCCTTTTGGTAGAGGAAGTGGAATTAACTGTGCAGCCCTAAGTAATCAAAGTTCTCCCCTTCTGTGGTTGCTGTTGTGTACCTGGCCTTAAGGGCAGGGCATCTTCAGGCACTCTACACAATGTAACAGACCACACCTAAGAATTTTTTTCCGTGTTGTGCTGCTACCCCTTCAGTAACATTAGCCACGTCCTGTTCCTCACCCATTCCTCTGCCATGCCTTGAGGAGCAGGGACCAGAGGGTGTGCTGCCCAGCTGGTGGAACAGGAGCCTCTCCCTGCAGGCACAGCCAGGTGTGGCAGGTGGTGCCTGGGACCCCAGCCCTCAGTGCAGAGGAGAGGTGGGGTGTCCTGTGGCACGCAGGGCAGGTGGCTCTGAAACACCCTACAACACCAAAGCCTTGACTCACCAGAGCAGCGCTATGGGGACACGCTGTTTGAATGCGCAGAACAGCTGGCAGAAGGCAGAGCTGAGCATCCTCTCCCACTGGAACAGAATTTAAGCACGTTACTGCTGAACTCATGGCTGAAGGAATCTAACCAGGATATAAACTTGGTCACATTTTTTACTCCACTTTGAATGTAAACAAGTTGTCGAAAGCACCAAGTGTCAGTTTGCTCAGTGCAGAGTTGCAGTCTCTGGAAGGGTTGAACTGAGTGACACCTCAGAAAATGAGGTAAGAGGTTGAAATTATCCAGTTGGCACTCATAAATTAAATCAAAGCCTAACATGCATCACAGGAACTCTTTTTAAGCATTCCTCTCTTATGCACAAAGAGTTTTAGAGATAAAATGTAGAGAAAAAAATACTCCAGTCAGACACTTTGTGTTGTCCCATTCATAATTAAGCTAGAGCTAAGTGTAAGCATCTGACTGCATGGAGGGAAAACAAGATTATTAATTCATTCCATCATAAAGGCACTGGAGAAGTACTCTGTTCATCTTGTATGTATCACCTAGAAGATAAATTTTTCCTGTCCCTAATCAAACTGCAATTGCTAACTAGGGTAAGAGAAAACACTGGCAGTAATTGCTCTTTTTAATATATTTTTATGAAGCTTTTTGGCATTTCTGCCCTCAAAGGGCAAGACAGTTTATCAAATACACAAAGAACCAATATCCCTCCATTATATACATTATATACAGTTGAGTGTTCAGTTCATTCATTCTGTTTTCTTTGTAAATGGGCCTCATCACTGTCCCATGTGAGTGAAGACCTTCAATACCATCCTTGTCCAGCTCCTCGGCTCTCATGTAGCCCCAGCATCAGCCACAGGAAACTTCACATGTAGAACAGAACTAACTTCTTGAGCCTGCCCCACTTAAACTATTTCATGACTAGCTTAAGGCTAATTTTTAAAAAATGCATTTGTGGTTTTTTTTAAAGTCTTTTATCTTTGTCCATTTTTATGGACAATGTCACATAGAAACAAGTCTCTCTTTTGAGCTCGTAGTCTCTGATGGCTGAATTTTTGTGGTGTCTTGTCGAGGTAATCCATAGAGGTAAATAGAAACACACACCAGTAAAGCACCCAGGGAGAAGGTAACAGCTGAAAGGAGACAAAAATAAGTTTATTTTTTTAAATAAATACACCTCCATTTAAGAAACCTTCAGAAGACAAAGCTGTATAATTTATGATGACATCCGAATGATAATATTAAAGTTACTTTAAACAGGACAACAAGCTGTTTCTAATTGACAGAATCTAGATTAATCCTCTGTCACTGAGAACTCCTGAGTGTTTACACCTCCCACACCATTTCAATTAGTGTCACATCAGCAAGAATGTGATGGTCAGAAAAGCAAGTGTGAGACATCTGTAGTTCCAGTGCCCACGTGACAGGCTTCCTTTACAGTAAGCTTGAGAAGAAAGACACAATGGATGGGATAAAGTAGCTTGTGATAACACACTTGGTTTGCCTTTTCACTTCCAGATAGGGTTAAGAAATACTGTCAATGAGGCTTTCACCAAGAGATCACCACCAGTGCAGGTTTGATTTGCGTCAAGCATCAAAATAACCCACATTCTGCACAAGTAAGTTTTAAATTACTTTTGTTTTTCATCCCTTGCTATAAGGGATGCTCTTTTCTTTCAAACAAACAATGGCAGTTTTCTTAAGCAAGTTTCGTCTCACTAATGCCACATCAAAAGGCTATTTTTTTCATCATCACACCATACCATCTTTGGGTGACAGTAGGAAAGGACAGTAGTTTGCAGGACAGCACAAAGCAGTCTGCTGTTTCCTCTCACCACATCAGTCACCACCCCAGCTGCTGCTTAACTCGCCCTCACGTGGTGCTGGCCACAGCAAACAGGGAAGGCAAAACTTAGCGGGTGTAATTGAACAGGGATGGGGCAAAGCCTTTGCAGGAACAGCAAAGGAATTAATTTGGCACTGGCTGAACTAAAACCAACAAGAAATGATGACTTATCAACAGCAGTGGTAGGTAAACAGCTGTATCACATACTAAACTGCACTGGAAAGTGATTCATGCATAAAGCTATATAAATACGTAAGGTGTTTAAATAGGAAGGAACCTTCCCATATGCGACTGCAGGTGACCTCTGAAAGAACAAACTGTGATACCTTTGAAAGCACAGGATCATCAGGCACCTTGTGCAACACAACAGGGACAATGCATTAGTGCACAGGAGTCCTGGAGAAGACTTGAGTTAAAACCAGAAAAAAAGCCAGAGGAGGCACAAAGGATTGCTTTGGCATGAAGTGCACACAGCCAGCCAGAAGGAAACCTATGTGTAAGGTCAAATCAGAGGCAAAAAGGTACTTACTTATCTGGAGGCCAAAGAGGAGGACTGATGCCACAGTAGAAATAACAATGGCTGCAGCTGCAGAGAAGCCTTTCATAATGTTATCTGTGTACTTAACAACCACTGAAGTGTAGAGGCCACCTACGCTGGCGAGAACTGGAAAGGAGATAATATTTTTCTATTAGTTAAGGTGCAGTAGGTGACTCTTTAATGGAGCATTTTACTCCACTGGTGTATTCATTTGGGCTACCCTGTCCTGATTGGTGATTTAATGCAACATTCAGCAAAATGGGATGTCTACACAGCACCTAGATCAGATATGACTCATTTAAAGATGATCTACTCGCTATTCAGTCAAATCCCCCTCTGCCCTGGCGAAACCCCACCTGGAGCACTGTGTCAGGTCTGGGGCCCCAGCATAAGAAGGACATGGAGCTGTTGGAGTGAGTCCAGAGGGGGGTCAAGAAGACAGTCAGAGGGCTGGAGCACCTCTCCTGTGAAGACAGGCTGAGAAAGTTTGGTTTGTTTCGCCTGGAGAAGAAAAGGCTCCAGGGGAACCTCAGAGCAGCCTTCCAGTACCTGAAGGGGCTACAGGAAAGCTGGGGAGGGACTTTTTACAAGGGCATGGAACGAGAGGTTAAGGGGAAATGGCTGTTAACTGGAAGAAGGGTGATTTAGATGGGATATTAGGAAGAAATTCCTTACTGTGAGGGAGGTGAGACACTGGAACAGGTTGGCCAGGGGAGTTGTGTGTGCTCCCTCCCTGGAAGCTTTCAAAGCCAGGTTGGATGGGGCTCTGAGCAGCCTGGTCTAGTGGGAGGTGTCCTTGCCCATGGCCCTAGACAATCTTTAAGGTCCTTTCCAACTCAAACCATTCTATGATTCTGTGATTGAGACTGCTGTTTCAGCACATTTTTAAATTGAACAAGTGAATAATTTCCAAGATAACTGTACTCTAAAAAAACCCTCAAAACACAGTAAAGAACAGTGGGTTAGACTGAATTTGCAGTTCTGTGCAATCAGTTATATCATAGGTAAAAAAGCAAAACAGCGTAAGGAGATACTTACAGATGACAAACCAGACGTAGTAAGTATAGCCATAGAAGAACCCCTTCTCAAGAACTTGGGCTCCATCTGACATGTACACACCAAATAAAGTCACCACAATCCCAGATAAGTACATCTGAATATTCCTCACCCACAAGGAAGTATCTGAACTCTTTAAGACCTTCTCAAAATAAACTCCTAAAAAAAAAAAAAAAAAGTTTCAGTGAGATGAAGTGTCTTCCTTACTGACTCATGGTTTACAGTGTTTCAAAGCTGGACAAGGCTACTGGAATCATTTTGTCCTACACTCCATTTCACAAAGCTCCCAATGCAGAAGGCCCCAAAACACATCCTGCTACCATGTGTCTTTGAGAACAGGATAATTTTAATGGGTACATAACATCAAAAGTAGATTCTATTTCTCTTTACAGTTGTTTTAACAGTGAACCTCAGCAACAATTATAACTAATCCTCATTTGTGTTTCTTTTGTCAGGCTTCTGTCCAGCAGAGCTTCTTCTGTACAATTCCACACCAAAAAAAAAAAAAAAAAGCATTGTACTGGTATTTTATCCCCAGGACATTATTTATGTATTTTATTATGATGTAGAACTTTCTTTTTCTCCATTGGGATACTTAACAGTAAAAAATTAAACCAGGGGTGGGACTATATTACCTTAGCCCTGAGACTGAACATTCCTCAGAAGCCTTGTGCTTGCAGAGCACTTGGCAGAGTGGTGATGTTCTGAAACCACAGCTTCAGGGCATTACAAAAGCAAATCAAAACTGATGTCTTCTGCTAATTGATGTTACAGATTAGTTTTGAATTAATGGAATTCACTTTAATCTAAAGCTGTCTTTCACAGTGCCACACTGATGAACATTACTTTTATGCTCTGCATTACTGAAATTCCCCAAATACTTTTTCATTAATTCTACTCAGGAGATGAATTTCAGACTTAAAGGCCAACATCTGACAAGGCCATCACTGGCTGCCTTGTTAACCATTGCTCCCACACCAGGACACTGCTAATCTCTGGAATTTCCTTCCCATTTTAAAACATAGACAACAGTTTGCAGGACCCAGATCTTCTCAGCCACTTCTACAACTTCCTGGTGTGAGTCCTACTGACTAAGTGCTTGTTGCTGATTAATGTCACTCAGGATCTTTTATACAATATGATGTAAGTATATGGAACTGACAGGGACAGCACAGAGGAAAGACCTGAGGATTAGAAGCCTTAGGCACACGCTCCTCCTCCTGAAATCACAGTTAGCTTCAAGGAAATTCTTGCTACTCTTCTATTAAGGAAAAATCCAATTTATAATTTAATACAGTATATGGAATATTTATGGAAAACAAATCAGAGATTTAAATTTCAGGGGTTCAAAGAATACTAATACATTTCCTTTGTTTTCTTTCATACAAATACACATTTTTAAAGCCTCAACATTAACAAAACCCTAGCCTTGTTGATGACTGCAGTGCTTAATAGAACCCACAGTAGTTTTCTGCCCACTGAGAAGACCCACAAAGCCACAGCCAGATGTAATCAATGTACCAGAGTATGACATGTACTTGTAAACTTCATAATTTGTTATAGAACAAGTAAGTCAATGAAATTACGCTTTCCCCAAAAATACATTAAAAAAAAAAAATCACTCCACTGGGCAAGATGAAGGAAATAATGGGTGCTACTTAGGAGAAATTATTCTTCAGTACTGTTTCAAGTTACAAAAGATCTGCCATCTGTCCAAAGCTTTTGTATGCATGGTTGGGCTCCTGGGTGCTTGAAAATTATCAGATCAGCATTTTGAAGAAAAAATGTTTTTCCAACTCCAAGGGACAAAAAAACCCACCTATTTTTTATTATTATTATTTTTTTTACTTTGACAGCTTAATATGAAACATGGTCAGTCCAGAAAGAGAAGGTTTAATGCCAAAACAACTTCCTCATGTGGGCGTGGGAAGGAAAAAAGAGGAAAGGGGTTTAAATAGGATTTATGTGTTCATCACATAAAGCCCCAAGGGCACAAGGAGCTCCACGGCTGAAGTGCTGTGTCCTCCCAGCTGCCTCAGAGCTACAGATGTCAGTGAGGAAACACCCAAACTGCAATCCTTTTGCTGGAGAGGAAAACTTTGTGTCTAAATCCTCTGGAGCTGCCCACATCAGCCCTTTGACTGGTCTGAACTTGCAGACCTTTAGAAGCACAACTATGGCCCCACACTCTCAGAGAAAGCTGGAGAGCTTTAGGAGACTCTGAAGGCTTCACTGTGAATGCTGTGTTTTCTCTCATGGCTTGGGAGCATCTACTAAAATGAGTAAATTTATAATCTTCCAGAAAAACTTGACTGTGTTCTACACAATTTTATTTAGTATTTCTGCTTCAAAGTGCCCATTTCACTGAAAAGACACCAAAGAAGAACATCTTGCTCTTTTACCTCCCTGCCAGCAAGAATGTTTTCCAAGAGTAACAAGCATGTGCACACAGCACAAGACTATTCTTGAAGAACTATATAGTGCTAGAGGTGGGTAGTAGTACCTTGTTTTCTTACAGAGGTAGGGGGAAAAATCCAGTTTACAGACAGGAAAATAAGCCCCTGGGAACCAGATTTCAAATTAAGTAGTAATTTGTATTTTCTTATTTCTTAGCACCTGCTCTCTTGTCCTCCAGTTCTGATCTCCTTCTGCAGAAGCCAGAGAAAAACTACTCTGAGGGGAAATGCTATTTGTAAAAAGACCCAAATAAAACAAACTATGACAACAACAAAAGCAAACCAAACAAAAAAACCCCACAACCAATAATCCTTCATGGAGTTTGTCTAGGTTTCCTGCTACTCTGTCTTCCTCTCTGCCTTACTTTTGCTCCTTCTGCATCTCAGTTAAGTTTCTTCACCTACAGGACCTCAGCAATGTGTATTTTGGAGCTGAGCTAGCACAAGCACTGAGTGAAGAACTTGGCTCCCCTTACAAAAAAAGGCAACTACTTCATGTAATCACCATAAGGGAGCTATTCACTGCAAAGCCAACTTGATAAAACTTATGTACATTAATTAATTGTACTGAGTTATTATGGATGTTCCCCACAGATTTGTTCCAAGCATTTGAAAGATGCTTTGACTTGAAGACCAGCTTTCTAAGCTGCATCACATAAAACCAATAGTATGTGCTCCTAGTCATTTGCTTGACAACTGGAGTAATCATGTAATGAATCTGTCATAATTACTGCAAGGTAATTGTGAGCAGAGGGGATAATGTCCTCTTTTAATCTTATAATCAGTGAAGACAGTTAACTGCTGTAGAATGTTCTGTTTTAAACATCATGAGCTCTCCAGTCCTTTTGATGTGACCTGTGTACAGGAATAATACTATACCTGCAAATCCTGAACATAATACAGCAACAGCAATGGCTCCAAACCCTAGCAATGGATTCTGCTCCACCTGCAACATCAACCATTATTTTAAAAATAATGCAACTTTTCAGTAACTTACAATCATCAATTCCAGAGCTACTTTGTTACATGCAGCAAAATTATTAGCACTTCATTCCAGTATAACATGTATTTGCTCAGCCAGAGCTGCCCTTCTGATTAGCTCAATGTAGCTGATGTGTGGAGTTTCACTACCCACATGTGACCTTAGCAACCCCTGCAGTGCTCAGAGGCACCATCCACTTTACTGTGGCTGCTCTTCCCAGCTGTGTGACCTGCCCTTCCCACTAAGGCCGCTGACCAGCAGCTAAGACCTAAGAAACAGAAGACACTGTTTTCTCCTAGAACGAGATTAGGTCAGTGTCTCTGAAGGGTGTGTTTTCACTCCTAATCCCACCAAGTGTTTTGATGCCAAGTTCTCTGCTCCAACAATTAAACTGATACCAGGGCCAACTGCTGGAAACACTGGATCACTCAGATACTTCTATGATGGTGCATTAGACTGATTATGATGGCAGTGGTAATTTATACTAATTGGAGCAATAAAGTGCCTTTCCAACAAGGGAGACTGGAACAATACCACAAGACTGCCTGAACTGGTACACAATAAATGTGAATGATCAAACTAGTGCTTATGTTGAAGATGAAGTCGCTGGAAACAGGAAACAGGTGCTGCTGTATGGAATGTCAGAGACCTTACCTTAATCCCAGCTGCTGTGAAATGAAATATGAAGTATAAGGCAGTTTATTCTTCATGATGAAGTGGCAAAATGTAAACTCTTACCTGTACTTTGGTAGCCTGAGCAGGGTTCCACTGGACAAGGGTAACACCACCACACAGCATGAAGACAGAGAACCACTGCAGCTTACTAAGGGTGCGGTTTAGCATCAGGACTGTACATAAAGCTGTACAAGGGATCTTCAGCTGGTATGTCACCTAAAGAAGATGGGAATATAGCACAGAGGATGTGGCTTTATCAACTCCTCCAAAACCAAGAAAACAAAATAGAAGATTCAACTACAGAGTGACAAAAATTTGAATTCACTGGTTTCCTACAGATCTTTGGGGCTTTGTACCACTGTAAAATGTATCAATGTGAATCTGAAGTGATTCTAGGAGTGAGTGTGTTAGCTCAGAAAAGCAGAGCTCTGCAACACAGTGTATGTTCTCAAGGAAAGCCAAGAGATGCTTTGTTGTATCACCAAAGCTGAAGAGAGTACCATGTGCTGGGCAGACAGATACCTAGCACACATGCCTCATGAAACAGTAAAAAGAAATGTATTTGCAGATCTGTTACTGACAAAAACATGTATTACCTGGTAGACTGCTGCATCCAAGTTGCTAAGAGCCACAAATGCCATATTATTTTGGAGAGCATACACCAAAGATGGAACACTTAATTTTAGCAATTCTTTATGACTTCCGAACACATTTTCTTTTAAAGATGTTATTAACCTTGCCAGACTCCCAGTTTCTCTGCAAAATAAAATATTAATGTAACTGAGGGCTCTCTTAAACTGGTATTTCAAAACAGAAATAAAATCAATTAATCCTTTGGGAAGGCTGAAAATTTGTTCTCAATGATCAGTTGTACCTTCTGCTCATTAAGAAAAATTAAGTGGGAAAAAACAATGAGGTTATCAACAAGTCAAAGCCCCTGAAGGTGAAGACTTTTTGAAATCATGAGGTTAGATGCATTAATGTGTAATTAATTAAACAACAACCATGAACACTGTAAGCAGTGGAATGAGTTATCAAGTATACAGGCAGTGGGAGAGAAGGCTGTCATTATATCTCTCCTCCCCTTTTGTTTTTTTTTTTGGCTATTAATATTTGTATGTGATGTCAAATACCCATGATTTTCCAGATCCTCTTTAAACAGGGCCTGACAGTACATCCAAAAAAGATTGTATCCTTGCACACTACTGAGCTGGAAACACCTCTCATTCCTCAGGCAGCCCTGGGCTCCTTGCTTGTGCTGCGGGAGACACCGGACCTCAGCACATGTGATGAGGTCTGGCAGGACGTGTGGCAGCTCCTTGTTGTCTTGAATCTTCACTCGTCTCCTTCATGTCATTACAGTGTGAACAAGAGCAGGCAATGGGCAAGGACATGTTGCTTCTTGCTCCTTTACCCTTTTGCAGCTTGCTCCTCAGCTTATTAAAGCTGACCTCTGCATTGCTAGTTCTCCCTTACCATTCGTACATCAACCTGACATTTCTTGCTTACTTGTCACTGCTACTCAAGTCCTCCAGTTCCCTTCCCAAAACTCAAATCCCACATTTCTTCTTTCCATTCTTCTCTATTCTCCTGCTTGGCCACTGACAAATACCAACATACAAAATCACTCCTGTCCTCTCCCATAGGCCTCTCCACTTGCATCCAATACGATTCTTGAATTTAACATTTCTTTTGCTTCCCTTACACACACACACACACACACACACAAACGGCTCACAAATTCCTCGGAGCCTCTGGAGCCCAATTCCCCACATTTCACCCAGGTCCCAACTTCCTCCTTTTTACAAATGTATGTCATCTACCTGCCCCAAACGTGCTATGCAAAATCTGCAACCTCTATATGCCCCAGGCTCACTCATTAACCAGCTTGTTCCTGCATATTCTCCATTCCTGATCAGCCACTGATTCTTTGGTATAGGTTCTTGAAGTTTTCCCCTCCAAAAATGTATGTACTCTGCCATCTCATAATCCTTCTATCCAAGTTTCTCTTCTCCCTTGCCTTCCTCCCTGTTTGGCACCAAGATACCTTTTCTCCTTTTCTGTGGTGAGAGTAGTCTTTATAGAGGCAACTGCGAGGGATTCTTTTTGTCATTCTCCCATAACAAAGAGAACACACAAAACATCAGTGTCAGGGCAGTGCAGTTACCAAGCAGAGGTCAGTATGGTTTTCCACACTCTGCTTGTACAAGCATGGTCACATGCAAAGCTCTCTGCTAACTTAAGGGGTATTTTGCTTGGGACAGGCTTGGTGACACCAAGCATGTCACGTTGGTGTCTTTCGCAAGACATGTCTGGCCACAAGGAACAACAATGACACGAAAATCTACAGACAAGTAGCACTTAAAGTCTGCAATACAAGGAAGGGAAAGAGTTGAGGCTTCAGCTCTCCATGGTTAGCTGCACTAGATACATAGCTACACAAAATGTTATGAGTCATTGACATTATAGGCAAAATTTCTGGTTTACTTACTCCTCAATGTATTTATTATATTGCCCAGCACTGGGAGACAAGATTTACAAGAAAACCTACAGTTCTTGATAAGTACAGCTGGACTAAAGTACTTCTTTCTCATATGTCTAACTGCAAATGAAGTAACACTATCACAGAAACAGTTCTACTCTGTAAGAATAAGAAGTCAAAAAATACCACATAGCAATGGCTTCTTCTATTTGTTCATACTAAAATGGGTTCTAGAACAGGAAATTAATATTTAAATTACACCTACTTCTGTTGCAGATCATGCTCAGTAAATCAGCTGATCACACATTTAAAGCCAAGTCACAGCAGTAACAGTAGTTTCTGTCTACTTTGACTTCCAGCATGGCATTTCAGAAAATAACAGATGTCCAGACAGCACCATTTTCACTTCAGTTTTTGAGAACAAAAAGATGAACTGCCCAATAGATCATCTTTGCAGTGGGTGTGCCTTCTGAAGCATGCACTAACCAAGAACCTCTAACTTTAAGTTGAATTCAGTAGAAAGATGGAGACAGATTTAAATCTACATTAAAAAAAAAAAAGAATTTAAAACAAGCCTCTACTTTCAGCTGATAACGCAAAGTAAAGTGCCCGAAGTTGTACACTACAAAAATCAAAAAAGAAAAGAAAAATTATCTAGCTTGAATTCAGCATTCTTGATGTTGATCTAGATTCAACTTTAAAAAAACATATTCTGTTTTTCTTCATAGGTCTGAATAGGGGAGAGATACTAACAACAATCAGCTCTGTAACAGATACATCACATTTGTTAGAAAAGCTGAAGCTAAAAGCAGAGTTCACAAGTCAGCTCTACTTTTCTTCATCCATTGCTAAGAAATTACATGCCATCTAAGAAAGCAGACAACATAATAACCAGATGGTCAAGTAGACTTTAAATAAACAGGACAAGTTCAAAGTACAGTTGAGTAAACAGTTAACACAGCTTAAACTATCATAAACTTCCCCTTTGAAAGACAATCTTCAGGCATTCAGAGTGCCTCCCAGGAGAAACCTTTAAAGTAAACACAGTGAAGGCACAGTGTAAGAATGTGTAAAACAAATTCTGCAAACAAAACAATTTGAGAGTCATACTTCAGTATCCTGTATATTGCAGTAATCAATGCTGGCTCTTTCAAAAAGGAAAAGGTATCCACCCAAATGTATCCTGCTCTACAGAAAAAACAGATAAAACAATCTTCTAACTGGTTATTAAATGGCAAAGGCACTCTGGGTGAGACAAATTGGTTAGGTCTTTAAAACTGGAGGAAGCTGTAAAGAAGACACTGAAGGAAACTATGTTGGAATTTATTCTGTCCAGCATATTGCTAAGCAATCTAAAATGGGAGATTACTAGAAAATTGGCAAATTTTGTTGATGATACTCAATTATATGTGATAACCAGAAGGAAATCTGCAATAGTTGCCAAAGGGTCTGTCACTACACCAAGCAGAATTCACCAGATCTCTTGTCATCTGAGAAATAGCTCAGTTACCTGGACAGCAAAGGAAGGCACCTGGACCCACCAGCAAGCAAGAGAACCTCCTGCAAAGAGGTGAGTGTGGCTATATGAATGGTGTCTGCTGGTGCTCATCTCTCCCTTTCTCAACTATGGAGGAAAAAACCCACTAGCTTACTAGATCAGAATAGATATTGTAACATTCAAACAGCTCAGTGAGTCAGTCATCCCATTTAAATTGGCAAATAAAGCTCATTTGTCAATAAAACAAGAATAATCATAGGAAATGACAACCCCAAAATACAGCAACCATCTCTAAACCAGTTATGGGTATTTAGGAAAAAGATGTGAGTAGCTCTCTTGACAGTGCCAGCTCAAGCTTCAGCAGTGTTCAGAGATGAGCAGAATGTAGGAATCCTTAGGACAGGAACATAAACCATGACAGGAAGAACCTCCACCCCTCTACCTAATGCCACAGCATATTTGCATCCTGAATGGTGCATACAGCTCTGGCTCCTGTTTCAAAAGGGTTGTAACAATACTGGAAGTGCCATGGAGATGGGTACCAGGATGAGCACGGAAAAATGTGACTAGGACTCCCACCTTAGAAAATAAGTAAGTGATGAAAACACAATACATATCTGAAGAGATAGGAAAATAAAAATGAAAGTCAAAAGACGATTTCTTATGTCTGTGAACACAAGAAGACAGAATCCAGTGAAACTGCTAGATGAAGTGTTTATTAACAAGTGTTTTTTCATACACTATAAAATTGTATTGCAGAATTCATTTCACAGGTACAGTGGGGACTAACAATTCAAAAAGAACCTGGACAATCTCACAGAGGACAGGATCATTAGGGGCTACAGCCACAGTGTGCACACAACCTCCAGCTGGAAAATCCATATGCTTCTGCCACCAGCTAAGGAAAGTTCAGCCCATTCTTGCCCTATTGCCTATACTTCTGTTCTAAGCATCCCCTGCTGAATACTGTCAAAGAGAAGACAATGGGCTCCATGGATCTTTGGCTGTGTAGGGCTGTTCTGAAAACATAGTAGACTTTTGAACTAAAAGCAATTGCCTTTTAAATTATTTCAGAAAAAAAAAAAAAGACCATTTGTACATTTATTGAACACAATATTATTGACCCCTAACAAAAGGCAGATTGCTTACCCTGCTGAACTAGGCCTCTCTGGTATACTATAAACAGCCTGGGTCCCAGGTGCACAAGAACAGACTTGAGAAATTACACACACAGATGAGGCCACCCACAAGTCCCCCACTATTGAGAAACATGTGCTGCTGCAGTCTCCAGAAGGCAGGCTGGACCAGGATCCACACTGGCCACAACACTGTAAGAACCACAGCGCAACCACTCGTCAGCAGAGACACTTCTCCCGACATTTTGTGCTGGCAGAGCAAGAAGCCCAGGGTGTATGAAAAGAAAAACAGAACTTTGCCACAGGTTACACTTGCCTTTTAATGAAAGGTTAAGCAAAAGGCAGCTTGCCACAGCTGCCTTACCAAGTCCAAGTATTGTCTCATTTCTAAAGCAAGTAAAATGCCATTTTCATGCTAAGTAGAAAAGATCTGATCAAAATCTGCAGTACACAATGTGACTTCACGATCCTCTAGCACACAACAGCCATCCTTCTGATGTTCCAAAAGCCACGAAGAGATAGGGAGACCCTAAAAGAACAAATTCTACCACAACAGCAAGAACCCACCTTTGGATTATAAAGATTCTTCCAAGGAACAATGCAGCACTGGGAAGCTGAGAGGAAAGGCAGAAGACAGATGGCCTCCCTCTTTCAGATGTTCACGTATGGACTAAAGTTCCAGTTCTTAGCAGCAGTCTGGGATTACAGAAACTCTAATATTTTCTGACCACACAGCCTTTCAGCTCTGATTCCCCAGGTCAGCAGAGACAGCAAAAGGTCTGCCTAACATAGTTTGGGAAAATCTATGAGTAGGAACATTCCAATTTTATACAACTCAGCAGACAATGGCTCACAGTCCAGCTTTCATCTCCACCAGTATTTTAAAAACCCAAAGCATCGTAGGTAATTCATGCTGACATTCTGAACCTATCCCAAAGCATACAAAAACAGAAAATATGCAGGAAGGACACACCTGAACATTGTGGTGTTTACAAAGCAGTTTCAGTTGAGGAGGACCCACAAGCTCTAACCCGCTCTGAAATGAGTCTTCCACAGCATGACTATCCAGCCACGTTCTCCAACGTATCTGTATTTCAGTATCTGAGAATCTGAGGTTAGAAGCTGGGATTCATTTTCAAAATACTGATCAGCATTCCCCTACTTACTTAGCCAAGATGCCCACACTCAGGAACAACTTGATCACTTCAGTGATGCACACAGCTGTCGTTGAAAAGTACAGTTCTGCCTCCACTGTCCTTGTGAACCGCATTGCCACCGTGTATGCTGCAGCAACCAGGGTCATCACCGTAAGGCAGTACAACTTGAATGGTAAGCTGACATTTTCTGAAAGAAAACAAAGATGACAACTCAGCATGGCCTCCCTTTTAATTTAAGAACTGAAACAGGGTGTTCTCCAGCTGGAAGACTGGATCAAATATTACTGTGGCAGCACACAATAATTACAATGTTGTGACACAGCTCCTATAAAATGTTTAAGTTAAATTTTAAAGTCTCTTCTCAAAGAAGCTTGTATAGGAACTCCAGGTGTTTGAAAATAAGATGTCCTCTTGCCATCATAATCATCATTCTAGAAATGCTAATCATAGACTAATACTTATCTAATAGGAATCAGAAAGTCTATCTTTCCTGCTTTTTAGCCAACAGCTAGTTCAGTGCTCATTCTGAAATGGCAGCTGCTCCTCTTCACGTAGTATAGTGAAGTCTGACACAGCACTGGCAGACTAGTAAAAGCAAAGAGGAAAAGTTCCATATCAGCAAAGAAGGGAATCCATCTAGCAAAGCTTAATAAGTAAGGCAGTGCTTCTTTCAGCCTTGCTTTCCACCTCAGCAACAGAAGAAAATTTTGCTGATAACAGTGATGGGGTATCACACAAAGCACTTTCCTGAAAAACTGTTCACAGTAAGAGTAAAGTTATGGCTATTCAAGTAAATTAAACCATACAAGGACTACGTATGACCTGTGTTACCTGCTCTGGCTTCCCTGCTCCTTTCCTCCTACAACAGCAGCCATTCTTGTAACAGCTTTGCCCCAGACCATCTACTATCCTGCAGAATTTGGGAGTTGGCCCATTCCAGATGTACTGGCAAAAGGCAGTTTTTCATACACCTGCCCACCCTCTAAGACTTGGGAGTTTCATGGGGTGGACAGTTCATTCCCATGTCAGAGAACAGCTAAGACTGCATTTGTACCAGTGAAGAGAACAGCACATGACACCAAACAAGACTTCTCTGCACGTAGGCATGACCTACAATACGAGGCATCAGCAAATTTGTGTCTACAAAGCCATTTTTCAAACTGGTAAATTATTCTTTGTTATGTATGGCATCTGATGGGTGGATGTTGGTCATTCAGCAGCATCTTTTGGACCACTGTATGTCCTGTTCTGAATAACCTAAACAAATGTACTTTAATTGGTATAAGTTCACGTTCCTTCTGCTGATTAGGGAATGAGCTAATAATAGATAAGCTCCAGGCAGATTTGTAATTGCTTTGTTAATTTAATACGGGAATATATTGCTGAACCCAGTGCAACTGATGTTTTGGTTCATTTTTCTTTCAAGCCAGTGATGTCTTCTATTGCATAACATTTCTGCAAGGTACAGTTAATACCTCCTGCTGCTGCAATCATTTAAATTAGCTACTTCCTTGTAGATAAAAATCTTACTCATGTCAGTAACCACTTTTTTAAAAGGTAGAGCAAATTAGTTTTTGGGCTAACAATGCTTAAAAGACTTACAAGCTGTAAGCCATCTTCAAATTAAGTTTGGATTGCAGGGGGGAGACGAGGTGGGGGGAATCCAAGGGTGTAACAACCAGGAAATAAAATCAACCCAGTCCACTTTTTACAAAAAGTTATTTCCTGATATTGTTTCTGTCGGCACTAAAATGTAATTAGGAATGTATTTTTACACACTACTGAACTAAAACTAAGTGTAATGCTTGCCTGCATCAACTACTCTTTATAAATACATGCCCTAATTTGGCAACAGTTTGCAAACTTGGGCAAACCAAATGCAGCAGGACACGATAATGAATCTAGTAACCATACCCGACAGCCCTAGTATTATGTTAAAAGCTATTTATAGTTAGGTTCCAGCCAGAACCTTTCTCCAGCCTGGCTCACAGATCTGCATCAGTACCAGTGCAGCACTGGGAGCAGAAGAAGTTATACTTGGGGCACCCATCTCTTTTGCTGATCAGACTGAATTTACACCAGCTTTAAAAAAACAAAACAATACAAACAAACAATAAAAGAAGAAAGAAAATAAAGGAAGAAAAGAAAAAAAGAACAGCTAAATAAGCTGTTGTTTCTTTACCAGAGTTTCTCCTGCATGGAACAGAAGGATTTCCAGCACAAGGGACCAGGCAGGCCAAAAGCCTGAGGACGTACAGGCGGGCCTCACACACCTCCAGAGCGGACGGAACCAGCCAGGACGCTTTCAAGTGGCAGCCCAAGGCCAGGGCTGGCACTGGAAGCAGAGCCGAGCTGCCCGCCAGGGCAGCCGGGGCCGTGGGTTCCTCAGACCCGTCCTGACACCGGCCGAGGGAAACTCCCGCTCCTGGCCCGTCTCCTCCGGGGCAGCCCCCTCCTCACCCCCAACACCCCTGCTGGCAGGCACCTGTGCCAGGTGTGCGAAGCGGGAGGGTCGGAGTTGGAAGGGACCTTCAAGATCTATGGGTTCCAACCCCCCCGCCACGGGCAGGGACACCTTCCCCAGACCCCAGCGCTCGGAGCCCCGTCCAGTCCGGCCTCCAGCGCTGCCAGGGAGCGGGCACAGCCGGCAGGGCTCTGCCTTCGGGCCCACCGCGCTCCTGGCACCTACGCAGGCGTCTCTCCAGGACCGGCGGGGTTTTGCGGGGCACCCGCAGCACGGCGGGGGGACCCGGTGCGCACCGACCCCCGGGCCTCGCGGCGCCGGCCCAAGCCCTGAAGACGCTGCGCCGCGTTCCACCCCCCCCCCCCCCCCCGACCCCCCCAGAGCGGGAACCGGCGGCCGAGGCGCCATCGCCCCGGAGGCGGCTGAGGGGGCCCTGAGGGCGGAGGCGAGAGGAGCCGCCGGCGCCCGGGAGGGAAGGGGATCGGCCCCCCCCCCTTCTCCGGCCGATCCTCCCCCCCAGAGCCCCGGTACCCCCCGGTTCCCCCCGGCAGCCCCCGCCGCGCCGCCCCCCTCACCCTTCGCAGGCGACATGGTGGCCGCGGGAGGCGCCGGGGCCGCCCCGCCCCGCCCCTCGCACCACAGAGCGCGGCGCGGCGGCTAGAGCGCCACACCTCCCCCGCTTCACCATCGAGTCGGAGGCGCGTCTGGGCTAGACAGCCCCTCTCGCCCCGCCCGCCTGGCGGCCTGCTGGCGGCCCGCCCCGCCCCGCCCCGCCCCGCCCGCGGGGCCGCTGCTCCCGGTTGCTGCGGCGTCGGGGACCGGGCGCGGGTGCGTGTGCCCTGCTGCCTGCCTGCTTCTCCGGAAGGGAAGGCGCTTGGGACCCGCGGGCCCAGCCGTGCCCGGGGGCCGGGCGGGCTGTGGGGGCGGCCCCGGGAGCCCCCGGTGTGGGAGCGGCGGGTGTGGGGGGCTGAGGGCTCGAGGGTGGAGCGGTGCTTCGGTCGGTGCAACGGCAGCTAGCCCTCCATCCACCGGGTAATGGTAATTGCTCTTCTGATGAAGGCAGAGCTGAAGGAACTCACGTCGGATGTGCCGCGTCCTGCCCGTCTCCTGCCGCCCGTGACCCGCCCGGTGCTGCCCGTGACCCGCCCGGTGCTGCCCGGGCAGCAACACCCGGGAAGGAAGGAAGGAGCCCCCGAGCCAGCTGTAAATGCCCAGGACGCTGCTGCCAGGAGCTGCTGTGCTCCCCAGGCCTGCCGTCTGGGCACCAGGAGTACACCCACCCAGCCACCCACCCACCAGTGCAGCAGTAGAGCAGCAGGTCCAGCTTCTGATCCAGGCTCAAGTCCAAATGGGCAGCAGCTGAAGGCTCTCTCCCCTTTCACGTCAACAAAACCATTTTGAAAAGTAACTTTTCATTTGTTTCCATGAACTATTTTATTGGTAGCAAGCACCCAGGAACCTCACACATGTATTTCTCATTACCAGGAGTACACTCTTGGGTACTGGCAAAGCTGGGGAGGGACATTTTCCAAGGGCATGTAGTGATAGGACAAGAGGTAATAGCTTTCAACTGGAGGAGGGTAGATTTAGGTTAGACATTAGGGCAAAATTCATCACTATGAGGGTGCTGAGACACTGGAACAGGTTGCCCAGATAAGCAGGGGAAGCCCCCTCCCTGGAAGTGTTCAAGGCCAGGCTGGAGGGGACCTGGAACTAGATGACATTTAAGGCCCCTTCCAACCCAAACCATCCTATGACTCTATGTTTCTGCCATGCCAAAATTGGGATGGTGATTTCAGCTGTATTCCTTAGTATTTTACAATACTTCAGCAGCTTCTCTAAATGGAAAAAAAGCCACTGTCACTCATCAGCTTTCCTTTAAATAAATGTGTTTATGTGTTCTTAAAATACCACTTTGTTGGTTCAAAGAAAGGACTTCAATATAGAAGGTTCAAGGCAAATGATGATAAAATACATGGAGATGACAGCAAGAAAAGTATTTCATTAAGGAGCAACAGGGTGTTTTCTCTGAATAAAATAAAAGCTGCAGCTGATAACAGCATTCATTTTTTTATGAATAAATCTAAAAAGTGGTGCCAGCTCATCATTGAAAACCATGGAGGATCAGCACGACTCGCTGCTGCTGATTCCTTTTTTATTCAAGAGAAAACCACCCAATGGAAACTACTTTAGCTTTTTTCTTCACTCCTCTCCTAGTCCTTTTTTTTGTGTGTGTGTGGATTTGTCCCAATTCTGCAACTTTACAAGTGAAGCCTTGGAGACAGCTAAACAAAAAGAGAGTGTTTCCCTGCAGAGTGCCACAGAAGAATCATCTGGCAGCTTGCACCTTCAAGCTTTGGTATCACAAGTTTGTATCACAATGACCCAGGAAACCACACTGCACCTGACTGAAAAACAGGAACCTTAGCACTCTGCAGTCACAGTTGCACACCTGGACATCTTGCAGATAATAACTTGTGGAGCTCTACGTTGTTGTGAAAAGTATCTCTGTTTTAAAGTACTCCCTACTTCTGTTGGAGAAGGAGTTTTATCTTAAAGCTCAAATGATTCAGGCTTTCACAGACGAAATACCAGCTGCGGTTGCATTGATCAGACCTTGCATGTATTTTGCTGCCACACTGAAAAAAACAGCTAAAAATCTTTTCCTGTTGTTATTTTTTCAAATGCATATGAAACAGCTTTCACAAAGGTGCCCTGAAGTCAGGTTCCTATGGCTTCCAGTGTGCTCACCAGCACACTGTTTAGCCAATGAATACAGAAATTGCTTGAGGCTGCCAGAGCCATCTGAGAGATGCCCCCCTCTCGACTTCCCTGCTTTGGCCTGTGCTCCTAAGAACTATTGCCCTGCAAAGACACTTGGGTTAATGACAGCAAGAATGGACAGGCCCAAGGACCTGAACTGATTTAATTTTGCTTGTTTTACCTTGACAATTCTGCTCTAGGGGTGGAGCTGTGACATTCAGATCACTCTCTTGGGATCAGTTTTATTTCACACCAATGGGAATTGTGCCTGGGGAGGAGCTGTAGCTCTGGCTCTGCATCTCATAGAAGCTGTTTGCTTACATTATACTTTTCATGTACCAAATACATGGCTCTTAAGGACAGTGTTTGAGCAAGCAATCATGGTATCAAAACCTCACAAAAACCCCAGAACACACACTGCACATTTAAATGTTAATTTAAATATTTGGGGAACATCTTGATTCCACATTGCCATTTAAAATCTGGGTGTATCAGGGTTATAATTTCTATCACTTAGTGCCAGTCAGCAGTCCCAGCAGTTAAGGTAAATGAAATAAATATAAGGTAAATTAAATAAATCAACTGCTCCTGGAATCAACAGATACAGTAAAATCTTTTGTATTTTAATTCAGATTTTTATATATATATATTCAACACAGACCCTTAGGCTTCTCATTTTTGCTCAGGTTTCATCTGCTGCTCTTGTTAAATCTACTTTGACCATTTGAGTTGTAGATGATCTTCCTCGGAGACCTTCCAAGAAAATCTGTGGCCTGGGTACATTGCTTGAGCTCTCACGCTTGCTCTGGGTGCTCACCTCTTTTGGCAAGTAGACCTGGCTGATATTCTCTCTTCTCATGTGGCTGCGATCAGTCTGCATGGAGTGGGTTAATTTGCGCCGCAGATTGGCCTAAAGACACAAAAAAAGGAACAGAATCAGCAAAATTGTGTTTGTCCATTTTAGCACTACTGTATACGTGGGTGCTTTGGGGCATTTTAGATCTCTGGACTTCACAGATCTGGAAGGTGCCCTGTGTTACCCTGCTGTCACTACATAGTTGCAGCTGTGACGGGGTAACCCCTGGAGTAACAGGACGTGTGAACAGCACTGCATGGAGCCCACGCAAGCTCAACTCAGCCCCCCTCTGCTTTTATATTTTCCTTTGGTCACTGTGCTTCACATTTTATTGGATGCTGAAGCCTCTGTTTTGTTAGAACACTATGCTGTTTTCATGGGAAGCTCTTCCAGTGCTTCAAACTAACTTCACTGAATATGAAAGCACACTGATTGTGATGGTTGGTGGATAAATCTCTTTGGGCAACTGCAACCTACAACAAGTTTGAGGATCCTAAATACTGTGGATAACCCAACTACAGGATCAAGTCTTTGTCTGGTTTCTACCAAATGTGAAGAGGTTTGAGGGTTGGTGTCACAAAGTATCAGATAAAAGGGAAAAAATGCCTGCTTTGAAGATATTGCTCATTAACCCCTTGGTAAGGGGCCAAAGTTAAGGTGATTTATGATTAAATGTTTAATCACAAACTGCTGTAGATACAACACAAGGACTTCTCACAGAGTTAATACCAAGTCAGCACTTGAAACAACAAAATACTCCTTATTCCAGTGAGCCTTCTATGTCAGCAGTGACATAAAACACTGTAAATCACATGACATAATGTTGTCATTGAAATATACAAAATTCAGTCTCATGTGGTGGGATCCAGACCCCTACATGTAAGTGAAACAGTCCCTGGAGTCCAGTGCATTCAGTGGAGACTGGAGTCAGTGGAAGCTGGAGAACTGTGAAGTTGGCCAGATTCAGTGTTCATATCAAGGTGAGCCAAAATACTCTCAAAATACTGAGTGTCTTTCCACTAACCAGGTCTCTCTCAAGTGGAATGGAAGTTGAAACACTGACATGTAGACACATTTTGATACCTTGATCTGCAACTGAATTTTATGCACTTTCTCATCATGGAAAATACAGCAAAGAACAATAAGGAATTTAAAGAAGAGACAGCATGGAAAGAAACACAATATTTTAGTCTTTTTTTCTGAGTGTTTTGCTGATAATTAACATGACTGCAGGCATGAGATACTCTTTCTCTGTTAAGTTTATCCCTCTTGAGAACTGAATGAATGCTATTGCAAGGAACTGTGCTTGCACAGGGAAACAAATGTCATCTGAAAATGTTACTTCTAACATCAAACAGGTGTTCTAACAAAGTCGTTATCTCAACACTTCATATCATCCCAAGTTTTCTGGCTAAGTATGAACAATGGAAAAAATCCCCAGGGAATCTAAGCTCATCCCCTAATAAAGCATGTAAGTATGTCCAGTGGTCCCCTAAAGTGTCAAAAGCACAGATGCTCTGGTAAGCTATTTTAGCATTTTCATTCTACATGCCATAACAGCTCCATATTACAAATTCAGCACAGTCACTGCAGACAAAACACTTCTGCATGCATCTGGGATTTTTTGTTTCAACTCAACATCACTAATCTCCCATTGTGGACAGTTGAGGCTAAAACACTCTGAGTACTTTAAAGTAATTTATATATTTCAGACTAACAAGCTACAAATTTGCTTGTGAATGGTCTTCATGCTCAGCTATTGGAAAACATCCACTGTGGTTTATGCTAAAGATAAACCACTGACTACATCTTATTTATTGATGTACTTTTGCAAATTACAGATGCAAAAGAGGCTTTTAGCTAGGCCTCTTGTGAAAATAATTGGCTTCTTGATATACCTCAGGAACAACTATTAGAATCCTGTATAAGTCAGTTAACACCAGCAAGGCTTCTCAGTCCAAAATTTTTATTTCCTATTATGATATTAGAAATTTCATAGCAAAAAGGAAAACAGGAAGGAAATAGGCAGTGCAGGAGACCACAGGCCTCCTTGTGCATCTGTTCACATAAATATTATCAACGCTGCTGTATTCTGTTTCCAGTTGATATTGGTTAACTGCAGTATGCCCTGCACTCACAAGTTCATTTTTAATTAATTGTGCTAGCAAACCCTAGGAAAATGCTTTTAAAACATATACTGTTACTTTAAAAGATGTTATCTCTGTGGTCAAGCTTCTGTGGTCAAGCTTCTGTGGTCAGACTGTGATTTCCAATTCATCAGAAAATCACCAGGATTGATAGTGTAACAAAGATTTCCTCAGGGTCATATGTACAACAGAAAACCTACTTGCTCAGTTTCTTACCTCTTCAGTCCTATATGAAAGAAGGATTAAAACAAATATTTAAAAAACAGATTTAGTTTTATCAAACATGAACCATCAGAATAAAATTAAAAGTACTTCATTATGCAAAATAAAACAAAACAGGCCTCATGCTTTGATACCTTCCAAGGATGGATAAGTTAGCTCAAAGAAAGCTGACAAATATAAATATGAAATCCTCAGCTTGCAATAAAGTTTTGTACCCAAACTTTTCTGCAATCTATTTTCTTTTTTTTTTTTTCACAAAAAAAATATGTAGCAGTATCTTTAACCTGTTAGATTTGAGTGTAAAGAAACAACTTGAAAATTCAATGCTAATCAACAAACTATTACTTGAAGAAGGCAATTGAAAAATTTGGAATGAATAGACTTAGCAGTGAAAGTACTGCTCAAAAAACTGGCAGAAAATATGGAAACAATAGGAGAATAAGAAAGCCTAGAAATAAGAAAATACCTGGAAAAAATACTGAGCCAGCTGTAACAGAAGCATGCATCTTTGAATAAGATTAGATTTACGTTGCAAGAAACAGAACTTCACAGTAATTTATTCTGAACTTTGCTATCCAACTGTGAAAATCTAGTAACAATACAAACCAATTTTATAGCTTTTCTTCTCAGTTCCCATTCATTCCATTCATAGGATGCCACAATTGTTGGAGGCAAGATATGAGTATCCGTTTGAGTACTGCAGTCACATTTTGTCGTTGGTTTCATAAAATATTTGTCTGCACTTCTGATCTGGATGAAAAAAACCCAACAAAGCCAAACAAGACATTATTGAGAAGAATACAGACATCTAAGAAAAATAACATATGACTATAGTAGTTTTAAAAAGCAAACAGAAACCTAAAAACCACAAATGGATAATAATTTTTACATCCAACAATATTTTTGTTCCTCCTCTCCTCACTGAAAAGAATAAACCATTAAGTATTTGATGGGTTTAATTTCTGACAGAAGGCTTTTTAGGCAGAGGCCACAGCTGAATTCCAGGTTCCCACATCCCGCATGAGTGCTTTACCATTGAATTTTGGTAAAAAAGGAATCCCACCACCAGCAGCAGTGTTTTAAGATGTAGGCACCTCAGTTTATCTTTATGAATGGACTAAAAATCACAAATCATAACTGGGAGAAGTGGTTGCATCTCTGCCAGAGCCAGAACAGAAATGACATCTTTCTCACCAAGGATCAGTTCATTACTACCTTCTTCCCATTGCTAGGGACATAGAATTCACAATGGATCACAAAGAATGTCTATGAATCCAAAACAAGTCTTTGGATTTCACACGGCAGCATTGTCATATTCATTATTAATTCATTCCCTTTTGTTTTGTGATAGATTTCATGATTCCTGCCCTCAGATATCACTACACCCTCATCCAGCACACACTGATGAACTAATGATTTAAAGCTCCAGTTAATAGGGTATCTGGCTTATCTTCTGTTGCATTTATTTAATGCTCCTTTGAACAAAAATGAGGAAAAGAATCAGGCACAGGATCTTCCTAGGCTAAGGACAAACAGCTTTATCACTGCCACAATCCTTTGTCTCTATGTATTCTCCTATGAAGAGATGAGTTGAGAAGAACAGTAAGAGAAAATGTTTCTTATCAGTGCCCTGAATACCTGGGAAAGATCGACCTTCAGACATTCTGTATGATACGCAGATTATTATACTTCTTTTGTAAAGATGGGTATCATATCATCTGTTCTCTTTATGATCTAGAAAGGACAGACCAAGGAGTGACCCAGCAGCTGTTAACAAGAGGCATGGGCAATGTGTACCTGTGCATATGGAGCAAAGTATTCAAACTGATGATGGAGCTCAAGCAGCTGAATTAGCTCTGTGTATTTTTTTGCTTTTTCTACATTCAGTTGGATGTACTTATCTGGATCTTGAGCAAAGATGTAGGCAGCTTCTTTGGAACTGAAAACGTAACACCTCTCCTTGTGCTTCAAAATTCCAATTGCAGGATTTCCTAAAAATAGCCCAAAAGAAACCCCACAACATAAAATAGTGAACAGTATGACATCCAATACAAAAGATCACAGAATCACAGAATTGTCATGGTTGGAAAGGACCTCTGAGATCACTGAGTCCAACCATCAGCATGAAAAAACCCCTACCAAACACAACCACACACACTCCACCAGAAAACACTCACAAAAAACCAAACCAACTAAACAAAAAAACCCCACACATAAAAAAAAAACGCAAAATCCACAACCTCGGCCACTAGAACACACCTTTAAGTGCCACATCTACATGTTTCTTGAATACCTCCAAGGATGCTGACTTCACCACCTCCTTAGGCAGGCTGTTCCAGTGCCTGACCACTCTTCCAGTAAACAAATTCTTTCTAATATCCAGTCTGCAACCTCCCCTGCCACAACTTCAGGCCATTTCCTCTAGTCCTGTCATTATTCACCTGGGAGAGGAGGCCAACACCTGCCTCCCTACAACCTCCTTTCAGGTAGTTGTAGAGAGAAATGAGGTCTCCCCTCAGCCTCCTCTTCTCCCAGTTCCCTCAGCCACTCCTCATATGACTTGTTCTTCAGACCCTTCACCAGCTTGGTGGCTCTTCTCTGGACATGCTCCAGCACCTCCATGTCCTTCTTGTAGTGAGGGGCCCAGAACTGAACACAGTGCTCGAGGTGCAGCCTCAGCAGTGCTGAGTGCAGGGGCACAATCACCTCCCTGCTCCTGCTGGCCACACTATTCCTGATACAAGCCAGGATGCTGTTGGCCTTCTTGGCCATCTGGGCACACTGCTGACTCATGTTCATCTGGCTGTCAACCAGCACCCCCAGGTCCTTTTCTGCTGGGCAGCTTTCCAGACACTCCTCCTCAAGCCTGTTGTGTTGCCTGGGCTTGTTGTGACCGAAATGCAGGACCCAGCACTTGGCCTTATTGAACCTCATACAACTGGCCTTGGCCCACCGATCCAGCCTGTCCAGGTCCTGCTGCAGAGCCTTTCTCAAACCTCAAGGAGATCAACACTTCCTCCCAACTAGGTGTCATCTGCAAACTTACTGAAGGTGCACTCAATCCCCTCATCCAGATCATTGATCTCTCTGGGCACGGCCAGAGATGTTTGATGTTTGTAATCAAGATTCTGTGTTTCCCTCATCAGTTTCACTTCATTTTTTTTTGTTTCTGAAATCAGAATAAATCCCTGAAAGTAGGCTTTTTAAATACAGAAATTCATTAAGGCAGTGCATGTGCTTTTGATCAGTTCACACCCCACATGCCTTAGGGCCTGTCTGTCAGAAAAGCAACGGATGAAACACATACAGCAAAGGCTTAAGAAAACAGACCACACCCACAACTGTTGCCCCTGTAATTTCCAGCATATATTTAATTGCAGATCAGCAGTTCATTTATACTCTAGGGCATAATGCAGAAATTAACTGAAGTAGCAGATGAAGCAGCTGGGAAGCTGGACAGTAAATTAACAGAGAAAAAGAAATGTCAATAAAAGCCAAGTAACTTCTATAGGCAAACACAAATGGAGCTCAAGGACAGTAGCAGGCTCTGCTTCAGCTGTCACTGCCCAGGAAAGACCTAGAATCATCACAGACAGTGCCTTGAAAATATTTAATGTCACTGCTCAGTGATCAAAAAACCAAAAAGCAAAAAAACCCTACATTTTGTTCCAACACAAGAGAATAGGAAAAAGTAAAATGAAGGGAGTTGGAAATAATCCTTTCACAGAAGGAGGGATAAAACAAGAGGCCTCTTCAGCATGAAGAAGAAGCAACTGAAGAGAAATAACATGATACAGGGTTATAAAACCATGAATTGGGTGCAATATAGAGCTACTATGTGCTAATTTTCCTAATAGAAAGACTATTATATCTTTAATGAAATTATTAAGCCAGAGCTTAAAGTCATCTCAAAAAAAGATACCTTTTTGTAGTGTATATAATTGAGGGACTCCTGACAATGAGAGTATTATCCCATGCAAAACTCTAAATGGATTCATAAAGCAATTAGGTAAATGAAAAACTTCTATGAAGGATTATTTAACAGAAGGGTACAGACACAATACTTATCTGAGGAAAACCCATAACCACTGGCTGCTGGAACACGGAAGGATATAATTAAGGAAGGATCATTCCTACTTGATTTCTCATAATCTTCAAGTGTTCATGACTGACCACATCCAGAAACTGGATACAGGGCTAGAGACACTTTCTGTCCCACCCAGGACAGCTGTTCTCATATGCAACACCAAATAAGTGTAAGTAATTTATATTGCTGTTAAAACATCTATTTTGTAATACTGCCAAATAATGGCAATATTTTCCTCCCAACCTCCTGTAGGTTTAAAAAAATTCTATATGGATAGGTTCTAGAAAGGAGAGGGAGACAGAAAGCATGAAGTGGTGGGGTAGCTGAAATAGGGCTTGCTTTCAAGGCAAATGACCCTACAAGAGACAAAAATATTTCCTATGGCTAGTTGACTTAATCAAGGGGTTTTTTGCATCCTTTTCAGAGATTTTTTATACTTTATAACCACTGTTTAAAAATACATATGATGTAGGCATGAATGGATGTGTCTGCAGCAGATACACAAAATATAAGGATTGACCATTTTCCTATGCCTGTGTTAAAGCACATTAACAACAACAAACAAACCTGCATTCAGCACAATGTAGGTTATACAGATGTACATACATTAGGAGGAAACATTTATCCATCCCACTGTTTCTGCCTCTGCTCACTCACGTCATGCTCCTAAGTCCTTTTACCTTCTGTTTAGGACAGTTTATTTGGGTATTTGTAAAAGAAAAATACTTTAACAGGGGAAAGAAGTTATCTGGAGTCAAAATGACAGACACGAAAACACAGCACTCCAGCTTTGACATAAGAGGATGCCATGAAAACTTTACATTTTCACTAGTACTTGTGTAGTGATAAAGTAGGGGGAGGACCTAACTACAAAGCATACCTGGGAGGGTGAGGCCTTTCACACCAATTGCATATGCACAGAAACCACGGTACTGGGTCAGCAATTGATCAAAATTGTCAGTAGTCTCTGGAAAAAGCCATTCTTGGTTCTCGAAATCAGAAACATTCACTGTGGTTCCTAAGAAAGGGTTTAACAAAGGATCTCAGCAACAAAGCATCAGATGTTTAAAGTATAATGTTACAGGATGACCATAGTACTGTGGTCTTCACAGATGACCTGCAGTACCAAGATCCCAAAAATCCAAACTTTAGCCCTGCCTTAGGAGAGATCCTATTGAAAAATCAGTTCTGTGGGGGCCTTTGTTAGCATTAATTTTCTCTGGAAACAGGGGACAACAACAGAAAGGTAATATCTTATTCTTCTGTTTTGTTGTCACCCACTCACACATCACAAATCCCCTGGAGTACAACTTGGTTACTAGGGATACCATCTTACACACATCTTTGGTTCTGGTAACCAAAGAATCACTACATTAGCTTTTTTCCCTCTTCATTTCAGAAGCTCTGAAAGGTATAAGAAGACATAAACAAACTTAATAAATAAATAAATAAAAAGTAGGAATATTCTCTGATCATTCTGCCATTTTTATACAATATAATTGTACACAGTAGCTATATTTTAATTTTATATATAAAAATAAAAGCCCAAACTACACTACATGAAGAACAAATCTACACACTTCAAGACTCATTTTAATTTACTGTGCAAATTCTGATTATTAAAAAATCAATGTGTAGCACCTTCTATAAATAAAGTTCAAACCACAAAATCCTGGAAAATGAAGGAAAACAAAAAAGTATTAACTTTCAGTACCCATGGTTTCTTCTATCCTTTCCTTATCAGTTTTCACAGTCACTCCTTCCAGAAGAGATGTTAGGACTTCCTCAGGAAAAAGCTGTGAATGGATTTCCAAGAACTGTTGCAGATTGTTAGTCATATTTGTGAGGAAGCTTAGCAGTAGCATCTCATCCTGAAAGCCGGTCCAGAGGTTAGAGAGTGCAACAAAGAGAGGCTGGAAAATAAAGAAAATAATCTGAAATCCAGAATTTGTTTATGTCTGCAACGTAACCCAAGTGCTGTGCACAACAATCCCTGCTATGAACAAAGTGGGGCTTGTATCCAAGGCCTTCAGCACCTGGAAATTCCAGGGGAATTCCTAGGATTTGTAAGAGGAGCTCCCCTCACATATGCCCAAAGCACATATGTCCACCAGGTAGGCCTGTAGGCCACAATGGTACTTTTCTACATTTTACTCCAAAGCCTTTCCTAAATCTGTTTTTCTGAGACCATGCTTGGAATTGAGCTCTTCACTGACAATCTACTTCTATAACTGAACACAAGTTGCACAGGAATAAGAAGGATCAGAAGAAACACACCTGTTCAACTACCAAATCAAGTAAAACCACACCTGTATGGACAAATCAGCAGGTTCTGTTATTTTGTCTGCCCTGCTTCCAGATTGACTTGGTACCACAGCCCCCAGGCCATCATGTATGTCAAATTAATGGTGTGAAAGCCTCTCCAGAGTGGTATGGGATTCAGGATGGAACTGGAAGCTGCCATCCCCAGCAGCAATGCTGACATACACGTGTACACACACGGAGAAGAGGCCTACAAGCTTCAAGTACAAATGCTGATTTCAACGACAGTGACATAAACCATGCCCTGTTACATCTGAACACACAGACCATTTACAGGAAAAGATTCAACAATTCTGAAAAGTATGCTAACATTAGATTTTATGCAGGTTAACAACATTACTATAAAAACAGCCGAAGGAGTGAGCTCTGGAATTCATCTGCATCACTAATGCTGTGGAAATGTTATGGTTACAAAAATGGAAGAAACTAAAGGAAAGGCAGCAAGATAAAAATCGTTCTTACTAGAATAAACAAAGAATATTAATGAAATCTACTATGGTTCCTAAATCAACTGTTTACAACATACATAGGCCTTATCCTACAGTTTTTAAATGGCAGAATGTACTGCTTCTTTACATTCCTGCAGGATCCAGCTTCTCAGCAACTAGCCAAAACCAAAATGAACTATTTGATGGTGCTGTAATAGGGAAACCTCTGCCTGCAAAAGACCTGAAATCAAAAGATATTACATATTCTGTCTGCAGCAGAGAATAAAATTTTCTTCAAGAGAGAAGAAAATCTAGGAAGGAAGCAGACAACAGCAGAGAGCTTCAAGGGAAATGGGTAGTAATGTGAGTAGCAGTCACTTAAACCCCACAAAGATGAAAAAAGCCTGAACTGAGCAGCTGGAACAGGGGGAAAATGTTTTCCAAATGATAACATCTGTCTTACAAAATCACAAGCATGCATAAACTGAAGCATCAGATCACATGTGAGATGTAGCTGGGTCCAAATGCAGTTCCCGTAAGTTTCCAGCTCAGATGCTGTTACAGGAAGTGTAAAAAAATAGTCCTTAGTAGGTGCTGGGGGCATGGTCTTCCTTCCTCCACATTAGACTTTATTTTGCTTTCCCCTTATTTGTTTAGAAGGATGAAATACAACCTAATATCCGTATGAACTGCATGCTAATTCAGCAGCTAACTACAAGGAATTACAATGACAAGACATATCACACAAATTACTGAATTCTTCCATGGGAAGCAAATTAAATGAAGCTGGGTTTTGACATATTTCTCTCCCATTTCCTTTATACTATGCCATCATAATAATCCCAGGTTTTCATAGGCTCATCAAGCACCCTCCTTTACAATACCTGCAGTTCACATCACTCTTCCCCTCCTCCTCCAACACCTCCCTCCCATGTCCTATAGCTCCTACATAAGGGTGAAACAGTAGAATCATAGGATGATTTAGGTTGGAAGGGACATTAAGATCATGTCATTCCAACCCCCCTGCATGGGCAGGGACACCTTCCACTAGCCAGCTTACAAAGAGCCCCATCCAGCCTGGCCTTGAACACCTCCAGGGATGGGACATCCACAATTTCTCCGGGCAACCTGTTCTAGTGTCCCATCACCCTCTCAGTAAGGAATTTCTCCCTGATCTCTAACCTAAATCTACCCTCTTCCAGTATAAAGCCATTACCTCTCATCTTATCACTACATGCCCTTGTAAAAGGTCCCTCTCCAGCTTTCCTGTAGCCCCTTCAGGTAGTGGAAGGTGCTATAAGGTCTCCCCAGAGCTTTCTCTTCTCCAGGCTAAACAACCCTAACTCTCAGCCCAGTACAGAACAGTATATTAGTTTGGAACATCAGCTGTGAAGAGGAACTTAGCAGCTTGCTGGGCAGACAGCATGCAAAACAGCAGGTACCTGTAGCATTCCCTTTCCAGGCTTGATCTTAGGAAGACTCCAATTGTCTCTCTCTGGTTGCTTGCATTTCACTAAACTTGCAGAAAATAACACATTTTGTGATCTCCAGACTGAAAAATATGACCAAACTGGACAACAGGTTCCAAAGCTATTGGGAGGGGCAAAGAGGCTGAAATCCCCATCACAGAAACCTGATTTCTTTTAAAAAATTATATCAAGAAGTCGAACTGTAATTACAGGAATTTGCATTTGAAGGGACTTGAAAAGAATCACACTCTGGTGTGCTGCTCTCTGTCATCATTATCTTACTATTTCTGCAAGGAGCAGGTGAGAATATTTACACAAAACAGGAAAATGTCACTAGAAATATTAGAAAAAAAAAGCTAGAAATACTGACAATTACTCAAGACACTTACAGGAAAATACAATTTAATTCCTTCTCTCCCTTTTTGTACCTTGCTTTTCTTTTACCTTGAGATCAAGTCCTTTAGTTTAGTTGCCCCTTCAATAATCACAGATGCTATTATAATAGCAAGAGAATAATGTAGCCTTTTTCTTAACACAAACTATGCAAAAAATACACCAGAAAAGTATTTTGTAATACTTTAATAATTTTTAATAATTTAGAATAAATAGGTTTTTCCATCCAAAATACTTACAAAAACTTCTTTGGTATCTATGGCAACCCTGTCCCGCACTGTGTTTTTCAACTGCTCCATCGTCGCTGCAAACTCCACATTCATCTTTTCAACTTCTTGAGCACTTGTAATTGCATCAGACTGGAAAGAGAACTTACTTTAGGTTAAAAGTATGACAGTAAAAAAATCAAGTATTTACTAGTAAGTATCTACTTGGATCTCTTCATTCAACTATTTTCAGACAACTGTTTCAAGGAACAAAATGCCCCCTAACTTTCCACAAAATGTCTTCTTTCTTAAGTGTTCAGGTATAAAACCAGGCACTTGTCTCAAACATGTATCAGCAATTCTTACAGAAAAGCTCTACGTTTTTACAATTAAGGGAACTGGAGGAAATATTTTTCCAAACTTTATGATCTACAGAAAAAAGTAGTAAACCCCTGCAGTTTCTCAAAAGACAAATGAAAATGTCTTCATAAACGAAACAAGTTTCAAGAACTTAAATTCTTCAAAGTCTTCAAAGACTTCTGATTACTCCATATGTGTTGGGGATGCTACAGACTAAAACTGAGATAATTCATAGATTAAACAAGGAGATTTTTTTCTCTCATGCCTTTTAGGGCAGTATCAGTATGCAAACAAGTGAACAGTCCAACTTTTAAAGTCCTTTTTAATGAAATTAAACCAAAGGAGGAGACCTCCAGAAATTAAGTGGTACTACTGTCACACTACAGCAAACAATTAATCCATTTTGTCTTTCACCTGACAGTAGCCAAATCCAGCAACACAGACACAAAGCTCAATACAACAGAAGAAGCAGGTTCTCATATATACAGATAAATTTTATTTCATATATTTCTAAATAATTTTTCTTGTATTTCTGTCCTGTACAAGTAGGTAACTTGAATATATTCCATCTGTAATAAAAACCCACAGGATAAAACATGATGGTATCTCACCAGAAGGATACAAAGGAAGGCTTCATATTGTCTCACATTGAACAGTGCTTCTCTTAATTTCAAAGAACTAAGCTCCATACATCTGTGTACATCTTCCTGCATGCATTCCAACAGAGCTGTGTACTGGTGGGCTAGCATATGGCAAGTATTGAGATCTTCATCCACAGCCTGTGTAGCTAAAGGAATGGCTTCATTCAGAATGGCTGGCACTATTGGAATAGAATATATATGAGATACATATAAAAATAACTATTTAAATAATAAGCAAATGGTTGAAGTGCACTAATTGAGCAAAGTAAGCATTCCAATAAAATTCCAATTGCTAAATTTCGTCCTTATATTCATGCATTTCCGAATATTTGCGTACTAGGTTCAATCACTGTATCTTCCTGGTTCAGAATTACAGGTGTGGAAATATCACAGTCAAGGCTGTGAGAAAACTCACTTTACAGTAGATACATTTCACTTGCTACTACTGACATGGGTTTCCTCAGAGACTTCAGGCAATCTGCACCATTTTCAATTCTCAGTTTCCTCACTGGTAAAATACTAAGTAACAGGCCTCCCATTTCCTGGGCACTTTGAGACCTAATGATGCTCTAAGAATGAGACAAAGATTATTAAAAAAAAGATAGAGACTACATGAAGAAATCACAGAATCTTAGGGGTTGGAAGGGACCTTGAAAGATCATCCAGTCCAACCCCCCTGCCAGAGCAGGGTCACCCAGAGCACATCACACAGGAACGTGTCCAGGCGGGTTTTGAATGTCTCCAGCGAAGGAGACTCCACAGCCTCTCTGGGCAGCCTGTTCCAGTGCTCTGTCACTCTCACAGCAAAGAAGTTTTTTCTGATGTTTACGTGGAACCTCCCATGTTCCAGTTTGCACCCATTGCCCCATGTCCTATCACTGGACATCACTGTAAAAAGCCTGGCTCTGTCCTCCTGACACTCGCCCTTAACGTATTTGTAAACATTGATGAGGTCGCCCCTCAGTCTCCTCCTCTCCAAGCTAAAGAGACCCAGCTCCTTCAGCCTTTCCTCATAAGGGAGATGTTCCACTCCATCATTTTTGTGGCTCTGTGTTGGACTCTTTCAAGCAGTTCCCTGTCCTTCTTGAACTGAGGGGCCCAGACCTGGGCCTATGAAACTGAAATATGAAAACTGAACTAAAATATGCCTATGTAGTTATTAAAACTCTGCATTAGAACTTAAACCCCCCATAAATTGCCCTGAATGGAACAGGTCAATAAAACATATTTTAGCCAATATAAAACATACTATAAATAACATTTTCTTTTTCTTCAAAATTTGATTATTGACAGCAGACAATCATCACACTGAATGTTTTGATATTTTTGTTATTTAAGCAGACACCTGTGCAAGGAAAGAGGATAAGAAGGCCCAGCCACTTTCTTTAAGTGCAGAACACAGCCCCTTGTTGCATGAGTTGAACTTTCAATACTAGCAACGTCAGTAAGCAACGGTGAGGTGATCAGACTGGAGCTATGTCTACTCCAAACCCTCTGAGCTCAGAAAGACTAGATTTAACAAAGCTGGAATGGGAAGTAAATTTGCACAGGTATTACACATGGTCTAACCACAGGTGGAGAAAGTTTAGCACTTGGCTGATGTACTTTTTTGGAAGCAGAGTGAAAAGCCAAGGCAGAGCTCTCTCCCAGCAAAACTGCTGCTAACAGTTAAATTAAGGCTTTAGCAGTCTAATTACTGGTCTTAAGCATGAAAAGATCCATTTTATCTCCTGACCTAAGAGCATTCATGCTGTGTTTTTTCCATCTGTTAAAATATTATATGTAAACAGTGCAAAAAAGTCAGTATTACAGTAAAGTAACAAATGTAACAGGATTAATAATCGTATTATCTGTTTTAATCAACTACAAAACCCACAGATACTACGTTGATAAAAACCACAACATGTTGTAAATCATGCCTTTTGTATAACTATAGTAGTTGAATGCTCATTGACATTGTAACCCAGGCCCAGTGAACCTAGAATAGAGCCAGCCACAACACAGAAAGGTGACACTTGTGGGAAAGCATACATTATAAAAACAGAAAACCAACAAATTCTTGCGCAGCATGTGAGAAAAAAAATAATAAAAAAATCTAGAAAGTTGCTTACTTCTTTCTCTGATGTGATAGGTGTATTTTTTCCTACTTACACTTGCTTTACTTAAAATACTGTCTAACAAAGCAATGCTTTGTTTTCCAAAAAAGCCCAATTTTCTTATCAAGAGAGGTATGTGCTGTAGCCTTTACTCCAGAAACTTTGTTTTTTTTTAAAATAAAAGGGTTTTCCCTAAAATTGGGCTGCAGACCTTTCTTACAAAGAGGTCTCCATGCTGAGCTACAATACTACATCCATATTCGCACAACCAGTCATTTGTTTGATTATTAATTGAAAACTTACCAGAAATAGTATGGCTTTGGGGGAAAAGAGAAAATAAGATGAATAGTAAAGTCTTGCCCTATACTCTGAATACAGCTTTTGGAAAATCCCAGGATAGCCATTGACATTTTTTGTTTATTAAAGAAGCAGAAAGATTCAAAATGGAAAAGATTTTTGAAAATATGCTACAGCTCTGAAGAGGTTACTCTAAGTAAATTACCAGAATACAGAGGGACAAGGAGTTACTTGAGAGAGTCCAACAGAGGCTATGAGGATGATTAAGGGATGGGAACACCTGTCTTCTGAGGAAAGGCTGAGAGACCTGGGGCTGTTTAGTCTAGAGAAGACTGAGAGGGGATCTTAAATAATATACATACCTGAAGGGTGGGTGTGAAGAAGGAGAGGCCTCTTTTCAGTCATGCCTTGTGATAGGACGAGGGGCAGTGGATGCAAACTAGAACACAGGAAGTTCCACCTCAACATGGGGAGAAACTTCTTTACTGTGAGGGTTACAGAGCACTGGGACAGGCGGACCAGAGAGGTTGTGGAGTCTCCTTCTCTGGAGACTTTCAAGACTCATCTGGATGCATTTCTATGTGACCTGCCCTACATTCTCTGGTGATCCTGCTCTGGCAGGGGGGTTGGACTCGATGATGTCCAGAGGCCACTTCAACCCAAAACATTCTTTGATTTTGTGATTCTGTGATACAGGTAATGCCCCACCAACTTTTATCACTTCTCATCACACATACTCAACAGAAAATTGTAATTAGATTGATAATGTCCTTTCAAGATTTTATTTAACTGCTTTTAAAGGCAAACATTACATGTTTAATTCACTTAATGGCAAGAGATCAGGGAACAAGTTATCATGAGATAAATTAGTGCATGAATTTAATACATATAATCCTTCCACATCAATCACACAGGGCTTGTTCCGAGCTAAAAAGAAGCAGCCTACATGGAAATGCATAGTTGATAACAAATATGTACTTTCCCTTCAGGTTTACTGACACTGAGTCAAAGCTGTTTACCTACAGAGATATTACTGGAGCTGCCTCAGTGAAGAGGCCAGGAAGAATAAATTTGGAATACACAGTTCAAGTGCAGTTGTCTACTTACAGTCATCAATTTTGCGTCCTCCTTTCCTGCATTCCTTGTTGTACAACCGAATTCCTGTGACTAGCATGGTAAAATTTTTCAGCTGTTCCTCTTTGTTCTTCTTACTGAGTGAGATGAAAGCAATCATCTCTGTCAGGGGGAATATACTCTGCAGGGCAGCTATAAGCATTGAGGGAACAGAAAAGAAAATCATCAGACAAGCAAAAATACCCTCTCCTGAGCAACTGCAAAAAGTAGGAAAGCCACAGCAAATTTAGACTTCAATGCTAAGCAATGACAGTTTGGGTAGCAAACATTCATCACAGTTTACCACATCTGTATCAGCAAAGGGGAGGTGAAAATTTATTTTTAATTTATCTTATTTCACAGCTGGGAGTTAGTTTACTGACCTGTAACCTCCCTGACAACCTCAATATCTGTTGGTGATCCCAGGCCAGAGCTCAGCAGCACATAGCTAATGATCTTCTGATACATATTCTCCATTTCTTTTTGCATACGGGGACGACTACCTGTGATGTCTCTGACCAGAGGAGCCAGCCTTCCCTCCAGAACACGGCGCTGCTCGCTGAGTAATTCAGCTAGGAAAGAAGGACAGTTAGAAAGTACTACCTAAAATACTTGGAATGTGGGTTATACAGAGGGTGCAATTCATTTCCCCAGTCAGGGGACCAACTTCAAGTTTCTGAAGCACAGATATGTGAAAGAGATATTCAGTGTACCACACCATTCTAATTAACAACAGTGGAGTAAAACATTAACACAATTAGCATGATTAACATCAATTAGTAGAGTCCAGAGAACTATTCAGGCCAGGCTGGATGGGACTCTGAGCAGCCTGATCTAGTGGGAGGTGCACCTGCCCATGCAGGGGAGTTGGAACTCGATCTTTAAGGTCCCTTCCAACTCTAACCATTCTATGATTCTATGAAGTGAAGCAGCAAGTCCCTGGTTCTCTGGACTCCTCTGACTGCAGTAGGACCGAACACACAGACACATATTTCATACACACTTGAAGTTACATGCTAACGTCGAAACACAACCCAGGATCTCTGGGTTTTAACACCTATATCTATGATCTTGATAAGGAGATAGAATGCACCCTTAGTAAGTTTGCAGACAACACTAAGTTGGGAGGGAGTGTTGATCTGCCTGAGGGTAGGGAGGCTCTACAGAGAGACTTGGACAGACTAGATCGATGGGCTGAGGTCAGTTGTATGAAGTTCAACAAGGCCAAGTGCCAGGTCTTGCACTTGGGCCACAACAACCCCATGCAACGCTACAGGCTGGGGGAAGAGTGGCTGGAGAGCTGCCCAGCAGAAAGGGACTTGGGTATTCTGACTGATAGGCAGCTGAATACAAGCCAAGATTGTGCCCAGGTGGTCGAGAAGGCCAGTGGCATCCTGGCCTGATTAGCAATAGTGTGGCTAGCAGGACCAGGGAGGTGACTGTCCCTCTATACTCAGCATTGGTGAGGCCACACCTCAAATACTATGCCTAGATGTGGTGCTTGGGAATATGGTGTAGTGCTGGACTTGGTAGAGTAGGGTTAATGGTTGGACTGGATGATCTTAAAGGTCTTTTCCAACCTAAGTGATTCTATGACTCTATGATTCTATGACCTCAGGGTCTTACTGGATTTACTGAGCTTACTGAGTCCAGAAGACTCTGAAGCAGCTCCCTAGTGTTATTTTTTGTTTTAATCCATGCTAACAAGAAAATATTTTCATGATCTACCCAGACAGAAATGTGTATTTTTCTGTCTTCTCTTGTTGTGTCTGGTGTCCCAGCCAGCTCTCACTGTCCCATTGAGATCTGAAGTTACACAGACATTCACATATCATTTTTATTCCACACTCCCATTTGCAGATCATATGAAGTTACCACTGATTAAACCAAAGCATACCCAGTTATAACTGCAACTGATTGTTCAAGATATCTTGAATATCTTACTATATCCATGCCAAAGCACCATCAGCATCCACTATATAGTGGATTTCTCCAGGAATTTTTATTTTGCTTTACTGCCAGCAGTCAGTAACAGGAAAAATTATTAGCCCTACAGAGCGGGATATTAAATCCTAAACTCAAAATCAAATTATTCTATGAAAATATTTATTTATATTGAAATTACCTCGGTTTGCATAGTTCATGTCAAAGTAAACTTGCATCTTAATTGTGCTCAGGGAAGGGTTTGTTGTGTCAAGCAGCCTGGTAACACAGATCTAAGCAGAGTGACAGAAAAGTGAGTTATTTCTCCTCACAGGGTAACGTCTGAACTGACAAGGACTATGCTACAGGTTTCACAACCACAGCAGAACCCCCTCCCTTCCATTTTCTTGATATACTATGAACACTGTGAAGTATAAAGGCACTTTTTTTACATGAGGAAAGGCATAGTCCAGCCTTTAGTTACAGAACCATGACAATAAAGTACCATTACAATTTTAAAAATTTTAGTTACAGGAACAGATAGCAAACAATGCTAGAGTCCTAGCAAAGTCCTGACTCTGAAGATCATAGCAGAATTACCTGGATAAGATTTTGCACGTCTGTTTTTGTAAGGACTTGCTCCACATTAAAGTCATTTACTGGATCTAAAACAACAGCTTTCACCTAAAGATTGCCAAAAGAAAGGTGTTAATTTCTATCTCAACATACATTCTTTGCAACTAAACTTTCATTCTCTAAGTAAAATTTTATAGAAATCCATTACGGTCCATACACTGACTTCTCAGGTGGTTTTGTATCCATCAGTATCAATGTTTATAATCTGGATAAAAAATTCATAGTATTCTGCATACAGAGACATATGTGCATGTTTGCAAGTGGTATGCATGCTAGGTATCTTGCTGGTCACATGCAAAGGTTTTTTACCCATTAATATTGTCATGCTTAATTGATTAATACTGCTTTTGTATTTTTAATGCATGTATTTTTTAAGGCCACAGCATCACTTTTATGAAAAAAAAATGGCAGACTAACAGTACTGCTGTGAATCTTGTATGTTCATACAGAATTTTATCAAGAGCCGATTCTGTTCTTATACCCCTGGTACAGAAAAAATCCAGCTCCATCTTTCTGCAGGTGCATTCAGACTATATATTCTGCAGTGGTGCTGTGTCTCCCAAGAGGAGATACCAAAGTGTATAATGCTTCCTAGGATACTTGCGTTGCCTACTACAGACAACCCTGAGAAGGATTAAATTTTGGTTTTAGTTCAAGTGGGATCCAAGCCCACTCCTTCAACTACTTACGCCCTACTACACTACCTGGCCCTGCCAAACAGGGAAACCAAAAGAATACATTACAATAGAGGGGAGAGATAAATACTTTCCCAGGTTTTTAGGACCCTATACTGAATATAACTGCCTCTTTAAACCTTCCCAGTGCGGGCAGTCAGAAACCGAGATGTTTCCCAGCTCAAGTCACCCCTGAAAGCCTCAGCTGCTGCCACCCCAGCCAGGGCAGCCTGTGCTGGAGATGCCGTTTGAAATCTGTTGACTTTTAAGACCAAATGAATGATTTCTGTCCTTGCTTCAAATCATGCAGGCCAAGCAGTGTCAGTCAGTGGCTTCGGAGGAACCACTCACTGTCTGCAAAATTGACCCTCAGCTTCACAAAAGCCTTAAAAAACTGGTTTGAGCTGCCAAGCTGCGGGTGCTCAGGCTGGAAACTTCCGATCTGCGTGCCCTCTGTACACAATTTATCTTAGTCCTTTACAGACGGAATCTGAACGTGACCGGGAAAACACGCTCAGACGCAGCAACAGCAAACAGCCCCACCCTGAAGGCTGAATTTGCACTTACCACGAACGCTACCAAGGTTTCAGAAACCGTTTGCCCCTGGGCAGCACATTCCTGCCCAACCTCCCGGATGATTTTCTTGATGACGCCTTCGTCCTGCTGGCGCGCCATGCTGGGCAGACCAGCCGCCTGAAGGCGAGCGGGCTACGGGAGAAAGCTCCGGGCGCGCCTTTCCAGGCTGCTCCTGCGGCGGCGGGGGGGGGTGTCCTCCCCTCCCCCGGCCTGCAGGCCCCCGTGCCCGCCGCTCGTCGGGCGCTCCCACCCCACAAACTGGGCTCCCCACAAACGTCCCGCTCCCCGCGGCCTCCCGGGCCCGGCCGGCGCGGCGCGTTGCCATGGGGACGGGGCCTGGGCGGGCGGGCCTGCCCCGCCGAGCTGCGCGCCGAGAAGGGCCCGTTGACACAGCACAGGGACGCGTAGAGGTGCCTTCTTATGGGTCGTGCCGGTAATCGTTCGGCATCCTGTTTTGATTTATTCCTCCCCCCTCTCCCCGCCGCTGTTCCTCGAAGTCGGTGATTTCCCCCGTTACCGACATCCCAGCTCCGTCCTGTGAGGTGTGTTCCCCTGATTCCTGTTAAAATGGGAAACGTGTTCACCCGATTCGTGTTAAAATGGACAATCACAGGGTGTACAAGAATCTTTTATGGAACACTGTTAGCGTCACAGAATGAAGAATAATCCTTTCTATATAGTATCTTTGCGTGTGCTGCCTGCTTTTGTATAGGGCACAAATACCCTGCTTGCATTGCATATTGCTCTTGTGTATCTTCTGCTTGCGTTGCATGAGATTTTTGTGTTGTGTAGCAGACATTGGGCAAACATCTTAAAGTTATTTTTTAGCATAGACCGGCTTTCTTGTAAAACAATGACAATGGTATAAAACAGATTCTTGGAAATGATTAACATAAGCCAGCCCTTTTCTCAAAATAGTAATGCATATGTATTAGTCAAAAAGGATAAAAACTGAGAGATGAAGCTGTTTGGGGCACGTCTTGGCGGAGCGGAGACTCCCGGCGCGCCCAGCGCTGTTTGCTTCCCTTCGCTTAATAAATTACTAATTTGAATAAAGATCCCACTTGGGAACGAGTCATTTATCACAGTTCCTTTTCTGTATGTACTTTGTGCATAACCACGGTGGAAAGGTTTAAACCTCTCTGGTTAGAGTGTGTCCCCATGCTGCCAGTATACTTAACATAAGCCATTCTGGGGTTCTTTGACCACAAATGAGGAGGAACAGCATGGCCACGGTCTGGAGCAGTAACAGGAACACTTCAGCGCTGCAACTTGCCACCTGGTGTCAGAAGCTGGATGTCTTGCTGGGGCCAGAAGTAGGATGCCTTGCTGGGGCCAGCAGCTGCCATCATCTGGCAGGGTGCTGCCAAAGAGAGGAGAGGAAACGGTCTCGGCAGGGGAAACGCGAAGGTGGCAGCATTTAAAAGGAAGGAAAAATCCATCATGACCTGATTCTGTATTTCGTATTGTCACTGTCGATGGATTCCTGGGCTAATGGGCCATGAAATTTAGTTAAAGTCATAGGTGTAGCTGCAACTAGAGGTAGTTTGGCCATATCTGACCGACTCACCTTTAAGGTGTTCTGAAGACTTTTGGTCAGGTCACTTGGATTCACATCACAGGACACAGGCTTTAAAAAAGCCCTTTTTACTGGACTGCCTGTTGGCCTGTACCAGTTATTTATCTGATGCCTCGCAGAAGATGGTATTTTATCCCATCCAGGTTCACGTGTTTGAAGGTAGCATTTCAATAAGTCATTAGCTCTTTCCACTACTCCGTTTGCTTAGTGTGTGGAAAATCCATGTAATACCTCCCTTTCTAGCTTAGTCGTGCACTGTGATACTGGTAAAGTGTGATCCATTGTCACTTCGTATGTAGTCTGGGGTAGGGAGAGTAGTAAACCATAGCCAAAGACCTGCAATGGTAGTTTTAGCATCAGCATGTCTGCTTTTAAAGACAACTCATAATCCAGATACCACTTCTACACCTGTCACTATGTGCTTATAACCACTCGATTTCTCAGAGGTCCTACATAATCGACCTGGCAGGTAGATCACAAAGCTTTGTCATCCTTGGTATGTGGCGTCTGGTCTGGGTGATTTTGCAAAACTGTTCATTGGCAGTGAGGGCATTGTGTAAGAATTTCTTTACACATTTGTCTAGTTAGTGGCCAGCCTCTGCTTTGACCTGCAAAAAATGAAGCTTCTTGTCCTGTATGTCCTAATTTACAGTGTAGCCATTCACCTAATTGATACCAATGTTGTAGAGCTTCTAAATGATCAATTTTTACCTTTCTAATTTTCATTATCTGATCTACTTTAGTGTTCCAGTATGTCTGTAAGGCCTGATTGCCACCCTGTGCTTTGACCCATCCTATTTGTAGTGGTCGAAGCTGTGCTTGTGATGATAGCCATTCCCAATCTTCTTTCTGCCAGATTTCTTTCCCATTTACCTGCCAATCTAATGCTTCCCATTGGCATAGCTATGGTGTGGCATCTGCCCAGGCAGCATAGGAATCAACATTTATTACTTTTGCCTTTTGCTTTACTGCAAGTAAGAAAGCCTGTGCAATCTGACCTGTGCAATCCCTTCTACTATTTCAGCACCTGGTTCTATATTGAGAACTGCTGCTCTGTACCTCCATTTGCCAATAATGCCTTTAGCTGAGGCATCAGTGAACATCCTTGACTTCTGATCCTTGTGTCAATGCTGGAGTGCCCAATATAGGACTAGGCTTACAGGGATGCTGCAAAGCCAGTGCCTCAGGGGTCACTGATATTTGTAATTTAGTATCTCTGTTGGTTCTTCTGTTGTATTCATCTGATCCACCATTCCTGAAATATATGTGTACTGTTTGTGCACAGTTGGGTTTTGTGCAGCTCCAGCTGGCAGAGCACTGCCTTTCTTGACATTGGCTACCAAACTGCAGGGTTCTTGAACTTGCACTAATTGATGTTGGTGAATTTTCTCTACCTGTTTGAGAGCTCAGGTTGGGGATAATTAACCCTTTTCCCAGTCAGTGTATCCCATCTCAGTATCTTTGAATGCTGCAGAACTAAATCCTAATGGTCTTTTGGGTCCACGAGGACCTTTCTGAAACAGATCACAGTAAGTTCCATGTTCACCAAAGCCACATTCAGCTGTTACGGGATCACTAGCATGAGCAAGCCCAAGCAATTGGTATGCTTGTAGGTCTTCTGTTAGTGTTTGTAAGGCTTGTTCATGGATATACAGCCAATTCCATGTCTGTTTTTTTTCCTTAATAGTGAGTATAATGGTCTGGCTATTACAGAAAACCCAGGGACACGTTTTCTGCAGTATCCCCATCGTACTCGTCATTTGCCGCAGTGCCTTTTTTGTACTAGGAGTTGAGATAGTACCTCATTTTATAATGCTGTCTTCTGGAATTGCAGTTTGACCAGCAGTCCCCCAAGTTGGTAGGAATGTTCCTTCTCTAGCTGCTTTTGCAGGGTGGCAGTGAGGGTGGTTGTGCTGGGAACAGGGGCTGCGAGCCGCCCTTGAGTCGCCGATAGTCAATAGTTGGGCGCCATCTGCTGTCCCCGTTCCGGGCTGGCCAGACGGAGGAATCCAAAGGTGAACCTACTCTATAAATAATGCCCTTTAAAAAACCTAAATCCTTAATGACTTTGTTGAAAAAGAACTCAGAATCTCAGAACGACCTGATTGTTTTGCGCAAGATGTACTCTGTGTATATGTCCAAGTTAAAATTGTAGTTGCAAAGGCACAGAATGAGGACCACAGCTGGCACTGAGCAAGGACATCCTGGAATAAATGGGCCTGGAAGAAGGCAATTAATGAGAGGTTTTAAGGGTGTCTCATCTAAAGCACCAACTTGGCAGAGAAAACTTGACGTCTATATGGATAACTGGACCTGAGGAATGCAGGAGGTGATAAAGAAGAACCAAACTCAAGAAGATTAGCTGCTGAAACCAGTCTTGGGCAGTTGGAGCTATAGAACTTGTGATATTGTGTCCTTTAGGTGAAATTAGCTCATTATAATGCCATTATAATACTAAAAAACAACCCCCCAGGTCAAAAAGACCCCTGCCCAGGTGAAGACCCTTCCCCTGAGCATGCGTGATTGCAGAAATGGTGATGTAACCGTATTAGATGTAAATCAATAACTAATCATTGTAAGGAGGATGGATTTGGAAGTTTCCTGCACTTGCTGCAGCTGAGAGGGAGGCAGCAGCAGGAGGAACAATCTCCACACAGCCCGCAGTCACAGCACTCGCCGTAGAAGCGGCAGTGTCGGTGTTTGCTGTTTGAGAGAAGCAGGAGCTGGCAGAGGATGCCATTCATCCTCCTTATAATTGTCCTCCTCCTCCTTGGGGGGATGTCCCAGTCCTCTGCTCCTGTTACTAATTGTTGGAATTCCTTAACATCTAGGGGATTAGGGGCTCTCAGCATCATTAATTCCGCTGTCTTCTCCAATCATTTATACTTTAAATTTTTTCAGTTCTGGTTTTAATCATTCAGTTTACCAACTTTGGCAACATCTCTGTTTGTTTTGAATCATTAACTGCTTTAGAGCTTGTTCTTCACATTGTTCTACCTTATTATTCAAATAATGAACTGACTGTAGTGTTTGTTCTCTCCATTGCCATGCAGCTTTTAAGCACATTCCTAACACATCACAGGTGATACCCTTTGTATCTTTTAACTCTGTTTTTATCTGTTTTGGCTTGAATGCTCTCCCAGTCCCACCAACTGGCTCCTGTCCAATGCTTGTTATGTTCAAGATGTATATTATGCCTCTTTAGATACTCTGTTAAGCCTGTCACTTGTTTTTCAATGCTGCCTGCCATTGTGATCCTGACCCTGCTTGGTGTGCTAATTGACCCTGAACCAGGCAAGGTAGCAGATGAGATGTATATGCACAAGACAAGATTTATTGCAAATAGCACTAGAGTCTTACTGACTGAATTAAAAAAAGGCATAAATCAGAGTACATGAATGTTGGGATGCTGGGGTAGCAAAACAAGATGTACAAGTGACAAAACAAGGTATTTTAACAATAAAATAGACAACTAATAGTCAGTTAGTTGGCAAAGGTTAGCCATTTGAATGCTAGCAACTTCCTTATTAATAGGCCTTAGATTTGATCTAAAACAATCCTTAAATTAATACCTAGGCAATGTGATAATACAACTGCAATCTTTTATCTTTAAAAGGATCCTAAGTCTTACAGCTTCAAGGCTTAAATGTTAAAGCTTTTCTTAAGATTTAAAGCTAGCTAATGAAGATCTAGGTAAGAATTCATGTATAGGGATGTGATATTTCTTACTATTTATTTGGCTACAGCTGGGTGTCCCTTTCTGTCAACTTCTTGAGGAGTAACCACTCAAGCAGGCATCCCCACTGGAGAGGAGAAGCTCCAGCACATCTCCAAGGAAAAGTGTACAGGAGTGTCTCTGATCAAAGATGGAACCAGGCTTTTATAGAATAAAGTGATTGGCTGCTGTCATTTAACTACTTAGCCATACATCCAAAATCCCCTATTGGAGAACAAAAGGGAGCAGAGGAAAAACCAAGAAAGCCTTTTTACTCACCAAGCAAAATCTTTTGTTTATCTACACATTCTTGTTTTGTCCCCGTTTGGCCTAGCTGTGGTGAGGCTGAGCTTGGTGTTCTTCAATACAGCAGAGCATTGGCATCACAGACATCAACTTGGCCTTCTATGGGTCCTTTCAAGATTGTTACCAGTTCAGAGTTAGTTATGCACTTTGCTTTGCCGTGGGAACCCCCCAACTCCAGGCTAAGGGCAGTGAAACCGAGAGACAGAGAGTAATTGGATCACCAAAGGAAACTGGGGCAGGCACACCAAGCAGAGCACGTTGCTACAATGGGTGTATGTGTGTATATACATGTGTGTGTGCATGTATATACAGATACATTTCTGTGTATATACATATATGTGTGTGTGTATATATATACATACACGTGTGCAAAACATACAGAGATATCTTCCAAAGGAGCTTGTGAGGGTCAGAGGCAGCAGGAAGAGCAGCAGGCACAGCTATATGATATATTTATTTGTATATTCTGTATTTTATTTACAGCTCCTGGGGCTGGAGCTGCTGGCAGTGGTGGGGCAGCTCAGCAGAGGTAGTGCCACAGACAGCGAGGCTCCCCTGGGTGTGGAGGAGCCAGTAGAACAGCTCCTCCATGGTGGGTACCTCAGCCACCAGCCAGTCCATCAGCACCAGGACTCAGGGGTTGGCCAGCATCGTGTCCTGTGCCAGCTGCTGCCACACAGCCTGTGAGCATTGGCCATCAATGGGTCTGTGGAGACCCAGTTGTAGCCCAGGTCACTGACCAGGTCACCTTTCTCTGTGGTGGTCCACCTTCCCTAATAGATCCTCCTTGAAAGGATACTTCTCGTTCATGCCCAAGAGGAGCTGTCTCCAGAGGCTGTGGATGGCAGCGCCTCTCCTGATCTCCCTGTCAGTGATCCCTGATGATCCCTCATGAAGGACCCCAAATGCTTGCTGACCCTCCAGAGCCAGGCTGCTGGCCCCCATGTCCCAGCACCAGAGCAGGCAGGTGGTGAGCTCCTCTCCCAGCTGACAGGTGGGATCTCTCCACATCCCTCCGAGGAAGAGGTGATGGGTGGTTTCTGCCTCCCGCTTGCTTTCAGGTCTCATGCTTGCTGCTGGAGGGGCAGCTCGCCCAGGTGTAGTGAGGTTGCAGCCTGCAAGAGGCAGCCTGGTGGGCCCCAAGTTCACCTTCAGCTCTTGCACACACCAGTGAGCACACCATCCGGATGAGCGCAATGCCTCGCTGTAAATAGTTCAGCTAGTCAATACTCAATTATTTTGAGCTTTTCTGTGTCAGACAGAGGAAAGAGTAATAGCACATTCATTACATTTAAAAGCCATGTCCCTAAAAGGCAATCAAGTGAGCTTAAAAGGCACAGAGAACACATGGATAGCTGACAAGCTACAGCAGTTTTCAACTGATTCAATTTTTTCACTTCAGTTTCAGGCATCAGACACAGAGTGCTGAGACTTGTGATGGGAGGAAAAAAATGACATTTTCCCCCTGTGACCTCAGACAAGTCACTCTTCCTGGTAAAATTAAGATGATACTATGCTGCCTGCCAAGTAGCTGCAGGATTACATCTATGTTCTCACTATGTGTACAAAGGTACAGTAAAAAGAATCCTAGCACTGTCTGTGGGAAACTTTTTGGGAAGGTATGTGTGGCAGGTGTCAGAACAAGACTGCAAAGGGCATTGTCAAGTCTTATGTTTCATTTTAGTAGCACATCAAATGGAACTAAGTTCTTAATATGTCTTCTGCATTCCCATTTTAAAAAGTCAATACCTGTAAGCTCAGTAATTATATCAAGACATTCATCAAGAGAACAAAAATCTACAGGACTGCTTTTTCCACAAATTGCAGGAGAAGCTTTCACAGCCCTTCTCAGAGTAGAAGCATGTCACAGAATCACAGAATTGTCAGAGTTGGAAGGGACCTCTAGAGATCATCCAGTCCAACTCCCCTGCTAAAGCAGGATCCCCTAGAGCACATTGCTCAGGACTGCATCCAGGCAGGTCTTGAATATCTCCAGAGAAGGGGACTCCACAACCTCCCTGGGCAGCCTGTCCCAGCACTCTGCCACCCTCACCATAAAGAAGTTATTCCTCATATTTAAATGGAACTTCCCATGTTCCACCTTGTGCCCATTGCCCTAGTCCTGTCACTGGGAACTACTGAAAAGAGTCTCGCTCCATCCTCCCTGCACCCACCCTTTAGATACTTGCAGGCATGAATAAGGTCTCCCCTCAGCCCTCTCTTCTCCAGGCTAAAGAGTCCCAGCTCTCTCAGCCTTGCCTCACAGGGAGATGCTCCAGTTTCCCAGTCATCTTTGTTGCCCTTGGTTGGAGTCTCTTCAGTAGTTCCCTGTCTCTCTTGAACTGGGGCGTCCAGAACTGAACCCAGTATTCCAGATGTGGCCTCACCAGGGCAGAGTAGAGGAGGAGAATGACCTTTCTCGACCTACTGACCACACTCGTCCTTCTGCCCCCAGGATTCCTTTGGCCTTTTTGGTGGCAAGCTCACTCTTATGGTCACAGGATTCCCCTCTGTCCTTCCCAACAAACTGCACAAGAACCAGCACTTCTACAGTTGCAGGTGGGAAGGAATGAGTGAAGAAGAAAAATGTAGTTCTGAGAATTTAAAAACAAACAAACAAACAAACAAAATGATATAACTTGGTGTTTAAAGCACTGGCAATAATGCTTCCTCCTGGAAAGATGGTCAGCTGAAAGTGGACAGTTTTACAGAGTTCAGTCAAACACTGCAGCAGAGATGGTGGTGGGATCTGCAGTTTGCAGCTGCAGAAAGCCAGTTCTCTCCATAAATACACTCATGATCTTAAATAAAAAACACACACAGCCCGACACACACTCTGGCACATCCCCTGCCCTATCTGAGTTAGCAATACTCACAGTCATGCTTGACTATTTCATGGAGGAATAATAAGATATAAGAATGTCTTCAATGGAAATAACTGACATTCCTTGATAAACCAAATTTTGTTGTCAGCAGGACACCTGCAAGGCAAAGATCACTTGATACAGAAGACAAAACATTAGTAATAAATATTATGAGTGACTGCATTGCAGTGTTACTGAATTCCTTTTGCAGAAGCTAATATTATATTGAATTTCTGAAAAGCCAGCAGCAGTGCTAACTCATACCCATAAATCCTAGTAGGATACATCCAACTGCCTTGTACACTTGTAGGCTGCAGGCCAGGAGCAAAGCACAATATATCTGCAGGTTAGCTCCCTGAGAATGTAAAGCTTTTTATTGCATTAAGCATTTCAGTAGTACTAAGCTGTATTTCAGATAGTAATGAAATTGAAAAATTGCAAACTGCTAGCAGCATTCTGAAAGGAGGAAAAGAAAGGAAGGCAGGAATAAAGAGAGAAAGAGAATAAAGGAAGTGGGGAAGGAGGAAAAGGAGAGAAAAAATAGAAGACAGAGAGCAAGAAAGTGAGAAAGAGCAACAGAGGAATGAAGGAAGATTGGTTTGCACTCTACAAAAATGCATTTAAATTGTTAAACTACTGAAGTTTTTAGGTTGCAGAACAGGGTCTCACCATCACAGCAGTTGGATTTCTCATCTAGAGTTAGCATTAACTGTACATTTTAAATATAGTTTCTAGAGACAGAGGTGAGGTTTATCCAGTGCTCTTGTAGATAGAATTAAAGACCCTTCTTATTCTCTACTCAGAGATTCTCTGGATGCAGCTTTTTTTCCTTTCTTCAAGGGAAACCATATCACCTATTTGATGAATCTGCTATCACATTAGACTAGCTATCACATTTAGGAGGTCATCTCTTTCTCCAGCTACATCTGGAGTCAGGAATTACTCTGTAGGTTGCTCAGGCCTGACCACATCCCCTCATTTTGCCAGTGGGGGACAATGGTGCAGCTGGGTGCTCTTATGCTGTGGAGCTGGAGGGGAAACGACCCAAAATCAGCAACATGCCTCAGTGGGCAGATCTAGGGCCCAGCCTGAGCTCTTGACAGTCATATTAGGTGAATGTAGAACTTGTGCCCCAGAAGACATGATTGCCAGGATGGCAAGAAGTGTTGCCTTATGAAGCTTGACCCACTGCATCGACCTGTTGCCTTGTGCCCAGTGGAGAGGCTAGGCTTAGGAGGAATTGGTCTGAGCTGCACTTAAGCAGTCATGCCCACCAGAGGACCCTGTAGTGAATAATCCTCTGGTCTTTCTCACTCATCACCCATCTGAAGGAGATACTATGCAAGTTGACCTTCCAACTCAGTGAGCATCTTCCTGTGCTCAGACCTCGCCTGATCTGTGGCTGGTTAGTAAACAAGCACCAGCCCTCTGGCCTGAAGGTCTCCTGCTGTCAGAAACAAGGCAAGAAATGAGTTAAAGCTCTTTGAAGATTATACACCTGGAGTGTGGGCATTTATAGCTGACAATGCAGGGTCCAAGCAGAAGGTGGTTTACAGTCCCTTTCTTCATCTCTGAATTTAAAATACAAGCCATGTGACACTGATTTTTGCCTGCTGCATTTCAGGGTCCAGAAAGCACCTTGTACCTTGGTGCAGAAACTAATGTTCACTTGATTACACTTGATTCTCTCCAAGGAGCCATGCAAGGAGAGCCTGCATTCAGACAAGAAGAAAAACTTGTCTTTTTCAAGAGGGAAATTTGCTCAGTCTCCCTGGCTTTTGTTAGTCCCAGAGTCACACAGAAGTCTCACACTCAGAGGTCTACATTGCCAGGGCAGACTTGTCACGCCACCTTCTTCAGCTTGTCTGTTAGCTCACAATAAAACTGATTTCGAAGATGAGAATGTTTTGGTGTCCTGTGCAAGATGTTTTTATTCTCTCTTCCTCCTCAGCCACAGTGCACATCAGCAGCCGGAGGCCTCTGTCCTTGTGTGCCACCGCGTGGTGACCGGGCTGACAGCTCAGCCTGAAGCACAGAACTAACACAGCAGCGAGCAGCGATGATTCCAGTTTCCAGGGCTCCCCTGGAAAGCTGTAGAAGTGGTGGGTATATATCCATTCCAGGCTCACTGAGGCACAGTGCACACTAATGGGGAGTCCGCTCCGACTTGAGATACTCTCTGAATCTATGATTATAAGTGAGAGTAAAGGTTTGAGCCACCTTTGCAGAATATGGTAAAGGAACTTTAGACTGTTCTGCTGTTTTCTTCTTGCAGCTCAATCATTTTGCTGCAGTAAAGAAAGGATGTCTGGGTATGTTATCTCTCTGTCTCCTCCCAACTCCCACTATTTCAGATTTTCACTACAATATGAGGACATGTAGCAGGGAGCTTAGACTTACTCATTGTACAGGGAACTCAATCAGGGAAGCTGACAGTTGTCCCCATCATGAAAGTCCCACCGAGGCAGCAAGATTGTGCTGGACAAAGAAGTCCAATTTGGCTTTTAATTTAGAAATAAAAAAAAAAGGATTCACAGATAGCACAGCACAACATGTTTACCTTTGATTTAAGCATTTCTGGCAAAAAACCCAGAAGCACAGAAACCCAGTTAACAAATGTGCTGTTGTTAGCCTGGATCCTTGGGCAAGCACAATGGATACACTGTATTTGCAGGTTACAGAAAAGGGTGCAGAGCATAATTATTTGTCCTTCAAACCTTGAGAGCTCTGGCGTTTGCTGTGCAGAGGGAGTGGAGAAATTCCAGAAATACCATCACCCAGTGCCTCGACTGGAAACTCCTGCAAAAGATGTATTATTCAGCTGTATTCAGATGAATCACTACCTAAGGCTCCTACACAATATTAACATTACATTAACATTTCAGTCAAAAGCATTAATAAAGTAACACAGATCAAGAGCTTTTCCCATTAATCATTCCTCTGAAAAAAATCTGCTGAAAATTAGACCCAGGACTTGTCATATACTACTTGATATAGATCAATCAAGTAGTTCCCATACATTCCTCCTGACTTATGTTTCAAAAGAGATGCAGTTTGGCCAGAAGCACACAATGCTACCTGATGGGTTAGGTAGGTGTTAACTAGACCTTATGTCTGTATAGATTATAATAATTTAGAAACATTTATAATATTTTTTACAGGAGTAATGCAGTGCAAAGCTGAGATGAGTCATTGCAGCAGCCACAATCTGACCAGTATGCAAAAGCCAAAAGAAAAAAAACAACAAAGTGATGCAGTAGATTCCCCATGAGCTGAACAAGTGTAAGAAACAACTGCTGGGCACCACCTCATGCTGTTGGGATCCATCAGGAGATCCAGGACTGAGGACTTTCTTCTCAGTTCAGGCTATAGGAACTTCTTCCAAAGTTGTGGAAACACAACTAACAAGTAAAGAGATGAAGGGGAGAATCTTTTGCAAAGAAAGTTTTGCTTTTCTTCTGCTTCATTTAATTCTTGTGTGTCACCGTTTTGCTGATGTTTAAGCAGTAATGATCTTGAAATGCTGCTCCTAGCTCAATTTCATATAGTTTCTATGTTCTTAAATGAGTGTAGTTCCTTTAGTGTCCCAATTATCAACTTAATCTGATTGTAAAATTCTCGGGTTATGGTGTTTGAAGGACTGAGTCATTTGTGTTAATAAAAGAGACATGACATTAGCTGCCTTTAAGCTTCACACACCAGGTTGAGAACTTCCAGATATTTTACCTGCAGCTTCACTGAAAGCTACAACCTAAAGACAAATTAAGACTTAGACACAAATTCAGGTTTCATAATCTCTTTTCAAAGTTCAGTTAGGGATAGAAGTAATTTAAAAGGTAAGTGGCCCCTAGACTAAGGTTTAAAAGACAACATGTGTGGTATAAATATGAGTGTAATTCACAAAGACAGAACTCAGGATTGAGCTTTGACTATCAAAGCTGTAACTTACAGATTTGTAAAAATGGACACTTTGAGCAAAGGAAGGATTTTCATGCCAGTTCCAAGCATGGTGGCTGCACTTGATGCAATTATTTACTTCAGAAGACCTTCAACCAGCCAGCTGTACTGCTCTGCACAAGGACATCTCCTTTTACTTCACATTGAAGAATATCCTTTTCCTCCTTGATTAAGAGTTTTTGAAGGAAGCCCACGTTGGCATTGAAGTTTATTCCTAAGCTTTGTGGAGGGCTCTAAATGCACAAATTGTTCTCAAAAGTAGCTGTGAAACTCTGGAAGGACACTTGGCTGAAGACCACTGGTCGTTTCTTATACTGGGGGCTTCACAGCATTCTACATAATGGACATATAAATGGGTCAATAACTACAGAATATCAAAATAAAGTATGTAAATTTATAGTCTGCTGAGATCTGTGTGCTCTCCATATCAGACTACTTCTAGAAGTGCCTTAAAAAGCACCCACAATGTAAAACTTCCCCAAAAGCTTGAGTTCATAACTATATATCAGTGGGTATATCTGGCAGTCAACCAGTAAACTGTTCATGTCCCAGTCAAACAGAACACAAGCCACACCTTAAATTATGAGTAGCAGATCAAACACTTCCGTTGATACCAGATTGGAATGTCCTTGTACTCACGGCATCCACGGAACAGCCTCTTGCTTTGTTCCTGTATTGCATCCCCTGCAATGGGGATCTAATGACAACAGACATTCCTAGCACCCACATCTGTGTGACTGGGGGGGTGAGGCAGTCACCAGACTACTTTGCTTGCAAAACATTCCCTACCCTGGTAACTCAGAGCAGCCTTGCAATGAGCTGCAGAAGGGGCTTCTGACCAGCATGTGAAGGAAAAAGCTCTTGTCACATCCCATGGAAGACTTGGGGCTAACTAGAGGCCTGCAACTGGAGGAAAGACTTTCCCCTCTTACCTATACTGACATCAGCAGAGTGAACATTTCCATCATTTGGAGCCGTGAAGAAAAGAAGAAAATACAACAGGTAAGAAAAATGGGCTGTGCAAACAGCTAAGGGGGTGTGTGTGAGGGTGAAATAAAGCTAAGAGGTGGCTGTAGGTGCGTATTGTAATTCCTCAGAGATGCTAGTTTGCCAGCTTTCACACATTCTGTCGTGGTTTTGCTTTCCTTGACTCTGACTCCAGTACATTAGTCAAAGCCATTGAAATACTTTAAAAAAAGTTGTGGTGCCTCCATTCTGCATTCACACTGTGCCTGCACATACAGTGACATAGCATGATGGCCTCTTCCAGGGGGAAGGAGAAAGAAACTGCTGCCAAATATTGTTCCTGTGTCCAGCACACACATTCAGGAAGGTAGCTCCTAAACTGCTGTCAATCCTTTTGACAGTCTCAGAAATGTGAACCACTTCTCTGGTTCACACCCACCAAATTCATTAAGACAACTTGCAAGGAAAGGGGAAAGGTGAAGAGTTTTGCCAGCCTCAGTAAGAAGTCCCACTGATGCCAGCTGATACTCAGCTTGTACAGCACATTATGGTTAGTATCATGCCTGCAGGACTTCTACTGGAAGGACAATCCCAACTTTTTAAGAGAACTCACTAGAAAGTGCTCTAAGAGCATCAGTGCCAGGAGTTGTGGAAGGAGACCTGCAGCAGCACTGGAAGCCTTGCTCACAATGACAAATCCACACAGCGTGTTTGAACTCAGACTCTCCTTAATGCTGTAAATCAGATTTACCAAAATACTTGGTGTCCAAGAGGAAAGAGGCCTGATGATATTGAGAACCAAGAAAAAGCCACCACCTAACACCAGCTGCCATTCTCACTCTGGGGTCATAATAGTTCTTGCTATTTCCCTGGGCTTTAGACAAAAACATACCTCTCAGGTTTTCCAGTCTGCTTCCTGTGCTAGCATTTGGGTGAGAAAAGATCAGTAAATTGCAGAAGCACAGATCTTTTTGTCCTAAGTAAGGCTGCAAGGCAATTAAAATAAGATGTATAGTGATTTAATGTTCAGGATCACTAGAGGAAAAGGAAGATACGCAGGTTTAGTGTTCTCAAAGGAAAAATAAATTTAATAAAGAAAATAAAAAGCAAGCAGCAGGGACTTCAGAAAGGTTCTGGGCTTATAGAGTTGAACTTGTATTATTCACTTCCAAATTAGATCAGTTCTTTCAAGCAGTCTTTCAACACCATGAATGTTCTCTTCCACTACCAGACTTTCAAGACCCACTCCAAGTCACTCAACATATTGCTGCTTAGATGGAACCAAGCAGAGGAATGGGTGAATCTAAGGCTTCCAGGCTTTTACAGTATCGGAAGCTTTTTGTTCAGGAGGATCTTTGAACAACGTACATTCCGACATCTTAATCTTGGATTTAAAGCTACGAAGACTGGGGGCACATCCTGAAGGGGCTCTCCAGTACCCTGCCAATACAGCCCCTTTTGGCAGCAGAATTAAAAGCATAAGAACTTCTCCTTGGCAGTAAAGTCAGTAATTCTAAGCTTTCACTTACAAAGCTCAGCTTACTGAACTGAGTATTACAGCCTTATCCAAGTCACGCTTTGAAACACAGTTTCTTTCACGTGGTTTGTGAGATGGCCTGGGAAGTTTCTGCTCTTGAATACAGCAGTTTCATCAAACATGCTTTGTAACAGAAGGATCCGTCCAGTTTGTGATGGAGATCATATTTATCTCATTAACAAACAGAGTATTCCAAACCATTTATGAGTTTTTATCCAGGAAAGGTCAGAAAGTCTTATATAGAGCACTATCTGTTTAATAACCAAGAGATGGATATTACTGAACGTACATCTATTATTGAATGTTACCCAGTTGCCATTCTCAATTATCCACAGGCAAATTACTATTTATATTTAATCAGTCCCTAAATGGAATGGGTAACTAATATAAGCTGGTTACAAGAATAATGACTTAACAGCTATTTTCTGATATTGATTAAATACATTATGAAATGAGAGATGCAGCTATTTTTTATCTCCTTGAATGGCCTCATTTTCCACATTACAGTGATGGTGTCTGTTGTTTTTGCTTTCTGGTTCTTCTTCATGCAATATTTGAGTTAAATATATTTATAGATGAAAGTCAGAAGTCAAACACATTTACAGTTTGTTTAATTTTCTGTTGTGGAATTAAGGGTTGCCCTGTAAAGAAACACACCTCAGGTAGTTAACTTTAAACCTACACTCGTCAAAGTTACTACTCACAGGTGATCACTAATGTGAATTCTAGTTTTCAGTGGAGAAACAAGTTTTGTAAAAAAAGCCCACCAAAACAGCACAAAACAGAGTCAATCTCAGAGATTAAAAGACTTTACAAAAAGCTTAACACAAACATTAGAGCAGCAGCCAGCTCTTCCTCTGCATTCCCCACAACTGATGATAATGCATTCAGCATTCCAGTAAGCATTTACCTTGTTCTCTATTGAATCAAGAGCAAAGGTCCTGTTTTAACATAAGTTCTACATACACCTGTGTTGACTAGACTCTCAACTCTCCCCTTTTAAAGAGGAATCAGGTCCCTGATCCAGTTCACAGCACCACAGCAAACAGATGGGCCAGAATAAAAAAGAGGGTGGGGAGGACAATACTTCAGTCTGATTTTATTACGGAACACTTAATTCTGTGAAAATGTGGCCTTACTTGAGGGTAATGCTCATGTTTAGCAAGGTGAGGGCATTTTTATTACCTGATTCAGAAACTGAAGGGCAGTAATTTGTTTACAACATGTAGCTTGAAGTCCAGAGTAACTTTCCAGTTTTAATGAGGAAATACTCCTTTCATACAAATAGGGAGAGTCTGTACTAAGAGTCACCCCTGAAGGATCCTGTCTTTAATGCTGCCTTGTAGCCCTGCAGTACTTTGAGGAACACTGACACTTGAGCTTCAGGGCTGACCCAGCTGGCTTTGAGATATTGGCCTTTGAAATGCTAAAAATATTTCAAGCCTAGTTTGGTGCTTTGACACACCTGAGACGTGCTTTCTGGCTCTTTTGGGTTGGTTGTTAGCTGGCCTCAGGTATTTTGTGATGCTTTCCTGTAGTGTTTGTCAGCAACTCTTCATAAAGGTCCTCTTTATAAGTGCCCTAAGCTACACCTTCCCTTCTCTAGGACTGTCCATCTTCAGATGACTTGCATGCATGTTCTAGCATGGCAGCTCCTACTGTAAAATGGCAAGAGTTTCCACAAGTTTCTGCTATGGATTTTCCATTGTTTTTCTGCTGAAGTACCAGGCGAGCTGTATACATTATTATTTTCTAATTCATTACCTTGCAGTCGTGTGTTACTACAAAGACTGTCAAGCAACCTTAGCCATCAGTGCCTTAAATACTGTGAACTGGTATCCAAAACAAAAAGTGCTTCTTTTTAGAATCAACTTAAACAAGAACTGAGAATATTTGCTTTGAGAGTGCAGTTACCCAAAACCTTCTTTGTTGATTCTACTTAACAACAAACTAAAGAAAACACTTGAAGAAGCATTATGATTTCCATATTAGCAGTATTTTTTCAGTGTTATACCTTCCTCTTCCTCAAACACAAATGGCTTGAGTATTACATTTCATGGGCAAATTTTATTTAAAACAAAATTGGTTTCACTCACATTCTCAAACCATGCACTCATAAGCACGAATATGCTTGTATCCAGGTGGGCTGCCCAGGATTCACTGTGGTGACACAGAGGACAGAGGAACATACTTATGATGTCCTCACCATATCTCCTGGGTTAGAAGTCAGGTTAAAGGGAATGGAGCAGGAGCACAGCAGTAACACATTTACTGCTGCACACACTACTTGCACCATCTAAGAACACTTCTGTTTGAACTCATGTTTTATGAAAACCTGTTGAACACCCCTGAATGAAGTTTTAAATGTAGAAAATACAGTTAAGGACACCTTCTAGCTAGCTGACTGTAGTTGACAATTGTTGGCATCTTGATTCCTCCAGCCTTGCAGGCACTGAAAGTCACAAGCCAGAAAGAGCAAACATTTGGTGCTCAGAAGTAAGATGTTAGACCTTAGAGGAAGAGGTCTGGAACCTTTGAGAGACACTTTCCAAGGCTATTTAAAGCTATGTCTGTAAACAGCAGCTTATGCAGATATTTTATCAAGTCAGGCTGGGAAAGTAAGAGAATGTGTATCCAGCTGAACAGTATTTTGAGAGTCAACTCCCCAGTCATTTTCTCACAGCAATCAGCTCTAAAGGCTTAATGCAACTAAACGTCCTAGACCAGATTACCTTTGTAAGAATTAATCTACTCTTATTAAAATTACCTTTATTACAAGAGTTTCCAAATTTCATTCCGATATAAGAAAGAGGTGTTCATAATACAACAGGATATAGAAAACCAGTTTCCTCAAAATAGAGGAAATTCAAATAGACTACTAATGCCATTAGAAATGTCCTTTACAACAGAAAAATGAGATACAACACCTGAAAAGTCACTAGATGTGAATAGTGAGGTTGTTCAGCTAGAAGCAGGACAGCAGAAAACAGGTTTATGGATGAGATGGAACTATCTAGTCAGTTGACCCAGAAATAAGCATTTCTTGCAGACAGACAGGTTTAGTATTTTTAAAGGAATGTCACAGAAGAGCTTCAGGTGCTCACTAGAATAGCTAAGTGTCTCAGCATCAGATTCCTAGTGTTATAATGAAATTATAAAATGCTTCAAGGTGAAGTTTAAGGCTGAAGGTCCAGGTCACTGACTTTTAAATCCACATTGAAAATCAGAACTGGGTATAAATCAGGATTATAACCCTCATATTAAAGAGGGACTATCAGAAACATACCAAAGATGCTTAACACCTTAGGTATTGAGTCAAAATAGCTCAGATTCTGTCCTCAGACTTATCATAGAATCATAGAATCATAGAATCCTAGGGGTTGGAAGGGACCTCGAAAGATCATCTAGTCCAACCCCCCTGCCAGAGCAGGGTCACCTAGAGCACATCACACAGGAACGTGTCCAGGCGGGTTTTGAATGTCTCCAGTGAAGGAGACTCCACAACCTCTCTGGGCAGCCTGTTCCAGTGCTCTGTCACTCTCACAGTAAAAAAAATTTTTCTGATATTCACCTTAAACCTCCTATGCTCCAATTTGTATCCATTACTCCTTGTCCTATCACTGGTCATCACTGAAAAAAGCTTCGCTCCATCTTCTTGACACTCACCCTTTACGTATTTGTAAACATTGATGAGGTCCCCCCTCAGTCTCCTTTTCTCCAAACTAAAGAGACCCAGCTCCCTCAGCCTCTCCTCATAAGGGAGATGTTCCACTCCCTTCATCATCCTTGTGGCTCTGCGCTGGACTCTTTCAAGCAGTTCCCTGTCCTTCTTGAACTGAGGGGCCCAGAACTGGACACAATATTCCAGATGTGGCCTCACCAAGGCAGAATAGAGGGGGAGGAGAACCTCCCTTGACCTACTAACCACACCCTTTCTAATGCACCCCAGGATGCCATTGGCCTTCTTGGCCACAAGGGCACATTGCTGGCTCATGGTCATCCTCCTGTCTACCAGGACCCCCAGATCCCTTTCACCCACACTGCTCTTAAATGACTCTTTTCCAAAACTTAATACTTGCAGTACTTGACAGGTAAGGGAAAACCCCAAGAACACAACAATCAGGAATCATTGTGGGATGCCACAGGCAGCACAGGGAAGAGACTGCAGCTTTTGTGCCTAGCAGCAGCAGTACCCAGAGCCCTGCAACAAATCTGGCATGAGCAGCAGAAGTTCTCAAAGAGCTGTGAGAGAAGACAGAATGAAGTAGAGCTCAACTTTGGTCAGCAATATTCCATTTATAGTGGGGCTTAAGTTTTCAAATAAACAAACTGAAAGTGCCTATGCCTTTTGGAAAGTTTATTAGAAGGAAGAATATAATAATGAAAAAAAATAATGGAAAAATGTGGTGCTCAGACACCTTGGTGGGTAGGATTTTTCTCCAGCCACTCAAGTTTCAGGACAAGCTCAACAGAGGACTGCAGATGTATATTGGAAAAGTTCAAGTACACAAAAGAAAGGCAAGCTCCAGTAATAAGCTCAGACAATTCTTAGAAGAAGCCAAAACAAAGTGCTAGAGGCTGTTTTAATAAAGATCAGAACAAACTGTTGACAATCAGCTAGGAGAACCAAGATCTTGGCAGGCCATGTCACTGTTGGGGTACAGAAGTCTTATTTATCCTCCTGCTCGGAATTAGTTTACTAGCTGTTGTTAGTCAAGCTGTTTATCTAACTTGTGGTTTGCTCCCTGGCCAAAGAAATCTCAGGTGACATGTTAACTGCTATCCCCAGTAAAATGCAATGGAGGAGGCACAGGTTTCCTCACTCCCTGGGATGTTTCTATCCTTGTTGGCCCATTCTTCCTTCTAGGATTTGTCTTTCCCTTTGGTCACTGCTGACACACCCCCGGGCAGAACCCTGCCCACCTATCCCCAAAACACCCACGTACTGTACCTGCTAACCAGTATTCATGCTATTTGTTCCAGCATCTGTGACTCTCACCCGTCACCTGATCCATTTTGCGGTTAGTTACTCATGTGCCTTTTCTCAATCTCTATTTTAACTAGCAGCAAATGTAATGCTGAGCTGTTGTTACTTGGCCCAGCAAAGGAAATCACATCAGTAACTTAAATCAAGATTACTTGGTTTGTATCTGTGTATGTCTTATACCTACATCCATGCACAGGGTGTGTTTGTTCTGCAGTCTGGTGCCTGTGAAGTGCTGCGGTTCCTTAATTGCCTCTCAGGCACAGACAGCACGTGCTCACCCTCCAAATGCTACCAGCATCATTAGTTCCTCTCACACTTCATTTCTCCATGCCTGAGAATTCACAAGCTGCATACCCTCCTTTTAAGGTATCACAGATCTCTTCTGCAGACCTTTGAGGGACTAACGAGCAAGATGTCTCTAGTTTACTGATTAGCTGCTTATCACCTGTACTTCACAGCTCCCTACTAGTTCCACTGCTCAGCTCCAGTAATTAGTCAACCCACTTCTCAGTCTTTTACAGTCTTGCCTTGGATGGAAAGTTTCACTGTTCCTGAGACTATGGTACTTTCTGGCAATTTTAGACATCTCCTAAATGACTAAGAGAAGTCCTGCTTTCTGTATTATTCACTGCAGCATTACAGCTCCCCATTCTAGGTTTTGTCTCACGTACTCCGCTGTCAATACGTGCCCCCACCCGCATCCTAGTGCCCAGATGTTATCTCAGAGCTTTTCATTTGCACCATTCAGATGAACAGCCAAAAAGCTTCTATTTGTGCTCTCTCTGATTCAGAGCGCAAGTGAAGTGGGTAGTGTTAATTTTCATGCTGCAGTCCTTCTCAAACAGGGAAAATCAAGCCAACAAATATATGCTTCATGCAATGAAAGGCTTACTTGTATGCCTGAACTCCCAATTTGTATTAGCTACCAATAGCTCATGTACTCATTAGTTAAGTATCTGACACGCAGAAACTTACAGTATATTGAAAACACCTCTTCTTTTTCAACTTTCCAGTCAACCATAATTAATATTGTGCAGTGAGTTCAACTAGAAAGGAAAAAAACCCTCTTGTATCAGGCTTAGTTGGAAACTTAATATTCCCTTGAAATACCAAACAGTGCCCATAGCAAATGGCTCTGCAGGTCTCACAGCAGTTCTACTGCTTGCTACCTTGTTTACCCATTCATACTGTAGAGCTATTCACTTAGGCCAAGCTGTGTCTCCAAGCACACAAACTTAGGAGGACATGTTCTAACTGGTGCCAATACAACTTCACCTTGACATGTAAATGGGCTAAAATAAAATGTTTTTCCTCTAACAAAAGGCAATGAGAAGCAGTTCCAGTGTCTGACAGACAGATGTTGTATATGCTGTGCATACACGGGTAAGTCCACCCCAGAGCGTGCCTGGAGTAGATACAAGTATAGACTGGGCTGATCAGAACCTGAGGCCCTGTTGCCTGTCTCCAAACATGCCCCCAAGGCTGTAGGTGAGAAAGGGCCTGGGATGTGCACTCTCAGGGGCCCTTGGTCTCATCTGGATGAGTAATGAACCCAGGACTAAGGTCCACCACAGAGAACACTTACTGCTGTAGACAGCCATGGTCTATATCATTCACTGCCAGTGTATCCCTGATACAAACCAGGCTAACCCTCCAAGAGCGGGTGACTTCTTTTTTTCTGACTCTAATGCTAACCCTAAGGCATTGCAGAAGTATATGATGATTATATTATATTCTTCCTGGTAAAGCAAGAACAACAAAAATCTAATTCTCTGTCACTGGAAGATAAGCTTTTTTGGGAGTGATTCACTGTTTCTGACTGCAAACAAAGCTTGAGGCAGCTCAGGGGACAGCTCTGCTTCCTGTAGACACTATGGGTGAGATGGGAACCCTTTGGCTCCCTGTGCTCTCAGAGTCCTCCAAGGCTTTCAGCAAAGTCTGTTGTCCTGAGATACCCTCAGGTTCCTTCACGCCACTCCTGGGGCACACAATCAGTATTTGCAGGGGGATATGGCAGGATATTTCAGGTGTTTGGAACAGACCATGTATCTCTAGGGCTGCAGTGTCTGCCCAGGGCCCAAGCAGCCCCAGTGCTGCAGGAGCACAGCTAGTCCCTTCTAGGAAGAGGGAGGGAAGCAGCCTGGAGGTGAGCCACACTCCTTCACAGGGCCTAGGCTGGGCATGCTCCCTTCAGCAACGTGGATGGGGTCTAAGTAAGATGTTAGGAACACCATCTCCTCCTCTGAACATGCTGTGAAAGGTAGTCCTGTTTCAGCCTTTCATTTGAAAGACTGGTCTTCAGCACCAAGGATTGCCCAGAAAAGAAGTCACTGCAGAAGGAAGTGGATAAAGATGCCTTCCTGCAACCCAAAACTCCCATCCCCCCCAGCAGTGGGATTTCAGATCCTTCCCTTCTGCCTGAGGGTTGTATGGAACGACCCCTCCAGCCTTCATACAGCTTGCTAGGTAGCACTGCCTCTAGGCAGGGCTGGCTTTGCTCACCAAGACCTAACTTTCCATGGTCAAGTTCAGCAGCATCACAGCAGGTGTTGCCTTTTTAATGCCTTGTGCTGTTGGATGTTAACAATACCTATTCCAACCATGTAGTCCAAGGACATTTCAGGAGCTGTACAAAAGCTACCATTTCAGATATTTGCACCAGAGAATTTTGTTTATGTTCTTGGTAAAGATGTGAAAGCCAGCACAGACCATAAAGAACTGGCAAAAACCTGAAAGAGCCGCTGCCCATGAAATCACTTTGACTCACAGCTCCAAACAAGACAGCTATCAGCCGCTGTAGATAATTATTACTATATTGAAGACTGAGAAAACCAGAACAAAATAAACGGTATTGCTGTTTTCTTACCCTCTAGATGCATAAGGGTAGCTGTGCTTTCAGTTGAGTGAACACATTTTGTTATCTATGAAGCTGTGCTTGGGTGGGGTTTTTCTCTCTTTATTCCGTACACACCCACAGTTTTTATGTAAATATATCAGGTACTTAAAGCAGCAAATGGCAGTATTGATACTGGAACACCCATTAATCGACCACATTCTTCTCTGTATTTGCACTGCTCTATCTCCTTTTTATATAAGAATTTTTGTAGCATTGAGTTTCCTGTACAGCAGTTGCCAGAAATCAATACGGAGAAGCTCCCTCAAATAAGGACAAGTCTAAACACTGACTATTCCTTCAGCCCGGGCAGTTCTAGATTAACTTGGTTAACAGGACTTTACTCCATGCAACAGCTAAGAGCCCCCACCTCAGACAGCTTTTCTGTGAAGTGCCCTTGGCATGCACATCACCTAGACCCTGCCCAGGTCAGTCCCACACTTTCCTCTTTGACCTCCCTACCCCACCTTTCTTTTCCCTCAGTAACTTCCAGATCTATTCACTTCATAAAACATAATTGAAAATTTTGAGAATAAAATTCTGCATTATTCCCAAATATGTGAGAGACTGGGCTTTCTCCCTTTGAGTCATCTGCAGGTATAAGGATCAAAGCAGGTTTTTTAAAAACCTGCAGAAAAACAAATTAGAATGCTTGCTGTAGCTGTTTTTGGAATAATTTAGTTAAATTCATGCAAACATACGAGACTCATGCATTTTAATAAGCTGAAGAGAACAAAAATCCTTTGTGACCCTTTTTAAAGGAACAGATTAATTCTCAAGATCCAACACATCCTATCAAACAAAACATATTCTACAGGATATGCACAGCATGTGACAGTTCTGAGTAGCTGATCAATTCACCTGGAAAATCCTTCAAAAGTGAACTAGTTTCCTCACCTGCAAGCTTTCAGATTTGCTGGAGACCTGGCTGTGATGAGGCAGTTGGGCTTACAGAGGAGAATATGCTTTTAAAGGCTGTAAAAATGCTTTTTTTCTATACCTCTAGCAAACATAGAGGGCAATTCCTTTCTCAGGGAGGCAGTAGCCAAACCACGGCCCAGCTGAATTTAGGCTACAGGTAACTATAAAACAGGAACAAGAAGAAAATGACAGGTTCAAAATGGAGGATTTAGCGGGAGATACAGAGAAAACCCATAGAGAAACTGCTGTCCCTCAAGGCAGTCGTTCACCTTTTTTATCTTCAATAACAACAAATTTCAATAACAAAACCTTAAGCAATTCCCAGGGTGGTGAAGCAGATGTCCCTGCATGCTCTTTCTTCTTTGATCTGACAGAAGCCACTTTGGCCAGAAGGCTCTTGATGGGGCTGTAAAGATGAGGAGCAGAACAGAGAAACGCAACCAGAATGCTACGAAGGGTCTGGGGTGGAAAAAGGGCACAGCCTGGTACGTGCCCTCCCACCATGGGTTCTGGAGTTCCGTTAATGGATCCCAGCTGGGAAATGTCAGGCACACAAAATAGCTGGAAAAGCTCAAAGGAGAAGGCCTCAGTGCTGGAACAGGAAAGCAAGCACCTAAACATTGTGTTCAAGGTAAAGGCTCAGAGGGGACCACCTCCTGTGCTCAGGGAACACCCCAACACCCACCTGCCCTCCAGCCCCACTCCCAGCAGCACCCACCAGCACAACCTCCAGGGGCCACCTCCAACCCACACCTGGGGCTCTTCAGCAAGACTGGGCTTCTCCAGGCTGACACATTCTTTTCTTTGTGCCTGCTGTTGACCTGAGACTTCCCATTCCTCATTTTGACTTCAGTAACCTATGAAAAAAATCCACGTTCTATAATGCACTTTGCAATGTAAAGGGATGTAATGTTTGAATGCAGCTTAAATAAATTAGTCCTGCTGACTAGGCAGGAACACCACGTAAGCTCTGGCTAACCTGGGGTTATAGATATTGACTGGCAAGCTCATATGGGCATGTTCACTGATCTGCTGATGCCACACAGGCAAGGTAATGGCTCCTGCTTCCTCCTTCTTGCTTTCCTCCTGACAGAAGCATTCGCTTTTTCTCCTCTATCCAGCTAATTATTTTCATTTGTAACAAATAATGTATTAGCATTCAAGGACTGTTTTGGCCAGCATTTTATAAATTCATTTATTAAATAAACCCTTCAATGACTGCATTATCAGATCCTTCTTGCCTTAAAATAATTTTACTTGCACCAGTGTTAATTATCAATATTCAAGAGATCAAATTTTTCTATACACGATACATTACGCTGTTTAAAAAAATAAAAGACAAACCCCTGTTTTCATTTAATCAAAATAAAGAGAGAAGTGATCTGAACTATCATGTAGTTTTCTAAGGCATTTCCAATCTTGACTGCATGTCTGAGGTAATTTCGTATCTTCCGATATACTGTGGGGATTGTAGAAAACAGTTCTTAAAATCACTTTCATGTTCACATGTATCTTGATCGTAATTTATTTGTACAGGCACAACATGATATAAATGGATTAAATTTGATCCAAATTAAATTGGATCAAATAGAAGATAGACATTTATCCACTATTTCCATGGACAGAACAAAAAATAGCAGTTGCCTTGAAAAGTTCTGCGACTGATTCGCTGAGTTCATTCCTTACGTTCTCAGTCCCACTTGGAAGTTTTTCTCCTCATATACCTGGACCCCTCACTGTCGATGGCTTCATAGAGGTCCTTTTTATTCTCTACTGTTGCACGCCAATAACCAAGGTAGGCCACACAGAGGGTAATTGCTATGAGCCCAAATGCCATCACGGGTTTGTTCTGACAAGAAAAAAAAAAAGTTTAGTACCTGTTGTGAGTCAAAACATTCAGACAAACGTTACATTCCTCTGTCTCAGCTTAGAAAGTAAACTGTTGTGACATCTGTAAAAAAACGTCATTGCCTTCTTGCAGACTGATCCAAGTAACTTTGTTAAGCAGCAAGGAGACTTGGTTTGCTGGTAGCAAAAGGAATTCCCTTTGAGAAAGAAGACTCTGGAGACAGAACATCACATTGGCCAGTGCTCTGCCTTTGGCTGGCTGCAAATGCTGCTTGAGCATCAATGAACAGGCCACAACTAATTACTAAAGGTGACTACTACAAACTTCTAATGGACTTCATCTGGATATACTACTGGGACAACACACTTTGCTCCTGCCAAGCAACCTTAATTGTTTTCCTCTCAAAGAGATCATGTATTATCACCACATCTGCTTTTATTATATGCAGAACATTTCATCCAGTCTTGCTGAGTTCTGCAAGCGTAAATAAACCCTGAGTTTTATAAATAAAAAGAAAAATCCAATATATTGAAAAGCTACCCCAAATCCCCTCCTTTCATACCAAAAAGCTTGCTTTTTTTTTTTTGTTCCCTCTTAAAGAGGACTTAAACTGTCAAATTACATGGGTGATATGACAAATTTTTCTGAAAGCAACTTGCTAGGCACAAAAGAATCAAACAATGTAACAGTGAGATAAAACCTGGAACAAACAATGTCATGTTCTGGGATATGAACAGTCGGAGTGGAAAAAAAAGATAAAATATTTTTAGTTACATTACTGAGTGGTTTGCATAAGAAGAGATGGTTATATAATGCACAGAGAACTGCAACAATTATTTTCAAGCAGACTTAGTTTCTCTCAGAATGAGGCTCTTACAGGTCTAATGAAAAGCTCTGGGTTCACAGCTCGGAAGAGCATAGTTGTTCGAACACTCCTCAGTCCTGGGCTTCTCTCTTTGGGTGTTTCATTTTCATTTGGAGGTTTGCTGGAAGACATTTTAATTAATTTTGATTCCTTCCTAAAAAACAAGAGTGAAAAACAGATGTCATTTTTATAAAAAACTGAAAGAACTACATCCACTGACTAGGAGTTCACACTCACCTGCTTACAGCGTTAATTTTAGTTTGTGTATATATTAATAACTGTCTTTGGTGTTACCTAACACTCCCAGCTTAAGCACAATTATTTTAAATCTTGTCAGTTTAGTGCATCCTGAAGTTGACTTTTGGAGATGCATATCCTTCTACAGCAAACCTAGGTCTCCTGAGAATGGGCTCAGGGTTTTCTACTTCGGCTGATGCTTTAGCTGCCTGTCCAGCAAGCAGAACCCTTCAGACCACTGGCTAAAAAGACACTGCCCAGGGGCACACCAAACCTGACATGCGACAGGACAGCCCACATCCCACTGCAGTGCAGTTTTATCCACCCACCCAGGCAGCTTTAGCACTCGGGCCTCACTTTTACAGGCCAAGGGGCGGCTCAGCTGCAAGACACCACCCGAGGAGAGGTGACCCGAGCGCCCCGCCGCTTAACCCCGCTCCCCGCCAGGCCCCAGGCGCACGGGCGGGGGCAGCGGCCTGAGGGCGGCGAGGGCAGAAACCCCCCACCGGGGCCGCCAGGAGCTGCCTGACGCCCGCACCGGCTTCAGGCCGGGGACGAGCTCCCCAGAGGGGAAGCGCGGCAGGGAGGCCCGGCCCGTGAGGAGGAAGGAAGGCAGGCGGGCCCGGCCCGCCCGCCCCGCCCGCCCCGCGGCTCCCCCCGCCCCGCCACTCACCGCGCGGCGGGCCCGGCCTGCCCGCCCGGCCTCCCGGGCGCGCCCCCTGGCGGGCGGAGGCCGCGGGGCGGGCGCGGGGTGAGGCGGGTGGCCCTGGGGTGCCTGTTGGTGGCCAAAGGCCTCCAAGGACACGGAGTCCGACCCTCAGCCGGGCGCCCCGCCAAGCTAAACCCTGCACGGCTTGTAGGGAGCTCCGAGGGTGACGGCTCCATTGCTTCCCTAGGCAGCCTGTTCCAGCGTCTGGCCGCTCTTTTCAGTCGATAAATGTTGCCTCATGCCCAATCCAAATCTCCCCCGGCACAACTTTGTTCCACCACATCGTACCTGGGAGAAGGAACCGGCCCCGCCTTGCTGCAGCCGGCTTTCGGGCAGGGAGCGGCGAGGTCTCTCCTCAGGGCCCTGTTCTCCGCTCTCCTCAGCCGCTCCTGCGGAGACGGGTGTTTTGAGACCTTCACCAGCCTCACTGTCCTTCTCTGGACACGCTCCAGCACCTCGGTGTCCTCCCTGCGGTGCGAGGCCCGGAGCTGAGCACACTGCTCGAGGTGCAGCCCCAGCAGTGCCGAGGACAGAGGGACAGTCACTTCCCTAGTCCTGGCCACACTATTTCTGGTACAAGCCAGGAGGCCACTGGCCTTTTTGGCCACCTGCGCACACGCTGACTCTTGCTCACCTGTGGACCAACGCCCTCAGGTTCCTTTCTGCTGTGCAGCTTTCCGGCCGCTCTCCCCCCAGCCTGCAGCGTTGCTCGGGATTGTTGTGTCCCAGGTGCTGGACCCAACCCTTGGCCTTACTGAACCTCACACAGCTGCCCTCGGCCCATCGACCCAGCCTCTCCAGCTCCTGCTGCACAGCCGTGGGCAGATCAACGCTTCCACCCAACTTGGCGTCATCTGGAAAATGAGCGAGGGTGCACTCGATCCCCTCATCCGGATCGTCGGTGAGGATATGAAAAAGACCTGGCCCCAGCACTGAGCCCTGGGGAACAACACTTGTGACCTGCTGCCAATTGGACACAGCTCCGAATAATAACCAGGAGGTGGGGAAGAAGCTGCCCCAGTCAGAAGAGGAGCACTTCACTCCTCAGCCCCCCTGCTGATGCCAAGTGCCAGGATCAGGAAGGGGTGTTTCCCGTGGAGATGCATCTCTGGAAGTGCAGTAATTTGAGTAGAAATACATGCTACAATTTAAGCTTCCAATTTCTGGTATTTAAACCTGAACTCAATGTTTCAGGCATCCAGAAACTCCTGGTTACATAAATGCCACTTTGCAGGAGTGTTTTGTTTTCTATTAAACAGTAAAATTGAAAAATGAAATTAATACCCACAGTCCAGAGGAAACAAATCCCCTGCAATTGCATCCGCCTGCTCGTGTCCCCCTTTCTGCCTCTGCTGACTTTGATCCCATTGTGCAGTTTCAGCCACATGAGAAAGGAGGGTGGAAACTTCAGGCTCTGGAAAAAAGCAGTATCTGTGGGGGAGGTAGAGACCCAAGTTAGTGCTCCCCTGGATAACAGGCAGGCAGGACTGAGATGCAATGGATAATGTTATAGAGGTGTAGCTGTAGCCAACTGGATGGTATGTATATACATAGTTATGGACTCACCAGCCCCAGCTCACACTTCATATCTGAAGGGTGTGTGAGAGGACTTTGGTGGAGGGTCTGGTTATTGCAGCCACAAAGGCTGAGGGGGACAAATATAAATGTAGAGGTATCCAGACTCTCAGAAACACTTACTCCATGTTTCCTTTTGCAGTAATCAAACCATGTTGTTTTGGTTTTTTTGAAAGATGGTAGAGCAATAGGTTATTGCAGGTTAATTTATCCTTTCTAAATCCAGATGGAGATTTTTTATTATTGGGGGTTTTTTGCTGTGTGCAAATATCATGCATGAGGTGAGAAAAAGAGTAGGGAAATAAGTTTTGGTGTCAAGAGAGGATTGAGTGGTATATCTGTGTTTTCTGTCAACATTTAATTCACAACATGCCATCTGCTAATCTGGTAGCTATTGTTTTGGCAGCATATGCCACAGCTGATTTTGTTTGGAAGCCATTGAGTAGAAAGTCATGTCTGAGTGAAAGTTACTGCTCTCGTTTGTTATCGTGTTTGTGTAACTGAAGGCTGATACAAGGTTTTTGCATGAGACTTGGCTTTTGGGAAGGCAGCTTGGTTTTCTGGAGGGAGGAGGGAGTTTTTACACTACTGCAGGAGATGTTGTGCATACACCCCCCAAAGGATTGACACACGGTATATGGGAACACAAGACATTTACCTCACTGCACTGAGAAGTGCACTGGCTTATCACATGCACATCTTCCTAGCAGTTACTGTCATTAACTGACTCCATCCACACTGATAAAACTTCAGACCCAAAGTCAGCCAGGGTCCTGACAGTGTTTTCCAGGTTGTGGTTGGATGAGTTTATGCCAGAACACATTTGCCTGATAATGGTGGCTGCTGCTATTTCTCTAGCATTTTCCATTAATTTTTTTTTTTTTTTAATAAAGGACAGATAAATCCCAGGCGTCATTGATTGGGAAAGAAATAATACACAGTGCAAAGTACACTGTTGGCTGGAGAGAAACTATTCTCTGTATGAAGAGCTGTGGGATAAGGCTTTATTCAGAGAAAGAGAAGCAGAGAGGGATGTAGAAACAGGGTGGAGTTTTGATGTGAATGTAGGTACTCCCCACACACTCAGCAGGTGCTGATGAACTCTGCAGTAAGGGAAACCTTGGCCTGCTTACTGTTCCTTGCTTTATAACTGTGGGAAAGTGTCTTATTTCATCTTTAATGTGAATTTTATGTTGCTATCATCTGACCCAGCAGGATGTTGAAATGCTCAATCCATCAAGCCTCATAAAGTTGTCTGGCATCTTTTCATGGAAGAAAATTTATAAAGGAGTAGAACTGTAAACATCTGTGGTATTTCTGAGTTACCCATCCTCTTAATATCTGCGTATTTGAAAAGTAACCATCCAAAAAACCCTTCCTTTTCCACATCTGAGGCGGTTACTGAAGTTTATTTTCCCCTTCAAGAAATTCCTTTGGGATCCCACATGAGGTATTGTGCTGTATGCTGTGGCTATTCAGAACTTACTAGCAGTTTCTGCTTTTCTTGAGACTTGCATCTGCTTATTGTCTTGAGCTGCAGCAAAGCCACTGTAGGGAATGCAACAAGTTGGATGCTGTGTCCTGCAGAAGTCCTCAGCCAGAACTGGCCAAATGCAGCCTGAGGAGCAGCACCTGCCCCTGTGTCTCTGCTGGGTCACCTTGCAGCTCCTGCTTAGCCCAGGGACTGCACAAGAACAGAGCTTCACATTGTCTTCAACAGAACGATAGGATGCCTCAAGCTCCCAATAAGCTTATCCCTGCTTTAGAGACACACAGCTGGGGACACAAGTTTTTTTTGCATCAACTTTGGGACTTCAGCACTGGGAGGACTTGTAGTGAGAGGGGTAAATTCCATCAGATGTTTGCTGGGGTTTTCAAACATGAATGCCTGGTTTGTACTTGCATTCCTGTTTTGCCTGATTTTTACAGTCTTTTATACACTGTGATTTTGGTGATATTTTAATTAGAGTTCACAGTTGTGACTTTTTTTTGTTGTGAAAAAGTCTGGGCAGAAGAGAAAGTGAAAATTAGGAGTTCCAAGTACTTCCTCCACCTTATTCTCAGCTAATGGTTAGGGGAGTCATTATTACACTGAGGCAAGTGGAACAGTATTGCCATATTAAGGACATAAATGCAGAAGAAAAAAACAGATTCCCAGCTAGACAGAGGTGGCATTGAGAACTTTCTGTGTGATATTGCTCAGCTCACGTCCATCTCAAGAGCCCTTATGCTGCTTTTCAGCTGCTCTTGCTCATTTGTACCATTCCCATTGAAAAAAGAGCTGAGTTTTCAGACAGCAGCATGCAGTGCTTGGGACCCTACCACTGACAATATAAAACAGTTTTAAGGCAATCTGCATTTTAAAAACAAAAATCTGTTAGAGTGAATTGTGTATACTTCTTCCATAACACTTGTTAGCCAACTGTGTCTCTGAGAGACAAACAAATCACCCAGCCATGCTTTCCAGCAAAGATTAAACCAAATTGTTATTCTTCAAACACTGATCAAGCTTATAAATCTTTTAAACTGCATTTAATATGGAAGGCAAGAGGCACTTTGTTTGGTTCTGCTTTCATTAATGACTGGGCAAATTGTTTCCAACTGGGAACAGAATAACAGAATAAAACCCAAAGCATCCCCACTGGGAAGAAAAAATCTAATTTCTATGAAAAAAGAAGAAAAGAGAAGCAGTGTGTGGCACTCAGTTTGCTCACTGCAACAATACTCAGCCAGATATCTTCAACTTTAAAGACAAAACTGAGCTAATCTAAGGCTGTACCTCCCAAAAAGGAGGGGGCAAGGGGAGATCTGTTTTCACTTGCAGTTGTTGAGGCCTTCCTTGCATGAGGACTCAGAATTGGTCAACTTTTGAGTTGACCTTTGAGCCAATTTTGCTCCCTGGTCTGGCTGAAAAGTAACATTGCCAGCAGAAAAAAAAAAAAGAACTAAGTTTATTTTTCAGTGGGATAGGTGAGACTGTCTGGTATAAGCAGGGCACTGCAGCTGGGAAGGCAATTGAAAGTAGAGGCACAGACCAGGACTGACTTCTGTCTGCAACACCAGGGCTCCCAATCAGCTTAAGCTGTGAGAAGTTAAAATCCTTCAAACAGTGCTCTCTTTTATCTAGGCACCCTTCACATCTCAGGCAGGGAACACAGCTCCTAGAAGGGCTCCAGAGGGTAGAAATTTCACAAGTTTAACAAAGTGAACTTTGTAGTAGGGGACTCTGACACTTGTAATCTGGAGCTCTTCACATTTTCTGCACCTTACAGTTGTCTTTTAATATATAAATATTGTTCTCAATATATAAATACCACCACGTAATGACATACAGGAGAGAGAAGCAGTGTCTACTGTTTATATACTAGATGGAGCTATAACTGTGAGTGTCATAAAGATGCTTAAACAGCTTTCACATTTAAGTGATGGGATCATAACCATGCAGTTCCAGCTAATAAAAAAGGGCTGTTGGGCCTTTTTTCTCTTTTCCTTCTCTATCAAACAGTTACAATTGCTCAGATGCCTTTAATGCCATAAGAAAGTTTAGGTTTAAAGTTAAATTTTGTCTTCCTCAGTACTACAGGTAATCACAGTGATTTTGGCCTTTGAATTACTGATGTCAACTGAACCTTATTCAGCCACCCGTGGCTTTTATCGGGCATTCAGCAGCAGTAGTGGGAGGAAGGTGCTCACCTGGCAGGCAGCTCCCTCCAGCAGGCAGCTGGGAGGCTCTGCCTTACCTGCAGTCCAGCCCCAGGCATCTTCAGTCACCCTCTGGAGGCATCAGCTTTTCTGGGGACAGCACCAAGCTGCTGATTCAGGTACACACATTAGGTGAAGTGATACCTCCATAAAACTACTGACCATTCACATATAATTTACAAATAAAAGCCACAATAAGTTTAAGCTAAATCGATTATACTGTGAATAAATGATACCATGAAAAAAAAATAATTTAAGAGGCAAGGAGCTTAGTCTTTCTGCTTATTTTTGTCATGTTGCTCAGTGGTATAGCCACATCCCAAAGCAATGGTGCTTGATAAGATGCATAAGGTAGGACATAAACACTTATTCCACTTCTTTGTTATTAAAAACAAAGTTATGGGATCTCTGATGGGGACTGGCTCAGCTGCCTAGTCCTATGTGGGCATTGATTAGCATGGACAGTAACCAAAATACATTTTAATAACAAAAAATTGACTTCAGTTACTTTGCAAAACCTCTGTAGTTGAAAATTTTAATAGAAAGATCTGTCTGAACATGTGTGTAATGAATTGTTAGGAGTAATGTGTGCCTAAAAGAGTATTTGTTTTTAGTGGACAATTTACTTGCTCAAGAGAACCCAAAATACAAAACTAATGTAAAATGAGAGCAAATAGAATGGGAGTTAAGGGTCTTAGGCCAGTTACAGGATTTCAGAAGGTTACCCTGATTCCATACAGCAGTTTCAAGTTTCTCTGCAAAAAATAGAGAAGCCATGCTATGAAGGGGTGCTGAGTCAAGAAGTATTTCATAAAGGCCTTTCTTGCTTTGTTAGTATTGGGCAGAGTACAAGTTGGGTGAAAGTCAGTAATAAAGGAACATCTGAAATGGGGAGCTGGCTGGGTCCTCCAGGTCGTTCCTGTGGGAATGCCATATGAAAGGCAGTCTTCTACATGTGTTCATGCAGGACTGGCATGGTCAAGTGACTTCTTGGCTTTCAAGTGCACAGGGTGCATGTGTCTCCTGGAGAGTCAGTGATCATTGCCTGCTGCTTTGGGTGCCCTGTGTGCGTCCTCAGGCTGTGCCGTGGCTAAGGGAGAGCACAAAGTGTGCAACATCAGAGCTGGTGAGCACTCAAAAGATGCAGATAAAACCCGTGACTTTAAATAAATGCTGTAGTTTCTTCTTATCTTTCTGATGACACACGACACATTCTAGTTCTGGTTTAAGCAGTGTGCCAGGAGAGGTGATCAGGTTTCACTCCTTTAGTTTATATTACCCAGGAGACAAACAGTTTCAATTCTCAAGGCTGAATGCTGTAACTCCCTTCCTCAGAAATGAACTGTTGATTGTTAATGCCACTAGAAAGCTGGGATCCAGCTGTCATCATTCACTGAGGTGCAGGTAAGTTAGAGTTTCTTGTTATAAAATACAGTTTTGCTGAATGAGAAGTTGTTTTTCTAACGTCAAACAGGCTTGATAATAGCCTTGGGAAAGTGTCTCATCAGCCAGCATTATGCACAGGTATAATCCTCTTTTCATTCCACTATTGCAGCACTTGATTACTACTAAGAAATTACAAACTGTAATTGTGGCCACTGATGATAACCTGTTAGAGTGGAAATCTTTTTACTTCACCAATTAATTTCTTTTAACTATTTGAATAAAGCATTACAACAGTAGCCTGAATGCAGCTGTAATAACTATTAAGGTTGAAGATCACTTACTGCAGAGAGTTTATGTTAGGAGAGCATGGGAGAGATGAGTTATCTGGCATGAAGGTGATGAGAAATGCAGTAGTAGTTGTGTAGTGAAATATAGACATTGTCCTTTTGGCTACTTCTGAGTTTAATTTTTTTTTAATTACATAGTAACAAAGAAAACAGTGAACTGAGTCTGCTCTCTCTCCAAACCCGTTCACTGCTGTGGAGAAGAGACCACAGCAATAAGCACTTGGCAAAGCTTCACACTCAGCAGCTGCTGGGTTATTAAGTGGTGTTTGTGGTTTCCCTAAACGCAAAACAAGGCAGGATTTTGCCACCACTGGCTATAAAAAAGAATGCCAAGTGTGTTTAAGGTTATGAAGCCTACTGAAGATGTAGTTTAGTAGTGGCATTTTCAGAGAAGTGAATGTTTGGCAGCTGAGATCCTGAAGCCCAGAAAGATTTGTCCCACGCCCCTGCAGAAACCGGTGTGAAAGTCAGGTGTAAAACCCAAACCAGCCAGCTCTGGTTTAGTCCTAATGACCAGCTGAGCCTCTCCCATCTAGTATTTTCTTTTCTTTCCTGTAGTTGCTTGGCAAATAAATTCCTAGCTTGATGTTTTTGCACACTGCATGTATACTTTAAGCACTATTTACAGTATTCACAGTACCTATAGGTTTATCTCCCAATGTACCAAAGGGCTTATTTCTTGCTCAAAGGAGCTAAAAGTTAGTAACAGGCATGAAACAGTGAGAGGCTCAAATCAGTAAGCTAGGGGAGATGAAAGCAAGGGATGGGGCTATGAGGGACCATGAACAGCTTGGCCAGCATGCAGGCCAGGAGGTCTGTGTTTGCTCATGGGTTGTCAAGCCAACCTGTCTGTTGAAGAGCCTGAAAAAGCAATGAGTATCAATACTATGTTTATGTTACAGCTTTACTTATTTTACAATAAGAGATGAGTTGTCTGAACAAGGCAAGTTTAATATTTATGACCTTTGTCTTTTCTCTTGTTGGCTCTTTCATAAGGACCTGAAAATCACCTCACATTGGCACTCTCACCACCGAACAGGGAGCAAAAGCATTTCAAGTTTAGGGACTTGTAGCAATAGTTTTTCAGCTTCTGTTGCAGATGTGCAACAGTTTGAAAGCAGACTGAACTGTCAGGAACACTATATGCACTTCTTCAGGCCAGAGAATGAAGAAAGTCAGTGTTTCTCAGCTTGTGGACCTTAAAACTCTGGTAGTTTGTAAAGGAGCAGTGGGAAGCCCATGAAACAAGCAGAGACTCAGCAGCCCCAAAACAGATGCACACTTCCTTATATAAGCAAAGAAAATAAAGGGAAAACTCCATTACTAAATGAATGCCTGAAGTTAAGGTTCCTTATTCATTTGGTTAGTAATGGAAACCACAGTGCCAATGCTTTTTTTTTTCTTTATCTCATAACACTGAGATGAACTTCAGTGTTTAAAAAAAATGTGCTGCAATGGTGTTTTGATTAAATTGTAAAAAAGAAGATAAGAGGATGAACTCAAGGTTGTTATCAGCTCTGCTTTTTTATTATCCTATATCCTCCTCTGTGATTTTCTACTTCTGCTCTCTGCTTTATTTGTTTGCTACTGTTTATGGTTCTCTTTCTTCCTGTCAAATAAATAAATAAATAAATAAATAAATAAGTGGCAGGTGCAGCAAAATACTCCCATTAGTAAAGATTATATCAGAAAGAGTGTTTTGCCATCTCTCAGCCTGTGAGGATAATTCAGCTTGCTTGTACTGAATTCTGAGACCCAGTGTTCCCAGGCTTGTGTTCTTTCTGTTCTTTCTGAGCATTCCATCTCTTTTTCCCACAATACTGCACCTTCTTCCTGCAACTTGCCTGCTGTCTGAGCTGCCTAGCCTCTCTGTGCCTTAACACTTTGGATGCTTTCCCCACTTTCTATTTAGTCACTTTGTTCTTGCGTTTTCTTACTTATTTTCCCCATATTCCTCTACAAAAAGGTACCTTTTTTGCTTTTAAAGTAATTAAATTAGCAGAGCTGATTGAAATCTAGGTGAACTAATTCTCTGAGCAATATGCTTTTCAATGGATGCATTACTCAATGCACATTAGCCAACCTTCTGTAGGCCTCACTGAACAACAGAAATGATTATTTGATGAATGTATTCAACAACAATAGCATTATTCAAACCCTCAGCTCAATAAATTACATTCAGCACACTCAGAAGCTAATGGTGCATCCAGGTTACTCTGTTTGCTCAGCAGAGCACATGTGCAGCCTTAAGAGGTAAAACGAAGTCACTGGTACGTGACAGGGGTGTGGAAGCTCTTCTGGCCATTTATGTCTCTAGGAAGCAGGATAAAGTGTGTGTGTTGTTGGGAATGGGTGCTTAAGCCACATCTAGGAAATAAATTGCATATTGAGGAAGAGATATCTTGGCTCCATATCTTGGCTGGTAGTAGAAGCGTCCCAGGCAGTTGTTTTCATGTTCATCCCTAGTACTTCAGCAATGAGTACAACAAATCAGCATAACTCTGATCTTCAGCTTTTGTCCAAGTTAGGGTATGTGTGTATGTATGGGTATGTAGCAGGGGGTTGAAGTAAATCTAACCTCAAATCCCTGTTCTTCACTTCTTGCTCCATTCAACTTTTTCTCGAGCACTTGGAGCAAATAACCTTTCCTTTCCTTTACTGTTTAAGACTCTCTAGTGCCTCCTCTGTAATTTTCCAATAGATTTTTTGTGGTCTTTATTTCCACAGTGCCAAACAGATTGCCCTTTTGTTGCTTTTTTAGGTCTGTGAGTAATTTGATTGCTAGCCTCAGCACTGGACATGACATTCATACAAACTGACATCAGCTACATTTTCTACAAACTACCTAATTTTTTTTAGCCACCTTCCCTTCTTGACTCCCTTTGTATCATTCTGCACAAAATGAGCCTCCTCTGAATGCTAAGGTTGGAATCTTTTTGGCTGCAAGGATTTGGATCACATTTTTTCCTCTCTTGTCCTTACATTAGTCAGAATATAATTTTGATAAAGTGTTGTGCCTGACACTACTCTTGGCATCTGCTTCCACATATGCTGCTGCTTCTAGAGGTGTAAAAAAAACCCAGATACCACTGTCATCTTTTCCCTACTGCTCAATTGTGCTTACTTCAATATTTATCTTTTTGTTGTTGTCTCAGTCCTCACCTTGCTCTGAATTTCATACAGCCCATATAATGTCTTTGGCTTCTCTAACCTAACTTAACCTCTCATCAGTGCCTGTGCTGTCTCATGAAATCAATTTTCTCTTGTTCACCTGTTGAGTAACTCTTTATCTTCGAAGTCCATTTTATTTTTTCTGTTCCCTATGTTCTTTGCAATGCTTCTGTGAATTCACTGTGTTTTCTAAGGATATAAAAGGATCAGTTAACACCCACAATCTCCTACAGCAACAGTTGTGCTTACAGCAAGTATCGCCTTCTAAAGGCATATTTGCAGCTCCTTTGAGCAGAGGAGCTGTGCCGGTTACCACCCAAACAATACCACAGAACAGGCTCTGTTGACCCTTTGTGGCTGAAGCTTGTCCTATACAATAGTTCCTCAACATCAAGTGAAGGCTGCAAGTGGAAAAAATATAACCAAAACTCTAGAGAAGCACCACTGGCCACAAGACCTGCCCTGCAGATCTGCAGATCTTCAATGTCAGTTTCTCACCAACAGAGCACATACACCAGGAGCCATCTTCAGTTCTGTGCAATCCCTGCTGCCTCACTGCCAGACTTCTAGGTACTAGAGCATGTTGCTGTCCTTCAAAATAGCTTTGTGGGGATTTCTTCCACCTGACCTTCTGGCTGGCTAGAATTTGCCCATAGCTCAGGATGTGCTGTTTTGTAAAATCCTTGATCCCCATTTTCCTGGGATAGGACTTCCTTTTCCCCTTAACATCCTTCTCACAGATTGACAAAAGAAGGTATAAAGTTGTTCTTTTCTAATCTCTCTTGCTGCTCATTTAAGAAAGTAGCAGCTCAGCTTTGGAAAAGGAAACCTCAAGGTAAATTTCTCAATTTGTATATGGGTATCTCCATGGCTTGATTTCTACCAGTGTTGGTTCCCACTGACTTTTTGCCTTGCTGGAGACCCAGCATATGTTTCATTTCTGTCTTGACTTGTTCAGCTGGAGGCTCAGGACTGGTGTAACTCCAGTCATGATAGCTGACGTTAGGCTGTTTACATTAGAAAGGGATGGTGCAGTTCTTATGGCTGTTAGCAAAAGCCCAGTCACAGCCATACTCCTTTTTCATGGAATAGCAAATTTCAATCTTCCCTTCTATAGTGTTTGTCCATATCTTAAAATGCTAGGAAAGGCCTTTTGATGTTTTCCTTCGAATCTCCTCCAGAGGACAGCTCATCCACAAGATGTGTTCATCCATGGTAATATTCACACTCACAGGAATGTTTTATTTCTTTGCCTGTGCTTTACTATAGTAAAGCTTTGCTTTTCTGCTCCTTTGAGACTTATGCATTGACTTTGTATTATTTATCTAGAAAGCATTAAAGCCCTAGTGCTCGTATCTTGAAGAGCTTCATTCAAACTTCTCCTTGAGCTCCAATTTCAGATTTGGAGGACAGAAATAACTCTCTAATAACAAAGTCAACACCCTTCCAAACATATGTAAAAGCATGTAAATGTATAGGATATAAGCCAACTGATATTCCTCTGGTTTTCTTTTTTGCCCGCAGGATAAAGGAGTAGCTTGGTAACCACTCTTCTGAGAACATCTCTTTACAACATCCTTCTCAGTATAAACCAGCAATGTATTAATTTCCACAGCTGTCGCTCAGCTCCTCAAGTAAGTCACCAGCTCTAAGGGTAGCAATGTAGGAATACACGAACAGGCAAATAACCTTGTTCTCCAGCAGAAATCTGGCCAAAGGCAGAGGTCACAATGGGCTGCAGAATCAAGGGACAGCAAAACAAGTACAGAGCTTTCTGCCTGTGCTGCCCTTTGGGGTGCTGTGGCCTGATTACTTCAGGTACTCGAACTTGCCAGTGGATAAATTTCCTGGATGAACATCAGCACTGACTGCAGCTATGGCAGTGGCAGCAGGATTTGCATATGCCACTGCAGCCACAGAGGACTGCATTTTCTCTCCTGCTAGGCAGAGCTTGCAGGAGCAGTAGGTGGCACGAGGACATTAAAAGACAGAACACACAGGTTTGGAAACTTCTCAGATTTCCCTCTTCATGTCTCCTGGGCATTCTGTCTGCTGGGAATACATTTACTTTTTGCTCTTACAAAACAAAAGAACTTGAGATTCTCAAAGATCCATGCAGCCCTCAGCAGTGGGGCCAGGTGGGAAGGTGACTGGATGCTCTTGGTGGTGATCTCAGGTCTTCTTTCGACTTTGAGAAGAGTCCGGTTCCAAAATCTCCTTAGACAGCTCTCCCAAAAGAAGTGTTTCAGAGCTAGGGCAGGGGAAGACTTGTACAGAAAATAAGCTGTGTAATAAAAACATCTTTGTTGTAAAGTTTAGTGCATTTCTTAAACAGTAAGTAATACAAGAAACAACATCCAGTGGAGGACAGGATTTAAAATACTATACAAGTTCACCGAGAAGGCAGCAGACAAAAAAGAAAACAACTTGCATTTCTGTAGTCAACTTATTATGGGACACATGGCTCCTTTGTATAAATTTGCAAGTGAAATTTGACTGTACTTAGTATTTGCATAACTGACAGTGCTAAGGTGAGTGCGCCGCAGTGGTAGAGTGGTAGCCTGAACTTGAGGGATGAAAGGTCTACCTGTTGCTCAGGAGATCCTTGGGAAAAACAGCCACATTTATTTGCAGAGGTCAGTTTAGCAGGGCAATTATGTTTCAGCCTGTTTGACAAAACCAACTTTAACTGCAAGTGAATTTTGTCTAGTAGCCTCAGAAGGTACAAATTATCAGAACTGAGAGCAGTTTGTTGCCATTTTCCTTTTTCAATGTTTAATGATTTTAATTTGCTTCAGCTACTCGTTATATTTCACCTTGAATGAACTTCTCATTTCTCTTCACCCAAGAAAAAGCATCTCTCTGATCTTGTTTCTTTGATACAGCAGTTCCTTCCTTGTGGAGAAAAATGAGCTGGGCATTCCTACGTGATCTGCTGAGTGGAGTGAATAAATACTCAACAGGAGTTGGAAGAATCTGGGTAGCAGTTGTGTTCTTATTCCGCTTACTGGTTTACATTGTGGCTGCAGAAAACATCTGGAAATATGAGCATGATGAATTTGAATGCAATATCAGGCAGCCCGGTTGTGAAAATGTTTGCTTTGACCATTTTTTCCCTATCTCCCACATCAGACTTTGGGCTTTGCAGTTAATCATGGTCTCCACCCCTTCACTGCTGGTTGTTTTTCACGTTGCTTACCGAGAGAATAGAGAGAAACGCCTCAACCAGAAGCTTTATAAAAGTCCAAGACATATAGATGGTGGATTGCTGTATACTTACCTTATCAGCCTTATTTTAAAAACAGGATTTGAAATCATTTTTCTTGTTCTGTTTTATAAATTGTACAATGGATTCAAAGTGCCACGTCTTGTGAAATGTGACATAAGACCATGTCCCAATACTGTAGATTGCTATATTTCCAAACCCACCGAGAAGATGATTTTCCTCTGTTTTTTGGTGGCAACTTCATGTTTGTGCATTGTACTAAATCTAAGTGAACTGAGTTACCTCATTTTCAAATACTCCATGAAATGTTATCTGAAGAGGTACATCCAGAAACATCAAGGTTCAAAAAGTGATTGCCAGAAATCAGGAATCACTGGTCACAGCAGCTCCCCTTCCTTGCCTCTCAACACACAAGGCAAACATGAGAAAAGTTCCCCATTGACTTGAAAGAAGGCTAGAGGCCACCTTCCCATTTCACATATTTGACAAATTACTTTTCCAGTCAGTGTGTTACAGAACTGAAAGTTGTGTAGGGAATACTTTTTCTCCGTTAGTTCTCCCTTACTTGAGTGGTTAAATTCAGGTCATACACAGAATCATTCAGATCTTTTCATGTTGAAACAAGAGGCATAGAATCTGAAAATTCCATGAAGTTTCAATTAAAAATCACAGATGCTTATGAAAAATCATGCTGAAACAATTGCTCAACCAGTCGTATGTTGAGTAACACACACACTTGCTTTGGTAGAAGCAAAAAAAGGCTTTTTGTATGGAAAGTTGGAAGAACCTGGGATCAATTAAGATGCCAAATAGCAAGGGGTGGTACAGCATTTGTCAGGTGGGTGGACCTGCTAACTGTTCAAATAGCCATCAGAAAGCATGGGCATACAGTGGCTGCTGGTGTCTTGAAGTGAGCTGTTTTTAGGGCGTTTACCATCAGAATGCATCCTGTTAAGAGAAGGTGTTTGCTCACACTGGCACAGGCAGCAGATACCAGAGTACAGACAACTCCTGGTCACCTCCACCAAGCAGCTCCTGAGTCATTAGACTTATCTTCTGCTCTGTGGCATTAAGGGAAAAGAACATTCCCAACTCCTTAGGCTCTGAGTAGGGAAATGAAGACCACACAACACGGCAAAACAGGAGCCAGTAGTGCTAGTATGCAGCAGCCTGAAATCAGGTCCCTTTAGTAAGGCTGAAAATAGTGCTACTCCTCCAGCAGATTTCCCAGCCATAGAAAAACAGGTAAAATATAAAGGTACAAAAAGACTCCAGTAGAAGCAAAGCAAAAAATAATTATTCACATCCCCCAAATGTCAGGGTCACTCTTAAAACACCTCTGCTCTTTATTACGTGTCACTTGGGCTAACAGGACAGGGACAGAAATCGGATAAAATGCGTTTTCTCTTGAACCTGGACTTCTGAAATGACAGAAATTAGTGCCCAAAAAGACTTCTTTCAGGACAGTGTTCTCTTTCCAAGGCTGGGATGAAAGACCTTCAGCCATACATCAGGACTGAGCTTTATCAAAACACACCCTTCAGAGAAAACCCCACCTGCAATAAAAGGAGCTGCCTGAATGCTGAACTGGTTTTATTGTTCATGCTGAGACGTAAGAGGAAACAACAGCAAAAGCCTGTTAACTGTTATTGCTGCCTGAATGTCAAACCAATTTTATTGTCTGTGCCAAGAAAATGAGGAGAAAACAGTAGCAAAAACATGTTAGGTTTTTTCTCACTCCAAAAAAATCCAGCTTTGGGTACAAAGCCTTATTTCTATAAGTACTGGGACAGAAGTTACAAAATTAACTGTAAGAACTTATTAATAAATTATGTGCTTTTGACTGTGATTTTCAAGCTTTTTTTTTTTTTTTTTCTAAAATAAACCTGCTTTTATAAAAGGTGAAAATACATTTGGTGCCGTTGAACTTCACAGCGAGAGCAGCCTCTCAGATCCTAGCTTGCCAGCTTGTGGCCAGTTACAGTTTTACACCTCGAGTGATGCTGAGTCAGTGTGTATACGAGGTAACAGGCTCCACCCAATTCAGAACATTTCTGTTCAATCTCTACAGACACAGGATGTGGCTCATGACAGAAATGCAGTTAGAAACTCTTTTGCAGCTACTGGACAAAACCCACCAAGCAGTGCTTGAAGCAAAACCGTTGCCCATCAGCCCTGTGTAGCTGTGACTGCCACATTTTCAGTAACTGAGAAAAACCCCCAAATTACCTTCTGTACCCATAATTTCTTGAGGTAATGGCAACATTATCAAAATTTAAAAAAACGCTTCCAAAATTAAAGACAGATTTTAAGACAGCACATTAATGAAAAAGTGTTTATTCATTTATTTTAAAAGCAAGGTTTATTTGAGAGAAAACAAGGAGAAGCAAACACATTTTATCCAACACAGGTTTCTGATGAAATTTGTGCATTAGCTGGTCTCTAATAGAAAAATTATGTTAAGTTGGGGATCAAAGGGTTTTAAAACATCCCCTAAAGCTGTGTGGCTGGTCAGAGCTTCCCACTTAAGACCAAAAAATTTCCAGTGAAACAAGAACTTTACTTCTTTGGAATGTATACTCTAGGTTTCATTTCAAATACCCATATTCAACAGCCATGAAATAATAAATAAATTTCAAAATGAACAGGTTTCAACTGTCAGAGGGTAATTCGGTTTTGACAAATCCAGTACCTTATGTAAGAATTATTCTGAAAAATTATTATGGACCAACTCTGTGTAACCCCCAACTCATTCATGGCAAAAAGCCAGGTGGCTTTTACACCCTTGTCTGCAAAATGAGTGTTTCACAGAGCCACACATTGAAAAGGGAATGAGCATCACACAAGGCAGCTCTGTCAGATTTTACTTAACCTGAGAGAACTAACTCATCTACTTTCTGTTCCCTTGCTCTTGGTCAGCATTTGGTCTTTTACCGGCTTCTTCCCTTCCACAGCTCTTTTCCCACCTTTATACTCCTTTGTGCTTCAGTTTAAATTTCACTCATCCATCTACCCCTGAAGTAATTTGCTCTTACATTTTTGGTTCAAATGAGTTTGTAACCTCAGTCCCTAAACAGGTTAGGTTCTTCAACAAAAGGTTTAAGGGCTTATTTTTTTTTTTTTGTATATTCAGCTTCCAATTCACACAGACAGACAAAATAATAATAAAATTCAAGTGCTATGTTTGTTGCTTTTTTTTTCTTTTTTTAAAGTGTAAAAGTACAGTCTCCTCAATCACACTGCAATTGGTAGGAAGCTGGCCTGAGCCCATACTGTAGTGGAAAAAACCATGACCACTCTGTGCACTTTTATACAAAAATATTTACCTCATTCATATTTCAAAACATCTCTGCAAACATTAATAGATCCAAGCCTTAGATAGATCCTCATTTTCTTTGAAACCCAAGTAACGTCCTTGCCTTGTGACAGATGAGGTTTGTAAAAAAGGTCACAGAAAGAAGAAGGGCAGAAGCAGGAGCTGCTGCCCCAACTCCTACTTCAGGGAGCTCCTCTAGCCCTGGTGGCCTAAACCTCAGGGTAGTCTGCCTGTGCAGCTGGGAGCCCCGGCCACACTAATTCTTTGGCACAGAAACTAATTGCAAGAATACAGCCAACTCCTTCCCCTCACCTGAGCCAATGTCCATTTTCAGTGTGAGCTGTAAAAGCATCACTCTCTGGCTATCCAACAGCAGCAGACAGGACATGCCAGAACACTAGGACAAACAGTCCCCCCAACTACTGAGAATAACCGCTCCAAAACACGCAAGGACAAACCCACTGCTCCTATTGACACTGAATCAGGGCTCAGACAAGATTTCTTTAGACACAGTTAACCAGAAGAGAGGTTAACTGCCAGTTCAAAGATGTCTTTCAGTCACAAAACAGTCTGCACTCAAGACGCCTTGCTGCGGTTGCTTCCCCGTCAGCAACAACCGCTGGTTTAACGAGCACATTCCTGATGGTGCCAAGAGGTTTTGAAGAACATGTCTTTGCTCAAATGCACAATTCATAGGTGACATGCCTGGAAGACAGAGACACAGAGGAGGAAAGAGAAAGAGAGAGGGAGAAGACAAGAGAGGGACTGGGCAGCGGGGCAGGGCCCGGCAGCACCCACCACGTTGCAGCAGCCAAGGACTGTGGTGGTGCTGGTGGAGTTGGGCTTGGCCACCCATCCTGCCCTGCAGCCCCAAGGGCAGGGCTGTCACTTCAGACATGCTGCCACACCTACAGCTGGAGGCTTTATGTATCACTCAAGGTAGTTTCTAAATGCAAACACATTTATTTCCTCACAAACTTTTGTAGGTGGCTTTCCCAAACCACAGTGCCCTCTGCAGTCCATGACACCTGAAATCAGATCCTGCCTTTGGTTCCCTGCTTTCCATTAAAAATACTTTTTTCTTTTTTAACAAAAAAAGGAAAACAAATACTGTACTAGCTTAGCTGGTGGGTAGGCTGCCAGTATCCACCTAAAAGGGAGTGTGCCATGGTGGACACTGACTACTGGTACAGCACCCAATCAGTTGAATTATTTGGGGTAAGAACGAGATAATATTAAAAGTTTCAGTCTCAGCAATTCAGAGACTACATTCAGATCCGAACCAGAAATTACTCCCTGGATATTTGTGATACTGGATTTTTTTCCCTTTGTTTTAAAATAGATTCTAGTACAGCACCGTGTAGCTAAATACTGGTGTGCTATTCTCAGGCTAAAAGCTGCAATCGATACAATAGCTACCATTGGGAATGTCACTGTTGAAACTATTTAACTTTCACAACACAAAATTCTTCTAAAAATGAACAGTTGTGAGGTCTGTTGACAGTGAATTAGGTACATCTGAGAACAAGACTTTTGCTCACAGCAACTACAATGATCTCTTCCAGAGTTAAAATGCAAGGATTTGTTTCGGTTTTATTCTCAGACTGCACCTTTGATTTACTAACTTGGCAGAATTATCAGTCACTCAGAAGGGATGGAAAGCAGGAGGAGGGAACAGGCTCTGTTCAAATGGAAGCACAGGCTTTCTGAGACACTATGCAGTTTAGCACCAGACAGCAAACCAAGGGCTACGCCTACGTTGAAATGCTGTTGCCTTTCTGCTTTTTCATGCACCATCCTCACTCTCACACACTTGGTCCTAAGAATGTGTCCTCTGCATTGACATCCAAGTAAACTGTCAAAGATTCCAGGTGAATAGCTGAAGAGCACTCAAGTGTAGCATTTAATGCAAAGCTTTACATGGCCGAGACAAGTTTATAGAAAAAAAATAAATCAACCTAATCTCTCCAAAGATAAAGACTATTTTATGTCACTGAAGGTAGGTCACATCCCGTCATGAGAATAATCCAGGAAAAATTTTTGGTACCACACAATCCAGCTGGCTTGTGCCATCCCAGTTCAGCATAACCACACACGAAAACCAACACGGTAGATTCCTGGCCACTGACAGCTCCTCCCAGCAACACACTCGTGCTTTTGGTTACTCAACAAATTGGATACCTCCCATTTCAGTTAGCAGCATTCAGAGAAATCGCTGGAATCCCGGGCACCACAAGCAGCACCGCTTCCAAGGCGTGTTCCAGGGTGGAAAAGAGCAAGGAGGCCGCAGCGCTGCCTGGTACAGTCAGCAAGAGGCAGAAGAGCACAGAGAGAGCCTTTGCCATCAATAGAGCACAACCACTGAGTTTATCTGCAAGATCACAATCTCACTTCCCTTTCAGAAAGTGCCTTGTTTATTCAGTTTTTATGGTATGGCATAAGGACTCATGTATTTTATAGATAGATAGATAGATACCAAACTGGTATTATCAAAATAAACCATCTGTTTTATAAACCCACTATTTACAAAACCGGTTTCTGAAGTTTTTTTGTTTTGTTTGTTTTTTTAACAAAAATTAAACTATACACCAATCTAAGTTACAGAAACAAAAATAACCTTTATAAGATCACATGTATAAAACAAGAAATGAAATGTGATTTTATTTAAGGCAATACTGGGCTACTTCACAAATCACCACCTCAAATATATGCACTGCTCCACACTACTAATTTTCTATCACATTCACAACGGATTCTTTAATACCAAATATTGTTTTAAATCTCCAATGTAGCAAACTATTTTTATTCACATTTCCTTTGTTATTATGGAATCATAAATGCTTTGTATCCAATTAAAAGCAATGAAAAATGTAGCTATAAGAAAGCTATTATATTTATGAGTTAACTACATATAAGTATCATCCATAGATACTGGATGTTAAACTTTAAAAAAAACGAAAGTGTGTCAGTACATTTAACCTACGAAATGTGATCTTATCCAGCTCCTCTTGAGTAAATAAGTGCTTTACACAAAAGAAACTGGATATGGCAGACTTAGCTAGTTTTAGTTCAAAAGTTATTAATTTAAAATGACTAAAGGACAGTTTTAAAAACTTGTTCACTTAGTTACAAATTAAAATTCCGAATATAAATGTGTCATTTAATAGTTTAGACTTACAGACTGCTGGTGGCAGCAAATGATTTACAGTAATAAATATATACAAAAAAGATGTATCTACAAATAAAGAGTACTGTTAGACATGAGCGGTGACCTGGTGAAAGATACCAATCACAGACAACTCACAAAGATTTAGCTCATGGAAAGGACAATCTGATAGAAAGTTGAGGTTTTGATCAAGTATTTACAAAACTGAAGCAATTACTCTGTTCTTCAAGTCCCATAGGGATAAAAACAAATAAGAAATTTACATGACTTAAGTCATGTTTTTGCTAGATTAAATCACTTCAAAATAAAAGAGCTCCACAGTTACTAGCATGCTGGATGGCTTCCTATTCAAAATAAATGCTATTACAGTTTCTGGATAAACACACTAGCTTTTCAGTATTTTGACTCCCCTTGGGTACCTAGGTTGGTACCCACAACAGTTACTTTTGCAGCTTTAACCTCTGGATTATCCTCCCAACGTCCTTCGAACTTTCTCAAAACGAGGACAGGTTTCATTTTCTGGAGTTGTTTCAACACATGCTCACTGCAGTCTTTCAGTGACTTGTCCAAAACAATCTTTACATTATCACAACATGGAAGGCGTGATGGGTTGTCAAACGGTACAAGGATTTCAGTTTCAGAACATGACCAAGTGACATTATTACTTGCTACAGAGGTCTTCTCGTTGGATTTTCGTGAGTTTGCATGGGATCCTTTTTTGGTTCCGCTGCTATGGTGGTCTCTTTCAGTCTTTTTCTTTTGCTTCACAGCAGATTCTTCAAGGAACTTGAGGAATGACACTTCAAAACCCATTGGCTTAAACGAGCTCCAGTCAAAAGCTGCAGGTTGCTCTTTGGCTGTTTGAATGGCAACAGCAGTCTCTTCCTCCCTGTGTATGCTGCTCCCGTCAACTGGCAGTACTTCCTCAGGTTTTTCAGCTTTCTTCCTCTTATTCTGTGATACATTTTTTTCTTTGCTAACTCTTTTTAAATTGTTTGATTTTTGCTTTTCTGAGGGGCAGGAGTTGGTCTCCTGCAAGTCACTATTTACACTGGAAGAGATTTTTGCTTCATTTTCAGCACTTGAACAATCCTCGTTAATCAGTTTAGTAATAAATAGTTCTGTCAGTTCATCAACCTCATCCTTCTCACCTTTTTCACTTTCCTTTTGTGGTAACGTAGATGTGCTTGAATCATTATTGCTCACTATCAAACTTGGTTCAGGCTCTTTCACATCACTTTTTTTCTCAGCCTCCTCTTGCTCACAAGAGCTTTCCTTTACTTGTGTGACAGAGAACTTTTTAGACACAATAAGAAGGTTTCTGTGTTGGGAAGTAAATGCTTTGGACAGCTTGTGACATTTATAATGCCTTATGATGTTGCTTTCACTTGTAACGACGGACGAACATCCCTTTATCATACATGGATACTGAGTTAGGAACCTGCTTGTACATTCTGATAAGGCATCATTTCTGGCCTTTATCGAATACACGTGCTTGCCACGTTTCAGCAAATAAGCCTTATTTTCTTGAACTTCAATTCCTTTTGAGTTTTTGTTTTCCACGTTCACATTTTTCTTTTGTTTTGTTTTCACTGACAGCCTGTTACTTTCTTTTCCTGATCTGTTTTTTAATCCTCTCTGTTTGGACTTTAATGGTTTCTCCTGATTTGCTTTGCTTGAAATGTTTTCCTGACCTGGTGTCAGTCTCCTGGGTCTTATTAGATGATCTTTATGCTTGTCATTATGTTTGTTAAAAATATGCCTCAAGAGGTTAGACCTAGTAGCATAAATACGGTCGCAGCCTTCACAGTCACACTTGAAGACGCCGTCGTCTTCTACTTTGTTTGGCCTTATTTTAACACCATGATCCGCCTCAAGATGTACAATGTAGTTAAGATATGCTGTAAACGAAGACTTACATTGAGACTGATCACAAGAAAACCTTCCCACCTCTGGAGCCAATTTCATGTTTCCAATTTGTTCTGTGGTCATGTCATGAAGCTTCATATAATGTTGTATCAAGCTGGTAACTTCCTGGAAGATGTGAGAGCAGTCACTCACCTCACACCTGAACTCTCTGACAGCAGGTTTGGCTTGTACCTCATCATGTTGCTCTTTGCCTGGCTCATTCTCCTCCTCCACCTCGGCAGGGAAGGCAGGGAGGTCTGATTTGTGCACAGCTTGGTAATGAAGGATTAGGTTTTGTTGTATCGTAAAAGCTGCGAAGCAGCCCTGATGGACACAACGGTACGGTCTGTAAGGGCTGTATCTAGTGGGAAACTCCAGAGATTTCGTTACAGACTTCTTACGTTTTCTCTCCTCTTTTTCCTTCCTGTCCCTCCTAACCTTGTGTGCTTTGGGTTCTGCCTCTGTACTGTCAAAAGAGGCTGCATCATGCTGCTCTGGTGGAACAGAAACCACCTGGGGAGGTTTTTCCAGGCTTTCACGAAAAACGTTTTCTGGCCTAAGTTTTTCCAAGATAGGCTCTATAACTTCATCTATCTGAACTGCTCTGACCAATGGAGCTGCAGGTTTGTTTTCTATTATTACTGTATGTGAAGTTTTTATTTCAACAGGTCGTGGGGCTGTGTTTACAGTTTCATTTTGAGATCGTCTGCCATAAGGCCTTTTAATTTTCAATTTTACCATCTCCTCTGTCGTAAAATGATGCACAAGCTGACAGTGTGCTCGAAGATTTGAGTTTCTTGTGAATGTTTTTGGACAGGTAGGTACAACACATTTGAACGGGGCAAACTTCAGCTGATGCTTCTTAATTTCCAGGATCATTTCTGCAGTGTACTGATGAACCTTGCCATAGTGTTTAAATAATGCATCTTTTGTCATAGCACTATAATTGCAGCCTGGATTCTGACACACGAAAGGCTTATTAACTTTATCACTAAACTGAATGTTATTGGCCTCTGAAGGCATTTGGATGAGGGGTTTATTTTCTGTTGGTACAACAGGAACTGCTGGTGCTAACATAACTGCTGGAGGACACTGGGCAATAGTTTCAGAGACCTGAACGGGTGAATCATCTTCTAGTTTCAGTTTTTGCAAGCGCTCCAAAATTTCCAACATTTGAGTATCATCCTTTTGAGATGGCTCAGCTGGAGCAGAGCTACACTTTGCAGCAGGGACATTCCCCATGTGCACAGCAAACTGTGGGGGAGTGAGTAGTTTTACACCATGTGCAGAATTTCCCAAAGAACCCTGTGTGTTATTTACTTGTGAGTTCTGTCCTAAAGCAGTGACGGTATCCTGAATTTCAGCTTTCACCTCAAGTATCTGGGAATTCATAGCAGTTTTAATTATTTCCAGGGTTTTTTCAAAGTTCTGCATAACATTATCTTCTGAAATCTGTTCCTCCAAATTTGCTTGCACACAAGAATTTACAGCCATCATTTGGGAATCCCCGTTTTCAGTTTTTACTGTTAAAGGGGGTAACACTGTATGAGTCTCAAGATCTGCCTTGAAGTTCTCTTTGATACTGGCCATGAGTAACTGATTGTCAACATTACTGAGTTTCTGTGTGAGATTCTCCACCACTGCTTGAGAGTCACGACTTGCCAGCAAGTTGGACTGAAAATCTTTTCCCTGTATTTGCACATTTCCTTCAGTGCTTTTGGTTACAAGTCCCATATTTGTTGTATTATTTACTGTTACTTTCTGTGGTGTATTGGGCTCAAGCAAGGGCGTAGTTGTTTTTCTCTTCCTCTTGGAAGCACTGGTTCCCTTCTTGTTCAAGTTGCTTGATCCTGAATTATTTGGACTACTTATAACTGAAACGCGTGAACCGTTCCCTGGAAAGTTGTGCGCTGCTGCAACAGTACTAGAAAACGAGGTAGGACATAAGCCATTTTCAATAGTCTTTAGCATTAAGTCCTCAGTTGCAAAAACAGGCAAACTCTTGCATTCGTTTATTGGAGGGATTTTGGCTTTGAGGGTCCTGTTTTGGTCTGTTAGCAAGGTACTGGGATTACACACTGTCTGAAGCAGAGGGGACACAGTTGAGTTGGGGAGAACAGCTGCAGTTATCTGAGTCGTACCAGTGACACAACTTGTTGTAACTGCGTGTGGAAGTACTTGTGTGTTATCGAAGGTACTTGGGATGCCTGCAGTTTCCAGGGCTTGTTTCATAATTTGATTTCCTTCCTCATTCCCACCGGTATTAAAGTTAGTCACACTGGCCCGTGGAAACACAGTCTGCAGTAATGCTGTGGAACGATTTTCAGCTGCAAGTAACTGGAGGAATGCTGGATCTTTAAAACACGTCTCTGGATTGAAGGCAGTCTCTTGGGGTTGCTGCAAATTTATTGAGTTTGGGGCAAGAATCATACTGGCAAGCAAAGACTGTCCATTAGCCTGCAGAGCTTCTGGAGAAATTTCTGATCCTTCCAGAGGCTTACAGTAAGACCTCTTAGATAAGTGACCACCAAGTGATCTAGGATTAGTGAAAACTCGGAAGCACCTGCTACAGATAAATTTGCCATCCCTAATTATTGCTGGCCACTTGGCCCGTTTGTTATGTTTTGGCTTCCTTTCTTTCCCATTTGGGCCCCGGACACGATCTTTTTTCCCCTTTTCTGAAGCTGGATGTTGAGAACTAGTTTCATTGAAGTTATTTTCACAGCTCAGTCGTGAGGGAAATATTTGATCAACAGTTTCTTCTTTTGGGAAAGAAGAACTAGTGTTTCCTTCTAGTTGCGATGAAAAGTTATTTGTGTTATTTTCCAGTTGTGAGAAGACTGAATTTGGAGGATTCTCTGCTGATGATGGGAAGAGAGACAGTGGACCATTTTCTGCAGGCAAAGGAAGAAAAGGATCTGAACCACCATCAATATTCAGAGGCATAACTGTTTTTGCCAGATCATCCAGCTGGGAAGGTAAGGTTGCACCAGACAGATTTTCCATTTGCGAACATAAAGCACTCTCAGGCTCACTTTTAATACGAGCAGACAAACTTGGATTCATGACACTTTCCACTATAGGCAACATAGGGTTGGCCAAATTTTCTAGGTGAGCTGGAAAAAGTGTACTTGAGACATGTTGCCCTTGACTGGAACAGGTGGGATTCAAATTAGGTTTGTTCTGTGCAGTAAAAGCAGCACCACTGGGACTGCCCACTTGTGAGGGCATAAGATAGACAATCTTCCCATCGCCTGGCAGGGGTTGCAGGCTGCTGGATTTTCGTGGTTTCTTGTTTTTACGTTGCATTTTGAAAGCAGCATATTGGTCGGGGTGAGCTGCCTTCATATGTTTGCCAATGCTCTGCGATGAGTTGTACGTTCGAGTACACCCCTCAACCTGACAATTAAATTTCTGAATTGGGGCTGCTGGTGAGACAGCTGGAACTAAAGAGCTGTTTATGGCAGGCTGCGAAGGAATAAATGTAATACTTTCTAAAGTTTTTAAAGGCAGGTTATATAGATTAGCTGCAGCCTTAATGCTGTCTTCAATTTCAAGTTTGGAAATGGGTACGCTGTTCCGGTATCCTGCCGGATTCTGCATGCTGAATGGATTTACAATGCTCACTTGTCTTTCTAAGCTTTTTGATTCAAGTGCTTCTGGTTTTAGTGTGTCTGAGGTCACAGAAATATTTTGAATATTCTGAGTCTGACTGAGACAGTCTGCTTCCTTTCTCTCTGGGAAAACTGGAAGACAAGAGTCAACTGATGAACACAACTGTTGGGCTCCAGGTTTAGTGGTATCTACTTTACTGGCAGTAGCAGCCGATGTAGCTCTTTGTAAAAAGTTATCTTGGATCTTCTGGTTAACAGCAGGCACCTTAACACTGCCTGCTGAAACTGCCACTTCTGCCTTCACTGAATCCGTAGGAGACTGCTCTGAATCAGCATTAGGCAAGGACTCACTTGGCTGCAGTATGCTCACTGATGCATTTACACTTTCATTCCCTACTGGTTCTGCTTTGATTTCATTCCAGATAACATTTTCTCCTTCAGTGAAACGACTCTGGCTGTCAGCCAGAGGAGATGTCAATTCTTCTTTAACAGCAACTCCTTCGGTACTTTCACTGGCTTTAGAAGGTTGACTGAGATCAGCCTGATTAGTCTGGCTTTCAGGCTGCTCCACTTTTTCAGGCTGTTGGTTGTGATCCTCAACATGCTTTTCCAGCTCGTTCTGAGAACGGTACACCTTTCCGCAGCCTGTGACTTTGCAGGTGTAGGTATTATAGTGTTGTGCTTCGTGATCATAGAGTAAATAGGCTTCAGAAAACACTCTGCCACACTTAGGAAACATACACTTTGCCCTGAAGACTTGATGTTCTTTCCTGTGTGTCAGCAGCTCAGCATAACTGTTAAAACCAGCCTTACACTCCATCTGGATGCAGATGTAAGGCTTGCTGCCACAGTGCATTTGTAAATGATCGTTCAGGTGAGTAACACTTACGAAATGTCGCCTACAGTACTGGCAAATCACTTTTTTGCTTTGCATTTCAAGAAAACGTTTCGCTTCTTCATTGTCTTTATGCCCCTTTGCATGTGCTATTAGATTTTTAAAATATTTAAAGCCTTTTTTACAAAATGTGACAGGGCAGGTGAATTCATTCACAGGTATGGGCTTTTGGACCGGCACTATCTCTGGTACGTAAGGTTTGTCTTTGTCATCGTTTTCATCATCTGAGCCGTCGTTATCATTAAACACAATGAAGTCTGTTGAATAGAGACTGTTCTTCTTAATGGGTCGCTGCTCCTGTTTGGATACAGAATCAGCTTTCTGATTCTCGTTGGCAGTTGCTATTTTAGGAGGTCTCCCTAGTCTTCTTAGTGGCTTCATAGCCGCCAGCCTCTCTTTGCTGGATTTTTTAACATGAAAAGTTACATGAGGAACAAAGTTTTCTTTAGAATTAAAATTTTGGGCACAAATAGGGCAACTGTAAATGCCGTCTTTATAATGTTTTTGTGCATGCCTAACTATTCTGTGACCTAGGAACTCTTTGTCACATAAAACACAATACTGCATATAAGCTTGCCAGTTCCTGAATCTTGCTGATATGAAGCCCCTCTCTCTGAGTTTTTTAATTTCTCTCTTTTTCTGCTTTTCATCTCCAATACCTGTAAGAAGGCTTGTAGCTTCATCAAAAGTGTCAGCAAGCCCATTCACAGAAGCTTCTTTATTCTCTTCTTGGCAATCCTCAACCTTCTCATAAACTTCACTGTCATTGAGTTCGTCTATCGATGACACGATGGATGCCTCCTCTCCCATCAGTGCTAGGCACTGGCGCTTGAGAGTTTTCCAGTCCCAGAATTCTGGATCAAAAGGCCACTGAGTTTTCAGTACAAGTAACAGCTCACAGTGTAAAGAATTTGGTATTGGAAGATTCCCTTCATCATACTTCTGGTCAGGCTGATTATATAGCATTTCAACAGCATAATATGCATCCACAGTGGGTTCGAGAAGAAATTCACTCAGCTGACAAGCACGTTTAACCTCCAAATCATCTGGAAGCAAGCAGGAGATAGTCTTGCAAATAGATATCTTGACATCTGTATTTTCACTGGATTCCAAGCGCAAGGCTTTCACACACAGTTCAATGCAGGTTGCAAGTCCAGCACTATCGATCTGTAAAGCAAGAGTAATTTTAGTAAGACAGCTTTACTATAACCCTTTATATTTGTAAATATAAAATATCTTTATTCAACCTCAAGTGTCAGAAAAAACACACCTGGATTTATAATAATATATTTTATTTAAGAAATATAGTGGTTTATCATTAGATGATAAGTTGCATAATTTGTCTTCATGATACTAAAAAAATGTGGAAGTTTACATACAATTAAAACACAAATTTATTATATGTTCTGTGTAGTTTGAGGACTTTAGGACTGCATGCTACAGGTGTTCAGTTAATAATATTGAGCCTTTTCCCTGAAATAAAGCCAGCCAGTTATGTCACAGTATTTGAGATGAGCTTCGATAGAGCTTTAACTTAAAGCTGGGTAGAATTCAAATGGTAAGGAATGCTACAGCTAAACTAAGAGAAGCACGTGATCTTCAAAAAGGATCTAAAATTTGGAAATCACTTACTGTATAAAGGTTTATTTTTATTTTTAAAATCGACTTAAAAATCAACTACCTGAACACATGGCTTAATTCCAACTTAAAAGTTGGAATGCATTTAAATGCTCCATCGTTTAAGTGTTCCAAAGGTCATGTGGTCTTTTCTCATTTGTACCCTCAGGCAATATAAATTACATTTATGTTCACTTCAGAGTCCCTTTATGCTGCCAAGGATGCACAGAGAGGCTGTGGTGTACATAAGAATAAAGTCCAGCAAATTTATGAATGCACAAATCTGCTACCCACAAGGTCTCCAATTTCTGCCATCAATTAAATGATCCACAGCTCACTAGAGAATAATGAGTATGGCACAGAGCAAACAGATCTTAATATCACAGCTCTCTGTGAAAGTTATTTTTCTTCCCCACTCTTAACTCCAACTCAGTTCAGATCTTTGGAAAAAAACTGTCTTTAAGATTAGAAGCCCATGATTAGCCATACCAGAACACTGCAAAGGGAAAAAAAAGAATTTTTACTCTTACAATTAATATACAGAGTTGCCCAACTAAAAGCTTTTGGAAGAGCCCAATTTAGCTATGAACATTAAATAGCGCAACTACTAATGAGAGGAAACTAGGAAAATGAGATTACAAGGTTAGCCGAGACAGATGAACAGAGGTTTTAATACAACATTGGGTCTAAGTCCACAAAAGGCAAGTGTTTCACTTATCCAAGCTAACTGCATTTTTAGTGACAATTCAAAAGGGTGTTTTTTTTTAATTTAAAAAACTTTCTGTAATTTTCTTATATATTAATATAGAAGCCTTCATTGCCTCTCCTCAGAAGCTTTTCCTCTCCATTTTCTGTAATACTGGAAATATGTTAAACAGCAGAGAGGAATGTAAGGACCTACTAACAGAAAATACCTCATTTAGAAGACAGGGACAACAGAAGGCTATAACCTCACCTCTTGTTTTCCCTTCATCTCAGTTGTGGCATCCAGCTCTTCTGTTTATCCCCCATAATTGTTTGTTTGTTTTCCCCAAAAGAACAAAGAAGTTTTCATGATTCAAAATGAATCAGCTTATAGTTTACCTGTAGAGGAAGTTGCTACGGCCTTTTACAGCCTTTCCTAAAACCAGTTAGGGTTGCCCCAAAGCTGATGCTACACAAAGAGACACGATGTCTTAGCAGCTTTCATAAATTTTCCTGATAACAGTTTCATTAAAAGTGCCAAAAATATTCTTTCAGGAGTATCCTTACCTCTGAATTAATTACTTTAATCAGGAAGAAAATGTGATAAACAGTCTTAGTTAACACAGAAAGTTGTCGACATCTCTCTAGATAAACTTGAATAGAAGGCTCTACTCTTTGCTGCAGTTTACTCCAGAAAAGAGTCAGTTCCCTAGAACAAGAGAACAATATTTCAGGGCCAGCAAAGCAACCACTAATCTGATCACAAGAAATGCAAAGTTGAGAACAGCTTCTATTTTGTCCTTGGGAAATGAAAAAAATATGAATTTTTTCACACCCTATCTTACAGAGAAAAGCTTTTATTAACATACCCACATTGTTAGTATCTAATTTGCAAAATTATTACAATGACTCAATTCCAGAAGGACAGATTAGAAAATAACCAAAATTATCACAATTTATGCTATATAATTTACAGACTCATGATGTGGTCTTGCAAAAAAGTATTGCAAAGTAGTTTACTCTTCACTTCACAGACTGCAATTTTACACTTCTGAATTCTCAGTAATTACGAACAGCTATAGGAGGATGGCTTTTCTCTGTGGTAGATTAATTTTTCTTGAGCTGCTTTGCTTTGAGAACTGAACCCCGCTGTGATTTAGTGAGAAATTAGCCCCCAAAGCCAAAAAGTGTTACGGTATCTACATTAACTCACTAGTTCATCCCTCCTTAGGTGCAAAAAGCCAAGAGTGTTTAGTACCTTGTGGAATGGCGTAACCCCCAAAACTTTAGCAGAATCTGTTAAAGCAAAATCCTGCATTAGCAGATGTTGTCCTGCTGTTGCATAGACAAAGGAGGTGCACAAAGAAAGCAAATCCTTCAGGAGTCGTACGGGTTTATAAGTACCACCAAACTGCTGGCAGTTGGAAATTCAGACCTTAACAGCTCAAGTATCTGCCAACAAAAACCAGTTGCTTCTTCCCACATTAATGAAAGCAGACCCTAAACAGTAAGTATCTCCATCTAGCTTCTTATTCTGGTTATAGGAGTAAAGAGTTCTTTATTTTCTAGAAGTTTGTGAGAGAAAGAAATACTGTGTTACGAAATAAAGAAAGATGGGAACAGTACTTATGCACTAAATGTTGACATAATGCTGACTAGCTGCCTGCAGGTATTAAATTCCTTATTTCTACAGTGTAAGATTATTGTCAAGAAAAATTATTAACCAGCTACTGGTATTTGTAAGTGCCTCATCATACATTCAGCCTTCAAATTCCTATTATGGAAGCTAATCTTGTAATTTTTTTTTTTCCTTTTCTTTTTTAGCTTTCCAAGAGCCTTATCTCCTTCCTGTTTAGCTCACTGATTTTTATCAGCTAATGAAAGTTAACTTATGGCTCACGTATCAGCTCTATCTTCCCAAAACTAATTTTTGTTCAGCTAGACAGAAAACAATATTCAAACTCACCAGGCACAGTACATCTCTCCTTGCTGCAACTGGCGAGATAAAAATGCTGCGCATAAAATTAGAGCACTTTTTTCATCTCCATCAGATTCTAGGTTACAGATCATTTCTAGAGCATCTTTGCAATCTACTTCTGCAATCTAGAAAGGAGGAAAGAAACACAGGGCTAAGACTAAGGAAATGGTTTAATTTTCAGACACAGTAATCTGATCCTTTGTAAAAAGGCAGTAATTTAGAACTTAGTGAATATTTAACTATCAGATCGAAATAAGCTTGAAAGCAAATCAGTGCATTTCTAGATAGTGCCAAAACAGATGCCACCAGAAAAACTGTTTTATTAAAGTGAATAAAAGCTTGCTGCTCAGACATAAGACTTATTTGCATCTACTGTACCAGTCACATAAAAAATTTAACATACAGCATTATTCCTACATATTACATATATTAATATTTTATATGATATTCCATTATAATTGTAATAAGCAGATTTACAACTTTAAATTGTGGCCTAACACAAAAAAAACGAACCTGGTACTGATGTCACTTCTGCCTTAATAGAATATCAGAGGGATTAATGAATCAGAATTTAAACGTGAATGTTCCAGTATTAAAAAAAAAAATAAATATCAAAGATAAAAAGAGAAGGGAAGCTGTACAGGAGTAAGCACACCAACTGAATTCTCTTCTAGAAGAACATGACAGTCTCTGCAATGTAGCTTAGTTGTTTAAGCAACAATGGATGCACTTATCTTTGCAGCAAACTGAAGGAAAAACCACAGTTACCCAGCAGTACTGGACAGCTGTACCAGTGCTGAATCGGTGCACTCGTAACCACTGCCTAATGTGATTCTCAGAAGACTGAAATTTGATTACATTTATTAGTGAATCTGGCAGGACATGCTGGTATTTAATTCTTTGACACTGGCAGCTGAAGAATAGCTTGACCATTGCAAGAGCACTGTTGGTAGTCTCTCTTGAGAAATCACAAGACCACTTAAAGCAAGGAACAAGCGCCCAAACTTTGGATAAAGTGGCACCAGAGCTTGGTTGGGCACCATGGTATCCAGGTATTTGGTTCAGAAATCAAACTACAATTTTGAAAAACACAGCAAACTCATTTTTGCCTCTAAACTGATACTTTGTCAATATACTTATAATAACCCTTCAATGCAACATCATTTGAGGTTTAATAACCTTAAAGTCATCTTGGAAAGAAAAATGCATTTGTGAAGACCTCAGAGAGGATGGGTTAACAAAGCTGTACTACCAATTTTGACTGAAGGTCTACTTTGCTCAGTGCCCCATCTCAGATGGGGGCCATCAGTTAAACGCTTAGGGAAGAAAATGGGAAGCTGAAGTGTTTTTCCAGCCTCTCAGAGCTCCTAAGGGACCCACCTTTCAGCAAAGGTCTGTACAGGTCCAGCCATCAACTCTGTCAGTCTAGCATTTCACTTACTGCAGATCTGAATTTTTTATGGTTTTAAAGCAAAATATTAGATTAATCCAAGCTGAAATTGAACTCAAATTATACTTTTCTGCCTCTTCTGAATGGATATCCCATTTTCCATACCACAAAAAAGTAAGCTGCACTTCCTCACCATTTACCTTCCCCCTCCCCAATTTTCTTACTGCTCTTACACTACAAAGTGACTATCCTCCTCAGTTCAGAAATCCACCTTGACATGTTAATAGAATATCTGCCCTCTCTCAGTAATACAGGAACTTTCCAGAATGGCTAGTCATACTGCAAACTGCGCTGCAGCTGAAGCTGCAAAGCTAAGCAACCCAAGGTTTGGAAATACTAGAATTAGGCTTTCTGTGATAACCCAGTCAGAACTTATCGGTATGTTACAACACCCTAAGAAACAAGGCTATCCTGTTCCTTTCATCCACAGGATTCCCTGTTAATTCACTGACCAAGCCCGTTTTGCTTTGGGAGGGTGGTGGAGCTGAGTAATGAAGGAAGCATGTTTGCAAGGTCCCAAATTCCAAGTTCTATTGAGTCTTCAGCAAACAAACATGAGATTGCACAGCCCTGTCATAGCTCCTCCTGAGCCTGTTTTGGCAGCCAGAGCTGGGAGGGTAGGACTGATCCGATCCTACTGGGCATCAGAAGTCCAGTAAGGAGCTGTCACCTTAGAACTTAAGTCTCCATCTGGAGCAGGAAACTTTTCCAACTCTAATTACTGCATTGTTTTAATGCCTTTAAGATAAATTTCAATGTGCTCAATACTTATTAACAGAAAAAGATGGCAGAGACAGCAGAGAGCTGCAGACAGATAAGAAAACAGAAGGTAGTTTTCCTTAAAGAAGGAAAAAGGCTCAGATGGGGTGAGGTGAGAAATTAAGATGTCACCTGAAAGAATACAGAAATGCAAAGCTGTCTTCCCTTTGACCTTTGCATTTAAATAAGAAGGATTTTATATTCAAACTGAAACAAATAGCTGGTTTTATCTTCAATATCCCTGAGGCATTTGGGTCAAAAAAAGGTTACATTTAACCTCTGCACTGACAGTTGCATCTCTGTACTATCTAATACACAAAAAGCTATAGTTAAAATATTAAGAGTCATAAACCCACTATCTTCACCTTATTGACAGGATCCGAGGTGCAGATTTACAATACTCCAAGCAAAATTAGACATGAAGTTGTGGCAGAGCCAGAAAATGCCTACTAATGACCTGATGTTACACTTCCACAAGGGTTTTAATTGAGTCATTACTAGTTAGTGTGAAAAGAACTTAAAAGAAAAAAAAAAAATTAAAAATTGAGATTGCATTTTTAAAAAAAGTCCCTCTTCTACAGAAAACCAGCCTATGATTAGAGGGTTTTATTATTATTAAATACATCTTTAAAAAGTTAGTATTTTTTTTACTTACTTCTTCCATTAGCTTTTCATTTGGTGATCCTGAACAAAGACAGACCAGGTAGGTTTGCTTGAAATTGCCTTTTGCACTGATTTCTGGATGGTCAGAGCACAGTTTTGCCAGGGCAGTAGCTTGTGTTAATTGCTTTGTTTTCATGAGGTGCTTAATGCGCATATCCAGCAGGATGGGGCCTTCAAACACTAGAAATTCATTCACTTCAAAGAAAAACAAGCCAAAATATTACATACACGTTTCAAAGCAGGAATTATCTAGAGAGCATTTACTTATTCATGGTCAACCCCTAAAATTTATACAAATCAAAAAAGGGACAAAGCACAGATGATAAAAAGTACCCGAGTTGCTGTGCTTGTTTATTGTAAGGATCCTCTGCTACAGACCTTTTATCTACTTACAGGCTTTGATTCATTGTAATTTTTGGCAAAACAGCTGCACACAAAACATTTAGAAAGCATGTAAGTATTAAAATATTTAGATACCATTTAACTATAGTTCTACAGTAAGACAAATAACACAAAGCTGCTATTATCACATCCTTCTTTATGTGTTTGTGCTGCATCTTTGCCAACAGTTGCCTTTTAAAGACCTTGGTACAGAAGGATAAGTGTGACAAGTGTAGAAAATCTGCAGGTCTTTGTGCTGGTGCTGTAAACTTTGTATTACCCATCCCTACAACGCAGTCAAACACCTTTAAAAGTTTTTCAGCCATAGAAGTTTCCCACAAAAGAGGCTTGTCTTGTATACATTTGATTGTCTATAGTTTAGAAACCAAAGACACAGGACTGGCTGCATTTCATTTGGCTGCATGCTGGAGATCTGCTGCTGCCACAGTTCTACTGACTATGCTAACAACCCAACTCCAGATGCCTCAGTCAAAGGTGTAAGAATCCTACAAAAAAAGGGGAGCACAGGTTAATGCTCCTACTCTTATATATACATCTCACATCTCACCCAGATCTTCAAGATCAGAATTACTTCAGCTTTGAAGCACAGGGTTTAGCAGTACCTCCAAAATACTAAAATGCAGTTATTAAAGCCAGATAGACAGAGACACAACTGATTAATCCTTTTGACATTAACCCGTCCCTGCAACAACTGTTTCCACATGGTAGTTACACACTGCATGAAAAATCCTTTGATTTTCAATTACTGACATCCTAATTTCATGACACATTTCCTCATCTTTTAAATCAACTGAATTTTCTAGTGTTGTTTTGGGTTTTTTTGTTTGGTCAGTTGTTGTTTGGTTTTTTTTTTTTTTTCGTTTTTTTTTTTCCCTTTTTACTTTTTCATGAAAAACAGAAGATTCATGGTATTCAATGTTAGGGCAGAATCTTGATCCCCTCTAAATAAGCTATTTTTTCTAGGATTTAGCTATTTTCATCACCCCTTCCTGAAATCTTCTGGGCATTTGCAGTGCTCAGTTTCTGACACATCTTGATAGAAACATTCATTATATTCCTCTTAATTTACTCGCCTTGAATTTCACTGGAATCATGTTGCCCATTGACCTAATTTATATTTTCTTGATTTTCAAAGTCCTGTTCTTTATGAAATAAGTAATTTCAGCATCTGTAAAATCAATTATCATCTGTCTAGTATTTGGAGTATTAGTACAGCAAATATGAAGTTTACTGAAGAAAAAAAGCATCACCTCCTTTTATTCTTTTCTTCCTCCCATCCTGGCTAGTTTTTGATTCATGACTGCCTTTCACTTTATCTCAGGATTTCTCTTTCCTCTAGCTGCTTATACAGGATATTACTAAAAGCCCATCTTGCTAACAAAATGAGGTCAACGTTTTTCTGTCTTTTTAGTGCACAGAATATTAAGGCAGAAAATACTGCCTTTTGCAGAAATCAGGCCTGTTAGACCCCATCATTATCCTTCATGCATTTTCAGATTTATGGTTGAGTTACCATTTCAGCCAATTTATTAGTTATTTGTTCAGGATCCTTATGCACTATTACAAATGTTCGGCCACAGCTCACTGATGTGTAAGAATATTCAGTCAACTAAGAGCTCTTTCTTCCTCTCTCCATGTGGATGAAGATATGACCAGATTTTTGTTCACGCAGGAAAAAAGGAAAACTAGAATGCACTAACAGACAATTGGTAGATGGCAACCATTTTGGTGATTATTAGAGGACATTTACCTTTTAAGCAGCACAATAAATGTTCCTTTAATGTCATTACCAATGCCTTATACAAAAAGCTCATACTCTTGTCAACCCACAAATGACCCAGCAATTAATTACATTCAATAGTTTTAGCCTTGCTCTTCCTCCTACCTGGTACCACTAATCCTTTCACCCACAACTTTTACTCCCAGATTGTCTGCCTGGAATAACATTGGAACATTTTACCTTATTTCTGTAACAAGATACAGTAAGACCTTAGACTTTCAGCTATATTGGTAACCCAAGATGTTTCACTCTGATTTATTATTATAATTACTGCATTTAATATTCTAGAGACTTTGTTCCATCTGTTAGTCCTCAATAATCCCCCTCCTTTAGCCAGCCTACCTTGCATAAGCAACAGAACCTTTTCTGTTATCTTCTCAATGAGCCACCAGAAAACCTCAGGGTTACAGTTACATACTAGCTCTTAAGCCTTTATTCCAACCCAAGTGATTATAATAATTACAGTTAACATTCAAAAGCTCACTCAAAACACAGTTTTAATTATATTTATTTCATAACTGGACTATGTAGGACATTTTAAGACAAAAAATGGTGCTGAGGTTGCATGAGCAAGTCTATGGTGGTTTAATGTTTTATAAATATATTTCATAGTGCAATGTCTATTTCAAAAGTTACTGTAGACAAATTGTTAGTTTACCATAATAAATATAACTTCATAAAAATGCTGAGGCACACTGCTTTTTCTGCACAAGTAAGTTAAACACTACAAGAACAAAACCTGAAGTATTTAACAAGAATAATAGACTGTATCAATAGCATGATTATTCTAAGAACTACTGAAAGTTGTTCTTGTGCAATGCTTCACCATTCCTTAAAATTCAACAACTTCGGTTTGTGCAAGGCATGTGCAGAATTCATATAGAATTACAGAACTAACATGAGAGCAAAAAGATGAGCAGATGACATCTGACAGATGGTACTATGATCTACTAACTTTGGCAAACATACTTGCAGATGCTGAAATCTAACCTTTTAGACACAGCTTCCCTGTTATTCCCTTGAATCCAGAGTCTCAGGTCATACTACATGATTGCATGCCAAGTCCACAAGAAATACTATGCGCTTTTGCAGGTAACGCTTGTGTCGTACACACATTTAAAAAGAGAAAAGATAATCTGTAGATTAGTAGCACACAACAGCATGAATAAGCTGCAAGCACAGTTCTGTAGTATTAAGTTCTCTATGGTGGACAGTCCACATGTATGTCACGTTTTGGCCGGCTGGAGGACTTGGACAGCACAAAGCAAAGAATTTTTGCCTTACTGAAAGCACTCATAATCCTACTAACTCTACCCTTTGCCAATTCTTGGGGAGGTACAGATTAATCTACCACAGACCTTTATTTTTTCTCAACCTGGCTCTGGCCAAGAAGCAGGAAGGCACAAGGTGAATGTACATGTGGACTATCCATCTCAAAGAACTTCAGTTACCAGTCAGTAACCTCTTTAGTCATCTTCAAGTGTTAGTCCACATGTCCGTTCACACTGTAGGCAAATCTGAACTGTACTCAATACTTTCATAGTTACCTGGAGCTGGGTCTCAGAATCCTTCATGCAAACAACATCTTAGCACAATTCTGCTGAATGCAGTACCAATCCTGGATGCTTCTACGATGGTATATTGTCTGGTGAAAGGGTAAAAGAAGTTCCAAGTGGCTGCTTTGAATGCAAGGATGCAAGCACTTTTTTTAAAGTGAGGCTGCTGGTATCATGAGATTTCTGGTGGCAGATGCCCTGATTACTGGAAACAGTTCCATGCTGGCTGTTTACATTCTAACCTGCCTGTTATGTGCCTTGATAATCTCTGAACAGTGATGGCTGTATCCTTGAACCTCTTTTCAGTGGGAAATACTTCAGAAGTCTGTCTGGTACACTTGAACTTAAGAAAAATTCAGTAACTTAATTACTGACATGCAGGTTTAAATCTCTAAGGATAATCAGAACCAGATAAAAAAGCAGCAGCAGCTGCCTGGTTTTTTGTAGAGTTATCTCAGATCCTTTTCCTCAAGACAGTTCCTCCACTCACCCTCAGTGCCAGCAGAGGAGACACCAATGACAGCTTTGAAGGACTTCATCAGCACTACAAGAAAATGAGAACCTTGAGGATGGAAAAATATGTTCATGCTGAAGAGCACAAGCCACAATGACAGAAACTGATGGTCAAAGTGCAGTGCTAGAGTGTTCTACCATTGCACAGGCTATCACATAAACCAAACCTCAACTTTCAGTCTTTGGCACACTAAAAAATAAGGCTGACCAGATTAGCTACACAATTTCAAGAAACAAATTCTGGTTGTCATGAATTCCGACCAGCTTCAATCCTAAAATCAGTCCTGATCTCAAATTAAGCTATCTGGTAGTTCAGGAGAAAGCTGATAAAACAAAAGACCCACTATAATTTGAAGAATTAAGACTATCTGAACTAAGGTCTCCTCTCCTAATGAATCAATGAAGCAGAGAAACAGGGAAAATTCCTCCCTCCAAATAGGAGTGCTTCTTGCTCATCATATGGAATCTCAAGAAAAAAAAAGTAGCCATGCAGCTGAAACCTGAAGCAGCTGCAGGTCTAAATAGCAATATGAAAACAGTGGCCAAGTGCTAAAAGCAGGTGAACCATTGACTTTCAAACTAGTCAGTGATCACAGCTAACACTGCCATCTTGACTTTAATCCTCATAAAGGACGAGAATTTTTTAATTTTTTTTTTTCCCCATATCTAGGATATCTTTCCAAATTTCTTTCTGCTTTGGTACTGAGACTGTTTTCACTGTTTGAGGTCAATGGAAACTGCTTGAGTGGTGCTCCATGGCTAAGAATGCTACCAACGTGCTCATAAGGGATATCTGAAATATTATTTGAGAAAATGGGTACTTTGCTATCCTCATGGCCTGATGCAATCACATAATTTTTGGGTGATTTCTTAAGTCTAAAATGTCCATGATGCTACATGGACAAAATTCAAAGTTTGACAGACATTCTTTAAAGATACAAGAGACTGGTTTAAGTGGAAAAAGAAAGGAAAATCACATTAACAAACAAGTTGCTTACGGCTCTTGAGCACACTTTTGAGATAACACTACTGAGGAAACAGAATTTGAATTAAGGAGTTGCTGGCCTAGTTGCATAATTGTTGTGTGTTCTGTTGGGTAAAGACACAGGCAAGGTACAGAAGCAAGAAACTACAAGATACTCAGAACCGCAGGAAGGATTTCTCTTTCCAGCACTGAACTGCACAGAGGGAGTTGAAGATCGCCTGAGCATTCTTCAAATGAGTGTAGATTGATTCATGACAATACCAAACAGATTCAGGAAACTCAATAGGATTTTATCTCAGGAGGTCTCTCAGATGGCAGCCAAGAGTAGTGCTATCAACTCCAGATGTCCACTTAGGAGGCCCATGAATGACATCCAAAAGATCTTGCTGATAATTTAATTTTGGCAAATAAATTCTCTTTGGAGTCATAAGTCAAGAATAATAATAAAAAAAATATATATCCTTCAGCTCATCAGGAATCCAAATTCCCATTTCCAAGCTGGTTCCCCATACAAAGCAGACTAGCATTGTGGGAACATGCACAGCTCCAAATGATAATGCTTATGTTCCACTTGCAGGTTATCAGCATTACAATAGCTCCCAAGAAGAGAGTCTCTCTTATTCAGTGGCATCTGTTGCACAGAATCTGGTCACTTAAGCCAGGTTTCCAAACATTTGTGGTTAGAGATGGGCTAAAAATCCAGGGCAATGCCAATGTTTGTCACTCAAGCAGGTGAGTGACATGAACATATGAACATCTTGTAGTAATGCAGTAATACCCATCAGCATCAAAGAAACTGTTGTCATCAGTGCTTCAAACAATTGGGTATCCATCCTCTACTTTTTTGAGCTCCTAAGTCCATGAGTTCTTCCAGACACACATTCACCAGAAAACTGAGCTGTGGCCAGGGCTGTCAGGAGTAAGGCAGTTACTTAATGATTTGGCACTTAGAGAACAGTCTCCTTAATATCCCAGGAAGTAAGTACTTCCTGATCATGTTTAGGTGGAACCCATGCAACAATCCATCCTCAAAACTAGGGGAGCAAGAGAATAGAGTCTGGTTCAGAAAAGCCTGCATTTGCTTGACTGCAATCAGAACAAACAAGCTGTGCTGTGTGGTTAGAAAAAATGAACTTGTCCCTCACACTGTGTCCCAAGTTTGTACAATCTGAAAACAGAGCAATTGAAAATGATGTGTCTCTGAGATGAAATAAACCTAGTTGTGCTTCCTACAGGAGACACAAAGAGACAAACTGACCTTCAGCAGTCAACAGAGGCCTTCAGGAATAGATAATCAGTAACCTAAAGTTCTGCAGATATCCCATTATGTCAAAGATTCTCAATAGGTTATAATTAGTCTGAATGCGTCATAGTTGAGACTACCAAGACTGAAATAAAATTAAACAAGCAATGAAAAATAATAAAAAATTACAGGCAACAAAAGCTTAAGAGGATGCTATTACAAAAAACCACCTCCGGTCTCAACTAGTTGTTTCATCTCCAACAGACAAAATGTTTATATTAACCATTAGTCAAAGACCCAATTGATCAAATCTGCCAAATGTTAATACTCCAGTGTAACAAGCTGACTACTTAAATACTTCTGAAATAGCAAGTGGTAAAGGCAACATTAAGAACAAAACCAGAATCCTGTAATCAAAGTGTACAAATATTCCTAAGACTGTTATACTGCAGTTAAGGTTGAAGAATGCTGAGACAGCTGTCCACTAAAAAAAGGTAAGTGGTAGCCAGTGAGAGTGCTGAATTACAGACAAGAAAGTCAGCTCTCTGGGCATATCACGAAGATTACACAAAACAATGCAGTGCTACAGAAGCTGCCAGTAGCTAGAGAACAGCTTTTCAGCTGAGTGAAAAAAATACGGGTTGTAATATGACAATCTTGCCACTGATATAAGGAAAAAACTCCAAACATACCCACAGGATGGCAACCCACCCCCAACCAAATGGTTAGTGTTGGCTGAATGGATGAGATGATGATAAAAAATTGAAAATTATGAAAGGCTGACTGACAATCTCCAGGCTGGAAACATCACTTAATCTACCAACCTGGAGCCTACAGCTGAACAGAATGAGGCTGCAACAAGAAAATACCTTGAAACCACTGACAACTCTTCTTTTGTTCAAAAGATTGCTCATCTCCACTTAAAAAGATGAAGGTGTGGCCCTCTCAGAAAAGTAAACCAGCAAGATTTAATACTTTTTGAGAAAAAGAAAATTCTTCAGTGGCCCAGTATCTGCCTGTCTTCCACACAAGTGCCCTGGATAACCACAGCTTGGGGTTAGCATCCATCCCACTGACATTCACAAGAAAGCAATTCCTTGAAAGTGAGTTAATCTTATATCCAGGATCACTGAGTCTCAAAATCACAAAAATCAGTGGTACTGCAGATATCAAAAATGGTTTGCACAATGCCATTGCTACCCAGAGGGGGAGGCAAACAAAGCTTCTGCATACAAAAAAGTAAAACAAACTCCTAAGTACCAAACACCCTGGTCCTACTGGACATGAATAGAACTGACTCGTATCAATGGCCAGCGAACAAAACTCAAGAGTCAAGAAGGTGATGGGTGGCTTGAGAATTCCCCTACTCCTTAGTATCATCTACGCTGCTGCTTGCCTTCCCCGCTTTGCAAACGGAGTAGCTCCTACTTTTGATGTTTTATGGTTACATGTAATCTTGTGCTACTTTGTTAATTTGCATTTTCTGCCATCAAGACAGCTAATAACTGTAACAGGAGTCAAGTCAGTCAGTCCAAGGCAGAATCCTTCTTTAGTAAAAGCAATCCTGAAACGTCTATTAAAAACTTCACAAGAAAACACTGATAAAGCAAACAGTCAAAGCCAGACTCATGAGTTCTTATAAAACTTCAAATAAGGCAAGTTAAATGTTAATTAAGCCTCTCTCTTAGAAGTACCTTGCTAGTAAGAGGACTAGCAAGTGGTTGATACAAAGCTAACAAGAGAGTACTCTGGAGGACTCTGAGAACTGCGTACCAATCCAATGCCTGTATTGGCATCCAAAGCACTATAAATTATGAAAAGAACTGGCAAGATGCAAATCTTGTGGAAGAGTAAGCACATCTTCTGTTAAAAAAATAATAATTAAAAAAATCACATTATACATTTACTGGACTTGTCTGAGAGAGTTATAATATGAATAAGGGTGATCTGTGAATTTCCTAAAGGCATTTTAAGAAGTCCCTCAAAACCCCTGAAGATACTAACCTATCTTGGTAGTAAAAAGAAGATTCTTATATGGATAAATTATCAGTTAAACAAAAAAACCCCAACAAGATCTCAGTGGGTTCCCTGAGGATCTGTACCAGAACCCACTGTTGTCCAGCATTTTTACAAATATTTGTAAAAGGGGGATAGAGAAGAAGGAGACAAAACATGCTGATAAAAGCAGGGTAGTAAAAACATGCCAACTGTAAAAGGCTGAAGCAGACTGCAGTCAAAAAAAAAAAGTGATTTTAATGGGGCAAAAATGCACTCCTAACTGTACATACAAAAAATAGGCGGTGTGTTAGGAGAAAATGCTAACACTGAAACAGGTACACTTCTCAAGAGAGAAATCAGGAATAAACCACACAGTTTTAAAAAAACCACGTTAGTTCAATGCTAGACAAGAAGCAAGACTAATACTAGGAAATATTACTAAAAAAATGCAGAATGAACTGGAAAATCAGTGCATCTACAAGTAGACTGCTGAATAAACCTTTGGTCTTCCATACGAGGAATGGGACAGTAAAGTTAAAAGATGTTACAGAATAAAGACTACAAAAGAAAGAAGAGGGGATATGACAGCAGAGTAACAAATTGTGTCCAGCTGGAATGATGCATTCATTAAAAGATGCAAGAATAGTTTACTTTTTCAATAAATAGAAAACACCACATGAAACAAACAGGCATCAGACTAAAAGGAGGCAGACAGTAAGAGGAACTAATTTACTTGATGTGAGAACTGTGTAACTCTGCTACAGATGCTTATTTCTGATGGTGCATACAGATGCTAAAACCAATTAGGCAAAGACTCAAAAAAACCCACCTACAACTTCTTAACACAAGGATACCACTTCTGAACTGCAAACCATTAACACTGGAAATAATACATCAGGAATATATCATTGTATGCCTTTGTGGATCAAATGCTCTTCCCTATGCAACTGCTGTTAGCCATTCTCAGAGCTCTGGTCTAAATGAATCTTCAGTAATGGCCCTCTTTGCATTTCATAACTGAGTAAATGCCATACTCATTTGAAAAAAAATACATTTTTAATTTTTTTGTTTTATGCCAAGTAATTTTTGCCTACCAGTACTGAAACTACCCCATTGTAAAATAGCCTGCATATAATCTTCCTTCACATGGCTTATAAAGAAAACAGCACAAGATCTGCAGCTATGATCACATTTCATGCAAAATACCAACATTATTTGTATATTCCTAGAAACATAGTGCCTTAATAATTCAGATAATGTTACAAGGGTATTTATTTATAGAGCTTATGAATTATTACAAACTATATTCAATAAAATACTCCCATATATCTTAATAATATTTCAATATATTATAAAAATGAGGCATATTTTATCTCAATCGTTGTTTTAAATTGTACCTTTATCTGGATCCAACTGTTCCTGGGAAAGAATACCACACAACACTGGATTCTTCCACACTCCCTTCTCTTGTGTAAGCGTAGTTAAAATATGCAGTTCCTGGCTGCCATTTTCCATCAAGTTTTTATGAGCCACCTGAAGGATGTATTTTACAAAACAAAGTATTGCTAAGAGAAAGTGTGTCCTTTTTACTACTTTATAACTTATGTCAAAAAAACCCAAACTTTACCAGATAGAGTGTTAAATGTATAACAAAACAATCTTAATATTCAGCCTGCGTGGGCTTTACTTCTGCCTGTCACCTCAGATTTAGGCAGAGAAATGGAAAAGATTGAGTGTTCCAAAATTTCCTTGAGATAGAATAGGGTTATTTCTTAAAATTCTGAAACTAGATTTTGAAATAGGCTTCCCTTCTACAAACAGATGAGCAAATTCTCTAGTCCACATATTAGCCCGGAACCAGCTGCCTGAACTCTTTATTTTTTTTCAGACTCTTCAGCAGCTCAATTTTTATGTACTGAAAAGTATTTTTGTAAAGGTAAAAGCTTTAAGCTGTAACACCTCACTGCACAGTTCTGTGCAAATATGATGAAGGCAGGCTGGAGTTTTAAATCCATTAAAATTATTTCTACCGCTTATAGATACTAGGATAGATTATGAAAACAGAGGTATGCTTGGGAGCAAATTAAATACCTTGAAAAATCTGTGACTTGAATAGCAATATGCAACTAACACTCATTCTACAAAACAAAAGAGGGGCTCATCTCCCATCTCGTTACTTTTCCTTTATTTCTCCACCTGTTCTGAAGGCTTCTGAAACCTCCCTGCACAAAACACACTTCTTCAGAACTGATTTACATCGGGCAGTTGCTAATCAAAATTCATTCCAAAAATCAGCTTCGCATCTTCCTGTGTTATTGAGGCTAAGAATCCTGGGATAACTGTGTTCCTTCCTTCTTCCTAACTTCCACTTCCCACCCTAAACTGTAGGCAGGACCTCCCAATACATATTTCTGATAAATACTGAGGAGCAGAACTTGTTTCAACACCCTCCTTTAAAGCAGAGCTCTAATACTTAACCGGCTAGTGCCCTGTGGGAAATCTAATAATCCTGCAGTAGTCATAGATCTTTCACTCATAATAAATCTCAAACGTACAACCATAAATTGTTAAGAATTACTTACATGATATTATTTCATTTCTAACACTGTTAATTGACAAATACCTTTTAAAACATGAGCTTCCTTTCAAGTATCTAAACATTTTTTTTCTCCAAAGCTGCTACATGAACTATGACAGTATAAGTGATATGGCTGACAGTAATTACTGCAGAGTACATAGAACTTCCAGCTGAAGGACTTGATCTTTATCATCCACCAGGAAACAAGCCTACCTACATGCTATATACTTAATATTCCTACATTTCCAAACCATTCTTAAAAGATACTAAGTCTTCATGTCATGAATCAAACTCACCTGTATAAAAGCCTGAAATTCTTTCCATTTATTTTCAGGTAAGTCATGAGGCAGACACAGTAGAAGTTCAATACAGCTTCTGGAAAGCAAATAGGAATATTATTTGACACAATTTTTTGCTTTTAAAATACGTAAACTACAAGGCTTAATTCTAGTATTCAAACAGTTATTTGTTTGAAATGCCAAAGCCATAAAAATCTGGTTTGTCTAAACACCTAAAGAAAAGGTGGCATGGATACTCTTGCAGAGCCTGTAAAAGCAGACTCTCTAAAACCCACTACTCCTACTACTAAATAATAAAGGATTTGTCATTGAAGTTCAACTCTGTAACACTGTTGTGTAAATTGATGCACTTTCAGAATGCCTGCAGATCAATAGTAGTAAAGTGTTTCAAGCCAGGGATGTTGGCTTGTCCTTCATCAGAACAGTCCTCAGGACTGCTCCATTTCCAACAACCAGGAATACTGCATTTATCATGAGAAAAAAAAGTGCTTCCCAACTTATTTAGAATGTCTACAGATTGTGAACCCGGTTGGGAAAGCATTTAGGCAGTGAAAAGCTAATACCACACACGTTGGTTTTAGTAACTGAAAAACATACTCACAGTGCTAAACGTTCAAGCACAAAGGCTACATTTTCACACTCAGAGGTAAGATAAGGTCGTGCTTTAACATAGCTTCGGATAGCCACCGTATACACCTCCAACAGAGGCAGAGGGTCTTCTGATGTTTTCCACTTCTCTGCGTATTCCAGCAAAGTCTGTTTAAGAGGAACAAATAAGCCCAAATTTCAAGAACAAATTTAAGTTTTTAGTGTTATACTAAGGGTAGTACACTACCCTTCTTACTGATTATCTCTACCTCTCGTAACATGAATTCCACGTTCTCAAAACATGCCTTTGCTCCTTAAAATCTATTGTTTTATAAACAATTGGAATGTAAAACTTCACACAACATTACTTCTCTTATCATATAAAAATGTTCTGACAGATACTTCCCCCATATGTTATCCCCATAAAATTCAGTTTACATTAATATTTTCCAAATACAAAAGCCTGAAGAGCATATCTGGGAACATAACATACTTCAGGGACTGAAAACTCATTTTTTAGACATTTAGCTCTACAGTTCAGTTTCTACAGCAAGTTAAAATAAAGGCTGATGCTTTCATATTAACTTGTCCCATGCAGGAACAGTTTTACCTTTCCTTTCTCTTGCCAACTTGCCAATACAGTTATTTTCAGGATATTGCTTTTTACATGATCTTGAAAGGAATATGAACTATGCGTTTTAAAGACAGCATATATACACCCAAAACTCTTTAGTCAAAGGTTGTTTTCCTGCTTTGCCACATGAATACCTACAAACAGTGATTTAGAAACAAAACCCATCAAAGTGATAGAATTGCCAACACCACCCAAAGCACAAAAGGCTCCTCTTGGGAACTCAGACACACGTTAAGGCGGAGTTGTCAGCACCCAAAGCATGTTCCTCTTAGAGTTCTTCTGTCAAGCCTGGGGCAGCGTAATGGATTGCAGGGTAATTACTACACTATGGGAGGTTGCAGCTCATCATATTAGGATGATCAATTTTGCTGTTTGCTTCCTGAGGGGCATAACAGGCAGAAAGCTCAGAGTAACAGATAAGCATTTATGTTGTCTGACACCCTGCTCAAAGCAGGGCCATTAGAGAAAGTTGTCTGGAGTAACGTCCAGTGGAGCTGTGAGTATCCTGAGGGACAGACACTCCACAGCCTTTGTGGACAACCTGTTTCTCAGTCTGACTACCCTTTTTTCTTTTTTTTTGGATTTTCCCCACCAGTACCTAGATGCAGTCCCACATCTTCTCAGTAAAGGGATTAATGTCTCTCAAGGTGAGGGTGTAGCTGGTGCTCTGCCACAAGGGCACACCGCAGGCTGTTGAGCAGGACAGCTGGGTTGGTGTCCACACAGCTGCTCCCCAGCCATGAGCCCCTGGCTTCTTACTGGCGCACAGGGCTACTCTCTCCCACTGGCAGGGCTTTGAGCTCACCTGAGCTGATCCACGTATCAGCCCATTCCCCCAGCTGTTGAGATCCCTTCTCAACAGTCTCCCTGACCTCCCATTTATTGACTGCTCCTGCCAATTCAGTATCATCTGCAAACATGCTGCAGATGCTCTGTCCCCTCATTCAGTTCCCTAATACAGAAGTTAGAGTATTTGCCCAGTCTCAAACCTTGACAGGATGTCACCAGCAGCCATCTGGACTTTGCACTACTAAGCACAAGTCTTCAAGACCCACAGTTTGGCCATCTTGTTATATTGCCTGGATAAGCAGACCATTTCATTTGTTTATAAGGATACTATGGGAGATGGAAGTCCAAGGCCTTGCTGTTGCCAGGCAGAAAAACTGCTGCTTTGCCCCCATCTGCAGAACCTGCTATCTCATCATAGAAGGAAACCAGATTTCTCAGTGTGAAAACATCTGACATAGCTCATATTGTCAAAGCTATTTAGCACAAGTCACAGTTCCCCTTTTCGTTAACATCAGCTGTAATTAAAACAATTTTGACAATATTGGTTTGATTCTGACAAGGTTTGTTCCAATAAGAAAAATCAGAGCCCTCTGGATAATAAAGCTCTTCTGCTACAGAACCCCACACATACTTGAACAGAAAACAACACAAAGCGGTTCTCAACTCATTTTAACACAAAAATACTAAAATCTTGTTGAATTTTTAATATGCAAATGTAGCAATCTTAATGAACTTGTTATGTCTGCAACTCAAATGATAAAATTGAACAAGTTGTCTCTCGCCTTATGTACTAGAAACTAAGAAAACCAAACATTAATTCTTCAGGAAAAGCAAGTCATTCACATCAAAAGGCAAGACAAAACAAAACTAGGTTTATTCCTGTCTTCAACTCTACTAAGTTTTGTAAGTTAATTTCAGCATTTCCCTGTGTTAGGTATCTGTACTGGGTTAGCCAGTGGTACTACAGACAACCGACTTAAAATTCTCATATTTGCCACAGTCCAAAATAAACTCTTTCAATAAAAAAATATCAGCTATATTAAACTGAATCAGAAACCTGTTCAATGTGGTTATTCGGAGTCACAATACTGCAGCCAGGTTATAGCACAGACAAAACATGAACCAAGGATATACCAATAAAGTACACCACAGGTAAGAAATATGCAGGTTTTGGCCAACTGTTGCATTAAAAACTGTTTTGGTTTAAAGAGAGGTCTTAATATATACTGACCTTAAAAATGTTACATACTGTATCTTCCTGCTGCAGCAGAAGATGCTTCTGCAGCATTTAGTGCTCCCTGTGGGAACCTTGAACCCAACAGGAATACTGTCCATTTCACTGTAACACCCAATATGATGTTCTCGTAACAGTAGCAAAAATCATGGCAGAGAAATCAAGGAACAGTAAAATATAGGAGAAGCATGAAAGAAGCAACAAAGGAGGGCTGGACAAACAAGCTGCTAACAATGTTAGCAAACATTTATTTCAGTACCATTTGGCAATTTTGATCAATGCACTAGAATAATCACATCAGAACAAAGGAGTCAGCTTCAAAGAATCTTGAAAGTAACTCCAGTAAAGTCTCCTGCTGCCCAAATACTCCAATAACCAGATGTACTACGATTTCAGTTACTGATTTGTCATAGATTACATGTTTAAGGGTGCTAGTGTTAAAACAGCAAAGCTGAAGAAAAAACAGCCCATGAAAGTACACTTTACATCCTTCACCCTTTTGGTCTTGAAACAATGTTTTGGATGGAAACATCCTTCCCCTCATCCTGCTGATAGAATTATCCACACTGGAACCCTTTCTCCTCAACTTAATGTTGTTTCTTGATAAGAATAGAGCAGAGTAATCAATGCAGAACCTTTCACAGTGTAGTACTATAGAAAATGTAAAATAAAAAGAATACTTGTAGCATCATTTTCCTTATGGAATAAACTTTTCCTTCTTTTAAGTGCTCAGGTATGACTTGTATTTTTGCTCTGGAGAAAACAACACACAACTGTTTTTTGTTAAATGAATATTACAGCTTAAGCAATTTTACACTTTCTTAAAAGAAACAATTATCCCCATAAAGGGAAAATGTGAAAACAAGTTGCTGGTGGCAACTTGAATAGAAGAGAGACAAACATTGAGGAAAGCTTGCTGTTCATATGGATTCTTGAATATGCTGGGAAAATTCTTAGCGTTAGCTTAAAATGCTACTTAGGTCAAAGAGGGATTCAGCTTCATAATCAGAGAAGAGTAATTTGAAGTAGTTGTCATCACTAATTACTTCCCTTTTTTGATTAATTTGAAACAACATATTTCTCCTTTTAGTCTAAATATTAAAAACAACACAAAACAAACCCTCAAAAAACCCCAAACAAGTGGTACCTTCCTTATCAGACCAATGGAGTAAGAGGTTGCACAAACTGCCATTCAGTTTTATCCAGCTGATTGTCCAAACTTGCTAGAGCTGGCCTGGCCATCATAAATCCGCCAAGTAGCTTCCACCAGTAAGATAAATTTATATTAAAGATGATTAATGGAAGTTTTGGCAAGTGAATGACATTTCAAAGTAAGCTACCAAGCCAGGACAACATATCTTGGAAGTCTCAAAATGTTAAGTTGAGCAGAAGCAGGAAAAGGAAGAGGGTGAGGAAGGAGAAGGAAGCAGGGAGAGGTAACTAAGCAATTGGTCATCTGAGAAGTGCAGCTGAAGAATTATCAAGGGGATTCTCACCACCTGTTGCAAACACAGCCACACCTAGAATCTAAAGAAGACACTAATGGTCTCAATAGAGAGACACTGATCTATAAAGCAAGCCATGGCAAGTGACCATGGAGAAGTCTAACAACCAGATCACAAGATCTCAAATTTCATGGGGCAGGAAAGAGAGACTTTACAAGTAGTAGTAGCAGTCAGCATGCTAAAAAACCTCCAGCTAGGCAGTATCAGCATCCACTCTGCACAAGAGAGGACACTGCAGACAGCAAGCTCATTATGATGGAACCCAGCTGGAATTTTCCTGGATAATTAGAAACTTTATAGAAATATTATATAGTCATTAATATCAGAAAATGGGATTGGGAAAGAACTACAAAAAAACATGCAAAACCTATGAAAGTCCCACCAAAACTTCTCCATTCCACATCTAGATTAGTAAGGATAAATTGAATCAAATAAAATTTAGTTTTGAAGATACGAGGTTTAGTAGTAGTTAACCTAAACAAGAGTAGCTATAACCAACACATCAGTAAATTCTCAGAATCCATCACCTAACAAAAAACATTTGGTAGGTTGGTGAACTGTTAGTACCAATACCATCCTTTAAAAGTGTTGTGTACAGATGCAAACACATTAAAAAGCAAGCAGATAAGTTTGCAGTATAACACAGTGGCACTGTGCAGTAAGTGACACATAGCATTAAAGAGTGCTATTTTTATCTCATATATATAGATCAGCCACTTTCAAGACATTACATGAACTATATTAAGCACTTACACCCACCACACCCTTAAAAGTATTTATAAGTATGACAGATTTCCTTGTCTGGATCTCCCTAGACTATACAGCACTACCACTGTACAGAGAAAATCAAATTAATTCTGCTTTGCTTAATGAATCATTGTTGTGCTCTGCTTGCAACCATAAAAAGAAAGAATTTTACCCCCAGCCCTGGGCCTCATTAAGTTATTTATCTCCCTAGTCAGGACATGCTTGTTAATCAAGCCAAGTACTGTATTCAGACCAGAGAAGCAAAGTTTTGTTCCTCTGTGAGACTGAAACTGCATTCTGTTTCAGCAACAGCTTAGAGTTAAGAATGCTCAAAAAAATAAAATTATCTCAATTTGTACAACAGAAATCAGTAAGTATTACATGTGTGATTTAAACTGGAAAATATTTAGCATTGGGTATTTATTCATACAATACATTAATCTCTTCAATCTTTATCAGAATCTTACATGAATGTTGCAGTAGAATGCACCCACCAGAGGATGCTTTTCTACTTTCAAAAGTTATACTGAGCAACCTTCTTTGCTAAAAATAGCCCTAAATATATTTCATACTAAAAGAAGGCATTGTTTACTATTAACCAGAGTTTTACATGTACAGTCCATATGTTTCTTCAGTTCTTAAGGTCAGATTCTTACTCTTGAACGTATGAGGATAAGGGCAAGCTCACTTAAATATATTAGAACATGCCTGAGACTGCCATTTCCATTCCCTGCTAAGCCCAAGTGATGAACAGGCAGGGAAAGTGACAAACACAGTGGTCACACGGGTAAGCTGCACCTCTTGAACTGCCCCAGTAACAAGCAAAACCTCTATTTCAGTGACTTTCCTGAAGCACACGAACACAGAAGCATCCAATCAACAAACTTGATACAATCAAGCTATCTGGAGATTAGCCTTTAGAAGCTGCACACAAGGACTGGCTGCAAGGACTCCCTCCAAGAACTCAGCTTCTGCAGAAGCAGAGGTAACTAAGTGGTGACTGAGCTCCACACAGAGCCAGGCTCAGGAGCACCAGCCCTTCTCAGTGCTATCACTGCCACTTCACATCTACCTGGAGCACACTCCCACAAAGGCAGGGCTCCCCTTCGGTTGGCACAACCCCACTACTCACTCCTCCAGTACATGTCAATAATTGACTGACCCAAAAGAGCAGCTGCTTTGACATGCACAATCATGGTCTGACTAGACAAATCAGGGCAAACTTTGAAAGGGTATAAGGCAACTCACTACCCTAGTCTTCTGTCTCTTCCAATTTAAGGGTATGACATCTTCATTCTTTAATTGTTCTATATGCAACTCCATGGTGGAAAGAACAGTTTTGCACAGATCTACACAAACTTAGAAGAACAGCTCTTTCAGTTTCTCTCTGCAGTGCAAGTTTTTAATATGCTTTAAAGCGCAAAGACTGAAAGTTAAAAGGATTTTATCCAGTGCTTCCAATAAGGAAAATGGCAACTCCCACGGGTTGCAGTAGTCCAAAATACTGAATTACACCTTAAGCAATAAAAGAGCAAACTCCCATAAAAAGCATAATGTTTTTTTTTTCCTTTTTTCAGCATTACTGACACTACTGACAGTTTAAAGAAGTTTTGATTCTGTGCTTACTACCAGCTTCACTTGTAGTCTTCATGGCCGTATTTCTAATGTTTGTTCTTCATTGTCTTTTAATAAACATTTATGGAGTAAGAGCTATTAGGATCTTGAGAAAATCCATGACCAGAGCTAATCCTTCATCAGCAAGAAGCAACTTATAATTTCTATCAGCTCCTGACATATATTCCATGTGTAGACTCAAGTGCTTGTGAAGCAAAAAAAGCAGAATTATTTATTTTCAGGAAAATGCTGCCTTAAGACTCAAAATACTGAATGAAATTATCTGATTATAGCTGCTTTGCAGAATGTGCACTGCTTTTATGTTCCCTAACTTTATCTACTATATACTAATACTTGTAAAACATTCAATTCGGATCCACTATATTTAATGCACTTTTAAAAATGAGCAACCAGAATTTCCACTAAAACAATATGAAAATTAAGAATTGGCTACGGATGTTTCCTATACATTCAATTAATGATTTATTAATTGAATATGACTCGTAATCATACTACCATAAATTTCACAGGTCATAAAGCTAAAATTGTCCTCTTAGCTTTTTTAAGTGTTTCCAGAGTTAATTTTGTATTTCAGTGTTGTTTGGCAACCTCAATATGTTACTGACCAGCTCAGCCAAAGGCAAGTGCCAGTTGCTTATTCCCTTACAGAAACTGCACCCTTTTCAGGGCAGCTCACTTGGGCACCACTTGCAAAGCAACAAGACTAGATACAAGCCCCAAAGTGTTACTCTCTTTGCCCTAGGCAGGCCACTTCTCTGGTCTTGTACAGCCCGTACCTGCTTTATTTCTCATTTTTCAAATCAATATTTTATGAATACTATTATCTTCAAACTTCTTACAAATTCTCATTATTCTCGATGCAGTGAGACAAGACATAAAATTGATCTGTGGTAATTTTTTTCCTCCAATATTATAATCTAGGAAACAGAAATTAAAAAGAATAGGAAGGCATTACCTTTTAAAAACATGCAACAAAAGTAAAAGGGAGTAGAATTTGTAGTACCATATTCTGTTTCCTCCATTCATACTGAGAAAATACAAGGGTATATATGTATTTACTTCCTTGAGGTCAGGAAACATTGTCTGTGGTCAGCTAACGAACAGCACAAAATGAGACTGGTAACTTTAATAGTCTGTTCTTTAAAAGCTCCATGATACTGTCTGCTTGTAATTATTTCAATCCTCACTTCCTCAAATTTCTTGTGTAATACTTCAGATGAGCAAGAACCACCTTTCATATATACACAACTGTATTTTAAGAATATAATGCACAATAACAATCTCAGATACTTCCTGCTTGGCAGTGTCCAAGGTACTAAAGCAGGCAACTATGAGCCAGGTGAATAAGCCAAAGCCAGACACTGCAGCTGTAAGGATATGAAAATGCTTATTGTTCCTGTTCAGAGCCCTCCTATGCTAACTGGCTGCTGTTGAATGTGAAAAACACTGACAATGCAGCCATACCAGCCTGTGAAGAAAACAGAGCAGATAATGCCTCCCAATTTTGTATTACCAATACAAGAATCTTTTGTATTACAAAACTGAAATGTAGTCCTGAAAGCTTTAAGTCTCTTACCAAAACTTCAATGCAAGTTAAAATGGAAATGTTGCCCACTGTATCCCAATATCCAGTGTCCTACACATTTCTTTGTTCTTGAATTGCCATCACTATACTTCAAAAGTAATTTTACTGAAGCTCAGACAAGTGAGATTTACTGTATCTCTTGTAAAAAAATAATTTCCTTTTCATTAATCTGTATTTCATTTTGTTGCTTTTTTCATTTATCTCCATACCTTGCAGATAATCATTAACTGAACATAAGGATTTAAGGCCTAGATAATTTCTCTTTGCTGTATTCTTTCTTCAAAGGAGCTGTCTACTATTGAGTTACAAAAATAGCCCAATTAGGAAGATTAAAGAACCTCCCCAATACTAACTTCAAGGGTCTGTAATTTTCAGTCAGTTTTCACTTCCAAAACTAAAACCTATCTGCTTCTCCCTGAAAAAGTATTTTCTGTGCATATGCTTCACACTGTTGACCTTTTAGACATGGTAGTCATAAGATGCAAGTAATTGTTTAACTATTACTCAAAAGAAAAAGGAACATTTGAAACTGCTGTTAACTTTCCTTTCCCAGAGGAGTTAAGAACATTGAGAAATATATGTTAAACCAGCAAATTTCTTACAATATCCATGGTTCTGAAACAGGTATTGTTCATCAGTACATGCACACAGACACAACTCTATGCCCAAACTTGAAAAGTTACACCAGTAACAGTTTCATCTGAACAGTAAATATGCTCATTGAAAACTCCTGTGTTCAGGACCAGCATCTTAAAGGAGAGATGTTGAGGCACCCCAGACGTGCAGCACTCCAATACAGAAGCATGCAAGACAACTGTGGAAAAGCACAGGTCTTATAGGGTGCGGACATATCCATTCACACTAAGGGTGTGGAAATATCTTGATATTAGGGACACCGAAGTATTTTTAAATCTCAGTATAATTTTGGCAGGTAGGCCACCAAATATAGAAGCTTCAAAAACAGATTCACAAATATTCAGGTTTATATGGTTGCTTAGAGATATCAGAGACAAACACATTTCTCTAAAAAATTAATACATCAGCTTTAATACTGACAGATTCATTGGCGAAATACCTACATAAGATAAATATAAACAAAAAGTATTTCACAGATCAGTGGCTTAAACTATTTTTAAGTGTGATATGAAAATAAAGCTCTTATACATAAACCAATTCCTCAAATCAGGCACAACAGAAGAGCAAAAGATGATGCACTGGGCAGTCCTGTCCTTAAAGCCCCACAGCATCTAAAAATGAGTTTGTTCAAGAATTTCCAGACCATCACAACTTGATTAACTGAACACAGCAAGCAGCATTGCCTGTGATGCCTTTCTTCCATGAGAAAAATGGACTGATTGGTTGAGAATAGATTTATATCATGTTTTCTTTTTAATTACATAGTTGGGATACTAAAAATACATTATATCCCAGTTCAGATATTTCTGGAGTGAACAGGCACTGGTACCAATGCACCAGAAGCAGATTGCTCTTTGTGAAGTTTCAACAACAAAATTACTTCCTGAAGAAACACACACACATAAAAAGCGTATAGGTGTTGAAATACTACTGTTCTCAGCCTTGATGATCTAGAGCTCCTAGATCACCTTTTTTACTGTGTGTGTGATCTGCTTTCTCTCCTCCTTGTTGTTCAGCATTTTACCAGAACATGGAGAACAAGCCTTTCATCAATGTCACATAAAAAGCAGGATTCTTGGTACCTGCTGAAACTCTTTTTTTTAAATGCCGTTAGGTTAAGGTACCCATGAAAGGGACTTTAGTTGAAGAAGGCTAGAAGCAGCTAAGGAATAGCTGAAATAGAAACAGCATTTATGTTCATACTGTACACAGACAGACCACCCAACTAAGTTATCAAATAGAATATTCAGGTAAAAACTCAAACAGTTCTTGAACTAGTTCTGTTTAAAAAAACTTATTAATACAACATCCAATTTAAACCAAGTCTGCCTCAAATTGGCCACAAGACTTCAGTATTTCAGGCATTAGAAACAAACACTCCGACAGATAGATGATTTTTAAAGCATTTTAAAAAGAGTAAGCTAAAGTATGACCTTCATCACACCTCCTGCCCATTTTAAAAAGCACAGAGCAAAAAATAATTAAAAAAAATAAAATAGTATCTACTTCTTTCTCTGTGGCATCACAACCCTTTGATCAAACAAAACTTACATAGAAAAGCAAGGATGTTTCAAACCTGTGCACTGCAAGCATCAGACAGAACAGCACCATCTGAAATACTGCTGCCCTTACTGATATGCTAAAATAAAGAACCAGGTCACACCAATGTAAGTCAACAAAATCTGTTTCTATTTATTTAAAATTATGCACTGAGAGGTCATTTTACTACATGTCAACACAGCACTGTACTTCTAATTAATTTCCAAAGCAGTTCAATTAGGCAAATTAAAACTGTGCTAGTTAACTGATTCAGTATTCATTTACCAAGGCTTAGCACCATTACCTTGATTTTGTAGACAGACAAATGCTGCCAAGAGTATTAGCTCTTACATGTTTCTTATTGTAATACAACACAATCCAGGATTTAACAGCAAAACTTCAGCCAGCACAGAACATGAGATTGCATTTACAAAACTAAGGACGATATAAGAAAGTCTTATATTTTCTAGTGTACAAGTACTCTTAAAATTATGGTTATGATCAAAGAACATAAATTCAAATTTTTACTCAATTTTACTTTTAAAAACCTTTCAACATTTTTAGTTGTTCATTTGCTATTTTTACTTTAAATGTGCCTTCTGAATTGTTTCACAATAAAGTTGTTAAGCAAAGTATAGCTGTAGAAAGCCAAGATGCCTTTGGCTGAAAAGTCAGCTGATGTTGCCTTAATTCTAGTGGAGACATTGACTTGTGCCCAGAATAGAGGACTGAAGCCAGGTTCTGAATTCCAGCACTTACTACAAAATTGTATTTAAGCAATTGCTTTCATTCTCAATTTCTGCAGGCATGGTGCAGAGCTATCCTTTTTTTTTTTTTTTTTCCTTTACTACTCCTCCACTGATAGGCTGCAGCTCCAACTGCTTCTTCACTGTTTTTCCTTTTCCTTCAAACAGAAAACTCCAGCTGCTTTTTACACTTTACACCCCCATCCTAACACATGCAGCTTCTCTATCCAGCAGTTGAAAGCAAAGGAAAGTCAAATCAAGATTAGGGAGTATTCAATTAGTGAGTCCAAGAAATACAAAGTCAGGACAGACTCATTCAGAGAAAGTTCAAAACCAAAATTAGAATTTACAATCAAGTATTGGTCCACAAAACCCTCGTAACTCTAGCACTTCAGTGCAACACACTGCATAAGGAGCAGATCCATACAGCAGAAAAGCTGGTGCTGAGAACCCAAGTCCCCAGTGTATCCATCACAGAAGATCTTATTTCAGACTAGCTTTCAGCTGGCTCTGTTAACTGGATGCCTATTGGTGTCTGGAGCAGCCTGCCTGCAATCGTTTCTGAAGCACAGTTTGTGGTTTAGTTTCACCCAAAAATACATTGAGTTTCCATACTGGAAAGGCACTCCACAATGTAAAACAGTGTGGTAAGCAGAATAATCAGAAGATCATTTTCAAAGTGAACTTCCTGACTGACCTGGAGTGCTAATGTAGAGACACCCACTATTTTGGTTCATACACATCTTGTATGAATACGTTACATTATATGAAAACTTCTTTCAACCACTCACTTTCTAGCTCATCTACTCAAAAGATATGTTCAGAGCTACAAATGCAGTAGTGTACGAGCATTTATGTTTTTATACTCTTGTCTTTATTACAGTGTTTCTCCTTCCAAGAGAAAAAAAACCCCAAAACCCACACTATTCTGTACTCGGACTGAAGTACCACCTACACAATGGCACTGATGTTTATCACTGGTATCTTCAGTACCCAGATACATAGGCACACAATCTCTGCTACAGATAAATATCACTTGTTAGGAACTAATGTGTTTAGGTGTTATCTAAACCAAAAAAATGCTTGCTCAGTTTCAAGAGCTAGTTTTAAAAGTAATCCGCAAAACAGCGTTACAAAATTCTACCCATATACAAACCGCCTATTTTAAAAAACATTCTCCTCTCACCATCCTCTTCCTTTTTTTTTATTCAATCTGAGTTTTCTGAATCACCATGTAACTCTAAAATGCAGCATACAAAGAATCAACTGAATTATAACTGCAACATTACTGCAAAAATATAAACATACAGATCTAAGTTTTATGCTCAAGGCTCACCAGAAAGGAAAAAGGAGACTCAGAGAAACTGCACAAAATCAAGTACCAGACTTTTATCTAGCAGCAGCAAGTTATGCATATACCAATACTGAAGGTAAGCCATCCTCCTGGAGATTTTCAGAGACAAAGTAAAAAAGTTCAGAGAAAGGTATACACATCAAAAAGGTAATTATTAAAGAACTTCTAGATACTTCTAATTAATCCTTATTTAAGAGAAAAAAAATAGAATACATTTGAAATCCAGTAAAGGTGATCAACTACCCTGCAATGAATGATTAATTTTCTCAGTTTGTTCGATCCCTACACATTCATACATCTATATAATTGTTTATATAATGTATCTATATACACTATACAAAGTAGTTTATTATGCAAAGTAAGCTTCTTGAATATAATTGCACGAAAATTACAAAACACAAAAGTTGAGGAAAGTTAGTAAGAATTACTGTTAGCTACTTTCTGACTCTTGCCTAAAAAGATTCTCCACAAATAACTAATCTACTTAGGTTTCTTTCATGGGAATTTTATTTATTTATTTACTAAATCTCACTACAGCTCTAGTTACCATGAATATGTAATAACTAAACAGACCTCAGTGCTTTTGAAAATGCAAATGTGCATCGATTATTTGAACTCCTTTCCTCCATTTATTTACACCACCTAAGGTGATAATGACCTTCATGGTTCTTTACAACTGTATCACTGTAACTCACACTTTCATGGTTGCACATCTCTGGTAAAGAGAGTTAAGACTAATTGCAGGAAGAATCCATGTAATTATGATGGACAACATAAAGAAACTCACTCTTAAGATTAACTTCTTGAAGATTTTTAAACTACTGTTACAATTCCATTTGTAAGGACTACAGTCCCCTAAGTCTTTAGCATAAGAATTTAACCATGCCACTCAGCCAACAATGTCTACTTCAGTAGGCAGATAACAATAAAAAAGATCCAGGTTTGTCTTCCAAGCATGCAACTTTGCATAGCAGGGAAATACTATCCCCAATTTACAAATACAAAACCAAGACAGATGTGAGTATGGTGTCAGAAAAATACATTTACATTTCTAAAGCAGAGTCTATGTTAGAGGGAGGTTTGAATAAAAGCAGCTCTGCAGATACAGAAGCAGAAAAAGAAGAACAGCTTGTGGGGCTCTGCCACAACTCTCAAATTGTGTCAAGAAAATTTGACAAAAAGCACAGCAAGGAAGAGAGATGACTGACTCTAGAAAGTTAATTACCAAACACAGAACCTCTGGTTAACTGTTAGACAGATGTTTCTCTCTCAGCCAAGGCACAAGCAATTTGTGTGTTATCACCCAGGCAAGCTGAACATACCATGTGAGCTCAGATTACTAATTACTAAATTGAAAGAGGCAAAACAAAAGAGAAATTACCTTAGTGCTATGCCTCTCTTTATTCTTTTAGTCACTATTTTGCTTAAGATTTAAAACCCATATAGCTTCAGAAAAACTAGGAAAACTTAGAAAATGAATGGACAGTCTCTACTTACATCCACGAAACATTTTAAAACAAGTAAATTACCTAAGATACCAGGAAATGACTTAAGTTAAGCTTCATGCTTTTTCGTATACCTTTTTTCATGTATCCTTCTTTAGGCTTGTCTTTAATCTTTCAACATTTTGCATTCAAATCTTTCTGATCTTGTCAGTAGTATCTGATTTCTCTCTTGCATCCTTAAGTAAGTGAACTTGTCATCCCAACCTTCATAGTTTAGTCTGTTTAGTTAAAAACAATATTCAGCAGTTGGCTATTAAACAGGCATTTCAGGAATGTGGTGGGATGTTCATTACTGTAAACTTTTATCCACTGCCAGGAAATCTAATTTACCTATTCTTTTAATTATCAGACTGGCATATGGGCAAATTAAAAACAGGAAGATAGCCAGAAATAACTGTGCCTAATCTGAAAATATGTGCATTTATTGCAATATAGGTGATTTGAACCTGCCCTCTCAGTCAAGTGAAACAAGACATTACAAATATTTCTGCAGTTCATCTCATTACAATTTTTTTATTAGTTGTCTTCATCAGCTGAATGCAACTTCTCCCACTGCTACTTCAAACCTTTCTGATTCTGATGGGAACTTAATTGATAAACTTCTTCCTCAGTACAAATTTACTTAATTGCCATTTTAAGCTTGTCTATTTAGCACAAATAGGCATCCCAAAGGATGCTTTCCACCTGATCCACATTTCCTGCAAAAGAACAAGGCAATGTCTACCTGATTCACACAGAGCCTCATTAGACACCAAATGTGTCTTTTACCAGGGTCAAGCTACTGTCCTTGTGTCCATGGGTGTGGAAGGAGAGCCAAGATTATACTTTCTCCCAGATGTGCTAGCAAACCTGAGCAGAACTTGGAGCTCCTGCCCTCACACTGATGTGGTTCATTACGTCTGGCTGGGTATCCAAAAGCAGGGTTCAGTTTCCATGCCAGCTTCAACCAGAACATTACGCAAGTTCTCAGGTCTGTAGAATAGGGATGCTTAAGTTTCACCACCTTCACTATTATGGATTCATAATCAGAAGTTAATTTTTATCCCAGATATTTTCTTCATAAGAGCTACCCTCCCATGATTGAAGCAAAAATGAAGTTCTGATTGTGTCTTTTGTCATTCTGAACATTTAATCTCTTCTTGTCTTCATCCTTGTGTTCATTCTGTTATAAAAGTATAAATGTAAAGTGTATTACAAAAACCTTCTGAGACAAGCAGGAATCACAAGAAGAAGGAACTCCTTACTGGCAATTTGATTTAATGTCTGATCACTGAATTCATCAAAACAGTATTTGCTGTATTAGACACACAAACTATCAAACAGGCTTTATCTAGTCACCAGAATTATGTCCATCATTTTTAATAAGAGAAGATAAAAGGAATACTACCAAATTCTGTTCTTCATAATACACAGGAGATTAAGAAAGCAACACCATATTTGCCATCAGCTCATACCAAACCTCTTAAGGTAACTGCTATATTCAACCCAAAAGACAACAGAGAGTTACAAAATGAAGACTGGTCTTTACCCTAAAGAAATGCTACAGAATTTTACTCCAGGGAGTTAGGTTTCTCAAAGCAATAAACACATCTGTCCAGCAGTCGAGAGAGCATGAGCACTAGGAGTCAGTATCTGAAGCTAGATGGAGCTTTGGTAGAAGTTGTTCAAGTTACATCAGCCCCTATAATGATAAATAATTGTATGACTAGCTCAGAATAATTAATAAAATAATCCTGTGAGAACCACATTAGTTTGCACAAGATCTTCCTGATTCTCTAATGAAAGATTAATTTACTTCAGCCTCATACAGGGAATCATGAAGCCAGAAATATTACATACCAGAAACTATTGAAAAGTTGCAGAAGAGATTTGATAAAACTGTTCTTACAAAAAACTGCAGGCACACATTTTTGTAAATTTAGTCCAATTTCCTATTGGGTCAGACTTATTTTCAGAGAAGAATTTTATAAAGCTCCATTGCCTTTTTGATGTTACATTTATCTTCTTTCTGAACGTCTCTGTTCTGCCAGGTACTAGGTGTTATTAGATTAACTCTTCCCAAATGAAAGCTGTGCAGTTCATCTGTAGAGATGAAAGATCCCAGAAATAACATCATAGAGTTCTCTTTAATGCATATTTAGAAAGGCAAGTAGAAAAAAAAAAATACTCCATATGTTAAAAACACACCTGTACACTTCTTCAAACAAAAGACACTAGATGTTTACATGCAAAAGCTCAGACCTACTAAAATGGGGAATGCTATTTAAAATACAGTTTCAAGTCATATTGTTTACCTGTTATTTAAACTTAGATTTGCAAGCTATTGTACATCATTTTAGACAAGCTGATGGTATAAGAATGTCATGCTAGTTTCCCTCATGAAAACTAAAGAACCATACGCACTGTGCCGTAACTGCTCAAGGATTTACATGAAAGCCTTTAAAAACTACACTAACAGAAATACTTTGATAGATATAAATCAATGCCTGGAGCACTGTTTCTTGAAGATAGGCTCCATACTTACATTAATTTGAAATAGTTAGTTTGACTTCTGTGGCAGCTTAGGCAATATATCACACTGAGGAAACTGTTGATATCTCCTAACGGTTCCAGTTTGATCTCTAGTTTAGGGAAATCTTATGTGGAAACCACCTACAATATATAGAACATTTGCATAAAGCCTAGAATTAAAAAATAAAAATAAAAATTGACATTTAAATGGCAGAGTAAATGGAAAAGACCAAATTCCCTGAATCTTAGTGACAATGAAAGCAAATATTTCTTAGAAATGCTTTTTTTTTTTTTGCTGCCTTCCCGCAAGATCTATGCTTTGGGGTATTCATTCTCTAACTAATAATTTAAAAAAAAATTAACAGGGATCTAGAAAATGGACAGGACATTCAAGTAGATCAATCTCAATAGATTGAGACACATAATGTGTATATTTTGATAAAATAAGATGCCTTACTGAACACTAACATATATTCCATTTATAGTCCTGCACAGTAGGGAAGATGTTTTTCATAGCAAATATTTTTAAACACTGAATCTTCATTAATTGTCATTTTAGAACTTAAGGCACTTGATAGATATTATTCAAAAGTGAGGAAAAAGGTTTGGATTTGTAGAAAACTGTAAAGGCAGGAATGAATACATATGCCAGTACAGAAAGTATCTAATATGTTTAGGCACGTTAGCACAGATGTGCAGCTGCCATTTACAGCCAACTGCTACGGGGAAACTCAAGTCTACAGTAAGTATTTATTTTTTTGTATTGGCTGAAGGACTGGGTAAAGCAGAATGCCTCTTGGTCTTCAAAAGGGCAGTAAGAACCAAAGATCTTATGCAGGAAAACTAACTGTAATCACATTTCATAGCCTTTAATTATTAACTTTTGTCTAGAAGTATTTCTTAGAGAAGTGAAAGTTTTCAGAATAACCCCAGTAAGAGCATCAAGTAACTTTAAGGCAGCAACAACTGTGCATCAATGTAACTATGAAACTAAGCATCTATTTGTCAAAGCTTTTTTCTTCCCCACAGTAACTAAGTTCAATCCTTGATGGTACCATCCTATGCAACATCTTACCTAGAAAGGTAGGCTTTTGTAAAGATCCTGAAGTTTTGTTAATTTTAATCCCTCCATTTATATTTTTTCATCTTAATGACCTGAACTCATTACACTTTTGAGAACTATCCCCTTCTCCAGACTATCTGTACTCAGAAGGGTAAACACTGTTTTACAGGAAAAGTATTTATATCCTAACTGTTACGTGGATTGTCACTTTCTTACTAAATTTTTATTAGATTGTTATCTTGCATGCAGGTAGGTAATTCAAAATCACACAGATTCCAAAGATACAGTAACAAAGAAAAAAAAACAACCAACCAAACCAACCAACCAAAGACAAACACCTGCAAAATCTCTGTTCTCAAATGCAAAAATTGAAGAAAAACTGAAAATAGCCTTGAAAACCTAAGAAGTGCTTCCAACAGAAAAGGAATATACTTCTTTCCAAGTCTACATGAGACAGGATAAATCACAGTAGTCTGAAATTGCAATAAGAGATTAGAGATCAAGACAGACTGAGGGGAAAAAAACTCAAAACATTTGAAGACACAGATAATTCAACTAAAATGTATTATCCAGGGAGTTTTCTTGGAATCTTTTTCACCGGAAATTTTTGAAAACAGGTTTTTCTGTAGCATTTGTAGCTATGGCTTACCAATAATTAATTCTGCTTTGAAATGATGGACTATCTGACCAAGATCTCTTCCAGATACATGTTCCATAGGGGGAAAGGGAAGTTTTCAAAACTAAATCACAGTATTATTATGACTGCTCTTTCCTAACCATCTACCTATATTTAAGGTATATTTTTAATATAGAAGAATGTATTGAAAAAATCAAAATTAAAAAATATTTCTTTACATTAACGGCAATTTACAGAAGTGAAAAAGACTTGATTTGTGTTACAGCAGATCTTTAACATAACACTGTCACCAAAATGATTTCCTCACCTGCCCAACCATAATATTAAAAAAGGTGTTATTAAAGATCTGACTTCTTGCGTAAGCAGATTATAAAGAAACACATTTAAAACTAACTGCAGCAGTTCTTCTTGTCTAAGTAACCTAGAAAGTAATAGAGAAACAATTCAAATAAACTACAGAAAGCCACATTTTACAAGATTACTACACTTGGTAAGACATGCACTAAACACATGCTGAACTAAAATTGTTGCCTGAAAATGTTAGCTACCTCTAAAAAAAAAAAATTAATGTTCAAACACATTTAACTAAAATTATCACCAAAAAAATAGGACTGACACCGTAGCAGAAGTTTACATACTAGTCTGATTAGAAAAACAAATCAGGGAGATTCTGATTTTCAGAGACATACACAAGTAGAAAAATTATTACTATTTTATTCACATCCACTTGCTTTGATATAGGAAGATTTGCATTAATAAAAATGTACAGTACCGAGCTCAAAAGTTCTAATGACAACCAGCTCCAATTTGGGATGATACTGAGGCTTGATGCCATTATTGAGAACATGAACCAGAACAATAATAATTGGTTAGAATTACCCTAAACAAAGTGTTTTACTCTAAACACAGATGCACTATATCCAGATATGCACACATATAATATTTATTTGAAGGCAGGACCAATTCCCTGATTCTCTGGAGTCTAACTTAAAAAGTCATGTGGCTTAATTTCTGCCCTGCCTCCCAGGTCAATAAGATAATATGACTGACATGGCAGGACTCACAGTAATGAAGGAACACAAAAATGCCTGAGGCAGCTCAAAGTTTGCATGAGATGACACAGGGATGACAGTTGTTTTTCTTCATGCAGTTGGGAATCTGCATGGTGTACTATAGTTTAGTGAATTCCTTGTGATTTCTGGCAGCTGTACTTCTCTCCCTCAACTGCAGATCATCTGGAGGTCACGGGCACAAAAGAGAGATGAAAAGTAGTAGAAGATATGAAAATTTTACACTTATTTAGAAAATAAAATAGCAACTGTGGAAGCAGGAAGAAACACAGCATGGTAGAGGCAAAGACAGAAACATCAGAACAGCAGCTTTTAAGGGCTAGCTCAATGCAGAAATCACTCACTGGACTCAAAAGAAAACAAAACACTTCTTGCTTGAAGAAGTGGAAGTTGTAGGATTCGTGCATACTCAAAAGAAGAGACAGAGACCTGGTTACACAGGAAATCATTAAACTGAAAGCTTGAAAAATAGTAACCTTATTAACATTCACACACCAAAAATTTGTGACTGTATTATGTAAAAACACTATTAGCTGTTGAGCCACACAAAATCAAGGGTGGATGTTTACCTATACACTCAATGAAGAGTTTGATGAATGTTGTCTGGAGCAAGAGACCAGGTATGGTCTTAGGAAAGGGAGGGAATGTATTCTACTTTTTTGTCTCTTTTCAGTGGTGCCCTGTGATAGGATGAGGGATAACAGACAAAAACTGGAACACGGGAAGTTCCACCTCAACATGAGGAAAAATTTCTTTACTGTAAGGGTGATGGAGAACCAGAACAGGCTGCCCAGACAGGTTGTGGAGTCTCCTTCTCTGGAGTCTTTCAAGACACGTCTGAATGCGTTTCTATATGACATACCCTAAGTAATCTTGCTCTGGAAGAGGAGTTAGACTCAATCTCCAGAGGTCACTTCCTACCCCTTGAGATTCTACCCCCAAGATTCTAACTGAGTCCTGAGATTCTAACCAAGTTCTGAGACTCTGACATTCTGAGATTCTGACATTCTGAGATTCTGACATTCTAACAAATAACACAGGGATAAATGGTAAAAAATATTTATTCAGCAATACTTTTCCAGAATTAAGACATAAATAAAGACTCTGAGTTTTGTACGTATGCCCAGTCAAATTATTATTTTATGCCTATATATTCAAAGACTTTATTCTAGAAATCATGGTAGATACCTTTAAGCTGTTATTTAAAAGAGGTTTCAAAGATAGCTTTTACTGTGACATGAATTTTCTATAGTCTCTGTCATGCAGTGCAAGCAATGTATCTAAGTCTACTATTTTCATAATTAATTCTATTTCGTGTTAGCCCAAATAAAGGATTAAAGGCTGAATAGGTATTTTGGTACCAACAGCACAGGCGAACAGATTTTTCAAATCTCTGCTGAACCAGTATAAAAAATATTGACCCATCAACAGTAGTTAATACATTAAGCATCTATTTAGACCTCAGTATAAAATTTGAGAAGTAGGATCTTTCAATATTGAATGACATGTCTCAACTCTCAGTATTACACACCAGTCTTCAGCCTGCAGAAACAGATACAGCTTTCCTACAAATTTTGGTACAGAAGGAACAGTAACTCATTTCAAAACATCACAGATTTTTATCTAAGTCAGTTTCTACACAACTGTTTTGTTCAGTGAGGCTTGTTTTTGCAAGGTGTATGTATAAGAAAACCAGTAAACTTGGGCCTTACTGGTCTTTATTAAACTTTAAATCCACCAACCAACTAACGATGCCACTCGTTAAGCACACACATTCATAACTTCAGTGATAAATCTGCTTTAGACACCAGTGACCTACTCTGAACATACCAAGGATGGTGGCTTCATTCCCACCTACCCAACTACTTCAGTTCAATGAACAGCTCATTCACAAGTTAGAAGTCAAGCCTGAGCCAGGAAAGCCAGATTTCCACCTCCCAGTGTATGAATTTAAGAAAGCAGATACAAAGATAAACCAGACTGAGAACACAGTGATCTGAACCAACATAAACCAGTCTTGTTTCTGTGCATCTACACATACGTTCTACCCAAACACAACATATACATTTTGACCAGAGAAAATGAACCTGAAATATGACTCCCATACATATGAAATAAAATAGGACAAAGAAATATGCTTTAAATATCTGGTAGCCAATCTCCCTGGCTAGCAAAACGTGGAGCTCCGTTTAAGCCAGAAGTGACAGAGGTGCAAAGTAACATGCTACAGTAGCTACCACCAAGAATCAACTCTTTAAGGAAATGGATACAAAATCACAGATAAAATACAACTCAGAGCCATCATGTAAATTCACTCTTATCCGTTCCACCTTATTTGCCTACGTTCTGTGAATGGGTGACATGTGTAAACAAACACTGTGGCTTTTATCAGATAGGCCATTAAACCCATAGCGAAGCTACAGAAGTAGCGCCTTCTGTGAATTTGTGTGGCCTCAAATGTTTAAGAACTTGTTTTATACATTGTCTCACACCTAATGCTAGCTGAGAGAGGACATCGAAGAGACGTCAGGGCTCGGTATGGACACGTACGTGACTAAAATGGAGCGGTTCAGCTGCAGAGCCAGCCCCACAAAGTTTGTTTAGAAAAGGGACACGCAGTAGGGTCACCAGTTCAGAAGAAACACCTGCAAACATCCCCGCTCCAGGACCAGCCCAAGCCCTCGGGACGCAGGAACAATCACACAGCGCGGTGCTGCCAGCAGTGCCAGCTCAGGAGCGGGGACAGGGCGAGAAAGCCGAGCGCAGCACCGCAGCCCTACCGACCTGCCACCATCACGGGCGGCCGAGCCCGGCGCCCCAGCACTGCGCCCCCTCCCCTTCCCCGGGGGGGCAACAACTCCGCTCCCCCTCCCGGGCACGGGGCGGGGAAGGGGCGGGAGGAGGAGGGGGGGGATGCGGGGCACGGAGCGGAGGGGAACCCCGGGACAGACCCTCAGCCCCTCCTCTCGGCGGAGAAGCGGAGCCCCCACCCCCGGGGCCGCCGCCTCCCTCCCTTGGCCCCGCGCTGCTCCTCCAGGGCAGAGACGGGGAGGGCGAGAGGGGCCCTGGGGCCGCCGCCAGGAACAAAGGGCCCCGCGATCCGCCGAGCACAACAAAGGGGCCTAGAGACCGCGAGAACCGGGGCGGCCGCCGGGGAAGGGGGGGGGTGGGGGGGGGGGGAGCGGAGGCGGGGGAAGAGGATTACAGGCCGGGCCGGGGCAGCTCCCGGCGCAGGGGGGCGGGCCGCCCCATCTCAGCCCAGCGGGAGCGGCGGCAGCGCCGTCACTCGCCCGGCCCGGAGCTCCCAGTCCCGGCGCCCCCTCCCCCGCCCGGCCCGGCCCCGCACCGGGGCCGTTGGCGGCGGCTGAACGCGGAGACGCGGCGGGGGCGGCGCTGCTGCCGCCCGGGCACGGGCGGGCACGGGCAGACAGACACACGGACACACACCCCGCGGCGGAGGAGGAGGGCAGAGCGCGGGCGGGGGAAGGGAAGGACGGGGCAGAGGCGGCCTGACCTGACAGAGCTGCTTGCAGTACTCGCTGGCCGCCTGCACCGCCGGCTCGGGGCTCTCCCGCAGCCCGGCCTCCAGCTCCAGCAGCCGCTCCCGCAGGCGCCGCAGCTCCAGGAGGTCCCCGCCGAAGCTGCCGCTCTCCTGCTCGGCCTCCTCGTCCGCCATCTTCGCGCCCCGCTCCGCCGCGTACGCAGCCCCCCCCGCGCCGCGTCCCGGCCCCCCCGCGCCGTTTCCAGGACACGTGATTACACAATGCCACGTTCCGGGAGGGGTCACGTGCCGGGGGGGGGGGGGGTGGGTGTAGCGGGGGGGGGGATGTGAGGAGTGGGAGGGGGGAGCTAGAGGGACGCGCGCGCGCGCTCGCCGTTCCCCCGCGGCGCAGGGGCGGGGCCTCAGCGCGCCACGTGACGCCACGCGCCCGGCCGCCGCCGCGTGACGGCCCCGCCCGCCTTCCCGCCGACGGGTTTTGGCGGGAAGTGGCGGGTTTTGGCGGGAAATGGCGGCGGCGGCGGCCCCGCTGGCTCTGAGCGCGGCGGCGGCAGCAGCTGCAGCGCCGCCCCGTGGTGCCTGCGTGAAGCCGGGACCCGCCCCGGCACCTCCGGGATCCTCCAGCCCGGCCGGGAAGCCGGCACCGAGCAGCCCGCCGCCAAACCGCCTCTCTAAGGACAGCGTCTTTGAAGTGCCTCTGAGGGCTGGTGGCTCCACCGCATCCCTGGGAAGCTTGTTCCGCAGCCTGACCGCCCTTGTGGCGAGCAGTTGTTACCGACTGAAACCTCTCCTGGCACAGCTTGAGGCCGTTTCCTCTTGTGCTGTTGCTACCTGGGGAAAGAGGTCGACCTCCCACCTGGCTGCGCCCTCCTTTCAGGTAGCTGCAGAGAGTGATAAAATCTTCCTTCAGCCTCTTCCGGCATGCCCGGTGCCCTCAGCTGCTGCTGGAAAGAGACTTACTCTGCAGATCCTTCCCAGCTGTGTTTCCCTTCTCTGGGCATGCTTCAGCTCCTCAATGTCCTTCTTGTAGTGATGGGCCCAAAACTGCACCTGGTTGTGTGAAGCAAAGCTGCAGCTCTCCCCAGAGGCCTGAACGGGCTATTTCCTCCCTGCCTGAGGGTGCTGCCTGGCACCAGCTGCTGCTGGGTTGGCCATGGTCAACACTACAGAGTTTTGTTGCATTTTGTTCCCTCTTCTTTCTTCTTCCACAGAAAGTGGTGGGGAGATGCCTCAAGGATGCATCTGTGTTGTCTTCTTCCCACCTGATTCATCCTGCTTTTATTATAATTGAAAATAAGTTCAGTTTTGCTCTTCAATTGAAGCAATTGACATGGAGGTTCTGGAAGGCTTTGCTGCTCTACATGGTCCTGGTGCTGCACCAAGCTCAGAACAGTGGAAAGCTCCAGTGGTGGACATTGAATTCACCTGCATTTGTCTGAGAAGCTGAGGAGGCTCTTTCACCTGTCAGAAGCATTGGAAAGACTGGAGATTGGCCTGAGTCCTTGAATCTGATTAGGAGGAAAAGATGGACCCAGTGGGCACTGAATTGGCATGGGCACATGTTTTGCAGTGTCCTAAGCTGCAGGGGTTGACACAGGTTGATGGCTTCACACTCATCACGTTGCAAGGAATTGGGGAGGAAGTTTGCTTGCTGCAGTGAGAACTCCTCCTGTCAAAACTGGATCATTTCTCCCAGTCAACCAGCAGTGAGGGAAGGTGCACCGTGTTGAGCTGGGCGTTTCACATCATTTGGAAAATGAGGATTGCTCTGGTATTTTGCACTAACTTAAATCGGGTATGACACTTTTTTGGATGGAAGAGATTGTAGCTGCAGACTCCTTAGTGTGTCACTCAGTCTTGCTCAGTCCCAGGTTTGATACAATATCCTACACCCAGTAAATTACCTTTTATAGCCATCAGACTGATTTTGATTTGATTATTATATACTATTTTTTTTTTTGTCATGAAGGAGAAGCACCGCTTCTTAGTTGCACACCGTTGACAGCTGAGGCGTACAATGAAATGAACACTGAATTGGAGCTGGAAGGAAAAGAGTTTTCTCAGAGATTATAGAAACATTATTCTGCAAGTGCAGACGTTTACAGTGATAGAATTGAAGATGCAGAATGTTGGAGACAAGTCTAGGGGTCTGTTCCATGTTAGCTTTTGGGGTTGTAACAGTAAACCAAAAGCAGTACGTTTCTTGTTTCCAAGACAAGTACCCAAATAAATATTTTCTTTGCCAACATAATCCTGAAACTTCTGAAGTGTGTGATTTTACTCTACATTAAACCCAATCTGTCCCAATCAGAAGCAGAGAAAACTGTCAGCTTTCCCCTTTAAGACAATGTAATACCAAAAATTAGCTGTTTTGCAGGTATTCCTCACCAGCAACCTGCCTATAACACCAATACTAATGAGTGATGCAAATACTAGTAGCAACTGCACAAAGACCTATTTATGCTTTCTCAATCACGTAATTTATTTGTAGGAGCTAAAATAGCTTCTCCTCTGGATATCTCTTTCAGCCCTATATTGTACTATTTATAATTATTTTCACTTAAAGGTAAACCACAATAGCCAAATTCATAGTCTGCCCTTGTTTTATCTTGCTGTCTTGTTTCTTTCTTGCCCACAGGGTTTCCTGAATTGAGCCCAGGCCAGGAAGGAAGGAGAGATGTGGAGCGTGAGTCTCTTGTTCATGCAAAAGATCTGCACTTGGTGATTGTCGGTAGATTATTTTGTTTCCATCAGGTTCACATGGAAAGGAGCCTGCCCTTCAGCTGCCCTGCCCTAAAGAGGACTTGCACATAGTCCTCCAGGCCTAGGTCTTTAATCATGGTTCACAGGCAGTTAATTGCTAATCTTACACCTGAGAGACCAAGGAAGGAATTGGTAAGTAGCAGGAATAACCACAAACAGCAGTGAGTAAGGGAGGAGTTATTTGTTTCTTGTTTGACAACAGTGAGAATATGAGGATGGCTACTGAGGCAAATGTGGCAGTGGCCTGAGGAAGAGGAAAAAAATGCTGAGCACAGGCAGATACAGAGCTCTGGTACTTGTCCTGTCTTTTAATCCTGTCAGAAATTGCACTGTGCTAGGTAGAGCTCCTGGAAGAGGAGAGCTGGTGCCTGGCAGCAGAGAAAGTGATTGCACAAAGAAGGCAGTCTTTTCAGGTACCTGTTTTCTCCATGGACGTGGGGAGACTGTAACAGTGAAAGAATGTGAATGTAAGAGAGGGGAGGCTTAATATTTCAGGGGAAATACAGTCAAGGAAGGCATTTGCTGTACTGGAAATAGAGAGAAGAAAGAAACAGATAAGGAAAATGTGTGTATGGGGACGGACAATGAGTTTCATCAGAAGGAAAAAAAAACAACCACCAAAACAATCCAAGGACCTGAATTTTACAGCAGTACAAAGATGGAGGTTGTTGTTGAGAGGAAATGACAGGCTTATTGCTAGGGCGTGTCAGAAATAAAGATTTAAGATAAGGGCTGTGGCAGTAAATATTCCTCATAATAAAAAATTCCTTTGGGATTCGGATACACTCTTCCCTGCTCTTTCACTCTTGTCACTTACTTGACTGACGCTGTTTCCACAGTATGGTGTTTTCCCAGCTTCACTCTTCAATCCTTATGTCTCATATAAACCTATCATTAAGAAGAGGCATCTCCTATGGCTCTTCAGATACTCTGGTTGCGTGTTTTGGGATGCAGGGCTTGCCTAGAGATGTGTAAGAGGAAAAGGACTCTTCACAATCTATGGTTCCCTGTGTGTGGGTTATTTACCAATGGGTGCTTTGAAATAGCTTTTAAAAAAGAAACAGGTTATGTGGTTTCCCCCTGTTGGTTTTAAGATGCTGGAAGAGGAAAATCAAACAAATAGAAACAAGAGTACATTGAATTAGGACAGTGGGCAGCAAGGAGGAAAGGTTGCAATGGTGATGTAAGTGTTGCTTAGACACTATGTAGGTGATTGTTGAAAGGAGAACTATTAACTCTTCCAGGGACAATGTTGTGTTAGGAAGAAACAACTGTGATGTTTCTATGTCATTGGAGCTCTTTAGGGATAACAGAAGATATGACAATAGAAATTAGGACAGGAACACACAAATACTGAAACACTCATTCTTTTTGGGAGGCAAGGGGAAACTGATGGAGGATTAGAATTTGCAGTGTGATAGGTACGAAAGAAAGCAATAGGAAAGATAAAGTAGAACTTGTTAGAGTCAGTGTTGGGGAAATATGGCAAAGATCTTCTGTTAGAGACCATGAAGACATGAGAGAGATATTTGGGTTCAAGTCTGCAGAGAAATAGTTTTTGGAAGATTATTAGGAAAAATACTTGGAGGAAAAGTAGGTAGATAACTAAAGTTCTTAATTTCAAGGTCAAACTTCAAGAAATGAAGGGAATGAGTTAGTGATGATAACTGGATCTAGGTGGTCAAGGACTTTCTTGTGGACAAGGCTTGACATCTGTGAAGTCTCTGCAAAAAAGTATTTGGAATTCATATCTCAAACAAGAGGGACAGTCAGTCCTAGCTGGATAAATAGCCACTGCAAAACGCTTATTGGAAACAATCAAAAGCTTTAAAGGAACAAAATCATTGCTTGAAAAATATTAAGAAGGGTAAGAATAAAGTGAGAATTGTCACAAGCCCAACTGAGTTTCCTTACAAAGGAAATTAAAGCAGGGACCAATGAGAAAGAATATATGAAAATGAATGTTTCCACATTTATGATGAAAGCAAAAAACCTATCATACACCCATCTGAAACATCAGAAGATCTTTATTCAGACAGAAGTTTCCATTAAAGATGTAGGTACAAAAACATGAGCTGTAATAATAAAATATGCTGATAACACAAAATAGTGAGACACTTTCAATATGACAACCTTGAGAACCTAAATAATACAATGGATTAACTTTAATAACACAACATCCAAGGAGACCAATATCAGTACTTTCTGCTGGTGGGGGGGTGGGCTCATTAGTTGGAAGTAACAGTGGGTAGAAAGTGCTCATTGTATTAGTTAACAATGACCAAGTAATAGTTATAATCCAGCTGCAAAAAAAAGTTACTAAATCACAGAACAGAACAGGTCAGCTATTTCTGTTAGATACTGCAGATAAAAACATTTATTTCGTTTCATCTGAAACAATTTGTGCAATTCTGGCCATTATTATTCAGAAAATATTACATCACACTGCAGGAAGTACAGAGGAGGACTTGAAGGAGGATCAATAAAATGGAGAACCTTTTATATGTGATGAGAATAAAAATGGTTTAGCCTAGGGAAACAACAGGTGGAAAGAAGTGTGGTTTCTGTCTATAAACATGAAAAGTAAGCATCAGTTAGGACAAAAGCTTCTCAAGCTAAAAGGTGGCACTGTGTGTAGAAAAAACTAGTGTTACTTGATTGCTGAGTATGTTGACACAGACATAGTTATCATATTAGACAATAAATAGTGCTATTTCAAAGGCATTTATCCCTGTGTGTTCCTCCACAACATTACAAAAGAAACTTAATGAAAACAGTAAAATGGTAGATTTGTGGAAGGGGATCTGATAAAGAAAAATGATTGCATGCAAAACAGAAACTCCAAAAGGGAGAAGACAATTAATCCCATGTAGTCACATCTTTCTTAATGATAGTGCTGCCTTCTGTGGAGGCTGTGGCCATTTCCACCATATTAAAAATAACTGATGTAGGTCTATATATTGCTCAGCAATCAGTGTGGTCTAAATTTCCCTCAGCAAGAAAAAAAAAAAAAGCCAACAGCTGTGCAGTGTGTGATCTGTAGGTTGTCTTCTGTATGAGCTGGGAGGAGAAAAGGAAAAAGTTTTTTGCAACATCCAGTTTCAGATTGTATTGAGAAACTTTCTATTCCAGAGGAAGCAAATTGATGCTGAGGGGAGGACAACAGATTTGAAAATACAGCCTAGGTCATGCCTTCAGCTATTTTCTCCTAAGTGAATTTTACAAAATAATTTCAGAGCTATCTTTAAAGCAGAGGAGTGGTTGTGTTCTCATTTTAAACAACATAATAAAAAACCACAGTGCTATTACCTCTAATTAATGGTGCCTTTCCACCTTTCCACTTGCCTTTCTACCTTTCCACTTGCCTTTCTGTTTATAACTTTCTTTTCCCAATGCACACTGCCTTAATCCTCAATAGTTTTATTCTTGTTGAGAGAATCTAGCAGTGTTCTAAGCTGTACTTAAAATAAATAAATAAATAAATAAATAAAGTGTGTCCTGGAGATGGGTATGTTTTCCCATCATTGCACTCTTTTCTTCATTCCCTTCCCTGTTTGACAAGACAGGCATTTAAACTAGGAGGATTCTCCAGAAACGCTTTTTTTGTTTGTTTTAATTTTTTGTCTAAGAACTGGATATTTTTCATGAGCACAGAAAAAAAAAGGGTTGGGCATCAGGGTAGAGCAGCTGTTGTGAACAACTCAAGGAGCGTGGGGAGAGAGTTTATTTAAAGTAGTAATTCTGAATATCCTGCTAAGAAGTAAAGGAAGAATTTGCTGGTAGGTGTGAGGTCAGTTAAAAGAAGAATTTGGTTTTTGTGTTAATCTGCATTCCTGAGTCTGCAATTTGACTATTTTTTAATCAATTTATTACCTAGTAGTGTCACATAGCTCTTCCCTGTCAAATTGCAGACTCAGGAATGCAGATTAACACGAAAGCATAAAAATGCTTCTCAAGAGTATGTTTTCCAGCAACGATTTTAATTTAAAAAAGAATATTTAATTGAGTTTTTCAGCAAATTAATACTGAAAAACTCCGTTGTGATACAGATCCCTGTGTCAATAGAAGGAAAAAAAAGGTACAGCCTGCAAAGGGCAGGAGGAGGAGGTAGAGGGATGGATTTTAAGCATGGCTGGTATAAATGCTCTGTAATCCCTTACCATTCTCTGACTGATGATGAACTACATGTGCTGCCTGTTACAGCAATATTGATTGCAATCAGATGATAAAATCATTGCACAGAGAAAGAAATCACTGCAGTGAAAATGAAAAGATGGAAATGTAATGAATCCTTGATTAAAAAATGATTTCTTGGAACAAAATGAAAAACTCATTCTTATAGCTGAGAGTTAGTCATGGGAATAACAAAATGCCGAAAAAAAATATAACCATTTAAAAATAGAGTTCATTTCAAATTATGTATTTATCTTCAACAGCCATCCCACACTTTTCATCAGCATTCCTTCTGCTGCAAATTTTCCTCACTCAGAGCTTTAGCTTTACTTACAATTAATCCACTGGTATTATAGTGATGGAGATTCTTGCTGGAATGCATTAACTTCCTTCTCTGTTAAATCCCCCCTGAGGCAAACCACTTGAAAAATATTTCCTTTGTCTAGGACACACAGTTTAGTAGCTCCCTCCTTACCGTGAGATAGAAGTTCTTTATGCAGTGATTTATGCATACTATTCAAATACAAAAACTGCATTAAATTATGTTACATTAAAAGATCTGAGAGATGCATTCCACTGCTGAGGCACCGTTGTGTAAGGAAAAATGAAGGTCTGGTCCTGTTGCTGTTCCAGCCTGTGCTTACAGAGACATCGAATCATTGCAATGTGGAGTTGCAATGATGGAGAGTTGCTAGGGGTTGAGGAACTTTTACCTTACAGAGACCAAACAGACCTTTCAAACTCACTGCTGACTAGTACAACCTTAGTATTTTTATTAATAATACAAATAAAGTTGCTATGTGGTATTTCAAAAGAAGCTGGATGAGGACTTCTGGAGGGAAGATTTCACAGCCTCTGAAAGCTGCTCCAAGGCATCTCAATCCTGACTGTTTGAATGGGCTCATAACACCTGACTTAAATCTCTGCTGCCAGTTTGTCTGATCTTTGTCCTTCCTCTAGTTGTCATGGTGGAACAATGGCCACCATGTAAACCCTGTTCCTAATTCCCTCTGGAGCGCACTGTAGTGGCTTATGTAGGAAAATGCTGTGTGGGACAGTGTCAAAAGCTCATCATTTTCAAGATGCATCATATCTGCTATTTGCACTTATTTCCTGGAGCAATTATCCTGTCAGAAGGAAATTACTATGTCAATTGCTGTGATTCTTTTAAAGACAAACCCATTTTGACTCTTTTAAAATAATTATAATTATCCAGTTATTTACACATTATTTAATAATTTGTTCCATTTCAAGGGCTAAAAGTAAGGCTGACAGGTATAAAATGCTTTAAGTCCTCTATCCTTTCTTTTAAAAATATTTGCTTGAATTATTTACACTTTATACTTTTCTATGGTTTGAACCTTCCTTGCTTGCTGTTTTTTCTTGAAAATGATCATCAATTATTCAAATTTTACTTCAGTTAGTTCTCTGAACACTGTGAATTTTTTCACAGCCCACTAAATTAAACACCTCCAACTTTCTTTTTTTCTAAGTGCCATGGGATCAAGGGCTGGGCTCTCTAAGCTTGTACTTGGCAATCCCGATACCGTTCTGCAGCGTGTGTGTTTAGTGTCAAAAAAAGTGTTGTAATCAGCAAAGCATGTGTGCTTATGTACACCCCTGCTCAGCCAATGTGTAAGTACATGATTAAATGCTTCTGAAATCACTGGGACTTGCTACATTACCAAAGTTAATGAGACTTCACACCAGTGGCTGGCTGCTCTGCAAACAACCACAGACTGCTCAGCTGGGGACCTGGTGTGATTCCTCGCTCTAAATTATATTGGAATGTCATCTTCTTGTTGGAAATTCTCTCTCTGTACCAGGATAGAAGGAGAGAGCATGTTGGTGGGGACGGAGAGCAGACGTGAGCATTGTCCCTGCTGGGTGTGAGAAGGCTGTGTGGTGTTAGGCTGGGGTGTGTGCCAGCCTGTCCTCAGGCACCCTGTCTTGCCTTTGGCCTCGGGCAGAGTGACATGGATGAGCTCCAGGCCAAGCAGGGAAGCACGTGCAGAGGCACCTAACCTCAGCAGGTCCTGGGTAAAGGAGCAATGCAGTAGCACTCTGTCACTCTGATGACAAGCCTTGCTTCTCCACTGACCTTAGTGATTCAGATGTGGCAGCATGCTGCTGTGTCTTCTTTTAGGACTGAGCTGGTGTGCTCGTACGAGGCCGTACCGTGCTGGTGGGTGTTCTGGTGCTGTTCAGTGCCTACAGAATGCCTCTAGATCCTGCCTTGACATCCTCCATGGCCTTTTTTAACCTGCATTCAGAATCTCAGTAGTGATGCTCTGAGAAGAGCTGTAGTGGTTGAAACAAGGAACAGATAGAGTGACTTTAGGCAGGTTGCCTAAGTGTTAGTGTCTTCTGGGGCTAGCTGTGAGCTGGGATGCCTACATCTGAGCTAGTTGTCTAGGTTCCCTTTTAACCAAGGAGGGTGGTCTGTTCATCTTGTCCCGAGATAGTTGTCAAAAATAGGTCTAAAAATGCATTTATTTTCTCTCTTGATTCTGAGGGAATCTAAACAGTCAGCTCAGGTGTCTATATGGCATTACAGCTGCCTGTCTTTGATCAGACAAGCCTCAGGCTTATCAAGTAAATTTTGCAGAATATGTGTAGCTGTACCCTCAAAGATACATACCACATATGGTAAATAATGAAAGTATCAGTTAATATCCACACCTGCTTTTTTTTTTTTTCCCCTCATTTTTCTTCCCCACTCTTTCATCTGCATTCAGTTTTATGTTGCTAGACTCTAATTTGCTAGACTGATGAATCACTTTCTCTGTGTCCTTGCTCATTCCTCATTTATAGATGGCACTGATTGCAGCTTCATATATAGGATTTGGTTGAGTGGGAGGGGAAGCATGTGCATAGGATTTAAACTACTTCTTGCAAACATTTTCTAGATCAACACACAGGTATCTTATGACCCAGCAGTGGTTCACAGACAGCAGAATGAGTAACTCTTACCATACATTGAAGGTGGGCACAGAGGACTCTCTTGTACATCCCAGGAAACTGAACCCATCATGTCTCTGAGTCGTAATTAATAGTTTTCTTAATACAGCTTTTTAAAGCACACTACTGTGTCTATCAGGGCTGAAAAAGTTCCCAAGGACATTGCTTCCTCTGTTTTACTGCATGTTAAAGCAACATTGATGGAAGAGCTAAAGCAGACAGCCAGGAAACTGTTAAAACACAAAAACATTGGCACTGAGCTTTACTTTCCTCTGTCAGAGGGAGCTGTTTTCACACACACGACCCTTTAAACCAATAAATCAATGGCAAACCCGTGACCTTATTTGCTGTAATGAATCAGTTGTATTGCCATGTTCTGCAGCATATCAAGCAGCAGCAAATCTGGTTTCACTGGCCACTGCACTCTGCCTGCTTTAGTGCTGCAGTGAAGCTCTGTTTAAATTAAAAAAAATATGCATGTTTAAGCTTGTTAAGGCATATAAAATATTAGTATTTGTTACCTGGTGATACTTTACTTTCTAGTATTTGGTGCTAGCCAACAGCAGTAGTAAAGTTGTGCTGTCTCTGATTTTCCCATCTAACATTTAGACATGGCATTTTAAATATTTTAGAATTATCAAAAATCTCTACTGGGTTTTCCCAGGGAAAAACAAACAAATAGTGAGTTAACAAATGGTGGCACTGAAAGTTTTTTATCAGCTTGCTACCCAAAAGCTCAGGCTACCTTCTTGTAGTAGTGTGTAGTGCACCCCCAAAAAAGACATCAACATCCTGAAGTTGGAGCTGAGGACATGCTTGCAGTATCAGCTCTTATCAGCATAACTTTTCACCAGTCTCTGAGTGCCTGCCTGTGCCAAAGACTCTAAAAGATGGAGGACCTTAATGCCTATTTCTGTGAAATCAAAGTAAGTGCTGATAAGTGTGTTTTGTGTTAGTCTGTAGGCTTCTCTAGCAGGCTGTAGGTCTCTGTGTACTCATCCCTACCTGGGACTGGCTTGGGAATTATGCTTCTGAAAATCTGCTACTATCACCCCAGCAGTGGCACTTGCAGCAACATCCTTTAAAATCATATGGAACATTCCTTTCTCAGTATCAAGCAAGCTGAGTGGTGGTCTGTAGTAGTTACACTGTCAAGGAGCTGTAGTCATGGATAAAAGCCTTTGCTTTAGGTAATTTTCAAGCTAAATGCCAAATAAGACAAGAGATGAGAGATGAGCACAGACAAAGGGAAAGATCATAGGAGGCAATTAGTAGTTAAGATCAATTCTCACCTTCCTGCCCTTGTTAGCCTCCTGAGGATGAGCTCAAGGAAGTTACAAAGCACTTGGGAAATAGCATGGACCTCAGATTGTCTACATGTAAAAAAAAGCATGATGGTATCTATTCCTTGTGTATTAGCCATAAAATGAAAGATGCTTTGGGCTGGATTCACCTGGTCAGGTGCAGACATCTAAAAAATGGATATCAGCATCTAAGCCAGTTTTCTTGACTCTGTCTGTAGCCAGGGAAGAGAAACAAGCAATTATGGAACACCACTGTTTTCATTCTAAGGAGGTTGCTAATGTAGGTGAGGTGAAGTGCACCCTGAAATGGACTGTTTCTTCCCATTAATATAGCAGTAGCCAGCACAACCAGCTTGGACATTCGCTGCCTGTACCACAGATGCCTTAAGCAGGGGGAACTGAATCCCACAGTGGTATCTTTTCTCCTTCTCTGCACTCGTGCAAGGGTAAATATCAACAAACTTCTTGGCAGCTTGTTATCAAAGTGCATGCAGAAGTTTGCATGAACAAAAGAATTCCTGAGTGTTGAAGCAGGAAGCAGTCTGCATTTCCCACTGTTTCTTGTATCTGGAAAGAGGACACATGCACTGTCTAGACCATTTGAACCAGGAGATTTTATTTAGTTCATTCTCAGCTCTTCCATTTTAAAATCTAAGCTTAGCTTAAGAAATAGCCTGGACCACAAAATAATATAAAAGAGCATCCTTTAAATTTTTACTGGTTTTCCAGCCGCCTTCCCTCCCTTCTCCCTGACCCCAGATTTACAGCTTAGACCTTTACAGTCTACTTAGATAAGTTAAATTAGAGATGTTGCTGTGATTCATTGCTGGCCCTCTGAGGACAGCTGTGTAGTGTGGCTGGCAGCAAGAGGCTACTGTTCTGCCTCTTGAAAGTAGCTACATTTCAATGATGTGACAAATCAACTCTCAATATCCAGCTTTAAAGCCTGGTAAGATCTATGTTGAAGTGTTATTATGTAAACATAAGCCCTTTTTATTTCTGAAAGTTGACTGTATGGAGGTGGGCAATATTGGCCTGCTTTGCTTTCCAATATGGCATTAATTATAATACAGTAGCTCATTTTCCATGTGCTGAGTCATACTGATATCCAAACACCATGTATAAGTCCCTTCATTTGTTGCTCTGAAAGTCTCTGGCAAATATGAAGCATGTGCTGTGCACGGTTCCTCCTGAGGGGCAGGAGGCCGTGTGAACGGATCGCTTAGACACACTGATCAGGAGAGACCACTGTGAGTCTGGGAACTGACCTGCTGCACCACACAGACCTAGAACCTCATCTGGAAATTTTGGTGAAGCCTGGAGCTTCAGTTTGAGGTCTGATGTGCTTGGCTAAGAAGATAGGCTATTCAGCCTGGAGAAGATAAGGCTCCAGAGAGACCCTATAGCACCTTCCAGTACCTGAAGGGGCTACAGGAAAGATGGGGAGAAACTCTTCACCAGAGAGGGCAGTGATAGGATAAGGGGTAATGGTTTTAAACTGAAAGAGTGTAGATTTATGTTAGACAGCAGGAGGTAGAAAGGTGCTGGAACAGGTTGCCCAGGGAGGTTGTGGAAGTCCCCTCCCTGGAGGTGTTTAAGGCCAGGTTGGATGAGACTTGTGCAGCCTGGTCTGGTGTGAGGTGTCCCTGCTCACGGCAAGGGGGGTTGGAGCCTGATGATCTTCAAGGTCCCTTCTCTTAACCATTCTATGATTCTATGATTCTGTGTCTTCAGAAAAATACCCAGTGGGGTGGAGCAGGTGTTTGGGGGAATGACTTTACTCCTCCAAATCTTGTCCTTCATGGCTGTTGTGCACAGGATCATAATGAATTACTCTGGGTTGTTGAGTCCCATCTGCTGCTATCTCAGGCCGTCCTGTACAGGCCCATGACTGCTCAGCTTCAGTGTGGGTTTCTTAGGTGCTGCCATGCAGATCCTAAGCATGGGAATGGGTTATTGAGCTGAATGACCTGTCAGCCAGGTTTCTCTGTGCAGTGACAGTGGAGAGGGTAACAGCAACCTGGTAACAAGCCTCTTGGTAATCTGATAGAAATCACCTGTTTTCTTCAAATTCCATTTCCCAGCTACTTTTCTTTGTCAGTGCAATTTTTTTTTTTTTAATTTTTTTTTTTTATCAGCAGCACTGCAGGCTACTTCTTGCTTGCTGCAATTTGATTGGAATTTTATGAACTTAAGCATTTTTTCTGTTTTCATTTGTAAAAAGGAAGAAATACAGTTCTATGAAACGTGAAAGCAGTTCAGAATAGAAATCTCTGCTAACAGAAAAGGTGATACCGTGAACATATGAAAGTGTTCAGATTTGGGACTAGAGAAAGATAATAGCTAATTGTCTGAACAATTATTTCTTTATTAGATAATGAGAGTTCCTGAAATTCCTAGTAATATAAATGAGACATCCTGCATTACTGATCAAGCTTCTTTGTTTTAGCTACAACTGAAGTGTACGTTTCACTTCTAAGTGACTGTTTATCAGATCTAAACCCGACATGCAATGAACCATTTGTATGGTAATTTATTGGGGTTTTTTGTTAGGAATAAAGCTAAATACTGAAATATGTTTAAAGAAAGGCTGCGTTATCTATCTCTCATGGGCTACCTTTATGGTACAGAAACATGCTGGAGCAGGGGGTTGGACTTGAAGATCTTCAGAGGTCCCTTCCAACCCCTATCATTCTATAATTCTATGATAATTGCTGACATGATCAGTTAGATCAGTAGTCTGTCTAATTTATTGTTTTACCTCTGTCTGGTAATATCAAGAGTCTAACAAACCTGGTTACTTCAACTGAGCAATGTTCTATGTAACAGCAATCGTCCTTCCTGATCTTAGGAGCTCTTTTAGTCATTATATGAGCTACAGTTACTTTTATTAATTAAAAGTGGAGGAAAAGAATATTGAAATACAATCTCCGGAGTTCTTGAGGTCAAACCTACACATTAATGACATTTTGTCTGCTTTTCCCCAATGGTGGGACAGTTGTAATATTATCTATTCTAATTTTGCTCAAAGGAATTGGATTTCAAATAAACCTATTCCAAAAAGAAGCATGAAACCAGAACCAAACAGAAGCTATCATCCTGTTAGTACCCTAGGTTTCCTAATAACATGTCCTGATCAAACATTTTAAACTTGACAAGTTACAGTAAAAAAAGGGGCGAAGTATATGTATTCCTTATAAACTTACTATTTTTCTTCAGAGGCATAATTTTTACTTAGCTTTAGTGAAATAATGATTATCGCACATATTACTGAAGTGCCATCATCTGTAATATTAATCCCTTCAAAAACAGAAAAAAAGATAATGTATTAGTGAACCCTCTTTACACTATGGTTTTAGAATAGGAGAGGCTTTGCAGTCAATTATTTATGTGCAATAAGTACTGAAAGCCTTATTATCTTAGAATAATCAATGTTTGGCTGCAGCTTGAGAATACTAATAGCTAATCTTGAAAGTCCTGATCCAGTGTCATTTGAAATAATGGCAGAACTATTGATTATAAGTGAAGGAGGAAGAGGCTAGAAAGAATTGCTTTAAGAGATAATTTTTTATTATTAGTTGAAAACATCTGTAAAAGTACAGAAAACTTGACTGTCACTCTCCACATAATATGGTATGAAGTATTTCAGCAGACAGGAGCTCTTGACTTTAAAATAGTGTCTATCCGTATTTTCTGTTGCCTTGGGGAGCCTTGTTTAAGTGTGTATCTAATGAGCTGGTGTTACTGTCTCTGCAAATAGATGGATGGCAACTGGAAAAGTTACAAGCAAACTGGGAAGGAATAGGGAGACTCAGTGAAATATTGAAATAGAATCATAGAATCATTAAGGTTGGAAGGGACCTTCAAGATCATCAAGTTCCAACTCCCCTGCCATGAACAGGGAACCCTACCTCTAGATCAGGTTGCACAAAACCTCATCCAATCTGGCCTTAAAAACCTCCAGGGATGTGGCATCAACAGCCTCCCTGGGCAACCCATTCCAGTTCCTCACCACCCTGGTAGTGAAGAATTTCTTCATAGTATCTAACCTATATCTCCCCTGTCTCAGTTTAAAACCATTACCCCTTGTCCTATCACTATTTTCTGTGATGAAAAGCCCCTCCCCAGCTTTCCTGTAGCCACTTTCAAGTACTGGAAGGTGCTCTAAGGTCTCCCCAGAGCTCTCTCTTCTCTAGGCTGAGCAGCCTCAAGTCTCCCAGCCTGTCTTCATAGCAGAGGTGCTCCAGCCCTTTGATCATCTTGGTGGCCCTAATACCTGCATATCTTTTTGTTTAACACTCAAGGTACTTCTTTTTTCCTTGAATCCTCAGCAAATTTTTTCTCTCCAAGATATGCTCTCACTCACAGTGGTGGGGACTTTTGCTGTTATCTCTCTTCAGCAACTCTGATAATTTTCTGCATCAGTGCAGAGCAGCTTGTGGAATGTGAGGGCCTCTCTCCTCCTGGGACACTTGGGAGATGACATGAGAAACAAAGGAACTGACACCCAAAATGCAAGAGAGGAGAGTCCCAGTGCTTCAGGATGCTGTCTGGAGCAGGCTTGGACTTGTGGGCACTGGGTCAGCTTCTAAGGCAGGACTGGACAAAGAAGCCAGGGAAGTATTCAGAGTTTGCTCTGAATAGGGAGAAGAAAAGAGGAGTTTGTGGTGTTCAGTGAGCCATTCCATTCTCAAACAGGGGGCTGCTGTTTTCTGAGATTGCATGAACAATGAAGGGTAGATTTTGGCTGCATTTGGAGGAAGTTCTGAAACATGATTTTATTATTATTAAAAAAAAAGAAATCCTTCAGAACTTAACCTGGCTGTCCATCCAAGCCAAAAATGCAATCAGGATTTCATTTTACAGGTTGTTTCTTTTCATTTGCTTATCTGCAAAGAATAGGAAAGGCAAGAAATAAGGTAGGAATGGTTCTGATGAATGCAGCAGTGACTGAAAAAAAAAAAAAGAAGTAGATATGGTCTGTACTTTCTGTTCTGCTGGGGCAAAGGTATGGCAAACCTCTTATTGCCCTTATTAAAAGTAGGTAAACTCTGTTTAATAGTGCTAATCTGTGACCACTCTTGGGGAGTGTGTGTCTGTTTATTGATTGAGTGGAGTTATTTTTGAACAGAAGAGTTTATAGAAGGGAGCCCTTTCCCATTCTTTTACTGACAGTACTGGGGGATGCCCAGCACTGTCAGTGTGGAATGGCAAAGTAGAAAAGCTTTCCTCTAGCGAGGAAGAGGCAGCATCAGGAAGCAGCCTGTAGATAAGCAGATACCACTAAGTAGGGAAGTAGGACAGATACCCTGAGACAGCATCTGGCAGAGCAAGGGAAGAGACATGAACTCTCCTTTCCAGAGCAAACCAGAGAAGGAGCTGTAGGGACTCAGCTCCTAGAAAAAAGCCAAAAATTCTGAAATACCTTAATATTTAGGTGCTGAGCTCACACTGATTTCAGTCTTGAGAAGTGCTATATTTAGTTTCACTTATGCTCCCTAATAGTCCCAGACCAATTTTGGAACACAGCAGTCTCAAAGAAACTTGAACATTTTTGTGGTTTTTGCCTTTTTCCTTCTTAGAATTGCTTTTTTTCTGCTCCTGCAAATAGGAAACAAAATACTGATCTTGGCAAAGCAAATCTGATGGCCCCATTTGGAGTATATATTTACCTGTCTTTTCATTCATATACTTATAAAGACCATTAAATCATTGTGTGAGTGTAACAAAAGACTGTGCAAATATTGCTAAGTGATTTAGGGATATCCTGTTTAATAAACCAGAGAGGGGTTTTTTCACCCCTCTAAAACAGTGAGCCACATTTTCTCATTTTTCATTCAGTCACACATTAGGACAGATTTGACAAAGTATTTTTAGTTGGAGATTTGGAGCAGCTAAAGTAAGAAATCCTCTTAATAAAAATAGGAGCTTTTTTTAAACTATCTTTTATACCAATGTAATTCCATTGACTTCACAGGATTTATTCCTAATACATTCTGATAGGAAAAGAGTACCAGGTTGTGGACATTTTTATTTGTCTTTTACTCAGTGGGGTCACATTGTCACTGAGCTTGAGTCCTTTTGATGGAAGAACTATTTTGTACAGCTTTTAGTTTTTCCTGGTTGATGACATGCTACAATCCATGGGTAAATAAATGCCAAATATGAATATACAATACAATCATTACTTGCTCTCTTGATGATGAAGATAGTTTTCTAGTTTTTATGAAACATCACAAGTCATCCTGGGTTTCTCCTAGGACTGCAAGCTGGAGTGTACATGAAATGGGCAGGACAGAGCCAAGTCAGAGGCACTCTATAAACTCCAGCAATTTTCATCCATTTTATTTTGAATTACATGAAATATTAAACTTCTATCTTCCAGGCAAATCTTTCTCAGTAAACCATGTTTACCAGTGGCTTTCAAGTTTCAGCCTTATGCTTTTGTTATTAAATAAAGCAAGATTGTAGGGAGAGAGACTTTTTAAAAATTAATTTATCTGTTATTAGACCAGCTCATATTGTTGGATAAGAAACAGACAAGCTTCCAGGGGCAGAAATCCATCTCCAGTTTTGGAATGAAAACCAATTTCAAGCTATTGTAGGCTGAGGACAATTGTTTTGAGTTTAACTTTGTTAGAGTGATCAGCTGAACTAATAGAAAAGAATAAGGTGCTCAACACCTTGAAGAAGATGTGGATGTTAGTGAAGGTAGAAGTGACAAAGCTGTGATAAATGTGTCTGAAACAGCCAGCAGAATCCAGGGGTGCTGCTGCTATTAAAAAGAGAGTCGAGGCAAGGGATAAGAAAACAGAATGGCAGAAATCTGGACAGGTGCAAATCACCAAATCCCAGCTGTACGTTAGAGAAGAGATTGATTGAGTTGTGAATCAAAGCCTCGTTTCATAGGAACACAAGAAGCTTTAGCAGTATTTTTCAATATTGCATCTCCAACAGCGAGTCACAAAAATAAGGCGTGGAAAAAGTGACTTTAAGCCTTTGGATATTTTGGAGTTTCTTAAAGCTATAAAATATTTTTAAATCTCTAAGGGTAGGACAGTGAGCAGCCCAAGCTGCTTCCCTTGGGTTCTTAAGGGTGAAAAATAGGCACTCTCAAAAAATTACTTTATCTTGTACAAAATAGATGTTTAGGGCTATTTTTCAATTATAAATGCAGCCTAGAGCTAGTAACTCAGGTTTAAGCAGTTACCTCTGAAGTGAACTTCTGACTTCTGAAGTAAATTTCCATCAAGTCTCCAGGACTTGAGAACACCCAGGACTGTCTGCATTGCCAGGGGCTGTTCCCAGTAAGCATCTGGATGTGTGCCTCCCCCTTGGGAAGGGAAGAGTTGAGTGCATGCCAGGCCCACCGTGCAGCTTGGCCTCAGTGCCAGAAGGCAGAGTGGGACCTGGCTTACTTAGCCAGCATCGACATGGACTCTGTCACTTGGCAGTGAGGATTTACAAGTCCCTAAGCCTTAAACACCTGCACCCTGGTGCAGTTTTCAGAAGGGTCTCCATTGCATTAGCTTTGCTCTGAAAACAAGGTCAGATCTTGCTAGAAATCTTATCTTTAAAAAGGTAATCCTTCTATATTTATCCATTTGTTTGTTCTTTGGAAATTAAATTTAAATAGAGATTATTCTTTTAATTGTTTGTGTAGATCTCTGCTGCTCTGTTTTGTTATTCTTTGATGAAACAATGCCATATCTGTAGAAGTGTTTCACTTTTTTTTTTCTTAGATATTATTCTCCAGTTTAAAAAGAAGCACTAGTAACTCCCTTTTAAAAAGAAGGTTCTGTTCACTGAAAACTGCCACAAATGACTGGATGCTTGATCTTACAGTTCTCCAGGTAAGTCATACAGCACTGAGTCTGTGCTCACAAACTGACCTTTCTTTCACTACACAGGAAAAAAAACCAATCTTTATGAAAGTCAAATCAAAGATAAGATCAGCATGGTGGGCTGGTAATTACATAAAGTACTGTTCAGTCATTAGATAAAATGGACAGTTGATCCTATGGCTTAGATGTGGGCGAGGACTACGTTCCAGTTTTACTGGTATAAAAGAAAGATGCAACTTGTTCATACATCAGTTTCAGAAACATACACCCAAGCATCAAGGACAGCTCACCTTTAGATACCATCCTGCATTTTCTCAGCTGTCTGATTTATTCTTGCTGAACAAGCAGGTAATACATTTTTGTATTTGCATTGCTGTTAAAGAGGAACAATTACTTTTTTTTTCTTTCTCTTTGCCTTTTTTCCAAAAGTTTTCTTCTTCTTCTTCCATTCTGTCAGAGTTTTTACTTCGAAAATTAACTTTGAAGGTTGCATCAAATCAGTGCTTGGGGTTAAACTAGCTTTGTAAGTAAGTGAAAATGGGGTTCTAGAATTGTAATGCAGCTAAATGGTGGTATATTGTGATTTCTGATTGGGTTCATTGATGTTTTTCTCCTGATCAATGTTATTGCTGCCAAATGTAAAATACTACGCAATTTGTGGTACTAATGCATACTTTAGAGTCTTTAAATTGCCAGTCATGATTAAATATGTTAAGGGAAGGGAAAAGTCAAGATTTCTCAGTCTTCAGTGGTTTGCTGGCCAGTCACTGGTGTACATGACACCAGGCTGGAAATGGCATAGCACTTGTAGTTCATCCTTGCTGTGTCACAGCTGTGCCTCATGGCCAAGCATCCATCCCAGAAAGAAGTGAGCACAGTGTGAGAAGTGTTTAACTGCTGTGGGGTATGACAGCACCACCATTGCCCTATGGAAAAATGCAGAGGGATGTCCCAAGTTTATCCTGGAAACACTAGGTTATTTCATACAATCAGTACAAGGGTGCCCATTGAACAGAGCTTGCTGGCAGGTCTGATCTGGTGGAACGTGATGTGAGTGTGAAGACATCCACACAGTGCCACATGTACCTCAACAGAAGATCTGCTTGCAAATATAGATGATCACCTGTCTTTATGATGGTAACTGATAACATGTTAACTCCCTTACAGGAAAAGGCAAGATGTTGTAAGTAGTTAGGTTAGACTTAAAATTGCTGGGGAAGACTTAAAATTCCCATCTTCCTAAAGAACTGCTGAAATTCATGAGTTGTATCATGTTCCAATAACTTAAGGAGGAAAATAGAGCAAAGTAAAGCTTCCTTTGATTTGATAGTTAGATAAAATGACTAGCGTAGACACTAACAAGGTAGCAGCATGGCCATGATCAAGAAGACAAGTAAGACCACCAGCCAAAATGTCTGTTGCATTGGAAGAGTAGAGAAGATCAGATAGGGGTTTTATTGGCAGGTGTCTGGAGTTTTTGGTATGAGTCTGACAGTCTGACTCAATAGAGGAAGTGCAAAACTGCAATTTCAATTCTCCTTTTGGTTAATGTCATTTAAATAACTTCCCTCTGGGATTGCCTTAAACCCTTAGAACATACCATATCGTAGCATTGTGTGTTCTTAGAAAAATTAAGATGGAGGTTGTCACTGTGCCTTTAGCAAAGAGCATGAAAATGTTGAAAAATCATAGAATCATAGAACTGTTCAGGTTGGAAAAGACCCTTGGGATCACCGAGTCCAACCATCATCCCTACTCTACAAAGTTCTCCCCTAAACCGTATCCACCACCACCACATCCAAATGACCCTCAAACACATCCAGGGGGTCGTGACTCAACCATCTCCCTGGGCAGCCTATTCCAGTGTCTAACCACTCTCTCTGTGAATTTTTTTTCCTATCAAGGATTGTGGTGTTACTCCTGTGGCTGGCATCTTGTTGGAGCCATTGGAGCATCCAAACTATCAAAAGTCTCAAGATGATGTGGAAACAGGTCATTTGGAGATGACTGTCTGACTTCTCCTGCTGGTGCACGAGCCCCTCCATCTGGCTCTTTGCACTCTGGAGAATGTCCCCTTGACTGGACCAGGGCTTGATGTTAAACTGTGGGTTTGTGTTCCAGTGCAGGCAAGCCTGCAGCAGTCACACCCCATAAATGGGGCTGGAAAGAGCATATACAGCAAATAACCTTTAAAAACCCCTTATTTGAAGAAGGGAGAGATCCAGACAGTTTATTCAGCGTGACTCCATAGATGTATCTGAGCTCAGTTCACTTCCCAAAACGTTTGACAGGACCATAGGAGGCTGTGGATCTAAACACTGTGTAGGACCACCTTTGTCCTGCAGACATAGGTTATTCTTATAATGGGAACAGGGTGCAGAAAGCTGCCAGCTGCTTCTCAGAAACCTGAGAGCCACGTCCAACACTCCCATGGGGCTACCAGGTGAATGGCATCCCCCGTTTCCTTTGCCACCTGTTGACTAATGTCAGAAGGTTGTTGCTTGTACTCAGGTGGTATCATGGTTTTAGCCAGTAACTAGGAGACAGATCCTCTCTATTACTCCCTCACTATCCTCTCAAGTGAAGGGTTTTGTAAAAGTCCAAGCAGAGATGAGTAAGTACACGTTGCATTCAGCCTGCATGGATACATATACACACACATATACATACATACATACATACATTGAACTGGCTTTTTGATACCTCTTCCAAATGCTTCTTTCCAGTGCTTCCACAATTATTGCCAATTTTTTCTCTTCTCTTCATAATCAGCTAATTTTAACTCCTTTATCCTCTGTTTTCTGTCAATATGGACTGTCTTGCTGGACAGGTGGGAAGGAGGAGGTAAAGTTATTTTTATTCAGCATCCAACCCTTGCCACCTGTTATTTGCAACTTCATTGGCCTCTTAGTTCTTCAGTTTAGCTGAGCTTCAAATCAGCCTCTTACCTCTAGTTTTTGCTGTTTTAACTAGAAAGAGTCTTGTTTCCACTTCTGTGCCTTAATTTGTTGCGTTGGGGAGCACTGCATATCTGTCTTGCTCATAAACTTTGTTTCTTTCCACTTTCCTAACCCCAGCCAGGCAAGGGGCATTCTCTTGTCATCCTGCCTTTGGTCTCTGCCTCATCTGCCTGGGCATGATCTTTTTCTGCTTGCTACAAGGAAGGAGCTCTCTTTGATTCTATTTCCTGGCTTTAAAGCTACCTTGTAGGGCTGCTGCCATCTGAACTGCTACCTTTGATAACTGCATGGTACATGTGTTTAACAAATCAACCAAGACCTGCTGACCTGTGCGTAGCAGCCTCATGTCCCCATATATCTCTGGGACTTTGTGCAGTGATGGAGCATCACTCTACTAATCAATATGCTCCTTGCACACACCACAGTGCTCCAGCTTTACCCTCAGGCAAGTGTCTTCACTCCTTGGAGTACCTCAGGTTTGCCTCTCCCTCCAGATGTGAGCAGGCATTATTTGAACGTGTGCATCACTGTGGCAGTCCTTGCAGGCATTCTGCTGGGGAGATGCAAAATACACAAAGAAATACATTTCTGTTATGTGAAATCTATCTTAGTTTAATTATACTTGATTTTCTACCATCTTCCCTAGTTAAGGTTGGCTGATCAGTGTAGAATGCTTAAATAGCCTCTACAGCAAATCTCAAGGTCAATTTCTTTGTTGCTGGCACTGTTGTCCTTCTCACCTTGTTTTTAGAAATATTTCAGGCCACAATTTGATCTGTCCCTGGAGGATATTTAACATAGAGTAGCAGCATTGACTGGTATATTTGGAAGAAGAGAAGCTCTTAAACAGTTAAGGATTGAAGGCTTTTCTTTCTTTTTTTTTTTTTTTTTTGCTTGCTTGCTTGCTTGCTAAGCACAGCAACCACAGTAGCTTTCAGTATCTAAAATGCATACATCAGTGTTGTCAGCTTGGACCCTCATTCATTAGCACATCATGCTCTTGTGTGACAGTTTCTGTCTTTTAAAGTCAAGGGGTCAGGTGGGTCTACCCAGGCACCAAAGAAACTGTTCAAAAGCTCCAGTTGCAAGAGTCAGGAGAAGTTCAGGCAGAGCCCAGAGAAGTTGCAGGTGAGCTCCAGGCACAGCCTCAAGGGTGACTGCAGAAGTAGAGAGATCTGCATGCTCAGATAACTTTTCTGAGGTGGCAGGTACAAAGTCTGGTGATTAGGAGCTTTGAGTTTGGGGTGCTGCCTGGGGTGCTCTGCTGAAGCCAGTCAGGAGTGACTGGGACCAGTGAACCAGGCACTGCTGCACAGCCAGAGCCAGACACCCTCTCAACCCAGCATCCCTCACCAAGATAATCTGCAAGAGCAGGGAAAGTCCAAAAATCCCTCTGTTGAAATGTGTCTCAGCAATAGAAAGCCCCCAAACTCAATCCTGCAAGGCAAGGCTATCCCTGGCCAGGCTGGGTGAAGCTGCTGTCTCTGTTGCCTGCACAGGCTGTCCCAGTTCAGGAATTTAATACTTCAGCATCCTTTATATGGCTCTTTTCTCCACAGACCCAATTACTTCATCATGGGATATAAATAATTCATGTTCATTCCTAAAGGAAGGTTTCAGGTCTACGCTTTGGAAGAAAATAATTTTTGAGGGGGAAATTCTCTTTCGTGAGTGAGAGGCTGGGCCAAAACAGTCTTTGACTGAGCACAATGAAGTTGTCAGATCAATACAGAGCCTTTGTGCTTGAGAAGGAAGGTTATAAGCTTATGCCTAAAATACTGCATTTTAATACTGACAAGAGCCGGAGTGAGGTCCAGTATTTTGTTTTGTGTGTTTATAGCTCTGATGAATCCAAGATTTTTAAGAGTGGCATTAACTGACTAAATGTTTATAACATGAAGATCTGAAAAAGCATGTGGCATCTGTAGCCTAACTCAGAATCTAGAATAGAATCATTGAATCACAAAAATGTTTTGGTTGGAAAAGACCTATTAAGATCATTAAGTCCAACTCTTAATCCAGTATTGCCAAGTCCACCACTAAACCATGTGGTTTAGTGCACATGTATACATGTCTCTTAAAAAGCTCTAGGGATGGTGACTCAATCCTGCCTGACTTTCCAGTGAGGGAGGTCCTCCTAAGCCATGCCACAGGCACGCGGAAGTTCTCTGGCTTAAAAGAAATACCAGGCTTTGAGTTAATTACCAAAAAAAGCACCTTGCCAATCTGCATGTAGCCCTTACTTAGTAGACCTGATGTTTGGAACTGGTGTTTCACGTGGTCGTCTCTCCCCTCCTCCATGAAATCTTCTTGGGAATAATAATGAAAAAAAAAAATTTATTTATTTTAAAAATCAAGCAGGGAACTTGGTATGATATTCATTCAGCTGAGACTTATTTATTCTGCATCTTCTATGTTATGTTTCCACCTGCTATTCATATCAGAGATGTGGATTACCTTGTGGTATTAATTTGATCTGAGTCAAATATAACCATACAACTGCATTTCTGTTGAATTACCCGGAGAGCACGCAATAATGTATTGATGGCCACTTCATCTTGTGCACTAGCTGCAGAAGGACAGGTGTTCAGTGCCACATGTAACCTTCTTCTACAAAATTAATCTATTGAAAAGATTTTAAAAGTTCGAGCCAACCAGGATTTGTTTCTACTGAACCACCTTTCTGTTACTCAGAACCCAAAAGCCAACATCGAGAAAACAATGCCTAAGAGAAATCTTGATCTAGAAGGTTGCAGTGATGCTGAGCTCCTTGGGACTCCCCTGACCCTGCACGACCCAGGTGGCCCTGGGGCTGCTTCGAGCCCTCTCTTGGGTCTCCAGCACTCTGGAGCACAGTGTGTAAGGCCTCTCTAATTACACAGATTGGAGGACATTTCTGCTATTGAGGGACATGACTGTGAAAATCTATTTATAGGAACTTTAGCACTAAAGAAGTCGTAGAATCATGGAATTATAGAATCATTTAGGTTGGAAAAGACCTTTAAGATCATCAGGTTCAACCATAAACCTGACACTGCCAAGTCCACCACTAAACCATATCCCTAAGCACCACATTTCCACATCTTCTAAATACCTCTAGGGATGTTGACTCCACCACCTCCTTGGGCAGCCTGTTCCAGTGCTTGATAACCCTTTCAGTGAATAATTTTTTTCCTAATATCCAATCTAAACCTCCCCTGCTGCAACTTGAGGCCATTTCAGTGTGTGGACTCATAATGTGGCTCTCAGTTCAGGAAATGATGCCCTGATGTGAAACTATTTTCCCTGAAATTAGTCCTTACTTGTCCCAGATTCTGCACATTCTTTCATCTTCTCCATAAACATTTGCTGGCTTTATCTAGTCTATCATAAATACTAGATGATTATGACATTTGAAGTTTATGCTTTGTGGCTTATGTTAATATTAAAAAAAAACCTGCTAAGTCCAGAAGAAAGGCACATTTTTGTTATTGTGATGAAGTCAATTTTCTGTACATAAATACACTGCACTTTCAGTTTCCAATCTCAGTTCTAAATTGTCTCTGTTACTTGCACTGAATGCTGTATCAGTGTGTAGCCTAGATATTGGTTCTGTACCCAATGCAAAACAGTCTTTAATGTGAGTATTTGTATTTCCAGGCAAGTCATGGATTGCTACAGGAAGTATGCAGCTGTCACTTTGACCATTTTGTCTGTATTTCTGCATCTTCTTCATTCTTTGCCAGATGGAGAGTTTCTCATGCAGGGTAAGCAGCTTTCAGCATTCAGAAATAGGGCAATTGTTCATAAAGAGTATTAATTAAACTTTGTTTAATTAAACTTTGTTTAAATTTTGTTTTATAAATGTTGTCATAAATGTTATAATTTGTTTGCATTTACTGGTGCTGAGATATGAAGATGTAATAAATGAAGATAATTTTGCTATGAGTATACTTCCTCTTTCTTCTCTAAACTTGATTTCTCCAGGTAAAGAGTCTCCCAGATGACTGTGTTCTCATGTTGCTGTGGGTGATTTTAATCCTTAATCAATAATCAATAAATAGAAACATTTTTGTTTCTTCTGCTCCTGGAGTCTAAATGACAACGTAACATCAGGAACAGCAGAACCATAGCTTCTTCTCATAATATGCAGAATATTTTTCCCAGAATATGGGATGTTGGTAGTGTAGCATTCTGTGAGAGAAGCATATTAGGAAGATGTTAGGGGTCTTTTGGAGGTTGGTGTTTTGTTCTGTTTTGTTTTATTCAGCCTCAAACTGAGTATAGAAAAATATGAGCTCCTGAGAAAAATATTGGGATCACTGGGCTGGCCCTTTTAAAACTCTTGTTTTCTTGTCTGAAAAGAGGCAATGTTTAATAAGCTCTACAAATCCTGCTGGTGCTACTTAACTATTTGCAGGTAGTAGGAAATTTTCTCAGGACAGCTAGTGTAGTAGACATACAAAAACCCCTCCACAACCATCAAAAAAATTAAGTTAGAAAACCAGAAATGACATAATGATGCTTGTGCCTTACCTATGAAGTCACACTCTAGTTTTACAGCAGTTGTGTGTGGCAGAGTTGAAGGACCCTGAAGAAGAGAGCTTTGCTGGCTGTGCTTTTCTGTTCTGCAGACATCAGTAACGTGGCTAATGCTTCCTCTTACTGCCTGCACTTTCCCTTTCTTGATGAAAATGCAAATACAGCTGGAGACCAAGTGAAAGTCTCTTTCTTATATTTTCATGGCAGGTTGTCCAGAGTGCAAGCTAGGGGAGAACAGATTCTTTTCCAAGCCAGGAGCACCCATTTACCAGTGCACTGGGTGCTGTTTCTCCCGTGCCTATCCTACTCCTATGAGGTCGAAGAAGACCATGCTCGTCCCAAAGAACATTACTTCAGAAGCAACATGCTGTGTAGCAAAGGCTTTTACCAAGGTGAGGCTGTGAATGAGACCCATTTGAGCTTGTTGTAGGATGCAGTGTTTAGCTGACTTAGTGAATAGAAAAGGATATGTTTTTGCTGGAGGACTTTGGAGACCTATTTGAGAGAAACATCCCTGGCATTTATATCCTTGCTCTTGGGTTCTTTATTTTTCTAAAGAGGAAATGAAACTGTCAAGCAGTACCAGGTCTGATGTTCAGTTGGGATGTGGAAATTGATGCAGTCACTGGCTTCAGTGAAACTTCTTGGACTCATGACAAGTTGTAGTGGATTGCTGTTTTTTTGTTTTTAACTCTCCTGGATGCGCATCCCTCCAGTTAAATGCTATACAGTGTGTATTTGATTTTAATTAGTCATTTTCCTTGCACCTTTTTCTGCATATACAGGAGTTCCCTGGGAAGGTGGCTGGTCAGTGCTATCAATTATGTATATAGGAATGAGGGATGAAAACCATCTGTGCTGGCTGGATTAATTGAGGTTGTGTTTACTTTTAATAGTGTAACCAAGATGGAACTTTAAATGTGTGCAACTACTTTGAGCATTTAATGCTCTCATCTGGAAGGTTCTCTTAAAGAGAGATTCTGCTAAAGCTGATTATTTTGGGGATGATTCAGCTCCAGGTGAAGAAACCCTGAGTTTAGTATGTGGTGAGCTAGTTGAAACAAATGTTTCTGTCCTGTGGTGATCTGAACCAGGCTCATGAAGTGGTGTTATGAGGCTCAGTTCAGTTACCTGCCCAAAGATTTGATGCCATTTGAAACACCCCGTGGTACTCAAGACATCTGTGCATGGGTGGCAGACACAGACTCATAAAAGACCTGGAGTGGCAGCTGTAGGCTTGACAGGATTTCCTCTGACATCTCAAATGGCAGTGGATGGCTCTGTGTGTGTGGATGAACAGAAAGCTGGGTCTCCACTGGCTGTGATGGGAGCCCAGATATTTCACTTGCCTATAGACAGCTGAACTTGGCTGAAACCTGGCTCTTAATATGAGCACAGCCTAGATCTTTGTGTAGACCACTGACATTATACATGCTCTGAGGCAGCAACTAGAATTTGGTTGAGAAAAAAATGACTCATCATGTTTGTGGTCTCTGTTTTTATGAACCCTATGTGAAAAATTCTAAGGATGCTTCCTGATGTTTCATAAATTAGTTACTTGACCGGTCGTTTGAAAATTAGGACACCAAACTATGTCACTATTGAAAACCTTCTCTTTATGGCTCTGAAAGCCAGTGATGATGCAGTTTCACAGGTTGGCATTCAGAGGCTGTTCAAGCACACATACCCCAAAGAACCTTTGTACCTTGTGGTTAAGAAAAAAGCTTCAGACATCTTTTACTTGAGAATGCTGTTTTTACTGCCTAGCTAATCCTAATTATTTGTTATGTGTGTATGTGTGTTTTCTCTTTTTAAGATTACCCTTAAGGACAATGTGAAGATAGAGAACCATACAGATTGTCACTGCAGCACCTGCTACTATCATAAATCCTAAAGCCTGTCCCTTTGTTAATGATCAAGGACAACGGTGAATGGAATATTTGTTTTTCAGCTTTTATAGCACTGCTGTGTAAAATCTTATATGTTCTGTTCAAGGCACTGGGTAGACCTTTGAATAAGATGGATGGCTGTTTTATTTTCTCTTTGCTTCTTCATGCATTTAAGTAAGTTTAATTATTTCCATTAGGGATAAAATACAGCACTCGCATGACAACCAAAGGCTTCATCTATTTTTAAAATAAACTGTCAGTTAAATCATCAGTGTTTCTTGAGGAAAAATGAGGATTTAATAGTTTAAAATGAACCAAAAAAAAATCTGCTGCAGCTATTTGATAGATTTTATTTTTTTTGTGGTAGAGGGAGGATGGAGAAAGGGAAGGATGGGAAATAGGACAGAAAAAGAAGCAATAATTTCCCCTTATTAATTTGGTAATTCAATTTTTTGAAGACTTGACATTTTGTGTCTCCTGTTTCTCTTCTTTTTTTTTCCTTACCTTGTGGGCAGAAAGTTTAAGAGTGTGTAATTTGTGTGCAGTGCTCTGTCCTTCTATGCCATCTTTTAATTTCTTTGAACTTAATCTCCTCTTGTATAGATAGATAAATAGATGCAGAATTGCACATTATAAAAGAGTTGTATAGCAAAGGCAGAGTAGAGGAGTGCTACAACAGTATTAGATGTTTAAGGCAGGCCTGAGCAGCATGGTATAGGGCTTTAGTTATTCCCAAATGCAGTGTGCTGGACCCAGATGTACAAATGGGAATGGTAGGAAATACACTAGGTGAGAAATGGACCACAGAATATTTACTCAGAATACATGACCTTAACATCATAAACTGGGATTTTAGAGATAGCACTTGTTGTAGTGGGTTGAACTGGGGTCTCTGGAGGAGCTGCTTGCAGGTCTGGAGCCTGCTCATGGGAACTAAAGTAAAGGATTTCCCCTGCTCTTATCTGGGTTGAGAGTATCAGCCTTGCTGTGGTCACTGGCTGTAAGGGCTTGAATGTGCTGTCTCAAAAAGACTCAGACATATTTGTGAGGGGTTTCCCTGCACCAAATGCTGTGAAAGCACCAGCCAATGCTTCAAGTGGGGACAGTGAAGGGTGCCTGGGGTCAGGCTGTGAGGGTGCTGGTCCATCCTGGGACAAAGCCATGGCTGATGTCTGTGCCAGTGCTAAATGACTCAAGAAATTCAGCCAGGCCTCCAGGGCTAAGCTGTGATGGGACACTTGAGCAGCCCAAGACCAGCAGGATCTAATGATGGTTTAAATCAACTATTCATCCACCCTTTTATCTGTTGGAGTGCAACTTCAGTGCTGTTTTCTAAGAATACAATCATGGGCTTTGTGGAGAAGAGAAGACTTCTCATAAATAAGGGAGATGAGGTTCTTAGAGAAGCCTTGCTCAGCATGTGTCCAGTTTATTAGCCTGATCTCCATGCCTTAAACCCCCTGATTCAGTCTCTTCCCCCTTGTCTGGTCCAGTCCTGTGTCCTACAGCTGCACCCTGCCAATCCTGGAAGAGTCTTGCCTAACTTGCTCTGGAAAAAAAACCTCTGGTGGTTGTTCCAGAATCTTCCAAGGAGACTGATCTTGTTGCTTCACCATTCTTACTATGCTGGGAAATTTTAGGCTTCTGGAAAGTTTTTCCATAATGTTTTATCTATGTCTCATTTTCTTCAACATGACTTTTGGTCAAAGGGGAGGCAGTCCAGTAGGGTGGTCTTTAGAATGAGTGGAGAACCATCAGCAGCAAAGGTTTTCACAATGAGAAGTGTCACTTCTTACTCTGGATCATCACTCAAGACATCATGAGAATATACATCAAGCAGCTGCTGAAGGTGACTCACAATTCCAAGTTGTTGTTCAGTTTTATTAAATGTGATTGATACAGGTATTCTTGCAGCAGAGTCCAGTCCTGCCTGGGACTTCTGGGCAACAAGAGAGGAGTAATCTGAAGCTGCAAGATTATTACCTTTGGGAATGGTATTGCACTTTCTTGTAACTTTGACAGGACTGAAAGTGAGAGCATGGAAACATTCTTTGAAGTTCACTCTCAGGAGAGATGTACCTTTTCATCTTGCCAAACTTCTTGGATGACCTCTTACTCATGTGAGCTCCCCTGGCAATACCAAGTGCTTGCCTGTCTATCTTTGCCTGTGCAGCCCACAACAGCAGGTTGGTGACATGATAAACTTCTGTTTGCATCTTCTGAATCAATGATTGTATTTTGCACAGTAAAACCAGAGAAATGCTGAAAGCCAGCAACCAATTTGAGTGAAACCCATGCTTGAAAGAGGACGTGAGAGGCTGTAGCCCAGTTTCATTCTAGGATGCCTGGGATGTTTTTCAGCAGCTTTTCCCTCTTGCTTGTACAAAGCTATTTAGTCATGAGCTTCCCAACGCAGGAATCCCTCTCTCCCCCCTGGAGCGACCTCAGGCATCAAGAGCTTGCCAAGTGTGTATCCTGAGGGGATGTGGAATGCGGGAACACCCGCCTTGTTTAAGTCAACTGGCCCAAACCCTTCAATTTAGAAGAAAAACCACATAACAACGAGAGTGATAAAGTAAACACGCAGATACACCAACCTAACAGCAAGCCATAAGGGAGACAGTAAGACCGAGCAGCTCTGCAGTCACTGCCTGACGGGCCATTAGCGCTGCCCCGGCACGGGCAGCCCGAGGTCTCTAAGCAGAGCTCTTCCCCAGAGCCCTGGGGGCTTGAGGGAGGCCCGGGGGGCTGTGTAAAACTCCTTATGGGATATTTTCTGTGTAAACTCACTTTGTATCTTGGTGCCAGCAACAAGAGAGACCCATATGGAAGAGGGGTGCGGGTGGTCCCAGCTGGAAGGGTACAAGGCTTCTGGGTCTAGGTGTCAGCAGCTGGAGGGACCAGGGTGTATGTTTCTGTGGGAGAGGTCTAAATAGTAGCACCTGTAAATCCTGAAGTATGTTTATTTTCCCACCTGTTAATTTAATCACAGAATCATAGAAGGGTTAAGGTTGGAATGGACCTTAAAGATGATCAGGATCCAACCTCCCTGCTATGAGCAGGGACATCTCACACTAGACCAGGCTGCACAAGGCAGCCTGTAGCAGACCCCCAACTGTCCCTGCCTTCCCCTTATTCTTAATCCATAAACTCTCTGTTGGCTCCTTATCTAATCCCAAGGAGAGCTCCATGCACTCCAGGTAGTCTTTGACATAGAGGGCAACATGCCACCTCATCTTCCCTGCCTGTCCTTCCTGAAGAGTTTATAACCCTCCATTCTGATGTTCCAGTCATAGGAGCCATCCCACCAGGTCTCAGTGATGCCAATGAGATCATAGCCCTGCAGGCTAACCCTCATCTCTAACTCCTCCTGTTTATTCCCCATTCTTCGTGCATTTGCATAGAGGCATTTGAGCTGGGCCTCCAGTGAAGGTAACTGACCAGCTGGAGAGGCTGGGATTTCATGATGCTGCACTCCAGGTGCTCCCCTGCTGACATGCACCCCCTCTGTAGGCTCTGGGCATCCATTACTGGTGCTGGCATCACATTGGAATTGATTGGTGTGGGATGAATCTTGTCTGTGTAATTGTATATCAAATTTTAATCTGGACTAATTGATGAGCAGAAGAAAGCCTGCATCAGGAAGGACTTGAGAACAGAGTCTGTGCCAGGTAAGGGGACCCAGGGTCTGGGCACAGGTGGACTGGGAAGTTGTGCTGATGTTCAAGGCATCCGTGCCTGTGGGGTTGCTCATGAAACAAGTGTACAGCACACACTTGCTAGCAAACTTCAAACTGGACTGGCTGGAGAGTAAGAGGAGAACTGCTTACCAGGTAAGGGATTCCAGGGGCTTACAGGCTGGGCTGATATTCAAGGATCTGTGAATATGAGTGTGCTGGTGAACGTGGACAGTGAGGATGTGTATTTTAGAGGACTTCAATCCTGATCAGGCAGAGAGAAGAAACAAGACTGGACTTACTAATATTTGAGTAAATGTTGCTGTTTTTTATGTGAGTGCAGCAAAAGGCAGAGGTCTGTGGGGTAGTTTGTGTGTCTGGCAGCCTTGGTGCCCTCTGTGTGTGTGTGTCTAGTAGGATGGATTCTCAGCTTTCCTGCTGTCCCTGTAGGCAGGGACAGGAGCCTTGTCCATCTGACTGGGATGGAGAGACTTCCTGAGTCCCTGTGTGCCCAATCTGGGCTGCACTGGTCAGAAAGGAGAGATCCCTGAGTCCTGGAATCTGTGGAATTCAGCAGCCAATGTTTGCATCCTTAATATATATTATCCAAATACTTTTTTTTAATTTTTTTTTTTTCTTTTACATTGTAGCTGTTAGAACCAAGTGAGGATTGTTTATGTTTGAAGGTGAGCATAAAAACCAAGGCCACAGTCAGAAGAGTACTGGGGTCAGGTCAGTGAGCCCATACACAGTCAGGGCTAGGAAAAACAATACTACATGTCATTAGGAAGCTAATACAGTTGACCATAATAGAAAATTAATAGGCTATGAATGGGAATATATGCTGGAAGACAATCTAGATTTGTATCTGTAGGGATTAAATACTAGATTTCCAGCAGGAAGAGAAAGAGAGAAAAAAAACACAGTAGTTTCCTTACATTAGAAAATGGCTGAGATGGAGACTGGATCAGTCATATATATTTGAAAGGGCACAGAAACACAATGTCACAAAATCGGAAGGGAGTCTAATCTCCTGTTTACAGAGATAGCCAGCATGCATCTCCTGTACTATAGGAGCAGAGTGTTTGTGCGTGGGGTTAAAATGAAGTCCTTGTCAGTGCAGTTTATAAATAGTAATAAATCAGTCAGGCTGATACTGCAGATTAAAAATGCTGAAGATCAAGCAAGCTGAAGATAAAAAAGGATATGTTTTTATTGTCACAGTGACCTATATAAACCTACATTACCATAGCCCTAATAACAAATTCATTTGTGAGCAGAGGGACTAATGGAGCTTGATTTCATCATGATCTGTGCCCTGCCTCACTGAAGCCCCATTTTTCCATCTCTTAGCAAACCCTTCTTGTGCCCTCCCAGACTCTGCAGACCCACCAGCCAAGGCCAGGGCCCCCCACTGTCTGCCCATCCAGGGTGTTTTCTTAGGGCTGCTACTGACTTCTTTTCACTTAGATCCCAATTTTTATGTTTTACCATTAACAGGTTGATTTTCACAAAACTGGTAAGATTCTGAAGATGCTCAAAACCAGCCAAAGGGTTAAATAGTCGCTGAGGAGTGACTGTCAGAGCTGTGTGGACAGACAGACAGTGTGAGTGCCTCACTGCTGCAAGATGCCAGGCTAAAAATCCCTCTGAGGATTCAGAGGCAGTGCAATTTCCATCAGCTGGTGGGTGCAGGAAGGGGTCTTCTCAACAGAAAGATAAAGCTCTCAAGCTGCAGGGATTTTAATGGACTGAAATTCCAGACTGGACTTCTTAATTTTAGCAAGCCTGAGAAGCTGCAAGTGAGCCTTCCTTTTCCCTGTGACCCTGTCTAAACAATGATTTTTAAGTAGCAGGGAGAGGGAAAGATAAGGTTATCCCAGGGCAGGGGTTGGATAAATGCAAGCTATATGTCTTTCCTTTACAGCTGGCTGAAAGCTCTTTAATAACTTGGCAGTCACCTAAATATATTAATCCACAGTAGGAAGGAGCCTCTTGCAGTGGCAGGAAAGGCATTTAGCTGTGAAAAAAAGAGAAATTTGAAGATTATGTCAGGAAACAGGTAAACACATTTGTTGATGGAATAAAACTAGCAGTTAATCACTTCATCAGTGTCTGAGGATTTCCCCATATAAGGGGTTTCCCTGTTTCTCTGCAGTTTCTAACATCTCTGGCATATGTCAACACAGCACTTGTCTAGTGGTCAGGCTGGAATAAGATTCCATCTCATTATATGCACACATGTAAGCAAAAAATCTAACAGCTACTGTTCTGTCAGACCAGTCTGGGTGTGGAGGTATGAGAGAAACCAGTATTCTTTTGGTTGAGGGAAACAAAACAAGCCAGCAGATTTGCTTTGGGAGAGGATTTCAGCTCAGTGTAATTTCTTGGGAATTTTTTTTTTTTTTAATTGATTTCATACTTTGTTTTTAAAATCACCTGTCTCTCTCCATTATTTGGATGGTCTAAAAGCAAAAGCAATGCTTTTCTGGACAAAGCAATCATCCTTCTAGCCCTAGTACTCTGTTTCTCACTCTGGCAATATCAGATGTTTTTAGGACAGTATATGAGTGTGGCCACTTCGTGCAGCCTGTTCCCTTTGTGCCACTTCCAATAGCCATATTTGTTTACTGGGGGTATTAGAGGGTGCTTCTCTGCCTTGTTCTTTTTTGTATTTACCCATGCCCTTATTTTCTGTGAATTTAGCTAGTTTGGTTTGAACCTGATGTTATTATCTGCCTCCATAACCTCCTGTCACAAAAAATTGGAGAAGTATAAAAAATTACTTAACCTGTTTTAAACCAATTTCCTAGATATTGCCTTCGTTGCCCCCCACATTGATTTTCTTCCTCCCCATCATTCTCTGCTCTTCTCCATAGTGATACATGAGTGAGTGCAGAGGCCCATCAGCTCTCATCCTCAGCAGCCAGGGATAGAGGATGCTCTTCCATGTTCTCACTCCTTAACATGAGTGCACACTCGTTAATATGCCAAGTAAGGTAAGGCCAGATGAGGGCATGAAGGGAGAATTATTTTATTTTTTCCTCTCCAAGTTTTTGAGTTAGCTTGATTTGGACTAGCTATGTTTTAACATGTGTTTGTCATTTCACTTGTTTTATGTCTTTATACTAAGCGGTTCATAATGTTCCTCTCATGCAAATATACTCCCAGAGGAGTAGACAAGAACAAAACGATTCTGAAAAGTCACCAAATAAATTAAAGTGCAGAACACTCAGCCGTGGATTCTTGCAAAGACCTAAGGACGCGTAGTTGCCTGGGAACCCGGGGGGAAGGAGATCTTAGAGGTAAGAGTCTGAAAGGGCTCTGATTTAACATTTAAAAGGGATGAGTAATTGCATGGTCATTAGGAGCATTTGCAGCTATGAATGCAAAGATAATGGCAAACATAAACAAATCCAGTGTTTCAAAGGAGTAAGTTGGCCCTGTGGGCATTAAGGACAATGCTTTTCTTTATTGTGCTTTGGAGGGATAACCGTTTTAAGATGAAAGAGGGTAGATTCAGATGAGCTGTCAGGTAGAAATTCTTCGCAGCGAGGGTGGTGAGACCCTGGCACAGGTTGCCCGGAGAAGCTGTGGATAACCCCTCCCTGGAAGTGTTGAAGGCCAGGGTGGATGGAGCTTTGAGCAGCCTGGTCTGGTGGAAAGTGTCTCTGCCCATGGCAGGTGGGATGGGACTAGATGATTGTTACAGTCCCTTGCAAACCATTATATGAGTCTATGATTGTTCATGATAGGTTTTCTTTTCTTTTTTCTTTACCTTTACCTGGGTGTGAGGCATTAACCATTGCTGGGTTGAATATACAGGGCTTCCTAGTAAGACAACATTCCTAAAGAGGATCCTTTCTAGTTTCTTAGTATCACTGAGTATTTTACGTCTCAGAAGAGGAAAAATTATCTTACTCTGGATGTATTGTCAGGTCGTGGGGAGCAAAGAGACACTGAAAAACAGCAGAGTGCTTACAATAATATGACAGCTGATGGAGACAGTGTACAGCTATTTACTGTAACAACTAGCCATTCTGTGCTCTGCAGTCTCCCCATCTTTGAGAAACATCAGCCCATTGGCTTTTTGTTGGTGTCATGAGTGCAATAAATTTCTGTGGATCAGTCCAGTGGCTGCATTGTGGATCAACTCAAGAAGGAACTGTAGTTCCTGACTGTTGAGCTGAATTTTAGGGCTCTACAGACAGAAGCTGATGACCGTGGAACAACATTTCTTATCAGCTGATGGGATTATGACTGTCCATGAGGCTATGAACATAGTGCAGTTTTTTTTCTCTTTTGAGCTGTTTGATGAGAGTGGATAAGGGGTGAAGATAACTCTGGGAATCCTAAATAAGAATATGTTTAAACATAATGCCTTTGCTGTGTATATAATCTCTGTTTAGAAATGATCCTATATTTGAACTGTGCTTTGTAGTTTCTAAAACCCAGTTTGCAGTCACTGTTTTGATACTTACAATTAAAAGTCTGCCCTTGATACATCTTATTTCTTCTGGTTTATATTACACTATCCTATAAAGTGTCAAGTAAAGTTTTTACTGTTCTCTTCCAGGAAAAAGAAAGAAAGAAAAAAAATCCTGTTTTTTTGCTAATTTAAAACCTCATTTCAATTGGCTGGGCAGAAAATCTTGTGCACAGTAGGTAGCAGTTTAAGGCTGGAAGCCACTGCACCCACTTTCACCTCTTCATATCACATAAAATGGGCCTTACAGGGTTTGGACAAGGTCTGTATCTGATAAGGAGTCCTCTGGGCAGATGCTGTAAAAGAAGACCAGAAGATTGCTCCCTGAGAGCCTCTCCCTGCCCTCAAGCCTTTATGTGAAGAATAGTGCAGAGGTTGGGAGAACAAGGTTGTACGTGCAGGTCTGTTCTAACTCCATCATCTTTCTAGGCCTCATAACCTGTATCAGAGAGATAATTACAAGTTATCATATATCAAAGAGGCAGATACCAACATGATCCTCTCTAGAAAACCAGCAACCAAACATCCTTAAAAGCTATGTGTGTCTAGCCTTTAAGATACCACCAGCCTGGTGGTATGGTTGTGAGGAGAGTACCCTGTGCACTACTGAGGTTCTTCTCTCAACAAAGGATATGTCTCCAGGGACAGGATATATATATATACATATACATATTTTTAAAATTAACTACCAGAACACTACATACATTTTTACTACAAGAGGCAGATGAAGGCTTACCTACTGTACACTTCTCTTTGCTGCAAAGTGCCCTGTGTAGTAACTGGAGAAGATAACATTTTCATCCAGGTATTCTCAGATCCCCTACCTTTAATCTCAGGCATTTGTCCACTGAACCACGGCAAAATCCTCCCCAGATGCATATGTATCCTCTCTCCATCATACCCCAAATGGATCTAAAGTGCCACAGAGGAACAAGTCCTGACCACAGCACTAGAAACAATTGCAGCAAGCACCCCAGGCAGTACAGCCTGAGAAATGCAGCTCATCAAACACCTTTGTGCAAGTGAGACCAGACCACCACCACCAGGCATACTCTCAGAAAGTGGCAGGAACTGTGGTTTCCATGGCAGACTTACAAAAATCAAAAAGGGAGCTAAAATTTCATAGCCAGACTTCATAGCAAAAACTACAGACTTGGCAGGAGCACTGCTTTCCTGGAATACCACTTCTTTTCTTGGTGGGTCTTGCACTGCTTCTATGCTGTCTTTACATCTCAGGGGCTGTGGCTCAGACACCTTTCCTCTTCCAAATCATTATTTGTACCACAGATGTGCAAACTATCGTTTTCTTTAAAGTCCTTTAATTGGTGAAACTCAGTAAATATTGCCTGCCTGCAGCTAGCCTGTGCTTTTTCAGACCTGAGGAGATGCTCCTCTGTTCCAGAGCTCACTCCTCTTTCCCGGGTGTATCAGTTGACACAAAAAAGCAGTTGTCTCTCTACAAAACTGAGCCTACTAACACTCCCAGACCTTTACAGTGACACCCCCACAAATACTGTTACTGTAGCAGGGTCCTCTTCTTATCTATAAAAAAATGTCAATCTGTCTTTATTCTTAATGAGGCCATGGAAGCACAAGGTGTTTCAGGAGTGAAGCGACCCCAGGATGCCTCGAGCCTGACCTGCTCACAGCAGGCTCAGCTGTGAGATTGGGTGGCTTTTAATGATGCTGGAAGGGGTCTGAGCTTTAAAGAAGGAAGGCAAAGACAGAAATGCTTTGAAGAGCTTTTGGTGTGTGCAGGTGTTTCACAACCAGAGTGTTGTTTCTGTTAATACATCTCATTTTTTCTCCCCCTGTTGGGTCTGTATCTGGAAGGCAAAACAGAAGTCCCATCTAATTGTCTCCTGCCAATCCAGATAAATGTTGGTGTAGGCTAAGATGCCTAGATATGACTGTTGGAGTCTCCTCATTGAAATACTTCTTTCAGCTCTGCTGTCCTATGTCCTACCTGCATGTTTAGTTGTGCCTCAGAGGTCAGAGGAAAGCCTATTTTTCTTCAAAACCTTTTTTTTTAAAAAAATATTTTTTAATTAATTTTTATTTTCCCGGATTTATCTCCATGGGACTTCGAACACATGAATATATTACAGAAGCATTACCGAGAATCCGAAGGCTTTGGACAATTTGTGTTTTAATTTTCTAAGCGGCGTTTTCTTTTGCTGCAGTTCCCAGTGTGACTATTTATGGCCCTTGTGTGCCATCCAGTGGTGGGAAGGCAGCGCATCTTCCAGCCTCCTGATAAACTGCCTCCAGCAATGCCAAGATTTTTTTAACATTATTTTTACATTAACAGCATGTCATTCTTTTGCTCTACTTGTAGTGAAATCAGAAACCACAAACGTATATTTTACACGGCAGGTCACATAAACAGAAAAGCCATCTGGTGTTTCACAGTTGTTTAAAATGTGAGACAGAGATAGACCCTATTTATTATTTGAATTTTTCTAGGTTTAAAGTTTGAGCTTTAAACCACTTTAAGCTTTAAACAACTGCAAAGGCTGATTTTTAAATTTTCATCATAACTATTTTTATGTAGAATTTTTTCTTGGGAGTTGCTAGATCAAAAGAGCTAAAATGTGATCTCACTTGGAGGAAGATGGATTTGTTCACCATGTCCATGCAAGGCTTTGGAATAACTAAGTACTTCAGAAACTTGACATGCAGAGACTGTAAAATATGCCTTGTTGAGAGTATGTTGCTACTTAAGTAAAAGTACTTTCTGACTTTCTTACGGTGTGGATTCAATAAGGATTTGATTCTGTGCAATTACAGAAACACAGGCTGCAGGTAACAACAAACTCTATCAGTTCAGCCTGTGCATAAACATCAGGATTGTCCAGAAGGTAAAAATACTTACTGTTTGGTTTTTTTTTAAAAAAAAGGTTGCTTTTGAATAAAAAAACCCAAAACCAAACATACAGAATACACACAGTTCTTCAAGTAGTTGCTCAGTTCTAAATCTAATTAACTAAGTCAGGTTTTCACTCTTTTCTTTCCTCACCCAGCTTCTGCTTTTCCTCATCCCTGCCACCTAGTGATGGCAATAAGCAGAGAAGTAAATGGCCAGAAGAAAAGAAAGTAATGTTTTGTTTGTTTTGTTTGTTGTTGTTTTTTTTTAAAGGAACATATCTTACTTTTTTATTTTGTCTTGCAAAAAAGAGCATCTTTTTTATCTTGCTGCAAAACTTTGGTTTTCAAAATATTTCAAAACCTTTCCAAGTTTTTTCCCAGTCTTTTCTAAGTCACCTCACTTGGGGAAAATTTTCCAATTTAAAATATTTTTTCCCAGTCATCTGTGCTTTTCAGTGAGATGCATGTGAAACTATAATTTCTTGCCTTCCAGCAAGATTCTCCACTTGCATCCTGAGCTGGGACCACTTATGCTGCCCAGTGTGAGACCACCAGTGTGACAATGAGGGTCATCCCTTGTCCTGAAGCCTCAGGCTCCAATGTGAACCCTTCCTCACCAAATGCCTTGTAGGGACTTGGAGCACAGAGACAGAGATTAATGCTGTCTCCACGTAACAGTTCCCTTCTCCCTGGCTACTCTCAGACCTGGTCATTCATCCTGGTGACCTGTTAACAGGCTCCATGACATTGTGTTGGTTATCTAGCATAAATCCCAGACCTGGTTCAAGAGTGAATCTTATAAAGTGATTACAAGAGAATAATTTGGGATTATTTCAGGTTGGTTCCAGTTTTGGATGATGAGTTTGGAGAAGGACAGATGATGACAGCTGGCCTCAGGAGCAGGGAGCAAGGGCTTGTACTGTTAAAGGGCTGAGTGTCTGTACCTTTTGTATACAAATCCTGGACAGAACACAGTACTCACTCATATTCTGAGTCTCAGACAGTGTTTATGGTTATGTTTGGCATTAGTATTAATGGCTACTCAAGCCTTAGATGTTGTGGTAAGGGAAGAAATGGTACCTACTGCTTTCATTTAATCTTGTTTGTAAACAATGTTCATATCTGTGAGGACTGCCATGGGATGGGGACTTTGGGATCAGCAATGCCACTGACCTTCTCAGCTCTAATTTTCAGGGAAGCTATTACAATAACTTTGGGGGATTAATACTCCAAGTCTGCCTGTCTCTGAACACTAATCCCAGGAAAGCAGTTTCACTCAGTTCTGTTGGTGTTGTTTCCCCTTACCCTTTACTTTGACAGGCATATTCCCAATGCCTTTTTCATGAAGACCAGGCATATACTTCCCTTTATGAGATGAATCACATCTCTCTTTCATCTGCTGCATCTCTCAAGGAGGAAAGTGCTCTGAAAAACAGGGTTCATAGCAGTTCTCCAAGTGCTGAAAAATAAGCACAGATCAAGCCTCAAAAATTAAGAACCTAGTGTAAAAATAATACAGGTATTATCAGCAGTAGATCATACATTTATTTGCCTGCTAGCTTTACAGCCTTTAGTGGTACCATATTTTCAATCTTCCCTGCCTTTCTTGTACACCAACATGTTGGAGGAAGGCACCCAAGCAGAGGGAGACCAGCAGAGTCAGGCAGGGCTGCCTGGTCCTTCCAGCCTCTGCTCCCCAGTGCTGATTGTGCCCTCCAGGCTGCCCAGGAATTTCAGCATCTCCCTTTTTTTGGGGGGGCCTGACTACTAATTCCTGGAAGAGGGATAGAGGAAGCTGATTCAGAGAGCAGAGAGGGAATGGGACTTTTACACTGAGTCAAACCTGAGAGCAGAGAGGTACAGGTAACATTTATGTGGGTGTTTGTGCCTGCCTGCAGTCTGTGGCATGAGCCCTGCTGGTACTCGGGATGGAGGCAATGCCATCAGGCAGCATAGATCTCCAGTTTGAGCAAAGCAACCTCCAATGGATGCAGCTACACCTGCTTTTCTGTCAATCCTGCACAACCAGAGGCCATGGCTCTCATGTCTGAAGAAGCTGATGGGTACATTGTGCAGCCACATCAGGACCTGTGACAACCTAGTGCCAACCAAATGTGTTTTCTGCCTTGCCTGGGGCATTTCCTTGTATTAATGAGTCTGGGTAATGTTTTGCTGTTTGAGTGTTGCTCTCTATTTGCCTGTAGTGTAGTTTAATTTATAGCAGCACAGGAGCAAGCTTTGATGCTGGGTGGAGATAACTTCCTCACAAAACATCCCAATTTTCACCAGGAATTATCCTTACATTTATTTCTCACTTTGTTTTCTGTTGCTGGAGGTGCACATATTCCTGTTGACAGTCCCTGTCTGTCCTCTGGCTCCTCTCCACCTCACAGTGGCAAATCCCATGTTGCCAGCAGTTGCTATCAAAACAAGTAAAACGTGAGAAGCTACAGGTTCATGAGGGGAAGACAGCCCAGCTGCTTGTCTGCTTTCTCCTCTGCTCTCCACAAGGCCAGAAGACTAGATGACCTTTAAAGGTACCTTCAAACCCTAAGTACTTTATGATTCTGAATGACATCTTGAATATAGGCTCGTTTTTTGTCTTCTACTCCTGTTGACTTGAGGGGAAGTTGTTGGTCCTATTTTTTTTATTTATGACTCATGGGTCTTGGGCTCCTTGTGCACTGAGATCTGCAGAAAAAAAGACAAGGTAATTGTCTCTGCAGCAAGACTTTGATACTGACCTTGACCTCTTCATTATTAGGTGTGAGATAATGATCTTTTGTTAAAACATCAATCCTTGTTTGGGTTTTGTTGGAAACCCCATGAAATCCAACAGCTTTTGCATTGATGATGGACAATATTTATCTTTAGCAGTTGAACTGGTTAAATCACCAAGGTACTAGGGCTACCTCTGTAACTGGTGGAGAGACACTTCCCTGTATGAGGTAGTTTGTCTCCTGGTTGCATGCTGAGGAAGACTACATGAGTTCCTCAGGCACCTCATTTGTGCATGGCCACACTGAGGTGAAACAAATCCCACCTGTTTCCTACACCAACAGTCGCTAACTGGTGAGATGAACTTCAGAGTGCTGCCAACACTGTACATCATGGCAGTAGAGCAGCTCCCACCCTCTCGAGCTATGCTCAGCTTGCTAGTCTGGGCTCTGCAGCAGCACTGCTGGGGCCTGAGGCAGAGGAGGACACTGAGGAAGATGAGGTAGTTGGTGGTGCCTCAAGAAGAAGGCTGATGGGCCAGGAAACAGAGTACTGAGAAGCCCAGGAGACAGGCCCTAGGTGAGGGTGCAGGTAGGAGGTGATGGTGAAGGCTGGTGTCAATACCACCTTCTTCAGTGTGTAGTTTCTTGCACTGAACACTAAATGTCTGTCTACAGCCAAATGTTTTGGCTTGCTTCCCATATATTTTTGTGCAGCCAAAATTTACTCAGCAAATATTAATATTAAGCAAATTTAAAATTTGCTGTTAGCAAACATTCTCAGCAGAAGCTGGAATGTGAGTATTATTGCCTTCTTCTGTGGCTGAACTGAGCAGAAGAGGTACCAGGGGGTCTCTGAGCAGTTTTCAGACTGGAAACCTTAAAAAATACATGACATTTTGAGGGAAATGTTTTGGACCATAATGTCCAAATGACTGCAATTTGCTCATGGGCAGGATATAAACAGAAAAGAAGGAAGCTATGCCACATGGTAGATGTTCAGAGGCTGCTGCAAAGAATAGTGCATTTTTTTTTTCTCTTTGTCTGTGGCAGACAGGATGATAAGCAACATTCTCCAATTGCAGCAAGGGAGATTCAGAACAGATAGTTAATAAAGCTTTCTGTTACTGAAGGAAATGGAGCAGGGGAATAGGCTGTCTGAGGAAGATGAGGCATCTCCATCACTGGAGGACTCTGAGAATAGATTGAACAAACATTTGTCAGAAGTGACATAGCTGTAGGTGACCCTGCCTTGAGACTGGGGAATGGATTAGGCCCTTCCAGCCTTATGATCTGCTGCCTGTCTGAGATGGATTATCTACTGTGGTCAAGTCTGTTGGCATCAACACCAGAGCAATGTGTTTGTCAGACTGTCAGACCACTGCAAGTACAAACATGAGGCCTAACAGCAGTGACTTTAATGCTTCATTTTTTTATTAGGTTTAATTTCCTAAAATGACATGAGGAATTGGGAAATCTGTTTAGGAAGCCTGTTCTAAAAAATCTGCTTCTAATATTGTAGACTGGGTCTTACACTACTGCACTTTCTAAGGAACTATGCTGGGGGATTTATTTTGTTTTGTTGCTGAAGTGTGAGATATCCTCAATTCAGGTAGGACCTAAGTGGTGTGAGACAGACCTGTATAAATTACAGCATTTTCCTGATGGTGCCCTGTGCGTGGTTCCCCTTCTCCATGTGCTCCCTGTGTTCTCTGGCTCTGCCTCTCTTACTGGGCTTCTGAACATGACATGACATTTGTCCTTTCCAGGAGCCATGTGGACCAAAGCTTTGTCCAAGGTGGTCATCTGGCTGGGCAGGAACCCTTCACCATGGCTAGTCTGTTTCCACCTGCTCAGGATCTGTTTCTTGTTTTCCCATGGTGTGTGAAATGCACTGTCTGTTGACAGTGACCTCCTCAGCTCTGGCTTGTTTTGGAGCTAGTACCAGCTGGTCTTTGGCTACCAGAATCTGTTTTTGACATCAGCAGATGGGACATGACGACACAGCTGGTCTCCCAGTGACCAGTGACTGCTGGGACAGCAGAATGATGGTAGAAATGGTGGTAAAATCAGCAAGTGTCATCATCATTACACCCTACGTGTCAGTACAAGAACATGTCTTAGAGAAAACCCAAGGCTCCAGAGAGTGTCTGAATATTGTTTGCAAATTAAGTTTAAGAGTGTGAATTGGGGCAGTGGCTGATGGGACTTCAGTGCATGAAGAAATTGCTCCTTCTATGATTGCAATAAACACAGCTTCACCTTGAGGGATACTGGGTGGGATACAGGTGCCCAGTCAATGGCTCAAAAATAGTCAGGCATACTATTTGCATGGGATGGTGGGGTGAGGCCTGGACTGGGACAGGGGCAACAAGCTGGAGAGGTAACAGTGTGTCTTCAAGTTTCCATGAAGATGGCCACCATGAATTTGCTGATGGTGAGTTCCTCATCAGGGGCAGGGGGGACAGGAAACTGATGTGGCCAGCTTTCAGAAGAGAGCAGTTACCAAAGTCTGTATAGGGATTGAGGGCTGGACATTGATGAGCTGCCACTACAAATCAGTTGGCTGCTCTGGACCAAGGACCATGAAGATCCACATCTTCAAATTAGTGGCCTAGCACTCTTCCAAATCAAGAATATAGGGTGGTCGCAACAGGATCCTTGTGACTCCTCCACAGTGGTCAAGACATAGTGGGTCTGCAACTTATGGCAATGGCTCCTGGTAGTGGGCTATGCTTTTGGTGTGTGAATGATTGGCTGTTGCTGGTACCAGTCCTGGGGATCCAGCTCCTAAGATATCCCTGGGATATCTGCAATAGATCTGACACACAGCACTGTGGCTTGGCCTCATGTGCCTGAAGCATGCAGGGATCTCCTGCTGCTTTTCTTGCCATTCTTGAGCAGGTGAGGGAGCCTGAGACAGCAAGATCAGGAGCTTGTGGGTGGACAGGAGCCTCTGACTGGAGACGAGCTGAGGTTGAGAACCTAGTGGGAGTTTTAAAATGCTTGTGAGGTAGCTGCTGTGACTGACCAGTGGTATTGATGTGGTCATGACAACCTGGCAGAGCAGTGAAACCCTGGTCCTGGAGGCTGATCCCCTAACCGTGCTGCTCCTCACAGCACCTTGTGCCTTTCTCTTGCACAGTTGTGCAAACCAGGCTGTTGTGGAGAGCAGATGCATGAGGGTGCAAGTCACGTGTATCCGTGGCTATTGCTGAGACAAAAAGCTTCCTTCTCTGCCTATAGACCAAGGATGGATTTTATACAGCAAATATTTCAACAGCACAGCTATACCATCAGTTAAAAAAAAAAATACCCTCAAGGAAAACTGTGTTAACACAACCACATGAGAAACTGTACTGCTCTGGCTGGTACAATTATTTTTAAGCATTTATTTTTATTTGATCAGCAAGTTATGTCCAGGTTTTCATGTCTTTCGCTTGGAATTAGGTGACCAATAATACTGGCTTTGTTTGCATCACTTTTCCCCTGTGTGAACATGTATTGACTGCAAAAATATGGCTGTTTCCTTCATCTGAACATAAATTCTCACCTTATTTCCTTGGATAGCCTTGCTGCTTCCAGCACCCTGTTGATTTACACATGACTATTTTGAAGCAGTGAAGCAGAAAATACTTTTTATGTGATTCAAAGAAAGACAAAAAGTGCTTAGTAGGAAAAAGAGGAAAACTCTATCTCCCTACTTCCTGGTTTGAGCCAGGATGAAATCACTTTTCCTTTTACTGTTTTTTGTTGTTTTTGTTGTTTTTTTTTTTCCTTCAGTAAGCTTTCTACTGATAACACTGGAATGTTTATGTTATTGCTGGGACTCCAAGGTCATGTCTTTGCTCTGCCAGCTCAGACACTACAGGGAGATCTGTGACCTCCCCCCGTAGGAGGCTGAGTTAGACAGACAGCAAAACTGGCCAGAGCTATTCCATTCCATATATCTAGGTAAGCTCAGAGGAAGGTCAGAGATCACAGAAGACAACTTCCTTCCTGCTTCTTCTTCCCTTCTCTTCCGTCCATGGCCGGCATCCAGGGAGGACTCTGTCCATCCATCACTGTCAACCCCAGGCTCCAGCTCTCCTGACCCTCATCACTCTGTGCTTTCTCTGGCAGCTCCGGGACTTTTTGGGACTGTTCCCAGCTCAGGAGATGCTGTGAGAATTGCTGACGTGGGGGGAGGCGAGAGGCTCTTGCACATACCTGAACACATTTGTATATAATTGTATATATTTTCTTATATCATTAGTGTTTAATTAAAGCTGTGTAGTTTAGTTTTCAATCCAGCCAAGTCTCTCTCTTTGTGTCTCTCTCCTTCCCCACCTGGGTAGGAGGGGGAGGGGATCGAGAGCATTGTTGTCGAACCTGAGTCAAACTGTGATGCCCTAGAAGATGAGCTGTTCACAAAGAGCATGTTTTTTAAAGAGTTTATTTTAAAATGGTCAAATGGGAAAACCCACTCTTGGATGACTGTGTTTTAGTGTTCAAGTGTGTACATGCCATTGCCTACAGTCAAGGCAGGAGTCCAAGCTCCCATTGGAGCCAGTGAGACTGTAGGGCTTAATTCAGTTGCCCTCAGGTGTGCATCTAATGATACCTCAGGTGCCCTACAGTGTCCTGCTGTTGTTTTGTAAGGCTTGTGTGATGCTTGGGTGCAGTTGTCTGTTCCAGGATGAAATGAATTGCAACTCCTGACTCCAGAGCCTGCATTGGACAGATCTCTTGTGGCTGTAATAGGAGCTGGCTAACCCAGAACACACGTAGGAATGTCTCAGTATACATCTAAATTTTGGTGTCCTCATCTGAAGTCAGATCCTGTCCTGTCTCTGTTCTAGACACTCCCTGATATCCCTCTTGTACTCCCAATCTTGGTCTCAATAGGCTGGGGATACGATGTAGCCTTGACCATTTGGGGATTCAATTTATTTTGCATCTGCTGGAAAAAAGTAACTGAGCTCTATGATCTCACCTTTTTAAGCAGAGGGTTATGTGAAATAATCAGAACTTGCAGTTTTTTCTTTAGAAAACAAAGTGTTCATGAATTGGGCATCAAAAAGCTTTGGATCATTAAAATTTCTCTATCCCACAAAGCCAAGTACTACATATTCTGTTCTAGAAAGAAAATGAGCTCCATGTAAGGCATGATGTAGCAATTATGTTTGCAGGAATTATAATAAACTAAGTGGCAAATCTGCTGTAGAGTCAAAGCTCCTTATAGTTATGGAAGCTTTTAATTTTTGCTCTTTAACTAATGTAGCTACTCAAAATGATCACCCTTCAGTCACCTTACATCAAATGGTAGATAGGTTAAAAGGATCATAAAATTATGGGTTAACAGGAAGAATGAAGACTAATGTGAAGAGCAAGTCACCTAATACACCTGATAAGCAGTGAAAACTTGTGTACTAAGTTGCTAAAATGCTAGAAAAAAACAGTGGAAAGTATTCAGTGTAAAGTGATGGGGAAGGTTAGTGCACTGAGGCAGCTAATCAACATAAATTAAGGCCTGTAGGAGCAGATTACTCTGTGGAGAACCCCCAGCTATTTCCATCTACTCAGCTCTAAATGACCTTAAAATATATTGGTTTTTTTCTGCTTTCAATGAACATTTTAGATGAGCTTATCTTGATTTTTAGGTTTGTGCGTGTTCATTTTTGATGATTCTATCTATGTTGAATGTATTGTCTCCAACCATTAACCTAACTCTACTGAGTCCAGTGCTAAACCATGTCCCTAGGCACCACATCTACATATTTTTTAAATGCCTCCAGGAACAGTGATTCAATCACCTCCCTGGGCAGCCTGTTCCAGTGTCTGACAACCCTTTCAGTGAAGAATTTTCTTCTAATATCCACTCTAAACTTACCCTGGTGCAACTTGAAGCCATTTCCTCTTGTTCTATCACTTTTACTAGGGAGAAGTATCACCTCCAGCCTGCAACCACATGCCTATGCAGAGGAAGCCAACACTCAACAACTGTAAATTAACCCCAGACTTGAGCTGTGTCAGTGTTCAAGGTGAGCAGAGCATCCCTGACAGGTGCCATGGGGGTGCCGGCGCTCTGTGACAGCCTAATCTCAGGACTGGGGTTGGGCAGCCCACCCCTGCCTCCTCTGCTAAGGGTTCTGTGTGGGGGTGTGAAATTACTTCTGCCTCCACCTGCTGGCCTGCCAACGAGGCAAGACTTTTTATTGGAAAAGCATGCCTTTCAGCTCAGATGACAGCAGCCCACAGTTTTCACGCTGCTGCTGGTAGTTCTGTCCCTAATGGGGCACGTATATTTGTAAAAGCATAATACATTTCACCTGTCACTTCTTCAGCTTGCTTAGCATTTTCCCTGTCATTCCAATGACAAGAAGTGTTGATCTTGGAGTACCACAAAATGCAGAGTGCTCTTGCAGAGCTACAGAATTGCTGAGAAATACAGGGTGGACCTGTAGAGAGCAAATCAGGAAGGGCAAATCAACCCTCGTTCTGAGTATGTTCTACCTCTCCTACTGTTTCACATCCTGCTGCTCATGTTTGCTGTGGCCTGTGGTTAATTGGTTGAGGAATGCACATGCAAACCTGTGGGCTGCTGCTGAAGTCAAACTGACCCACTGGCATGAAGGTAGGAGTTCACAGTAAAATACTGGTCCAACAGTATAAGGGGGGAACGTGTGGAAGAAGAAGGAAAGAGAGAGATACAATCAAGACAAGATCTCTCACCTAAAATAATCAGCATTCAGACTTCATTGGTTAATGTAACTCTGAAAGGTAGATTATAAATCAGGTTTTCAGGAAATGCTCAATAGTAGATCCATGTGTTGTGCATAAAGAGACTGATTCAAAGGCAGTTGAAGACAGTGCCCAGTCTACCACTGATTGGTGTGACTTTGGATCTAGTTCCAAAAATTAACTAAACAAGCAGATCACCATGCTCCAGAACTTCTCAGAACTTTGTCTTCTCTAAACAGTTCTCTGTTAGCAGATAGACACCTTACAGGCTCTTTCTTCTATATAGAAATAACTCCATCTAAAGAACCTAAAGGTGTACTAAGTATATGGGACCTGATGAGATCCATCCATGGGTCCTGAGGGAGCTGGTAGTTGCAGTTCCTAAGCCTCTGTCCATCGTATTTGAGAGGTCATGGAGGTCTGGTGAGGTTCCTGCCTCAGGAAAAAAGGGAACATAGCCCCTGCTTTTAAAAAGGGGTAAAGGGGAGACCCAGGGAACTACAGGTTCGTCAGTCACCTCTGTGCCCAGCAAGATCATGGAGAAGATTCTCCTGGAAAATCTGCTAAGGTACATAAAAAAACCAAGGGGGTGATTGGTGATGGCCAACATGGCTTCACTAAGGGCAAATTGTGCCTGACCAATTTGGTGGCCTTCTATGATGGGGCTACAGATATGGTGGATACTGGCAGAGCAACTGACGTTATCTACTTGGATTTGTGCAAAGCATTTGGCACTGTCCCACATGACATCCTGGTCTCCAAACTGACAAGACATGGATTTGACAGATGGACCACTCGGTGGATAAGGAATTGGCTGGATGGCCACACCCAGAGAGTTGTGGTCAATGGTTCAGTGTCCCAGTGGAGGCAGGTGATGAGTGGTGTCCCTCAGGGGTCAGTACTGGGACCAGTGCTGTTCAACATCCTCATTGGAGACATGGACAGTGAGACTGATTGTATCCTCAGCAAGTTTGCTGATGATACCAAGCTGTGTGGTGTGGTTGACACCCTAGAGGGAAGGGACATCATCCAGAAGGACCTTGACAGGCAGGAGAGGTGGGCCAGTGCCAACCTCATGAAGTTCAACAAGGTCAAGTGCAGGGTCCTGCACCTGGGTCGGCACAAATACAGGCACAAATACAGGCTGGGGGAAGAATGGCTGGAGAGCAGTCCTGAGGAGAAGGACTTGGGGGTGGTAGTAGATGAGAAGCTGGACATGAGCCACCAGTGTGAGCTGGAGCCCAGAGAGCCAATTGTGTCCTGGGCTGCATCAAAAGAAGTGTGGCCAGCAGGGCCAGGGAGGTGATTCTGCCCCTCTACTCTGCTCTGGTGAGACCCCACCCGGAGTGCTGTGTACACCTCTGGGGCCCTCAGCACAAGAGAGTTATAGACCTGTTGGAGAGGGTCAAGAGAAGGGCCACCAAGATGATCAAAGGGCTGGAGCACCTCTGCTATGAAGAGAGGCTGAGGGAATTGGGGGCTGTTCAGCCTAGAGAAGAGAAGGCTCCAGGGAGACCTTATAGCACCTTCCAGTACCTGAAAGGTGCCTACATGAAAGCTGGGGAGAAACGAGAAGCTTTCCACCAAAGACTGTAGTGACAGGATAAGGGGTAATGGTTTAAAGCTGGAAGAGGATAGATCTAGGTTAGACATCAGGAAGAAATTCTTCACCATGAGGGTAGAAAGGTGCTGGAATAGGTTGCCCAGGGAGGTTGTGGAAGCCCCCTCCTTAGAGGTGTTTAATGTCAGGTTGGATGAGGTTTTTGTGCAGCCTTGTCTAGTGGGAGGTGTCCCTGGTCATAATAGGGCGGTTGGAACCTGTTGATCTTTAAGGTCCTTTCCAACATTAACCATTCTATGATTCCATGATTCTATTATTTTAACTCTAATCTCCAAAGAGAGTGCAAGTGGCCCAGAGGCCCTCCAGCCACTGTCTGCTGTTAGCTGTCACCATTGACTTGTGGTGACTGTGCTGGCTCTATCAGCATCCGTCACTAATTATTTTTTTTTCCAAAGAGGGAGAGGAAAAGGAAAAAACAGGAATTTGGAAGGAGGAGAGAGGATGTCAATTAGCCAGCAGGAGCTGCTCAGTGCTGTGTCCCATGAGTTATTTCACATACCTCTACAAGCCTGGTGGCTGCTGAGTGCCACAGCTGCTCATGGTGGTTGCCACATGGTGCATTTCAGGGCAAGATAAGCTACTTCTGTGACCAAAACTCCCTCACCCCATACTTGTGCCCATCCAGAGGTGGAGACTAGCAAGGCCACCAGCCTGTGGCTGCTTCAGGTCTGCAGTGGCACCAGCTTCTGGTTCCCCAGCCTGGGGGCAGAAAGGGCATTCGACCTCTTCCATGGCATTTCCTTGGCTGCCCAGGCTGTGCACTGAGCTGAGACGTTGCTGTCACCAAAACAGGCCCTTTCATGACTGGTAAGGCCTTGTCAATGGATACTGTTGTGAACACTGGTGGTCACTGTGTGAGGTGTCAGGAAGCTCAGCCATGGTGCTTGGAGGTCAATGGTGCCACTGAGTGCTGGGTGTTATCAGCCCCTCCTTTGGTCTTGTCAGCAAAAGCTTTTAAGTGCCTTGGTGATGAGTAGTGGCTGGTGTGCCTTGGCCTGCGTGTGGGTGAGGTCTGGTCTGTGTCACCTGTGGGCACTGTCAGTACCTCTGTTAGCCTGAACAGTGGTTGCAGTGTCTGTATGAAAATGGTTGGACAGTGGAACAGGCTGCCCAGGGAGGTCGTGGAGTCACCATCCCTGGAAGTGTTTAAAAGAAATAAAGACATAGTGCGTAGTGACATGATTTAAGCACTGAATGGGTAAATCAGGTTATGGTAGGGGGATTTGGGTTATGGTTGGACTTGATGATCTTCAAGGTCCCTTCCAACCAGGATGATTCTATGATTCTATCTATGATGAATGTATTGTCTCCAGCCAGGACCAGTGGATGTAGAGAATGGTAGTGCTCTTTTTCTGTGGGTTTGAATCTCCTGCCTCGTAGGATTTTCCTCCGTGGGAAATCAAGACTTGTTAGTCTGCATCAAGGAGCGGGGAGGCTCAGAACCTGTCACTGATGTGGTTGTTCTAACCCCTGAGTGAGTCTGTTACTGCCCATGGGATACCTGCCTCCCTGCAGTACAAAAGAGTTTGGTGGCAAAAAAGCAGGTCAACTAGCTAAACAAAAGCCTCCCTGTAGCTCATGTGTCCTTTCTTTGTTAACTGAGGTACTGCTGGTCAAGATGCTATGGCCCCAGGTTTTGCAGGGGCTGAGGCATGTGCACAGCCCCTGAGGTGCAGTAGTCAGCCCTTGCTGTCATCTGTCTTGCTGTCCCTTGCCATACAGACTGGATTAAAGCAGCAGGGATGTAGTAGCATGTGCTCAGCCTGGACAGGTCTCCTCTCCCAGGGCTTTCTGCTGCAGGTCTGAGTGGAGGCACCGGTGTGGAGCAGGTTTGGTGTCCTGGTCCATGCTGCAGAGAGAGGGACAGTAGCTGCCTTGGGGCTGTGCCTCCCTGAGAGGTGCCCGAGGCACAATGCTGATGTAAGCAGCTTGTTCACCATCTGTCACCTGTCTGGACACTGGTCCTGCTCTCTCACCCGTGTGCTGGTGCAAAATGGACTTGGGGGTCCACAGCTGCAGCCAGTTGCTTAGTGCACGGCCCAGGGGAGCAGTGGTCCTGTCCTTCACACCTCCCCTTTTATTTTTGTCAGTGGTGCCCTGAGTCCCCTGGGTGAAGGTGGAAGTGGCAGTTTGACCAGGGTCAAACCAGGCTCTGAGGAAGGGAGGTGACAGCAGTGGCACCATGTCCCCAGTGCACAGGGGAAGACAAGGTGTAGCCTTTGCCAGCCACAAAGCCTCAGTCTTGATCCCCTTCCTGCCTCCATGGTAGGAGGGGGTACAACCTCATGCAGATCTTAATTAAAACCACAGATAACCTGCCCTTTAGCAAGGAGCAAAACTGCTGTAGTGAAAAATTAAAGGATTATGATCTGTGACCTGTGTGTATATGCAAGCATTGGACCAAGACAACCAAGCTTAATTTTGCAATCTTAGATTAGCTTCTGTGACCTAATTTGATTATTTTTTCTTTCTGCCTGTTTCAGAATGCCCAGCCAGTCATAATACAACACAGTTCTTCTGAAAATGCAAAAATAAGATGTTGAGTATTTTCTTCCACTCTAAATTTAAAATGTGATTAATTTTATGTCTTTAAGGTCCCTTCCAACCCAAATAATTCTGATTCTATTTCTCATATTCAGACTTGGCAATACAAGAGTGAGGATGGAATATATATGAATAAATATAAAGGTCTATCTGATAGGCTTGATTTTAGTGGTCAGATCTGCCAATTTAAAAACTCTCAAGCTGGAAGTGTTAGCCTGAAGTTTATTTTTATTTTTATTTTTAATTTTCTTGTAGAAATAACTTTGTTGAGGTTTGTCTCAGCACTCGAGCTTGGCAGGCTGTCCCTCCTATAGAGGACTGAGATACTATTTCTAGTGACATCACAGAAGTGAAAGTACTTTGTGTGGAACTTTCTATTCCCCTGAAGAGGCTATTGTAGAAAGCTTTGGGGAGAATCCATTTTTTATTGCAAAATCCACTGGAAGGTTACTCTGCTCATTGCAAGTAGTTCAGGCATGCAGTGTGATTTTGTGTTCTGCTTCTTAGTGCTTCTTTAAAATTATTAGTGAGAAGCTTAGTCATTTCAAATTACATGCAAAACAACACTTTACGAAGGACTAGGAATTCTATCATCCCTCTTCCCAGGAGTTACATTTGGTTTCTTAATTGACAAAAGGTGTGTCTTTTCTAAAACGTAGTTGAAAGGAGACAGTGCTTTTTGCCTCAACTCATAAATATGTGTGCATTTGCAGTCATTTGGCACATTAAATGAGTGTTGGAGACATAGTGGTTTAGAAGATTTGAGTACCCAATGACAGAGGATCTTGCACCAGGTAGAAATGAGGGTGAGAATTTGTCATGCAGGAAATTAATCCACGAAAACTTCAGCAAGCTGATCTATATGCTAATGTATTTTAAGAATGCGGTGCAAGCAAGTGGATGAGGGTGAAATATGGAGGAGAGTGGGAGGACTGGAGTGGTGCAGGGGCCATTTCCAACACTGATTATTGCACCTGGGGCCACAGTAGCTGTTCCTACTGATAGAAGTCCCATGGGAGAAGATAAGAGGGAGAATTACTAAAAAGAGATCTTAAAAAATCATGACACGTGGCAAGACATCATGGCATATTACATGTGTCTTTAATTTGGATGAATCTGCATGCAAGTTAGAAATCTGATTCGTAGTAAAACTGCAATAAAAGAGTAGCGGAGGCTGTGCAGAGCAGTGCCATGGAACAGAGCCTGCAACCTGATTTCCTAAAATAAAGAGCAGAGTGATGCTTAGGTGCTGTGTATCAGCACAGCAGAAGGTGGCCTTGCTGCTTGCTGCAGGTTACTAGATGTCACTGTAGTGCAGAAGAAAGCTGCAAAGGAAAGGAAGGAGAGATAAGAAATGAATGGAAAAGTTAATGAACAGGAGCCACAGACCCAGAAACAGTGAGATGAGCAGGAAAGACGAGAAGGCTCCAGGGAGACCTCATAGCAGCCTTCCAGTACCTGAAGGGGACAGACAGGAAAGCTGAGGAAGGGCTGTGTACAAGGGTTTGTAGCAAGATGACAAGAGGTTGTGGATTAAAACTGGAAGAGGGGAGATTTAGATTAAACATTAGGAAGAAATTCTTCAGTGTGAGGGTGGTGAGACAATGGAACAGGTTGCCCGGGCAAGTTGTGGAAGCCCCATCCCTGGAAGTGTTCAAGTGCAGGTCAGATGGGGCTTTGAGCAGCCTGATCTAGTGGGAGGTGTCCCTGCCCCTGCAGGGGCGTTGGAACAAGATGATTTTTATCAAACCATTCTATGATCCTAGGAAAGAGAAGTGATTGAGAAGGAAAAAAAGTTGAAACAAAGAATTCTTCCTCAGGTCTTTGATCAAGGGCTCATATTATTTGCTAGCATATGCTCTTCCCCACAGCTTGCTCACAGCTACATCTTCTACTTACAGTAGCAACACCAAAACTTTACTTTGAAGGGCTGATTCAGTGCTCACAGAAATCAGAAGAATTATTCCCAGTCACCCTTACTGAGCAGTGACTGTCAGTGAAGTTATTGTATACTTGGGTGGAGACACATTAAACCATGAAAATTTTGCAAATTTTTCTCTAGGGCTGATAGACATGGCAGGAGATAGTTTCCTTTTTACATTAATTTGAATGTCGCAAATGATTAGTTTAGACTGAGTGAAAAGGAGTAATTTCATCATATAATAACATCTACATTTGACCGTGTACATGGGATTAATGAAAGCGTAAAAACTCCCTGGAAGGAGAGAAAGGGAACAATGCTGGCAATATTACATACATACCAATAAAATAGAGAATGTTAAAGAATAATTTTACAGCTGATCTACCTGGCATCTACCCATACTCAGAATATTTTTTTAAAATTATTATTTTTGGCCTCAAGAGAAAAAGGTAGCAGTTAACAAAGGGAGTATGTGTTGTAAGGGACCCTAATGAGATGCAACTTCTAATATATTGGCTAAACCAATAAAAGATATCACAGTATTTACTGTGTCCACTTCAACATTAAAGCAATTTAAGATAATTCTTCATACAAATAATCTGGGTGTGTAAAAGATGAAAACAAACCAGCCTGTCCCTTACTGATATTTGCAATGGTTAAACAATATGCAGGCACAAGGACAGACTCTGCACTTGTGCTTCAAGTCTTTATTTCCCTGGACACTGCAATGCTCTTTATTTTTTGATAAATGAGGTTGAAACAGAGGAAAGGAAATAGAGTTCTTCTAAAAAAAAAAATCCCTTATTCTTTTAACATCTTGTTCCAAATTAAGCCTTTTTTAAAGCCCAGATATTTTTTTTGTGGATTTGTTTTGTTTGTTTTGTTGTTATTCCCTCCTAGTACATGCAAAGGACAGTCTGCTGTCAGTCTAGAGAAATAAGAAGTGACAACTATGGAAAACTGGACAGTTCAGGTACACAGCAGTGAGGTCTGAGTAGTGACAGCCTTTCACATAAACTTGGTGAAACAAAGAGTTTGTTTTAAACCCTTTTGGAAAGTTCAATCCCCTCATCTATCCCCATTCAGGAAAAATTAATCTCATGTGCTGTGGACAGTTTGGTACATCAGTGTGGTGCTGAGCCCCCAACTTTAAAGGGGTGTGGATGAGCCAAATCTAGCAGGCTCAGGACGTATGCAGCTCTTAACATATTTTTGCGATGTCTCAGATGTGCTATACACTAGAGAGAGAGGATTCACCTTGGGAGATGATGTGGGAAAAAGGACAGATAATAGACACACAATAATTCCTCCACTGCCTATGTTGACTGTTCTTCTTTCAGGAGTCATGTCAGAAGTGGGTTTGAGAAGGAAAAAAGACCATCAGCTGCAAGAAACAGGAGAGAAGTCATACTGCAGAGGGAGGATAAAGACAAAGCTTGTGGGGAAGAGAGCTGAGGTTGGCACAGGCAGAAGAGCAGGACCTGAGTGCAACCTGAGTTACCCGTGCAGGTACAGGTCCCTAAAAGTGATATAGGTCCCTAAAAAGACAATATGAGGGTCAATTTTAATGTAGTAGAAAGGGAATAACAAGGATGGGGAAGAGAAAGATAGTGACAAGATGAAAATAGCATGTAAACCAGCATTGAACTGTATGTCTTTTGGAGAGGCCAGCTGGCTGGTGGGTGCAGTCTTCAGGGCTAGGGATGTATGATCTCACTCCAAAGCACTGGCTGCGTGCACAGGCTGAAAAATTTCTGGCTATGGCTGGATATATGTAAGACAGAGGAAAACCTGACAGACTTGAACACCCAGAGTCATGAGAATCCTGATAACAGCGCTGAGATGGGGCAGTGAGTGGGGGCTCACTCCAGCAGGACCACCATACATTTAGGGATTAGAGAGAGTCAGAAACTCAAAGGCAGAATGGTGAGTTGGAGATGTAAAGACATGAGGAAATTACACCCAGAGAAAATATGTAGAAACGACAAATAGGCAGGCTCTTAAGAACCCTGCTGTAGAAAGGGAAGAAGAGGGGAGGAAAAAAGGTAGGAAGACAACTATGCAAGGGGAGCATTAGGGAAAAAAAGACTTTGAAGAGGAAAAATGTTTTATAGAGGCTAATGAAGATGGATGTGGGCTGAAAGTCTTGGTTACATCATTAATTGCTTGCTGGGAAGAGCTTGCATTGCAGAGTGTGGCGTGGCTGGGCCTGATCCAGGATAGGTATGAATGGGGTGTTGCCATGGACAAGAAGACAAAGTTTAGGAAATGTCTCCAAGCCCTTTGTAAAATCAGCAAATATTTAACACAGGAAAAAAAAATGAAGTTGCCAAACAATGGTGCCAGACTAGAAAAAGTTTTTATTTCCATGAGACAACAGGTAATTCATGATCAAGTTAGATTGTTTTAAGTAAACAACCCTTTAAATTGTTCCTGACTTTGAGTCTGAGCATGGGGAAATTGTATAGGACATCTTCATCAGTCTAGTGGCATTTGTTGGAAAACATAGCTCTGTGTTTAGCTAATGGCTTAATTAGAAAAGCAGTAGTCAGCTGGCAGTCTTTATTTAACAGGGAATCATGAAAATTAGCCATCCATCTGTTTTGGGTTTTTTTTCCTGTTAATTATCTCTGAATAGTAAAATTGGATACTGACTTCAACTTGATTGCTAGTTTGAGTGGTAATAATGGCCGTCAGATACTAAAAGAAAGACATTAGTAGAAATTAAGAGGATGCAGCTCCTGTATTTTACAGCTTTCATACTTGTTCCTGAAACATTTCTATCTATCTACAACAGCTGCTGTGGAAGTCATGTTCACCATTTCTGGTCCTCCAGCCATACTTCTGGTTTTACACAAGCATCAGCATAGGTAGAGTTAACTGAGCTGTTACTTTTGTGTGAGAAAAGTGACTACACACCACACCCAGCAGCAGTGTCTAGCTGGGGGGTGGGTCCCACTTTGAGGGTAGTTGTTAATGGGGGTTAGACTAGCTGGCCTCTAGAGATCCCTATCAACCTGAATTATTCTGTGTGGCAACTTGCCTTTAGCAGCAGCAGTCAGACCTGGCAGCCTATGCCATTTTGTTGGTTTTCCGCTCTGAAACACCTTTCACCTGTAGTGTCCCTCCCTCCTCTCCCCTCCTAGTGAAGACCCCCGTGCAGCCCACCTCTCAGCTGAACCCAAGCCTCAGAGACAGCCCCAAGAAGCTGGCTGGGGTGCAGCTCCTGCCTCATTATAGCCAATGGGTGACTCAAGCTGTCTGCTGGGACAGCCTTGTACATTTATTTTTCCCTTTATGATCATTACTGTAGCTGGGCATGCTTGTACCAAAACCTACTCCCCCCTTGCAACAACTCCCTGTGCATCCTGTCTTCCCTGTAATAGTCACCTTCCTTGGGGAAATTATGCACAATCCTTTGTTCTTTATTAATAATTTCTGTTGAAATTGCTGAAAAACATAAATAAATTACTCTGCAGGAGTTCTTACAAATACTACTTTTAATTTCCAGCTATTTTTTTTTTCCCTACTAGCATATGTACTCTGGGGATCTGCTTTGGAAGTCTGACAGATAGGCAGGATCAGGCCACTCTTCCCCAGCTTTGTTGATTAAAGCAAGCTGCAAGAAGGAGAAACCACAGTGGATCCTCACTAGAAGACATTTTCAGTGGCTGAGATTATTTTTTCCTCTTTTTAGACATTAATGTCAGCTAGTAGGGAACAGCAAGGCAGTTGGAGGAGGCAGCTGTGACAATCACTTCAGAAGGGCAGTAGGAGATAAACCTCCCAAACTCAGGCATGGGAAACACGAAATCCTTGAAGCAGAATCCCACTGCATGTGGGCAGGCACTTTCATCACCTTCAAACTTCACCTTTATACTCAACTTGTGGCCCTGCATCTTTCCACCTGAACACTTTCTCTCAGAAATAAGGATGTCATTTCTCAGCTCCATCTGGAGTTTATTACTCTCATGTTACTTACACTTCCTTGAATCTTGATAAGAAAAATGATTGTCATCTTGTAAATTTTCAAAACATTTTTCAGAGATGGTTTCCAGTGCTGTTATAACACTTTTGCCACCTCTGCTATTTGTTTTGATGGATTTGGAGCTGCTGTGCTATAGCTCACTGTTACTGCCTGTCAGGTTGATGTATGTGGTATTTTCTATATGATATATCAGTATAATTATAAAAGAATTTTCCAGAAAAATGGACAGGGAAAAAAAAAATTATGGTGCAAGGTAAGTAATCAGTATTTAAATGGTGCTTAGGAGATGCTAACTGACAATACCAGATTCTCAGCTTTGAATTTGCCCCTTTTCAGCCTGATTTCCACAATACCTGATCCAGGACATTTTAACTTTCATAAGCACAGAAGACAGAATATGAAGGAGACTCTGGCTGCATCTCAAGATAAGGGAAGTAACTCCATGAAGGGCTCCTACAAGAAGAAATCCTGTTAGAGGACCAAATTATAGGTTAAGCTGACAAGAATGACATTGTGAATTGTAAGATGATGGTAAGGCAGACATGCAAACTGCTATTTAAAATAATTATTTTTCCTATTTGATTTTTTTCTGCTATTCAAACAGAAAACAATTTGATTGTAGATGATGTTTCTCAATTTCTGTGTACTGTTGGGCTGCTGAGAAGGCATCCAGTTAAGTCTGCAGGGTAAGATCCAATTGATCCATGGGGTTGTGCACCACAAGGTCCAGGTGAAGTGTGGCACAAGTGAATAATACCATGCAAGAAGTGACCAAGGCATAAGGCCTGAGTCTAAAAGAAATATGGTTAGTGGTATCAAAACCAAGACCAGTTAGATGTGCAGCTGGTCTCACACATGTGACCCTTCTTAGCTGCATCTTCTCCACTGCCAAACAAACTGCATGGATGCCTCTCCACTGCTTTGAACATAAATCCAGAATCTTACACAAAAAAGCCACTTAAATAATTACTTTGGAGTACAAAATGGGATCAGTTTTTAGATGGAGTGAACTGAACTTTACTTTCTGTTTTGGCAGTGTATTTCTGAAGAAAGGAATGCTTTATTCTCCCTTAACCCAATGGTAATGGTAGTTATTCTCCTTCTAAATGGCTGTCACAGTTTTCACAGAATGCCACAGTAAAGATATGCTGTTTAGCTGTCATGACCATGAACTGTTTATTAATTTTTGAATACGTATTTATGGGGTTCCTTTTATAAGCCTTTACAGTGCATGATAATTTAGACACTTGGTTTTTAAATGGAAAAAGTATAAAAGTGAATATCCTCGTATGCTTCTTGAATCATTGATTACACAAAGTATCTTAAACGTGAATATCTAATAATTTCTTTTTCTGTTGTTGTTCCATTGCTACAAAAATCTGTTCCACTGTAGAAGAAATTTATTTCAAATTATTTAACATGAATAATACTAGTGGTAAAAAAAGGCAGAACAAATAACGGGCCAAAGATAAGTCAAGCAAAGAGGCAAACACAAAAATCCCCTTCATCAAGGGAAATGGTGACAGAGTCAAATTATTTTGCTCATTCTTAAAGCCAGGAGCGACATCATCATCATCATCATCTCCCAGTATTTTTAAGTATGTTCCCGACACCTGATGAGCTTTCTAAAGGCCAGCTTGAAATCTTCATTAAAGCTAGTGTACAGCAGAGGGTTGATCAGGGAGTTGACATATCCAAGCCAGGTCAAGAAGTCTGCTACTTCTGGAGAGACAATGCAAATGTGGAGGCCCACAAGCAACTCCTTGATGAAAAAGGGCAACCAGGACAAAATGAAAGCACCTAAAATCAGCCCCAGAATGCGAGCAGCCTTTCGTTCCCGTGTCGTGGAGATCTGCTGCCGGTCGCCAGCCAGGTCCAGGTCATTCTCAAAAGGAGGGATCCTCACGGACGCGTTGATTTTATCAAACTCCGTGGTCGGGTCGGATGTGGAGAAGTCTGAGACGCAGAATGTCTGTGTGAGTTTGCAGCTGGCAAAGGAGTTCTGGCTGTCGGTGCTCCTGTTGCTGAGGTGGCGGCTCGAACCCCGCTTTTGGTAAAGGCTCTTTGCAGCGTGGTAAATTCTGTAGTACAGGATCAGGATCAAAGTCAGGGGGATGTAAAACGCCCCAAAGGTGGAATAAATAGTATAGATGACATGATCGTGCTGAATGCGACACTCACTGGGAATATTGACGCTGTGGTGATTTCTCCAAAACAAAGGGGGCATCGATATGAAAATGGAGATAGTCCAGACAGTGGCAATCATCAGCCCAGCCCTTCTCGCCGTTCTCTTCCTGGCGTATTCGATAGCGTCCGTGATTGCCCAGTACCTGTCCAGGGCAATGACACACAGGTGGAGGATTGAACACGTGCAACAAGTCATGTCCACGCTGAGCCAGATCTCACAGATGAAGTAGCCCAAAGTCCATTTTTCTATCATGATGTAAGTGATGCTCAAGGGCATGACGAGAACAGCCACAAGGAGATCTGTCACAGCTAGTGAACATATTAAATAATTTGCTGGCTGGTGGAGCTTCTTGGTTGTGGAGATTGCTGCAATTACAGCAGAATTCAGCAGCATAGTCAAGGTTGTGATTGTGGCCAAGGTCAGGGTAACGAGCATCTTTTCAGTTACTGTTTTTGGCTTCGCAGCCACATTGGCTTCAGTGGTGCAATTTGTGAAATTCATTTTCCCCTCCAGGATGCACAGTGAAAGAAGAAGTTACTGCTTCAGGTAATGAATAGTTCCAGGTTCAGAAATCACCCATTTGCAAGAGTGACAGAGATGTTCCGGGTGAACTTTTTTTTATTTTATTTTTATAATCCCATGTTCAACAGAGCAACAAAAAGCTTCCAGGTTTCCTCCTGTTTCTTGTTTTCCTAGAAGATAAAAACAAATCTGTTAATAAACCTAGAAATATCCCACCTTTTTGGAAAAAAAGTCCTATGCTTCTAATATTACCACCTGAAACAACAATTTTGGTCTGTTTTTCCTTCTCCTGTCCTCTCTGGCCCTTTCTCCCCGTTTTCCTCTGCATTCATATTTAATTTCATTTTCTTCTCTGAAGGACACTTTGTGACAGATTTACTGCTAATCTGAACTGGTAATTTCTCCTTTTGTTTTGGAGATCTGGGAGGCTGGACCAAGGGACATCCAGAGGTCCCTTCCAACAGACATTTCTATCATGTCTGTGAATTATTGACACTGGGAGCTAGTCCTTTACCTGCTTGTTAAATAGGCTCCAACAGATGAAGAGCTCAGGAAATCTGCAGTTTCATTTTAATTGCTATATGAGGGGGATCAATTATTTCTATTTATCACCTTTGGAAAAAAGAAACAGAGCAGCCTCTCTCAGCAAGGCATGTCAACATTTCATATTTTCTATTCTGCTTTTTCATATCCATGTCTGTATTCATATCTTGGAAAAAGAACTTTAAAATTACTCAGGTCACCTTTAACATGGGGCTTTCAAACAATCTTTAAAGCTTTATGGAAAATGCTTAGTTTTACACAGCACATCATTGTTGCTAGGAGCTTATATAGTTTTGTCTAATCATTCCTGACATTTCACATATCCCGCTGTGTGTGTCTTTAGAGGAGACAGACAAAAAACTTTCGCCTTTGCTTTGAGTTTTCTATCAAACTGTGCTCTGTGTCAGGCTCCCTGTTGTACCTGTAAGTTGCAAACAATAATTTCTATTAAAAGGTTTAATTTTTTTTTCAAGAGTTCATATACCTTTTTTCATATATCCCAAACGCTGACTGAAGGCAGAGCTAGCAGTCTGTGGGATACAACTTGGGATACTGTCTGGGGCATTGTTTACTCATCTGTAACTTATCTTGGCACAAAGGATGTAGAAACCGACAGCCTGAATCCTTTTCCATTAAAATAAACAGAAAGATTCCTTCCCATGGCTTAACTTCTGGAAGAGTAAGGAGTCCTCTAGGCTTCCTCGACAGGCAGGGGAATGAGATTGTGGATTCCAGAAGTACTCTTGTCCCCCCTCAAGACAAGTCTTTAAGGCAGATGGTGTGAATCACACCCTGGAAACGCTGATCTTTCTCCAATTTGACCACAAGTGGCACCTCCACAGCTGCATTTGGAGTACATGCCTGTTATTTAGACGGCTAAATTTAAGAGGTAAAACCCCTTCTCACTGACACCAGTGGGACTTGGATTAGGCTCTGAGAGAGAGTTTACACATGCAAGGTAATGAGGAATTAAGAATTTGAATGAGGAATTATGAATATAAAGCTAGTCAGCTCCTTAGCTCTGTGTGCATATGCTCTTATTCAGAAATTGAAGGGCCATCCTCTGAATGAGCTGAATTAAGAACAAGACGAACTAGAAACTTTGGAAAAAAAACCCTGTTCTTTGTAGATAGGCTCTAGGAAAGTAGATCTGTACCAATGTAGACTCTAGGCTAGCAAAATGTGAATTTTAAATTCTATCCAAGTTACAGCAGAGCCTCTCCCCCACCTCGAACTCCACTCCACTCTTCAGAAACTGCTTTAAAGTATTGATAGCCTTGAAGAAAATATTAGGCCTGATTATTAAGAATAGACTGGACAGGCCAGATAGAAATTAATCTATCAGTCTTCAGTGAGTCTTGTATTGGAAATGTCAATTTGGCCATTTAGGCCTAATGCCAAAACTTCGGCTCAAAACTTCTTCACAAATTGTTCATGGGAGTCTTATCTTGATTTCATTACTTTGCATCCTGTCTGACATTTGAACCAGAGAGGTTATAGCAAAGATGGTTTCTCTGCCTCTCTGCACTGCTGGAGCATGGACCAGAAGCAACTGCATTCCATACACTTTCCTCAGCATCATCCCTTAGCAAGTGTGTCCTTATCCCCAAGCACAATCAAAGCTACTGGAAGCCACCATGGGACTCACGTCCTCCACAGCCACCTGTTGATGTGGTTGATGCACAAGAGAGTTCTTGCTGCTTCTTGATGTGAGTAGCACGTCTGTCTGCTTGTCTTTCACTTCTCTAGGAGCCCTGAAGCCCAGCACTGCTCCCCATTCTAGGTGGTCCACACAATACTCTCTGCTGAGCGCTGCCTATATGCATCTTTAATCCAGTAGGAAGTGAATTGCTGTTGTGCTCTCCTCAAATGGCTTTTGACATTGATGTAGCCTCAGGGAAGTCCTTTCTGAGCTCTACCCACACTCTGCTCCACAAGGATACTCTGAAAAATACATTCTTAATTCCTAAATGAATTTGTCTTTACACAAACCCTATTGCACTTTACCAGATCTGAGTACCAGTTTCCATTAGGACAAAGGATGCTGCTGATCACACAGGGAACTTTGGTTGTGTCAATCTGCTCGCTGCTCAGCAGGGTCAACATTTTTTTTTCCTCAGAAAACCACTGCAATAATTGAAGACTGGGAAAATATAAACCAAGCATCTTCCCTGAAGAGCACCAACCTGCAAGTACCTCACACTAGGCAGGCCCATCATTTCATGTCCAAACCCATAACTGGGGAGTTATTTGATTTTAATTCCCATGCTCCTTATAGGAAATGAGCCCTTAGCAATTGAGTCAATGTAAATGCCACAAACAAGAACTGTATCAAACCAACTTTATTAGGGAAGTACATTTGAATGGTAAAAATTCTGGAGATGCTGGGTTAAAGGTTTCCTCTATGGCTTAAGTCTGCACCTCTTCTCATCCCCTACCCACACTATGAGGATACATTCTGGCATCACAAGATTAATTAGTAAGACTGGCTGTAGGCATTGTTGCCTTTCTCCTGCTCTTCCCTTGCTGTGCCCCTTTCCAAGTCATCCTTGTTTCTATACAATCTAATCCCGACTCCTGTCTCCCAGAGCACACATGGTCCCTCAGCCCTTGCTGTTCACATCCCAGCTCACCTCCTGTGCTGGAGCAGCCTGATGCTCCCCTGACCTGTGGCTGCCATCCCAGCTGCTACCTCCAGTGGCTCGGCCAGGGCTCATGTCCAGCCTCCCACAATACCTGTGCCCCAGCCCATCCCTCACTGTCCTTGCTTGTCCAGTTTTCATCTTGCCACTTTTGATTTAGAGGACTCCTACATGGAGTATTTTGAGACAGAAAACAGATGGGTTTTTTAAATGGGAAGCAGTTTACTAGAAGATGTCAGTGATCGACGTTGCTTGTTAATACAGGGAAGGGCTTAAATACTTCTTACCTCTAATCTTTAAAACGCAGGTGTGGTTGTGGCCATCTGCTTTTTGTAGATCTTGTATTTTAATTCTTTGGTGGTACCTGGCAGCCCCTGAGCAGAGTCAGGGACCATCTAGTCCAAATCATAACAAAAGAACCAAGCTGTGATCCAGGAAAGCAAAGCCTGCTGTGGTAATCCCTGGTGTAAGGGATTCATAGAATCAAAGAATCATAGAATCATTAAGGTTGGAAGGGACCTTAAAAATCATCAAGTTCCAACCCCCCTGCCATGAGCAGGGAACCCAACCACTAGATCAGGTTGCACAAAACCTTGTCCAACCTGGCCTTAAAAACCTCCAAGGATGGGGCATCAACAACCTCCCTGGGCAACCCATTCCAGTCCCTCACCACCCTTAGAGTGGAGAATTTCTTCCTAATATCTAACCTAAATCTCCCCTCTCTCAGTTTAAAACCATTACCTCTTGTCCTACCACTACCCTCTCTGATGAAAAGCCCCTCCCCAGCTTTCCTGGAGCCCCTTTCAAGTACTGGAAGGTGCTCTAAGGTCTCCCTGGAGCCTTCTCTTCTCCAGGCTGAACAGCCCCAACTCTCTCAGCCTGTCTCCATAGCAGAGGTGCTCCAGGCCTTTGATCATCTTGGTGGCCATTCCTGTTGCTTAGTTTAGGATTAGCTTGGGGAACTGACACGGCTTCATGTTCTCCACACTCATTTTCTGGTCTGTCCAGGGCACTTCCATAATCAGCTTCTCAGCTGAGGCTGCATGAAAGGCAAAGCTGTTGTGACTGGGACACATAGCAGTCCTGGGCACGGGGACTCCGAGATTTGGTCTCATGAAAACACAGTATTGGAAAATTCCCATTCTGCGTGTTAGGTCATTCATGACTAACATATGGAGAGATTAGCTACAAAGGATCTAGTGAAAAAGCCATGTATATTAACAGGGAAAATTTTCCTGTCTCTAATCAATGGTAGCTGGTTTCCAATATCTCTATCATTTCCTTACTATCGCTATGTCTAATATTACTATGGTTATAGTAATTGATTGTGCTTTTATAAGTGACTTCTTGGAAGGGACATTAATAACATAGTTGCCTCATTTAAAGTACTTTCACTAAAAGCACTGCCATGTTTACATTTTGCAGCTGGATCCCTTTAGGCTGTCAGTCATTTCCTACAGAGTGAATTTTACATACACACACTAATTTTACTGCTTTGGTGGGAGAAACTCATCTGAGTTCCTCCAAATGGGAATCAATCACATGTTATATTAGCTGATTATCAGTAATGGCATTGAGTGCTGCCTGGGAGGAGGAAAGGGGGAAGAGGATCATTAATTGTTCCTTAAAAGCAACTGGACAAGTTTAGGCTGTGAGATGGCAATGTCCATATCTGCTCCTGCCAGAAAATAGCTCCACCTTCTCAGCAGAGGGCCAGCGTGGAGCAGAATACTCTGCATTTCTAGACAACAGTCTGGACTCCAACTCCTTGGCCACTGAACTTTTCAGTCTCATAAGAAATGTAGTAATATCACTTGGAGAGAACAGAGGGAACTGGCTTTGCACGTGTGTGCACGTGTACGTGTGTGTCTGCGTGTCTGTGCACGTGTGTGTGCTTGGGTGTGTGCACATGCGTACGTGTGTGTGCATGCAGGGCAGGTTAGTTCTTTTACACCCATGGTTTTACATTTCCTTTAAGCATTTACAGCACTGTCCAAGTGATACATCTTTGTGCCCTTGGCAGCAATAAATCAATATGACTTTGTTAAACCCTGATCTGGTCTAAGTGCTTCTCACTTTCAATATTTCCATTCTCACAGGTCTGAGGGGAAAGAATCTGTGGCACACTTAGTTGCACAGGTGGTTAGCTTATGGAAAAGAAAACCCATTTATGGTAATGCTAATTTTTTAAACTATGGAAAGATGCTAACTTCCAATATGCTTCCTTGTTATCTCAAAGAGGTTGTCTCTTCCAAGTTCGTACCCAAAGCACTGAAATTCAAGCCTTTCACTTCAAATTTATTTTGCAAGATCTTGGAATTTTCTAGATCATTCTGCTCTTGTAAAATCAGCTGGTCTTCTTAGGCTTTGTAGCTCCTTGGTAGCCAACTGGGAGAGCTGAGCTATTTGAAGATGATAGGTTTCCAAGTACTTTGTATTGTATTCTGGCATGCTGGTCTTGCTTTGGGCTTCTGAGGATCTCAGTGCTGCAGGGGTCATGCTGTAGCAGCAGTCTTAATTGACTGCAATTAATATAGGTACTGATACTGTTTGTAACATGCCATATTGGGAAAAGCAGTACCCAGAAGCTGAGAAAGTGAAGATGGTCAAAATCACACCTATCTGTGGCAGGACTGTCAGCAAAACAAAATCTTGCTCTCATCAGGCAGCTCATGTTCGCACTCGCAGCATGAGGTTTTGATGCCAGCTGTATTGTAAATGAAATGAAGGGAAACTCTGAGAAGGTGGGTCGAGGTTGCCTTACCACAGTGTAAACTGAGATAGGGCTATAAATGAAATGGCTATTTTTGTGCAAGATCTGAAATTTTGTAAGAATAATAGAATCACAGAATGGTTTAGGTTGGAAGGAACCTTAAAGATCATCTAATTAAAACCCCAGTGCCATGGGCAGGGACACCTCCCACTAGACCATGTTACTCAAAGCCCCATCCAACCTGTCCCTGAACACTTCCAGGGAGGGGGCATCCACAACTTCACTTGGCAACCTGTTCCAGTGTCTCACCACCCTTCACAGGAAAGAATTTCTTCCTAATGTCTAACTGAAATCTGCCCTCTTTCAGCTTGAAGGCCCTGTCAGGTATTGGAAAGCCTCTATGAGGTGGCCCTGGAGCCTTCTCTTCTCCAGGCTGAACAACCCCAACTCTCTCAGCTGGCCTTCATAGAAGAACTTGTGTGATAAACCAATTTATTTAGTCTTATGTGGGGGAAGAAGACGGGTCATTCTCTACAACTTATCCTTGAGAAACTCCTAGCTGCATTATGGGGCCACAGGCTTAAGGATACAACCGTCTTCTACACAGACTGTACGAGCCTGAGAACGAAGATACTATGAAGTTTGTAAGAACTGAGCTATGAAATTGACCTTCAAGTTAGATTTCCCTGTGCACACAAACCAGTGAACCAAGCAGCATGATGGAAAGAGAGGTCAGAGCACTAGGCAAGGCATGTGGAGGCACAGCTGCTTGTGTATTTGTATCTGTGGGCATCCAACTGGCCATCAGACGTGTACTTCCCCTGACATAAATAGCTAGAGCACAGTATATTGTAATCAAGGATATAATGGCCTGCAGCCTGTTCTCCAGGTTGTTCGTGTAGTGAAGATTGCCAGGGCTGCAGGGAGACCCTGGATTGCTCCTGGCCAGAGGATGTGCTGAGTGAAGAGCACAGAGGACACTGCTGGGCACAACATGAGAAATCACTGGATGTGACAGATGCCAGTGCAGGCACCTGACACATTCACAGATGGTGCCCCAAGAGATGGCTGGGTTTTGCAGGTGGTTGAGATGGAGTTGTGTGAGAAACGGCTAAAATTCACAGATAAGTGGAGGGGAGTGCTGGGGACTTTCTGGGAGCACAGCCTTGCAAGATGTCACTGCTTCAGTAACTGCATATAAAGCTGTGCTTGTCCACGTAACCATATCAGAAATACCAGGTTTGGGTATGGATGTTGCAAAACTGAGAACAATGAGGAGGAGGTAATTTGGGTAGGGTTGTCCATCTGGGAAGAGACTGGGATGAAGAAAGGAAGGCTCAAGGGTAGCAAAAACAAAAGATGAGTAGTGGGAGAATGGATAACAAGTATAAAAGTGGGTATGCATTGCTCATCTACAGCCACAATCAGGGCAATAACCCAACTTGTTGCTCAGAGCAGAGCACACAAGTCAAACCTGCCACAGGGAAAAAACCTGGCAGGGAAAAGGTGTTTTTCCCCATGCTAGCCAGCATGGAGACCCAGGGGACAGAGTGATGCAGCACCCTGGTGCTGCTATTTTGATGCCTGCACCAGACCTGATGACTTTGAACCCATCATGTCCTCCAGGTGATGAGGTGTGACTATGTCTTCTCAGCTGTTCCAAGAGCAAAATGGCAGGCCAGTTTTGTGTGTGCACTTACTCTAGTGGCTCTGCACACTACCCATTGAAAACTAAATGCTACCTATGGGATTTGTAGAACGTCAAGGTGTGAACTGGTGCTTTAGCACTGTTATTTCTGTTGTTGCTCTCCAGCTCTTCTGCTTAAGAGCTTAGGACAACCACCTGCCTGACCATGATGTTTTAACATCATGTTTTAATAGCATTGGAAAGCAGATCTCCCCCAACTTAAGGGAGGCTTAACCCCCCTTCCCAGTGGACACTACCAGACTGGAGGATTTCCTTCCCAGTTAGAAGCCTAGGAGAAAACTGATGGAAGAGGGGAGGTGCTGCTTCCTAAAAAGCCATGGTGCTATCAGCAGCCCATCAATACCTTCTCTCTAGAGGGGCAAGAAAGGCTCTGGCTCAAGAGCCAAGAGCTTAAGTCTTTCAGTACACCCCACTTGCCTACCTTTCACCCTCAAAATGGGAAAAATTTGGGTTTTTTCCTAGCTGCACTCTTTTCTAACAAAATTTATGCAGTGATGCAGTTTGCTACAGGTATGCAGCTTCCTACACTCTTCCCAGCCACTTCATAAATGCTCATGTCATGTTGGCAACACTCAAGATGAAAACTGAAAACAATTATTCTCTACCCTGAAATTCCAGTTATAAGAAACTGTACATTGTCAAACACTTGAGGTTGGGCTTATTGATTTACTTTCAACCAGTGAGGCACCTTCTTAATCCAAACTGATGTACATCCATTTAAAACTCTTTTAAGAATCTCCAGGATGAGTCTTGCTGTGGTTTAACTAACTAATTTGAAAATGCACCCTTTGGCCTAACCACTGCAAACCTGGACCCGAATCAATCTGATCTAGAGTGAATAAAGACCACAAGCCATGCAGCTTTGTACAGCTATTTTTAAAGAAATCCACCCAGGAACACACTTCAGAGGAAAGATTTCCTGGAGTAGATCTTGGCACATGCAAATGAGAAACAATAATTAGTGATGATCTTCAAGCCATGCTTCCTCCCACAAGCAGTGGTATAATTATCACTCACAGATGATTACTCATTTTTATGTACTTTCAACAGAAAAAAAAAAAAGTAAATCTCCAGCAGGAAAAGCTCATAAGATGCTGCTGATACTAACTAGGACTCAATGCAGATTTCATCCTGTTTTTAGTCAGACATAAATAAAATTATCTGGGATAGTAAAATACCCAAATTTCTTGTAAACAACTAGAGTAGATGCCTACTTTAGTTGTCATAACTTGTACTAAATAATACTCTACAGTAATTTGCTTCAAAGACACTATCAAATTAAAAACTAACTTTAAAGTTCATAACACTTTAGATCCTTAGCACTGTACATTTAAAAAGTCCATTTTGTTTTATACTACAAAAAATATCCATGTAAGGTTCAGCTCATTCCTCATAAGTCACTTCACTTTTCCCTTTTCATGCACTACCTTAAATCCTGAGATGCTTAACCTATGAACACTGGAAGCTGTATTATCCTATCCTGTGCAGCCAAGAGACTTGGATGGCTGGATCTTGCAGCCTTTTTTGGAGAAGAATTTATCAGTGATCAGTTGTACAGCCCTTCACTGTCAAAATACATAAGTTCTGCCTTTCCCATCAAGTTGTGGTAAGAAGATCTTCTCCCTATGCCTTCTCTTTCTCCAGACATGAATAACGAGATAGAAACTTTCTTCCACCATAAATCTGTGCCTGCTAGTACAGAAAATAAAAAATGTTTCTTTTTTTTTTTTTTTTTTTTTTTTTTTCAGACTGTATTTGTGTAAGTGTTGAAACAAGCTATCTTGGATACCAGAAACATCATGCTACATTAGCATGGAGTGCTGAATGGGTTAAATTCACCCAGCTAAGAAACAGGGCAAATTCTCTGCCATGGAGTGGCCAGTCCCTGCAGCTGGTCAGCCTTGTTATGTAAGTTAGCCTAATTAAAGCTAGCTGACATATTCTTCCTTGATACCTGGGACAGATGTGAACAGAGGCATACCAGCTTGCTTGATTCCCCCAGCAGCATTTGGCTGCTGCACAGTGGTGCTTATCAGCAGATCTCATCTCAGTGCAAAGAAGGAGCTCTTGATCCCTGGTGATTTCCTAATTTAGCCAATAGCCAGACCCAGAAGACAGGTAACCTACACACTTAACCTCTCATATTGGAAGAAAAATACAGTCTGCACAGGTTGCTGACCCTTGCAATCCTCATGCTTAGCAGCTACTCTCACCCACAGAGGTTGTTCTCTGACTAATATTTTTTTTTAGAAAACTTACGACTGTATAACTTCATATTTCTATATGGTTTTCATCACTAAGGAAGACCTTTTCTCTGAATTTGCTGTTTTACTTGTCTTTTTGCATGCATCTTTACAAGATGCTGTGCTACCAATGTTCCCTCTCTGGTGTTTTAAACTACATTTTTTAAAGCTTTTAATTCTTTTAACCTAGGTTGTTTCCTAAGATTGACCACGGCACTGATCCCTGCTGTGGATTTTTGAAGATGACAAGCACAAAACTTGCTTAAGGAAAATGTGTAAACTTTAAGGATCTGGCAACAGACTCAAATCTCTCGTGGAACAGGTGGCCATCCCAGGGGAAGCCATTTGCCCCAGATTCTGTGCTGCCACAGCAACCACTGTTGATTTTGGCCTGGCTGTTTTGCTCTGCGCTTCCCTTTTGTTTTACTGAATGGTTCAGCAAGACACAGGCACGGGCACAAACCAAAAGAGAGCAGATGCTGAGTATTGGTGGATCTGCGGGGCCCTCCACAATCCTTCCTCCTACTGCTCAAACCTCCATTCAGACTGTTTATTCATTGACTGTATGACTAAGACCTGCAATCAGATAAAATACAGGTGGGAGGACAGCTTGGGTAATGAGATACTGTATCAGACACTAGCAGCTAAGATCTGTAATTACTCAGTGTAATTCGTAGGGGGTAGGGCAGAGAAACATGCCATTTCCAGCACTTCTAGCCCTCCTTGGAAGAAAAAATGCTTGGGATGATGTTTAACTGAAAAGACAGGTATTGGTGAAACTGGCTAGTAAGAATCACAGAATCATAGAATGGTTTGGGTTGGAAGGGACCTTATAGATCATCTACTTCCAACCCCCCTGCATGGGCAGGGACACCTCCCACTAGACCAGGTTGCTCAAAGCCCCATCCAGTCTGGCCTTGAACACTGACAGGGATGGGGCAGCCACAACTTCCCTGAGCAATATGTTCCACTGTCTCACCACTCTCACAGGAAAGAATTTCTTCTTGATGTCTAACCTAAATCTACCCTCTTCCAGTTTAAAGCCATTACCCCTTGTCCTATCACTACATGCCCTTGCAAAAAGCCCCTCCCCAGCTTTCCTGTAGCCCCTTCAGGCACTGCAAAGCCACCATAACGTCTTCCCAGAGCCTCCTCTTCTCCAGGCTGAACAACCCAAACTCTCTCAGCCTGTCTTCATGGGAGAGGTGCTCCAGCCCTCTGATCATCTTCATGGCCCTTCTTTGGACTCCTTTGAATACGTCCATGTCTGTCTTATGCTGGGAACTCCAGGACTGGACACAGTACTCCAGGTGGGGTCTCACCAGTCCAGATTAGAGGGGGAGAATTACCTCCCTTGACCTTGAATCATAGAATCATCAAATGTGGGGGGTTGGAAGGGACCTTTAAAGGTCATCCAGTCCAGCCCCCTGCAGTGCACAGGGACCTTTTTAACATAGAATAATAGAATGACCTGCTGGCTGTGCATCTTTTGATGCAGCCCAAGATACGGTTGGTTTTCTGGGCTGCAAGTACACATTGCTGGCACATGTTGAGCTTTTCATCAACCAACACTCCCAATTCCTTCTCGTCAGGGCTGTATCTCAATCAATTCGCTACCCAACCTGTAACTGTGCTTGGGATTAAGTAAGGTTTAACTGTGAAGTGAAGCCCCACAACCTTTGCTCTCCGAGGGACATGTGAATGGTCCTGAGCAGTGCAAGGTCTGACTGTAGCCAGGCCAGGCTTGCAGTTAAGATGCAGATCCATCCATAACAAGTCCCAGCAAATTTCTGCCTAGAGCAAAATAAACTACAGTCACATTTGCCTTAAAACAAACAAACAAAAAAGCAAAACAAACAAAAAAAACCCAGCAAGTAATTCTAAGAGTGGAGGTCATGCTGTCAGGACATTGGAAGACCAGCGCTTGAAGGGATCCACATTTCTTAGCTGGGAATAGCTTAGACAGCATCTTGGTGCTTTAAGAACACAACAAGGTGCTGGAGACTTGGGAAGATAAGGAGTTCATGCTATTCTCTTCTGAAAAAAACCCTCTTATTTAAAAAAAAAAATAGATTCAGGGACAAAATATTTCAATGTCTCCTTAGTCACTAAGACATTCATCTCTCTAAGTAAGAAATCTTTGTTTCCCCTTTTGAGTGGGCTTAAAAAAGGAAAATTTAAACCTCATTTTGGTTAATGATTTACTCTCTTTTTAAAAAAAATCTTGACTTCTCTAGAGGTTGTAGCTATGTGAAGAATGGAAGAAATACTCACAGAGCTTCAGGAATGGTAAATTTTAAAATAATACGACCTATTTTGAAGGTTAGTATCCTTTGACCTTATAAAGCGTTTTGATCATTTTGTAACTAGAAACCAAACTGCCTCATTGTGACTCTCCTCCCATGGTCCTTTTGGAAGAAAAGTCAGGCAGAACTTGTAAAATAGTTGTAAACAAAGACAATTTTGCTGGAGAAAAAATCCTATGTGGGAAAAAAAATAATCCATTAGAAAGAGTAATAGCAAAGGTCAGGCCTGAAGGGACCTTGGAAGGTCATCTGGTCCAACTTTTCATGGGAAAAGGAGCCTAGATGAGAGCCTATTTCATTTGTTAAGTATTAAAGCACTTAATCTTAAAAATTCCCCATAATAATAAGAGTGCTATGTCTTATATAACTATAAAAAAAGTTGCTGAAAGAACATTTGCTGGATTTTCTCTCCAGCTGGCAACACTTATTTTTAGTTTCTTTGAGTTGAAGATTCCATCACAGTTTGCCAGCCTAAAACTTCACATACAGCACATAGGCCCTGCAGGAGACACTGTCCACTTCCTCACTTATTAACACCTCAGGGGAGAAATCACTTTGCAAGTTGGCAACCCTGTGAAGACAACAGGGTTGACTTGTTCTGCAGCCCCTGATGCCTGAATGCTGAGTCAGTGCACCATAACCTGCCAATGAACTGGGTTTATCTCTAGGCACACTCCTGAAATCCATGGTGAACCATTATTGCCCAGCCACCTTTCCTGTGTCACCCATGATTTTGAAGACCTCTTGCCATCAGTCAGACCCTCAATCTTCTCTTTCCTACCCAAAGAGTCTGAGCCAGTGCACTCCTCCTATTGATGAACTGTGATTGATTCCATACACAGAGGAGAAAGCCCATTATACAGGTGTTGCATCATTAAAGATGCTTAGGTAACTTAAACTCCCACTGAAAAGAAACCCTGGTCCATCAAATCCCTGACTCTCATATACAGTGAAACATTTGCTCCAGAGTGCATAAATCCTTTCTGAAAATGACTATGAGGCTCCTGAATCAAGTACTTTAGGGTTTGTTTCTGAGGGGCGATTTCAGGCTTGGAGTGCTGGAGTGTAGCACAGCATGACTGGCAGGATCAGGAACTGCAACACTGTGGTCTGTTATAGTTTTGTTGCTTTGCATTTAAACTACTAACTAGAAAACAAAGCATCTGCTTTTAAAGGTCTCCCAAATGTGTTGAGAAAAACTGTAAGAAAAATCTCGACTGATTTCTCACCTGTGAATGTATTTTCCATCTCAATTTTTCATTTTGCTGCTTAGAGACACGTCGAAGACACACAAATATTTACTGATGGATATCATTTATTCAGCTCTGGGGAAATGGTACTATTTGTATTTATATGGAGACTATCACTTTATACAAGCTAAATGTCACTGTGCATGCATTGTTTTTCAAGTCAATATTTGTTTCTTGCCATTATTCTGTGTCAGGAGATTGATGTTGATGGGGTTTATTTAATCTCCATGTGACTTGGCTCTGTACACAACTGTTATGCAATTCATAAAGGCCCCAAATGAACAAATTTGACAGACTACAACTTAATATTGTATTAAGGACCTTGAAGCCTGATCCGAGATCCTTTGAAATCAATGGAAATATTTCCACCGTGAACAAAAGATTTCAGATAAAGCCTTATTGAATATACGCCCAATTTCTTGCTGATAAAATAAAGCAGATGGCTCAGACAATGGCTCTAGTCTTGCTTTGAAAGGAAAATTCTGTATGACTGCACAGTTTTATTGTAGCAGAAGGCACTGTGGTTCCTTACTCATGTTGAATAATGTCTCATCTTGGTGAAAAGCACTGGGCTGGTGGCATGAGGCTGCTGCAGGGGACTGTGAGTGTGGGATTTCCATCTGGCCAGTGTGCTTGTTGCAAGTGCAGGAGACCTGAATTACTGACAGCCCATGTGGTGTATGACACCTAAAGGTCAAGGACAGCCCCCTGTTTAGTATGAGACAGCGTTTCGTGCACAAATCCTGTGTGCAAATCCTGCTGATGAAGTGACATTCAGATATTAGGCTGGTTGAGATCTGACCTCCACAGTGCCCTGGTGCACCCTCAGCTTGCCAAGTGGGAAGAGGGTGCAGGGATGCTGCAGTGCTTGTATGATAGTGTGAGTTTGTATCTGATGGACTCATGCTACCATGGCAGCCTTAAGGCAAACTCCCCTGGGGCTTGGGCCCGGTGCTGCCATTTGAACAAACGTCTCAAGCTGAATCCAGTCAATAGCTTCTGAAAAATCACATGAAAAAGAGAACTGCTGCTTTTAATTCTGGAACTTTGCTGTTGGTAGCGAAAGCCATGGGAACTGATAGATCAATGCCAGACACCCACTGAGCTGACAGAACATATGGACAATTTTGCGGTTACCCATATAGTACAGCCACTGTTTTGATACTGAAGTCACATTTTTGGGACCTTAGCAATGACTAGTTCTAGCTGTAGCTTTCATATGAAGGCATACTTTTTCTTTGAGACCTTTACTACAGCTACAACCAAGCTAAAATGTTTAATTTTCTCCATTGTCTGAAAAAACTGAACTATATCTTTGCTTTTGGAGACTTCCAGTTTCAGCTAAACTCACATAACTGGCATTGTAACTACATGTCTGGAGCAACTACTGTGTAAACACAAGCTAAGTAAAATATATCATAATGAAAACAATTGAGTATCAAGCATTTCAGACATGTAATTATATGAATTGGCAATAATTAGCTGTCAAAACCCATGAGCACAATATTATTAACTCATAAATGTAATGTAATTACAAAAGTTCATCTGCTATAAAAGACTAAGCAGACTTTTAACAGTTGTAACAAATATGATGAATCAAACTCTGCTGGATGTAATGTGTATTAAGATAGCAGGAGTTGATGTTTATGTTGGAGAGGGAGAAAGGACAGTATCTGGCTCTAACTCTCAGCAGAATGCCACTAGAAGTCATATGTTTTTCAGCTATATGCTACATATATACACCATATGTCTATATTCCCTTTTTGTAGTAGATTGGTTTTACTGAAAACAGACGGTGGTTCATGCAAATAACTCCCTATGACTACTAGAACATCATATCCCTTTATTAAACGGAAAAATGATTAGATGAACATTTGTCCTGCCCTTGGCTGGGTTTTGCTGCAGCAGATAATGCTCATAACAAATAAGATACCTTAATATTGTGTTAAACAGGGAAGAGTCACAGCCCCTCTCCACATCAACCAGAATTGCCCCCCAATGCTCCTCCCAGCTGCCCATCTCAGTGGTAGATGGATTACTCTAAAGGCATGACACTTTTCACACACACTGTGTGCATTTCAAATACATTTTTCTCATTAAGAACAATATTAATTTCTGGAATTAACCAGAGTACTTTGTTAATCACCACAAGCAAAGCCTTGATTTACTCTTCCTCAGAAGAGGAAGGATATGATGAGGAGGCAGCAGATGGAGAATGTCTGTCTCTTTTGCTTTACCAGACATCAGTTTCAGGAAGCCTGGGTAGATACAGGTTTGGCTAGAACTTACTGTGGGATCAGAGGCGAGTATAGAAAAGCAAAATGTTTTAAAATTCATCAGTTTTATGAAATTGAAACAGCCTACATTCTGTAATTCATATGGTGACTAAAAATGTTTGCACGTGTGTATGTATGTGTGTGTGCACAGTTACCATGAAATGGTATAAGCAGTATGATATTCCTTAAATATTAATTGGAAGCCTGAGGATGTCAGAATCCTCAACAGTTTGAGGATTTGATTTCTACTCATGAATGCCACAGCTGTGTTGGCTCACCTGCCCCCAAGATGACAAAAGGCAAGGAGATGACTAAAGGAAAGGAGCTAACAAAAGGAAAGGAGCTGACATTGCGTGACCCGTTTGCCCTGATAAGGGCTGAAGAATGCTTACATGGCATTTGAGGCTTCCTTGTCCCACGTGGGAAGTCTTGCTATCTCCCTTTCTGGATCCCAGCAGCTTTGCAGATGATACCCAGCCCAGCATTGCTTGCAGCGAGAGATGATGGGCATCATCCACCCAGACAACGACACTAATCCTTTTTGGACAGGCTGCCAGGCCTGACACCCTTGCTATTCTGTTAAATGCGGACATTGCTTATTAGGCAACACTCCTCTATCTTCAAAGCAAGCACATACCAACCTGACTGACATTAATTGGATGAAGAATTAAGTTTCTCATGGGATGTTCCTGAAAACCTACCAGACTAAGTAAATGATTCTCTGTCAAAACTTGTGCAGGGTAAAGATACAGTCTTCACAGAATGGACACATTCTATGTGTCCATAACATAACAGAGCAAGATTTGGGGCAAGAAAAGGATCTGCTGTGGTTTTGTGCTGTGACATTACAAGGAAGAGAGCTATCCAACTTTGACTTACAGAAGAAAGTTGTTTGTTTTACTCTAGTGCTATCACTTTGGTCAACTTTGTTACTGAAGACCAGTGGCACACAAGGAAACGTGTCTACAATTACAGAACATTTTTCCACTCTCGGTCCTCAGTTGAGATTAATTAAAGTTCCAGATATCCTCAGACATGTTTGTTTAATATATTCACACCCATTAACTGCCAGAGTGCACTTAATTCCTTACATGATGTCTCATGGGAGTGCATTATTCTAACCACTACTACAAAATTGAGAGCAGCCCTGTGGAAAAGGACCTGGGGGTACTAGTGGATCAAAAGCTGGACATGAGCCACCAATGTGCAATTGCAGCCCAGAAGGCCAACTCCATCCTGGGCTGTATCAAAAGAAGTGTGGCCAGCAGATTGAGAGGGGTGATTCTGCCCCTCTACTCTGCCCTAGTGAGACCTCACCTAGAATACTGCATCCAGCTCTGGTGCCCCCAGCACAAGAAAGATGTGGACCTGTTGGAACGTGTCCAGAGAAGGGCCACGAAAATGATCCAAGGGCTGGAGCACCTCTCTGATGAGGACAGGCTGAGGGAGCTGGGGCTGTTCAGTCTGAAAAAGAGAAGGCTCGGGGGGGACCTCCTTGTGGCCTTCCAGTACCTGAAGGGGGCCTTCAGGAAAGCTGAGGAGGGTCTTTTTAGACGGGCTCGCAGTGAGAGGACGAGAGGTAATGGTTTTAAGCTGAAAGAAGAGAGATTTAGGTTATAGATCAGGTGTAAATTCTTCAGTGGTGGTGAGACACTGGAACAGGCTGCCCAGAGATGCTATGAGGGTTCCATCCCTGCAGGTGTTCAAGGGCAGGTTGGATGGGGCTCTGATCAGCCTGTTCTAGAGGGAGGTGTCCCTGCCCATGCAAGGGAGTAGGAACTTGATGTTCTTTAAGGTCCTTTCCAACTCAAACAATTCTGTGATTCTGTGTGATTCTGTGAAATGTGAAAAATTAATTTGCAAAAATATCTAGTTTTCTGGGTGTAGCTCCATAAACTCACTGCCAATGCTTAGCATCCTCCAACTGGTATCCCAGTCATTGGCCATCTGATCTTGACTCAAAATCAGACTACAGGAAGTAGATAAAGTCCTCATCCCTTTCCCAACTTAAGCTCTCTAATATATCATTCTCAGCTTCTGCTTTACATGCCATCCCTAACACTAGCAGCAGGAATCAAGACCCAACTGTGTTCTGTACTGGCATCCAATAACCAAACCTAAAAGTGAGCAAATACACTTCTCAAAGCAGCTAATGTAAAACCTTACTGCAGCAAACATGCTTTTCTTGTTCTAGAGTATAGGACACTGGAGAGTTTTTTACCTGCTGCCTCCATAGTCCTGCTACCCCAGCACTGTGCCCATGCTGCAATGCTCAGGGATGCATTTTGCACTGCTGGGGTTTGGCCAAAATCACAGCCTGCAAATGCAGTGAGAGCAGGGAAGGTTGTCATAGCAGCTGTCCACTGCAGGGGGGGGGGGCTAAATCCTTTGACCAAACCCAAAAGAAACCCCTCTGCCAGGGCTGCAAAATGCAGATATGAGCACCTATGCCCAGTTTGTGGGTGTTTCACTAATTGCTCTCCATTCACTGTTGCCATCCTTTCTTTTCACACTTCTGTATTCACTCTTGTCCCCTTTCAGGGTTAGGTCAAGGGGTGGACAATACACAGTCTCAAATTATGTCTGTCATCAACAGCTACCTATAGGACATGGTCTCATGACAATGACTGTAAGTCACAGCTTATGCAAAATAACTGAATAAAAGTATTTCATATGTTAATTATGGTAATCAATTAATGTAAGTGAAAAAAACAGCTACCAGAGGTTCTGCATCATGCTTCATATTGATTGACAGGCATGAGTAGGATCTCTGCTTTCCAGATGAGTAGCTATTGGGCTATATGTCTTGGTAAGCAGAGCTCTCATTTACCTACTGTTGGGCTATGATCTTTTTAACCTGGGCCAGGTGAGAGCAGCCACCACACAAATAAATGTGGTACAGCATGTGCTGCATAGTACTGTACTGATCACTGGGCTGGGACACTGTAAAAGTTCTTTGGGAATACTTTATAGGAGAATTTTTTGTCTCTCTGATGGGCACCAGTAGTGCCAGACTTGCAATACATTAGCTATAATATCCCTAGCTATATGTACTCCTGTTTCCCTCATCTGTACCCTTAGACCAAAGCGTGCTCATGTCTAGAGTTGTTACAACCCATCACTTTTTATTGTGGAGCCAAGGTGGGACACCAGAGGTGGTGGTGGATCCTGAAGGAGCTGCTTGGTGCCATGCAGATGCAGGGGGGCTGGGCTGGGCTGAGAGCACACAGGCTACATGCAGAATGGGAAAAATAGGAGAAGCTGAGGTGGTATTTGGAGCTGCAGTGCTCAGACATTTCTGCTAGGAATCCCCCTGCTCACACTCCAGATCCATAGAAATCTTGACTGACTTTCCCAGGAATGTTCTACCACTGCTGGGGCTCAGGGGCCTGGGATTGCTGACTATGATTACAGCCACTGCTGCACACATTACAAGAAAATACATGAGTGAACCAGTAATATCAATCTACCTAGTTTAAAGAGGAAATCCTTGTGTACCTAGGCAAGTTTTTTAGAAAAAAAATTGAACAACTTTAAATTGATGACAGCAGCATCAGGACCACACCTTGTCTGGGCAGGCAGCTAACATAACAGTGGCTTTTCTTAGATAAGCTAAGGGTAGATCTGTTCCCCTCATCCCAACACCCTTGTCTTGCCACAGCCATGTGCCCCATGCTGCAGGATGTGAGCCCATCTGACCATAGGCTGGAAGGCACGGACTGGACCCTGCCATGCCCCAGCCCCTGTGGGAAGCAAAGTCCCACCACCCCATGGCCTGGGGGGACCAGTGAGTCACTGCTCTCCCGCCAAGCACTATCATGGGGCCATGGGCAGCACAGTAGGCTCCTGGGGTAGTGAATCATACCCTTCACAAACCACAAATTGTGTCAGGAGAAATACCTGGAGAGATGTACCAGCCTGCCACACAGCCCAAGCACTCCCAAAGCTCGTGCTCCAGAAGAGTTTGCAGCTATGGGTGGCTGGGGGCTGGCGTTGCCCTCCTGCTTGCCCACTCTTTGTGGGGATGGCCATGGCACGGGGACCCTCGTGGCTCTCCCCGTGGTGGTGAGGGAGGTGCTTCACTTGGGACCACACTGGAGGGTAAGAAGCAGGTGAATGCTCTGGAGGCATTGCAATGCTCTGTCACTGCAGAGGTGCTGGTGACACAGGGACTCCTTGGCTGGGAGAGCATCTCTCAGGGCACCGGAGTGTTGTGAAAGGAAGGCTGAAATAGCTTGGATGGCTGCAGGTTGCTGCAGCAAATTAAAGATGATGAAGCACAGCAGACAGTTTTATATGCTCTATTAACTGTATTAGGCCTTCATATGGGAATAATTTATTGCTGGATTCTACACTGCACGGATCAAGTGCCAAACCTCCTCTGGTTTAGGTCCTTACCAGAGGCCTTTGGATAGAAGATACGTAAGATAGGAATTAGTAGGAGCTGGAAATTTATTCTGGAGGCTATCTCAGCAATGTTAGAGGAGCAGCTGGAGCCCTTACTCCTAGATGTCCTTGATGGCACTGCTGGTGCACTTGGTAGGAAATACCAGTCCAAAACAGTGTTGAGGTTTCATGGAGACTGTCCAACAAATCTTCCTCTCAATGACCATGTGAGGGGTACTTCATGCTTCAGACCAATTTAATTTGCTTCTCACCTACTGATCTGCTGGAGCAGCACTGGTTGTGGAGATGACCCACTGCATGCTCCTGCTGGTGGAGTCACTGCCTGCTTCATCCGTCACTGGAGGTGACAAACACACCCCTGGGTTGAGCATCTGCAGAAGGAAAATTAGGCAATTCAGAGGTTACTTGTACATGTCCCACTGCAGGCGTTGCAAGCAGGAATATCTGAGCTGCTCCTCTCTCTCCTCTGCATCATGGATGTGCAGGTACTCACCTTTGATGGATGGTACTCTTGGATGAGCTTGCTAATGGCTCCAGTTATGCCCCTCATGAAGCTGATCTTTGAGATTCCTGAAAGACCCCATTAACACTCCATTAGAATCCTGATAGCTTCCATTCACTGAATTATTTAATTACTTAAATTTTTCAAACATATCAGAATACCTGCTAAGTCAAATGTGACCTCTTAGTCTTCTGTGAGAGGGGCTGAGCTGTTGCAGCTTTCTTTTTCTCTTCACACACATTCTTCCTATAGCACTCAGCCTTGTACCTTCAGAAAAAGGTGTTTTTGAGAAAAGCAGAATGCTAAGTGATTTTCTTTTTTTTGGTGATTTATCCAAGTGCCTGTTTGCTCCCACACACTGCGAGTGGATAATAGCAGTTCTCAATCAAAGTTAAAATTACTAATGCTCTTGTCTGTGGAAAATTTAGTGCAGGAAAAAAAAAAAAAAAAAAAGGTTAATGATGCTGCTATACTACTGATCTTACTATGGCTTGTCACATCTTCATCCCTGCACCCCTGTGCAGCATTATGATATGGACTGGTTATTGTAGTCCATATCTCTGCTGAAACTGATGTAAGACAACTGTATCTGATATTCTGCTACGATGCTGAAATGAATGTAAAAAAAACCCCACGTAAACTACAACAGGAAAACAGTATTTTTTCAGACACTATGTACATCATCCAGTGACATGGACAATTCAACACTATGCTGACAGTGATGAGCACAGAGCATTGCTCTATCCTTGTCTTGAATACATGCTTATAACAATACTTTTCCCCTATGTATTACCTGAGAACTGGAAGCTGTTGAAATTATTTTGCACAGGATTTGGAATAGTTTGAAAAAAACCTGAGCAACAACAGCAGCCACTCTTGCTTCAAATTATTGACACTTCAGGATCTGCCTGCAGTTCTGACATACACAGACAATATGCCATCAAGTCTCTTTTTCTAATTGTGTTCACCCTAGGGTCTTTTGTGACTCACAAGTTATGACTACTTTTTAGTTGTAGTCTGCTACAATTTTTTTGTCAGTCCAAAAGGGCAGAGAGCTGATTCCTTTCACTTACATATTCCTAGTCTTCTGCTGAACCCATCTAATTTATGGGAACTGTGGAACTAGAAAATGGGACAGCATTAGTGCTTCATATATTCTCGTACAAGGTCATTTTTAGTTGAGATAGATGAACTGTGATGGATGCTTCAAATTATAGGTATCCAATTATATGATGCAGTGATGGAGAGGTTTGGAAAAGTTACTGTAGGTGCCTTATCTGAAAAGTTCTTGTATCAAGCACCTGAAACCACTCTTGGGTACTTCATCAGAAACCGTCTGGTTTGCAGGGGTCATCAGCACACATAGGTCACTGCCTAAATTGCTCCATCTGTATGGTGAGAGTAACTCAAATGATTGCTTCTCACCTAGTTTGGGATCAAACCACCCTTTTTCAGAGTGGCTGGTCTCTAACACACTGGAGCCTTCAGCAGATGCATGACGTTATCCCTTGGGTGCCTCAGGGACAGTCAGAGCCCCATGAAATACTGCTAGTTTCTTGTGGCACCTTAAAGAAAGATTAGCAAATTGCAAAAATCTGCTCTAAAGACATAGTTCTGTCCAAAGGTTGTCCTCCCCTGTATCGTAGATATCTTCAGTGTCCCCTTGTGTACTGTTCTTGGTGCCACATGGAAGCTTTGTTGTCACACTGTCTCCAGCTCACAGTCATTCAGACACATGTCCTCTTAGTATCACTCCATACCTTCTTTCACAGGCCTAATAAAAAACTCTTGGCAGCTAATGGAAAGATTACAATTTTCCCCCACATTTCGGAAGAATCATTTCCAAAATCTCACATCCACCAACCCAAATTTTCCCGGGGCTCCTTGTTTGTTGGAGTCTTCCTGCAACATCAACCTAAATTCACTAAGTCTGCAGCACAAACCTAACATGAAATACAACATTACTTCCAGGGGCAGCTGTTGGGGCTATTTGCTTGCTGAAAATCAGACACATAGTTAGTTCCTGGTAAATTATCCTCAGCAAGTGCCTGCATGAGCCCAGCATGGGTGCAGGCCCAGAGGCAAAGCCATAAGCCAAGTCTGGGAGGTGCTGCCCTAACAGGCACAAGCCGTAGCTCTTTCCCAGAGGACTTGCAGTTCTGGGTGTGTTTGCATGAGGAGGCAAAAAGGGAGCTCATTTAATGCATGTGGTCAGGCAACCTGAAGACACATCTTGCCTTACTTATATTTGTGCAGGAGCAATAATAAGTAGAAGGAAAACTCTGCTAATATCAGCACAGCCTGACATTCCCTGTGCATCAGCACATTAAACAATCTGGTAAATAAGACACGAATTACTCTTAAAAAGCTTTTACAACAAGTATCAAGATGCCTCCATCTCAAAGGTGACCTGTGGTTGCTAACAACTGGCAAAAAGAACCATATGAAAATGAGGGCTACAATGAAATTCTTAGAAATGCTTCAAGTGTTCAGCACAACTGGCTTCAAATATGCCCTCTCCTTTTCAGCTAAGGCCCTTGACAAGCAGGCTGGCTGTCCAATACAGCCGCCGGTAGCAAATGTCTCTGCAGGAGCCCTCTGCTTTTGCAGAGGCAGCACAGCTGCCCTGCTGAGACCAACTGTTTTTGCAAGTCCTTCAGAAATGCCCAGCTTTGTAACCCCTCTGGAGGCCCTGCAGGCTGGAGCTGCATGTTGCCCAGCCGTGGCAGTCACGCTCTCTCTGCTCTTCATCTCCGTGTCCCAACAGTGGTTTAATTTTATCTCACCACCTCCCAAGGTGTCTCTTGAGCAGGGAGCTGGCAATCGACCCAGGATGTCTGAACAGCAGGTCCAGGTAGGCAGAAATGGGCCTCCATGAGGGTATGGTGGTCTGTGAGACAGCCACCATGACCAGGTGTGCTGACAGCAGCACACACCAGTTCTGCTGCATTCCTGCTTAGGACTTCAACATCTTGATGGGACCTTAAATAGCTTTTATTGCCAGTCTGATGTCCACCGAAGCCAGTGATATATTTAATTTAGAACAGCTTTATTCAGAGATGTTTACCCACAGAGTGTCCCAATCTGGAGGCACCAGAAAGGAGGTCACTTACAATTTATTTAATTTAGTTTCTGGTTTTATTCAGCAGTCCTCTACTCAAAGTAACTTGGAGCTGTGCATCAAGGCTGATTATCAAACCTGTCTAGGAGATTTAGTCACACAGCTGTGCATCTAAATCTCCTTAGCCATGTTTCAGCAGTGTCAATCACATGATGTTAAATTGGAGATAGGATTTTTGGATAGATGTTGAAATGGAAGAGAGAGCACTCAGGGTAGAAACCAAGCAAAAATGTGACTCTTGCATCGTGCAGCTGGCTGTGAGGTTGTACCACCAATGGTGGCATGGAGGAAGGATCTCCTTGGCCTGGGGAAACTGAACAGCACTGACTGCACCAAGCTTGACCAAATTCCTCAAGAAGTGTGCACTAGGACACCAGCACTGCTCTTACACATACAGTGCATTTTGCACCTGAGGAGTTAGGAGTTTGACAACTTTACACCTTTGGAAACAGCCATGGATGGCAGGCTCCACGTAGAAGAACCATTGTGACCTGCAGGAGCAGGAGCTAAGACCCAGAGATGACACCATTTCCTGATAAAGCTGAAACCAACGCCGTGGAGCTACCCTTTCTTCCTGAGAGCCAGTCTCACAACTCTGCCAGATTATTTTGACGTTTCCTCCACCCTGAGCATTTTCACTTCAGTTGTAACAATACCTTTTAGCTTGGGGACATTGCCGATTTTCTGCAGACTCTTGCCAAAAAAGAGGAGGGGGGGGGGAATAAAAAATAAAAATTGCTTTCCAGACATTTGAGAGCACTGGAATTGTTCAGGTGCTGAAGTCAATGTGAGGTATCAGCCCATAAGTGGGAGGCTTCAGAAGCTTAAAAACCTCAAGGTAGCGAAACAATGATTTGAAGAGGCCATCTCTCTTCTGATTACTACAGAGAAAGGAGGATAGTACAGTGAACCTGGTTAAGATGTAATATTCCCAACAGAGAAAACCTGATGCTAATGCTAGTGTCAAACTGAAGATCTGAAAGGGACTAATCACCTTTTTTCTCCTAGGAAGAACTTTCCATTTTATCACTGCTTCAATACCTGAGCAATTCCATTCATCTCAAAAGTCTGAATCCCAGCTCCTCTGCTTCACTTCTGCTGGGAATTGAGGGAAATAGAAAAAAAATGCAAACATACCAGAACTTACAGGAACTGAATTGTCATACAATCATAGGATCATAGAATGGTTTAGGTTGGAAGGCACCTTAAAGACCATCTATTTCCAACCCCCTTGCATGGGCAGGGACACCTCCCGCTAAATCAAAGTTGCTGAGAGCCCCATCCAACCTGGCCATGAACACTTCCAGGGGTGGGGTATCTGCAACTCCCCTGGGCAACCTGTGCCATTGTCTCACCACCCTCACACTAAAGATTCTGAAGAACACATCAAAACATTCCAGACATTCTTCTATAATTAATATTTAAGGAGCATGCAGCTAGAAGAAAGAAATCATCCAGGAAGCAAGGTGTTCTTATGGTGGGAGCTTGTTTGGCCATGGACTGCTGGGACAGGGAGCAAGGGATCTCACCCCCACATTCCTGCATGGGGCGGTAAGGACACGCACAGGGCTAAAAATGGGATTTCAGGGGGAGGCTGGCTCTGTTTGCTAATGGGAAGGTGTCCCCTTTTGTTACTAGTTCATGAGAGAGGGTAGGTGCTCTCCCTCCAGCTTTTACACTGCTTCTCTAGAGCTTTCTATTTGGTCCTGGCTTCCAGACTGAAGGAAAGCAGTTAACTATCTCCCTTGAGCATCTTAGCCTGCTAGCTCTGAAGCTCAGGTTGTTTGAGAGAGAGAACATCAAGAGAAAGCATCCTTTTGTGTTTCAAGAGAAAGCATCAGCTGGAAATGAGGGGATTAGCACAACCTCTACACAACTAAGCACCTCTGCAGCACTCCAGTGATCTTCCCACACTTATGTTTACTCTGCTCCTCAGTGCTTCTTTAAGGTGCTGTGTGTCTTCCCTGATTATGTTGCAAAGAATGAGAGAGAAGCTGGATGAACAATTTCCAGATAACGTGCTCCTCTGCGGGAACTTTGTCAGGTTATTCAACATTGGCAAAAAAGAAATAATTGTTGAGCCCTGGGAGGAGGGATATTAAAAAACATTTTCCTGTTCTCCAGCATAAAGTGGGAGTCTTGGCGGCCTCCTTGGGGAGCATGAAGATGCTCTTACCTGATGCTGTAAAAATGCAGGAGCTAAATCACAGTGGAAATACGATGCTGGAAGGGACCTCAGGAGGTTATGTGACTTGGTCCCTGTATGAAACAGGGTTAGCCAGAGCACCACTAATCTGGGAGCCTGTGTGTCCTCTCACTGAGCACTTGGCCTTCAGGACTGGTCCCTCTTGGGGATAAGCAGCCCTGTTGCTTGCCTGCAAAGAGTGACCAGGCACCACAGGGCTAGGGTAAAATGAGAAAAATCCTCCTCAAAGAATACTGGGGTGGTTGAAAAGTCCCACCAAAGTCAGAATTCTGGAAAAAGAAAACCAGAACTGACTGAGATCTCTGCCTCCTCACTTGGCACCTCTGGAAAGCCTCATTGCTCTGAGAAATCTCGAGAATAGAAGAACCAGAGGGCTGATCCACCTAAAGGTCACCAGCAGGACTCCTCTCCCAGTCATACCCAGTCCCTTTCTTTGGTGTAGTCCCAAAATCAGTATATGTAAGAGCAATCATTTCTAGTAACTGGAGAAGGAGCCATTTAAAAACAAAAACAGGTGATGCTAAATATTTCCTACTTATGAGGACATGAGCAGAGCTCAAGAACATTAGCAGACTTCACAGGTGCTGTTAGGAGAACAGAGCTCACATTTGAACCCCATCAGCACCAGGAGACAAGGCTTTCTCCTCAGCTAGGTTATGTTCAGTGAAAGAAATGTCAGGAAAATGCAAGGGTTTTTGAGTTGTGGGAAGCATTTGTCTTTTCCTGGGTGACACTGATTTGAGGAAACAGTCTACAGGTGAAAGGTGTAGAGATCTCTACATGATCAGAGGCACTCTGGTACTTTCCAAAGGTACTGGCTACATTCACACCCACTTGTAAACTCAGTGCAAAGGATAAAGCACCTGGGGAAAAACACTGGCACAAGAAGTTTAACACTGGAGGGTGACTGGAAGTAGGCAACTGTGTCAACACAGCTGCCCAAATTGATAAGGAAGGATCAAAGGTGTCCTGGAAATGATTTAAAGGGGAATTTATGCTTAAATGAGCTGTCAAAATCAGCAATTTGGGGTGCCATTTTGTAGCACAGCTGACAGGTATTTAATAGAAATTGAATACAAATTTTGAGGAACAAAGGAGTTAGGTAAAGAGACACCATTTTGGTGATCTACTAGTAGTCAGTGATCCAGGGACATTTCTGAAGACAATGTTGGTTCCACAAGAAACAGTGACTAGCTAGATCTCTGTGTGTTGATGCTTCAGTGTAGAAATGCAAGGAACCATCAAGGAATTTTTGGTAATTTCACTGCATCGTGTGAGGCATGGGTAGATGGCCAGGATGTGGCACTTACTGGGCACAGCTTTTGATGATTTTACTATCATCTGGTTTCACTGTCCAACATCTACTTTTACATGCATTGTACGTTTTGACCCCATAACATCCAATGTCCCCCCCGCCCCCATCTGCCATAAAACATTCTAAAGTAAGTGAAAATTCAGACTGATCGATTTTCAGCATAATTTTCAAAATCACACAGTGTTGCTGAGCCCACAGTTTGAACCATACACACAGATTTTCCTGCCTCATGGAACAGCTTAAAATATTCTATCTAATATGGCCCAAAATTGGATGAGCATTGGTTTTGCTGTACTAGATAGTGAAATTATTTAAAGGTTGTTACATTAAAAGGTCCATTAAGATATTTGTTGTTGAATCCATAATGTAAAAGCATTATGCTTAAAATAGTAAAAAGAAAATTACTTCCATGCTTTGCCTGTTGAAGATAGCATTTTAAGAACATAACTCTATAAACCAGTTTCAGAGAAAACATTTTTTCTGAAAACAGACTATGATATCAACAGTATTATCAGTTAAATACACAGAGAAGAGAGATATTACATGCACCCAAAGTATAATTTTTTAAATAACTGTATCTTTTTTTCCCCTCTTGAATAATGCCCCTTGTGAGCCTGGTTAGAAAACAATAGCTTGGTTATGAAAGAATGGAAATTTTATCCATGAAAATGCCACCCTCACATTAAAATCATCACATAGCTCACAGCATGCTGCCTGCAAGCTTCTCAGGTATAAATCTATCCGTAAATAAGAACTAGTTTAAACTGTGGTTCTTAACCTTAGGGGAACATCTTATTACACAGTTGATTAGAATGTGCTGTACACTATTAAATTGAAAAAAGAAAAAAAAAAGAGAAGATCAAATTAAGATGCACTGTAAAAACTAAACAAAGAGACGAGATAAATGCTAGCCTCTGCATTTTTAACCTATTTTTACATATTACACTCAAAGTTAAGGCTCTGAGGACAGCTCTACTGCTTGCTCCTTGCTGTCATGATGTCATTCCTTGCAGCTGGAGGTCCCGGAGGTCCCCGGGGTGCCAGGGCAAAGCTGCCAGTCAGGGAGAGCCAGGAGCTCACTGTACTTGGCTGCTCCATGGCACAGGAACTGGACACACCCCGGGGCACTTGTAAAATGGGAAGAGGATGCAACTCGAAGTTACTCACTTTGTAGTAGCTGCTTTAATCAAGGATACAAACTCTCAGTTTTCTCGCCATCATTTGTCTCTGGCTGTTGAGGAACAGCCTTTTTAATCCCTGGGTTTTTCCAGTCCTCCTCTCACGCTCCAGCAGAAGCAGTGGCAAGGGACAGACAGGGTGGGTACAGCCCTAGGAGCAATGAGGGGCTTGTCCCCTGGTCCTAAGTCTCACAGACTGGTGTAGGGTGTGGGCAGAGGATGGTGATGAGTATCAGTGCACCTTGTCCATCAGGGAAAGCTACAGGATCATTTTCAGTGTGACACAGACTGGATTTCATACACAGGGTATGCAAAAACTTCACACCTGAATAGGTTGGGAAGGAGCCTGCACTTAGCCCTATTCACATTTGCTGAATTCTGCAAACTATAAAGGAACCAGGATAATAGCATTTTCCGTTAGAAAACTCCCTCAGCAACCAGAAAATAAGGAAATTGTGCTTAAGAAAAGCTAACCTGCTTAATAAGATGTGGAAGATATTCAAGCAGTATTTTCTTTCCTATGTGATTATACATTAAGAATTAATTTATGTTCTCAGCAGTTCCCAGACATCTATTGGCTCCCATGGGCATCTACAGGGCCTGAGGGATATAGACAAAATCCAAAAGCACACACAGTGAATTTGTATAGATAGCAGGGACTCAAGAAAATTGTCATGAATTTTTTCTTCCAATATAGTGGTGTGACTGGGCCAAGTCCTGACTTCTGCCCTGGTATCTGGACTTGTCTATACTCTAGATTTAAGCCTTGGTAATGCAAAGCAGCACTTTAACAGGAGCCTGAAGTTCAGCTCCCTCTCTAAGCTTGGCTTTCCCTAAGGCTTGGTCAGGGCTTTCTCACCTCATGTTTGCACTTCTTATTTTGGCTGCTCTTCAGCAGCATTGGCCACAGTTCTCTGCTAGCACTTATTAACAGGAACAGTTAACAGAAATGGCACAACTTTAAGTCTACAAACAGCCATGAGGTGCTTCTTGACAGCTAGCTAAAAAAGCTGCAAATATCTCCTACCAGTAAATCCCAGTATACTTACCTACTGCCCACCCACACATCCAGCTCACTGCAAAGCAAGCTGTGCCTAAACCCCATGGGTATGGCTGATCTGGTTTTCTTTATGATACATTTTTTCCTCCTGTATGAGATACTGTAAGTATCTTCATCTTTTCCATTGTTTGTAGCAAAGTGTTTGAAAATAGTTTTTCTATTGTCAAGTACTCAGGGAAAACAAGCAAGCTTTATGTTATTAGGATGTATTTACTTTTAACAGATTAGAATATTTTATTCCTAAATCAGAGCCTATAAAAGTTATCTAAATTCGATATTTTGACAGTAAACACTGTATCCTTCTGAAAGAGACAACTGGACTATGCAAAGGTATTAAAAAGTGTCAATTGCCATTTAATATGAGAAGGTTTCAGAGCCAATTTGGCACCTTTGCTGTTAATGGAAGATTTCTCCCTCTTTTGCAGACAGCTTTCTGCTTACTAGAGAGAAAAGTCTGTGTTTGCCTCAAACTCTTCAGGACAGAGACTGTTACAATCAACAGGTTAAATGCGGGGCTTGTTTCACTTCTTTAATAACTATCAGAAAAATTGTATGTAGAAATTTCCCCAATTTCTGGTTCCAAACTTCTCCACAAGTGGGAGCAATGAGGCAGATGCAGACTTTTGGACTTCTCAGACCCCACTGAGGTTCAGCCAGGCAGCACAGCCCGACCACAGGAGATCTTCTGACACTGGGCTTCAAGCACAAACTGTAAAGGGTTTGAGTAACTACTATTTCTTGTACTGAAATAAGAATTTCTGACTACTGCTTTTTAGTTTGTTTTGTTCTCCTCTGTAAGAGGGAGGCTTTTTCTATGGTGTCCATACACTACCTGACACAACTGGAAAACATCCACAAAAGGAGACTGTGGGTTTCCTAATAGCAAAAGGCTCAAACAGCTAATGAGACCTACCCCTCCCCTCCTCCCCATTTCTAATGGGTTAGCTTTCTTAAGGACCCGTGGGAGGAACTCAAATATGGACAAGATGATAGCTGTTTTTCAGAGGAACACTATGTGTTTTAATATCCCTGAAAGCCCTCCTAAGACTCAGCAGACGCTGTGTGAAATGCAGCCCAGAGAAAGGCTCATACACATAGAGCAGGAAAGAGCTATTGTAACCCCTCAGGTGTTAGTGCTCTATTTATACCAGTCCCTACTGCATGATTTGTCAAACTATTCAGGATTTTCAGATCTGTGTTTCAATCCAGGGAATAAAACCAGTGATGATGTGGGCTTTTAATTCAGGAAGATAATGTCCTGCTGTCTCTTACAGCATGGAATTCACACTCACGCTGTGCAAAGCAGCTTCAGCCAATACAGCTCTGTGAGACCACTTGGCTAGTCTGTGCTAGCCTTTGAAATGTAACAGCCCAAAGTCATCAGTCTTGGCAAAAAGAGAAAGGTGGATACTTGACTTTCACAACTCAGGGAAACATGAATTGCACGGACAACCACCTGAGCAGCTGTATGGTGACAGCTGTCACAGCCAGACACATCAAACAGAGCTGTGTGTGTGGATGTACCCAGCTGGACCATTTCACTCTGGCTGGAAAGTTTAGAGGAATCAGTTGGAAAGCATCTAGTCCAGAAAAAGTACACATGCCTGCTTGGTATAACCCATTTCAGACTTCATTCTTAATTTCCAAATTGGGTGCTAACTACTGAACCTAATCTATTTCAGCAGTTTGAGAAGCACGTGGTTTTGCTCTTTAAGTGCTATAATGAAGCATCTTGGTAAGTGGATCAGCAGGAAGTTCTTGGCTGTATGAATGTGTGAGGTGTGCCTGTATTACTGTCACCCACTTCCATGGCCGGGACTCACTGTGCAGCCACTTTTGGTTTTGCAACTTTGGATTTTTTGGAATGTGAAGACAAGGCACGGTACAGTTTTGCTAAGTTCCAAGTGTTTTCCCTCATGTGAAACTTCTCACATAGCAGAAATGTTACTAACTCAAAAGCATTACTGCAGGAACACAGTAGTGCTGATGGGAAGCTGTCCATTTCAAAATGAAGATAGTACCTATTTGACTGGCAGTCACTGCATGTTTTCAAGTCAGGAAGGCACAGTTATAGCTCAGCTGTCTACAAAACTCCTTCTTGGAGAAAATGGAAAGATTTTCATCAACAAAATACTTGAAACAAGGCACAAAATATTAATTTGTGTGATACACAGAATAGTGGAATTATCCTGGCAATTTACATGTGAGCTCCAAGTCAGTGCCTTCAGGCAGGCTATAATTCCACACAAGCATCCCTGACGAACAGGATAATAAATCTCTTTCTGAATGGTATTTTCAATTTATGTGCTTGGCTTCAAATTCCTCTCCTACAGGAAAGACAGAAGCAGCACAGGGCCCAACCCATGGAGCATACTTCAAGAGTGTGTTTTGCTATTTGCATGCTCCTATGCTAATTTGAAAGGAGTATTCAAATGAGTACTTGAAATGGGTATTTCAGAATAATAATAATAAAAAAAAGAAAAACAGCAGAGCAGGTAGAAATTGCTCTCTGGGGTAGCAGATAGCCTGTCCTGCTTGCTGAAAAAAATAAGTATATCAGATGCAATAATTCCTTGATGGGAAAACCCTTTAGCTTGTGAGGAGGAATAAGTTAATCTGAAAATAAATAAATGTGTAGGTTGTTTGTTTTATAAATAGAAAACAAAGCCTGCTTTCCAAAAATTAGAAAGAGTGGATCTGGAGATGGCTGGAGTATTAGGGCTCTGGAGTGAAAGTGGAAAACAGTGAGATGCTATCACTGCACAAGTAACTGCAAAAACATCCAGAGGCATGAAGACGGTACCTGGAGAGACGGGAAAGAGCCAAGGGCTCAGGTGGCCCATGCTGGGGCTCTTCCTCTTGGGGGAGGAGGTAAGCACTGCTCCCCTCCTCTTAAAGGCTCCACCAAAGATGATGGCCCTTCATCCAAGATATGTGTTCAGGAGGGGGATCTTTCATGCCCTTCTGTAACTTACGGCTCTTAAATCAGTATAAATGGGTAAATCAACCAGCAGTGTAATTAGAAGCTGCCAGCATGATACCCCTCTAGGACATCCAAACCTGGAAAGGCTTACTGGCAAAAAAAGGTAATTTTGCAAGGGTGATGCTGGAGGTCTTGGTGCAGCCTGTTACCTGCCAGACTGAAGCTGTGATGTTTGGCCAGAGGTGTGATGGAGGAGGGTTTCCAGTGGCAGCAACTGAGCAGCAGTGCTGGGGACTAGTGATTTGCTTCCATTTCCCAGCTTTTCAATCATATTTGGAGAACCACTGATACTGTACCACTGGGTCTTTTTCAGGAGTACTGCAGAGACTGAATGATGGTTTGGGCATTACTGAAAAACCTCCTTCATCAGTGGGTGTGACCCATGTGCTCACTGCTGAGGACACGCAGCCTGTGCCCAGTCAGCCGGTACTCCCCCCACACGGAAAGGAGGGGAGACACTGAAGTGGGGGAGTGGAAGGTAGTAGGAAGAAGAACTAAAGGAACAAGCAAGAGGAACAGACCTCCCTCAAAGCCCAGGGTGCCCTTGAAGAACCAGTTCACTCTCCGCAAGCAATAGAAGAGGAAAATCACCAGCCTACACCAGTGTTTGAACAGAATAAGGTGGCTCAATCTGTTCCAACTATAACAACTAGTGCAACCAAGAGAAAGCGTTGATAGGAGTAGGCAATTATCTTCTCGGAGGCACAGAGGCACCCATTTGCAGACCAAACCAGCTCTCTAGAGAGGGGTGCTGGCTGCCAGGTGCTCACATCAGGGATGTTATTGAGAGGCTCCCTATCCTTGTACACCCAACCGACTATTACCCGCTCCTGGTGTTTTATGTGGGTACCACTGATGAAGCCACCAGCAGTGTTAAGAATATTAAAAAGGATTACTGGGCCCTGGTAGCGGCAGTTAAGAACTCTGGAGCACAGATGGTGTTTCCATCAATCCTGGCAGTGAAAGGGAAGGGGATAGACACAGCCAATTGGGTCCAGAAAATCAATACCTGGCTAGTGCTACAGCCAGGGGTTTGGCTATCTGGATCATGGGACCAGCTCTGACAAACCTGGTTTGCTGGGGGCTGATGGGATCCACCTCTCAGAAAAGGCGAAGAGCATCCTCAGCCATTGGCTAGCCAAGCTGGTGAAGAGGGCTCTAAACAAGAGAGATATCAAAGTGCTGGAGTGAGTACAGAGGAGGGCAACAAAGCTGGTGAAGGGCCTAGAGAATAAGTCTTAAGAAGAATGCTTGAAGGAGCTGGGAATGTTTAGTTTGAGAAAGAGGAGGCTGAGGGGAGACCTCATCAGTCTCTACAGCTACCTGAAAGGTCATTGTAGAGAGGTTGGTGCTGGTCTCTTTTCACAGGTAATTAGTGACAGAACAAGAGGCAATGGCTTCCAGCTGCAACAGGGGAGGTTTAGACTGGACATTAGGAAACATCTTTTCACAGAAAGAGTGGTCAGACCCTGGAATAGGCTGCCCAGGGAGGTGGTTGAGTCACCATCCCTGTATGTCTTTAAGTGTTATTTGGATGTGAGGTTGGTGGATATGGTTTAGGGGAGAGCTTTGTAGAGTAGGGATGATGGTTGGACTCAGTGATCCCAAGGGTCTTTTCCAACATGGATGGTTCTATGATTCTAGATTAAAAGCTCCACATGAGCCACCAGTGTGCGCTGGAGCCCAGAGAGCCAATTGTGTCCTGGGCTGCATCAACAGAAGTGTGGCCAGCAGGGCCTGGGAGGTGATTCTGCCCCTCTGCTCTGCTCTGGTGAGACTCCACCTGGAATACTGTGTACAGTCCTGGGGCCCTCAGCACAGGAAAGACATGGAGAGGATCCAGAGAAGGGCCACAAGGATGATCAGAGGCCTGGAGCACCTCTGCTATGAAGATAAACTGAGAGAGTTGAGGCTGTTCAGCCTGGAGAAGAGAAGGCTCCAGGGAGGTCTTACAGTGGCCTTCCAGTACCTGATGGGCTACAGGAAAGCTCTGGGGAGGGGCTTTTCACCAGAGGGGGCAGAGATAGGACAAGGGGTAATGGTTTTAAACTGAAAGATGGTAGATTTAGGTTGGACATCAGGAAGAAATTCTTCACCATGAGGGTAGTAGGTCACTGGAATAGGTTGCCCATGGAGGTTGTGGAAGCCCCCTCCCTGGAGGTGTTCAAGTCCAGGTTGGATGAGGCTTGTGCAGCCTGGTCTAGTGTGAGGTGTCCCTGCTCATAGCAGGGGGGTTGGAACCTGATGATCTTTAAGGTCCCTTCTCTTAACCATTCTATGATTCTATGATTTTTAGGATCGTAGACAGGCCCCTGGAAGGACACAGGTGACCCTCTGAGGTGATTTTTTATGAGTTTCTGTGACAGGCATAAATGCTTGATTGGCCAGCTCTAGGCAGAGGTCACCCTTCATATCTCCCCCCAAGAGTGGGGCTGGCCAGGGAAGGGCAGAACCCTGTATTCCACAGGCCTTTAGGGAGGAAAGTGCTCAGCAATGGGAGCTTATGGAAAGATGGACAAGGAAACTCTGGCAGTAGTGAGTGGTCTCAAGAGTGGACACAGGAGGGGACAGACTCTGGCAACCCAAGAAGCTCTCAGTTGGGCAAAAGGATCCAACCAGCAAAGGGGATCAGAGGGGGAAGCACATTCAGAAAGCCTCAGGCAGCAGCCACAGCCTTTGTGACTCCCATGTCTAAGACTAAGCTTTGTCTTTAACACAGTGGCCTTAATTTTGGTGTTTTGCCTTCTTGTTGCCATTCTGGATGTGAAAGAACATCCTTTGAGCAGAGCAGCTAGATGTTGGGGCTGATCAATGTGCTTCTTGGGTTTCTAAATAATTTGCAGCCCCACACAGTTCTGTTCAACCTAACTTTACTGCCCTTGGGATTAAGGAAAAATATCCCTGTGTAATAGGAGCTTTTTGTTACAAAAGTGCCTGTGCCGAGTCCTACCCAAGCCCCAGATGTCCTACAATACCTGGTGACTATTTCAGGGCTGTCTCCTTGCCCAGATAGGAGCACAAATGCTACTCTGAATGTGACTGAACCTTTACAAACTCTCAGCAGTCCAGTGCAATGGTTGCACTGGGTCTCCAGCCCATGCTGGCTGCACAGGGAGCAGGTAACTCCATTCCTCTTGGAGCAGACTTTTATACTCTGAAAACTATTCTTAGCATGTCCTGCTTCAATTAACTCTTCAGCTTAAAGAACCTCGTTAATCTCCCTTGGACCATATTTTTAAGCCCTCCCCCACACCCTCACCAGGTAGCTGACACACTGAGGTGGCTGTGTCCTGAGCAGCAGAGTCCTCCAGCCAAGAAGTCACCAATGTTGAGCTACAGGATCAAATCCCTCCACGTGTTCTGTAGAGTGCAAACCTCCTTGTGCAGCCCTGGGAGATGCCTGCCTTTCTCTCAGCACTGCTTTTTTTTTTTTTCTGCAGCAGTGGTACCTGGTGAGCTGCTTCCCATCCCGTGTTTGTGCAGCACATTATTCCAAGCTCAGAGTGATGCTTCCTACCTTCTTCCTGAACCTGCTTCTGCAGATCCCATCTCCAATCCACCTCAGTTACATTCAAATTCTGACCTCATCTGCACCTGCTGAACTTCCCACCACAACGTCCTCCACAGACCCCGCATTTGTTTCTGTCAGGACTGCCAAGAGCAGTGAATTAGCTGTGCAAAAAGGTTCAGAAGGGCTGATCCACCAGCTGTTTGTAGAAATAAAACCCTGGGCAGGTGGTCAACTTTACACAGGTCAAATCCATTGAATTTATGAGGGCTGCTCATAAGCAGCCATATTTACATACTTGAGTGTGTGGAGAATAAGTGCCAGCCTTTTTAATATGCTGGTCACTTTATCAAAGAAAACTATAATGGTATTTTAAGTCAAGTTATGCCAGGGATTAGTTTGACAGACTTTATGTAATTACATGGAGATGAGTTTGGCCCAGTGACCTTTTTCTTTATCATGGTGTCTTCCCAGTGTTTGACCAATGACTCTTCAAATAGCTTTGAACTGGTTTAAGGCTTTTCTCATTGTTTGTTTCAAGATCTTTTTCTCCTTTTTTAATATACAAGACCAGTCTCTTTATGACACAGAGATCCTCACATCTTAAACATATTGCTCTTACAGTGAGGTTATGTTAAATCCAAACACCTCAGCCAGAAGAGCTGCTACTGACAGGTTCCCCTTCTACATACTCCTGTGATTGCCAGCAAGGGGCACCTGGATTTCAGCAGAAATACTGGGATCAGGGCAACAGGAGATTTAAAGCTGACATCCACTGTCTTTAGGTGGCCACGTGGTAAACCTGGTGGGTTTTACAGAACTAAAAAAACCACAACAAAGCTTCAAGGCACATCACCAACAGCAACAGGGGTAAGCTCAGAGCTGCAAAACCAATGCTGCCTCTGCTTGAATGCTCCTCAAATTGTTAAATAACAATACAAGCAAAAGTGCATCTATCTTAGAACTCTTTAAGGCAGACATGCTTATCTGCTCCCTGAAAAGAAAGGGAAGAGATTTGAGGATGCAGACAAATTCAGCACACACAGGACTTTGTCTGCAGAGAAAACCAGGGAAGAGTTAAGCACAATTTTCTCTCATTTTCAAAGCAATCAAGGAGTTCCTTGCAGAAGAACCAAGCTATTTAGAAACAAATGGCACATTTTGGACATCTTAATCATATAATATTATTTTTTATGCTGGAAAGTGCTGTGGTTCCCAACTATCATCTAGGTATCTAATGCCTGACAATCATCTATACTTTTGGAGCTTGTACATAAATTGCATAGTTTTACCAAATAAGAGATTCTGTGTTTGTTTTAAAATAGGGTAGATCATGTAAGAGCTGTCATCCAGAGTCCCTAAGTTTGAAAGATGACTGAAATGCAAAGGTAGGCTGAAATCAGCCCACAGTCATGGAGGGCTACAGGCTCTCACGAGGTTGGGATCTGCATTTCAAGACAGAATCAGGAACATCCTGCTCCCCACCTGCAGACCTCCTAAAGATCACAGGCAAAATACACAGCACTGGTGATTTCCTAGTTCTGGTGCCAGCAGGCTGGCAATGTTGTTCAGTCCATGATTTCCTTGATCAGGTCTGCCTGAACTTTTGAATGGGCGTGATTCATGTGACTGAATGCTTCTCCCAAACCTGGGTTTGGGAAGGCACAGAAGCACATGTTTGCCTTCAGCCTTGCCCTCAGCTGCTGAGTAATTCCACTGAAGCTGATGGCACCTAAACCCTCACTTGATTTAAACAAACATTTTGCTGTGTGGAAGCTGTACTTTGATGTTTCTCTGTGGGAGAAAGTAAAGCAGCTTCTGTATCATCAGAGTTTCGTATGTGGTGGGGTTTCTTAACTTAGAGCCTCATTTTTTTGAAGATATGATTGCACACCAATCCCAGCTTTTTCTTTTTTTTTTTTAAACTGAAATATATAAATGCTGATGAAGTGCCCTATGCTTTCACTAGCTCATTATTTAGAGGGTGTGTGGACCCATATAATGGATTTTGAGCACAAGGCTGGCGATAAACAATACAATTAACTAGCTTTGCTCTTTGTTCCACCACCTGTCTCCGCATACACTCACGGATCCCCCAGTCTGATCAAGGAAAGGTCTCTACTCCACCCGACGCACACTGTGGGTCACAGGGACTAACAGGTAGGTGAGCAGTCCAACACCTACATTTCATTCCCCCGGAGGTCCAGTCCTGAAGCGGGGAGGAGCACAATCTACCTTGTACAGTGCCGAAAACACCTATTTTCACACCCCGTGCATCACAGCCATCAGTCCCCGTCTGGCCGTGGGAAAGCAGAGACTACCCATTGAACGAAAGGAGAAGGGACTTGAGAAACAACCTCCCAGCATCACGAGTGCTGAGCGGGGATGCCCCGCCAGCCCGGGGAGCCCCGTCGCTGACCAGGACCAGCGGAGAAGCCCCGCTCGGCGGGATCCCGGATGCCCGCTGCCCACTCCGGTTTTCCTACGGGCACCGCCACCATCCCGCGGGGACCCCTCCGGCACGCCGACGGGAACGGTCTTAAGCTTCAGCAGGAAAAACTCAGGAGTAACTCTCCCGGCGGCCACCTGCCCGCCGCTCCGAGAGCGGGCTGTCCCCCGCAGCCCGTCCCCTCGGCGGGGACAGCCGAGGCATCCCGCAGCCTCCCGGGGACTCCCGCACAGTCGCTTCGCTCTCCCGCCGCTCCCGGCCCCAGGCACTCACCTGGGCTCCGGTGCCGGCGGCTCCTCTTGCCCCCCGGGCGGGGGTCGCTGCCCCTGGGGGTGCAGCCAGGTCCCCGCCGCCTCCCCGCGGCGCGGCAGCCGCCAAGTGCCGCGCTGCCCCCCGGCGCTGGGATTTATCGGTGGCGGCGGGGCGGGGAGGGAGGACACGCCGTGAGCAGCCACTCCGGGGCGCGCCGCGGCTACGGGCAGCGCCCACCGCTTTTCCCACGCAGCCCTGGCCGGGAGGAGCCGGCGGGGCCGGGCCGAGGGGAGGAGCCGGCGGGGCCGGGCCGAGGGGAGGATCCGGCGGCTCCGACCCGCTCCTGGCCGCGCCTCCCGCTCCGCTCCAGCGGGGACGCGGCACCGCCCCCGCCCCGCCCTGCCCCAACGCGACCGCCAGGGGGCGACGCCGGGCACCGCCGGTTCCGGGCAGGGCAGGGCAGGACAAGGCAGGACAGGGCAGGGCAGGGCAGGGCAGGGCAGGGCAGGACAGGGCAGGGCAGGACAGGACAGGATAGGACAGGGCAGGGCAGGATAGGGCAGGGCAGGACAGGAAAGGACAGGGCAGGATAGGGCAGGGCAGGACAGGAAAGGACAGGGCAGGGCAGGATAGGGCAGGGCAGGACAGGAAAGGACAGGGCAGGGCAGGGCAGGGCAGGGCAGGGCAGGAAAGGACAGGACAGGGCAGGGCAGGACAGGGCAGGGCAGGACAGCACAGGGTAGGACAGGACAGGGCAGGACTGGACAGGGCAGGGCAGGGCAGGACAGGACAGGAAAGGACAGGGCAGGGCAGGGCAGGGCAGGGCAGGACAGCACAGGGCAGGGCAGGACAGGGCAGGAAAGGACAGAACAGGAGAGGACAGGGCAGGGCAGGACAGGACAGAACAGGAAAGGACAGGACAGGACAGCATAGGGCAGGGCAGGACAGCACAGGGCAGGACAGGGCAGGGCAGGGCAGGACAGGGCAGGGCAGGACAGGACAGCACAGGGCAGGACAGGGCAGGGCAGGGCAGGGCAGGGCAGGACAGGACAGGGCAGGGCAGGACAGCACAGGGCAGAGCAGGGCAGGACAGGACAGGACAGCACAGGGCAGGACAGGATAGGACAGGACAGAACAGGAAAGGACAGGACAGGACAGCACAGGGCAGGACAGGACGGCACAGGGCAGGACAGGACAGGACAGGGCAGGATAGGGCAGGGCAGGACAGGGTAGGGCAGGACAGAACAGGAAAGGACAGGGCAGGACAGGGCAGGGCAGGACAGGACAGGGCAGGACAGGACAGGGCAGGGCAGGGCAGCACAGGACAGCGCAAGGCAGGGCAGGGCGAGGGTCCCAGCCCTGTCTTGCCGCCCCTTCTGCCCCGCTGCCGCCGGTGTTCGGGCACGACCTGTGTCGCTGCCGCCCCGGGGTGCGCGGGGGCTGCAGTGGTGCGGGAGGGGCTGTCCTTGCCCTGCGAGGCGGGGGCTGCAGCCCCTGCGTGCAGCTCAGCTGCGGGACCGGCTCGCCCTGCTGCCGGGCAGACCTCAGGCTCCCCGTCTGGAGAGTAGGTGTGTCTGCGGGCATTAGCTCTTTCCGAGGGCTGGTACCTGCTGGTCTCGACTTCAGGGACTCCTTGGAAACCGGGAGAGCCTGCGTGAGGCTCGCCCTCCCCTCGCAGCCCTCCCTGAGCACCTGTTGCTGACCGGGGCTGGAGATGAGCTCCTGGACCAGGCAGGGCTGTGGGGAGAGCCGTTTGGGCTTGCGAGCTTGTTTTGTGATTGTAGCATTGCATCCATGCTGGCTGAAGAGACAGGAGTGAAAGTCTGCTGGTTCTGCATGGTTATACCCTGTACGGAGTGATACAAACCCTATGGATCTATCACACCGTGTTTAGGTACCATCAGAGATTCAAAATCCAGTAGCTTTTCCCTCTAAGAATGACATAATTTCTGCTAGCAGTGCCTACTTTATCAAACGCTTCTTTGATGCTATATTTTCTACCAAAATAGGTAGGATGGAGGCTTCCCCACATATCAATTTGGATAAAAATGCCATAGGAGAGTCTTAAAGGGTTTCTGCTTTTCTATGGAAGAGTGGATGCATGGGATGCAAGAAAAACAAGAGGTGAAGATTGGAATTAAAAGAACCTCTGCTTTGTCTAAGGAAGTTGCTTCTGATAAACAATCCTATTATTTTGCACAGTTTTAGAAACTTTTTATTTAATCTGGAGTGTTGCTGGTTTTAAAATCCCTTCACTAGGTCCCTGTTCCTGTTTTTCTTGCTTTATCAAAGGAACAGAGAAAAAGAAGAGACCTTCTGTGATGGTGCTTTCTGGTGAAATGTGTCCAAGACTGCTGGAGGGCACCATGGTCTAAAATAAGAGTGGGAGATGGCACCAAGAAGGGCAAAAATCTCGGGTTCTCATTAATCGTGTGGTAATGTGCTTCTCAAATTTGAAACACAGTGGAATTAGATTCCCAAGCATTTTTTATGGTCATCAGTGCTGAAGAGGATTTCTGTCTCCTATGTTCTCTGCAGTTTTTGACACCTCTTTTGTTGGGGGTTAGAGGAGATGGGAAGGCTGCTCTTTGTTCATGCAGCATCAGCCATAACAGGACTATAATCTTCAGCGGGGTCATCATCATGATGGTCAGACAAATGAAAACATGAAGATGTAGTATTTATTTAGACATGCACATGACTGAATAAAACAACTTCCTATCTAACTCCACTCTGGCAAGTGTCCCAGGCAGTGACTGCATCTCACCCATCCTCCCCTAACATACCGCAGCTATAGGTAAAAGAGGCTTCTAGGAGCAGGAGGTTACTGCAGCAATCACATTCATGTGGATAGCCCTCCATCCAGGGCATCAGACAATGAAAATACAGATTTTAAAAATAAAAGCAAAATTATGAAAATATTAAGTATGGAAGGATTTGAACTGGGACAATGGGCTCCTAATGAAAGGCACAAACATCAGTCACTCACAGCTGAATGAGTACAAGTTGATCAGAAGCTGGGTGGATTGACAGCACAGAAAGCTTCACATTAAGTCAATTAAATCCCATTATTCTTTAGATTTTTAATAATTAAAATAATTTCGTGTGACTGTGAAAGGAGCTGGAATGACTGCTGAAAACTGCTCTTGTGACAGGCTACAGAGGCAAGATGAATCAGTCATTATGGCACCAGGCTGGTGCTCGAGAGAGGTGGGTTCAGAATTTAAGAGCTGCCCACCTCTGAATGGTGATAAAAGGACTCTTCATTCCCACGAAGTGGTGTTGAGAACAAGTACTCAGCTTGCATGGTGGGGAGGTATCACCATAAGTGGGCCATCTCTTAGAGTACCTCAGCAATGCTCCTCAGACCTGGTCTGTAATTTTCTGGGCATAATTGTAGGTGGGTGGTGGAGAATGTGTTGAGTTGCTTCCTTTCAGAGAGCCGTGTGTGTCTTGCCATGAAAAGGAAGCTGCCTGTCAGACGAGGTTTCATATGCATTCAGACGCTTGCATGTGTTCAGTCAGCCACACTTCCATCATGGCAGAGCTGCAGATACAGGTGGAAAGGCAATGTGATGCCATGATGGGCTTATCACAGTCTCCATTACTTCAGTTCTGGATCATTCAGATGTAGCTGGTCACACTGAGCCGTGCTGCTTCAGGCAGGAAAAGCCAGCAGGGTATTTTTGGCTGGTTATTAGCTGCACATATTTTTTCTTTTCTGTCTTTAATGTATTGCCTTTCTCTTTCCCCAGTCTTTTCTTCACATTCAGTTTGCTGCTCCTTTCCTTGGAAGTCACTGGGTATGTCACCAGGTAGGTCTCTACAGAGAGAGAAGAAGCCACCAATGTGGCTGTCACCAGTGTGCTGTGCAACCTCCCTTCTGCCTGCCAGGCTGGCTGCTCAGATGCTAATGCACTGTATGTGGGATTCATCTGCCTGTAGCCTTTGACATTGTAAATTAATAACCACCTAAGGCTCTCTATGTAGTTAATGGGCAGAAATAGACACCTCCAGAAGGCAACTCATCTCATCCATCCTAGACATCTATGTGAAGATGAAATGAGTTGCCTTTTGGAGGTGCTCATTTTTCTCCACTGAGTCTGAAGGGAGCCCTGGGTGACTTGCTTAGATGGAGACGATTAACGTTTAGATATGTACAGTGAGGTGAAATGAATCTCACATCTTTTGAGGAATTCTGGTGGTCATGACCTAGTAGAGACTGAGAACCTCTGGAGAGTTTTCTTGACATCCTGTAAAATCCTACCTAGGGGCACATCTGAGCTGCTTTGTAGTTTTCTGGCAAATAGAAGCAGTGCTTATCGGTCAGGTTAGTCCCAGTGCCACAGGATGATGCTGAACTAGGAAGGGGAAAATAAATGTTGTTCAAACAGGTTCCAGAGGTGCCATTTTGTGGCCACTCCAGCCCACTTGCCCATCTCTACACCATGGCTGGGTGCTCAGAAACAGGCGACTCCAGATCCACTCTTGCCTGCACTGAAACAAGTTCTTCTGCAGCAGTAGAGTGATTCAAAACTAATTTTAAGGACTCTTGCAGCTCTCTCTGAAGTACCTTGAGCTAGTGAAAATGAGATGCCTTACAAGGCACTTACCTTCTCTCAAAGCTGCCTCTTTCCTGAGCTCTGAATGCCACCCCATTAACTTCCTAAGGAGATAATCCTTTTTTGTCTTCTATGATGATGTGATCTACCTTGCTGTCAGTGCCCAGTAATCTACTGCACTGCAATTACTCCTCATAAGCAAATTAAAACCCCAGCATCCTCATTTTCTTTGCATTAACCTCTGCAGTTAAGCATTGACAGTTGATTAAAAAAAAGAAAAAAGTGTAAATACCATGCATTTTTGTATTTGAGCTTCTCAGAAATACTCTCAAGCTTATGTTTTCCATGGGTGGCTTCTGGTCATAGGTAGTTGTACAACCCTGAATTATAAACAGATGCTAATTCTGCAGGAAAGAAGCAGAACTGCCCTTTTAAAAAATACTATCCTAATAAAAACTGTTGAAATCTAAAACTTGGCAGGATTGTATTCCTTGGCAATTGGTCGTTAGTCTGCTGTTGTTCTGTGGTCCGTGCTTGTCCATGTGTCAGTGCAGCAGCTGCAGAGGCCTTGGAGATGTGACGTGCTGCCTGGTGCCATCAAAGCTGTCTTGCTTCAAACAGAGCAATCATGGTGTCAGCTCAGCAGCAAAGGTCTGGCCAGGAGCAGTGTCCAGGGAGCACAGCCCTAAGACCGTCACATTTAACAAAGTATTACTGCACGTGGCACAGTGTGGGCACAGCACCTTCTGCCTCTGCTACACCATGGCAAAGTCTGCCTGTGACTTGTTTGCTTGTACAGTGGTCAAAATAAATGTAGCAGTTTATGTGTGTACCCTACACTGGGTATTTTCTCTCCATCTCTATTGGTGGCACAGGCGAGTGCTCAGCAAATGTCACCCTGCTCCTGACTCCATCATTCTCTCTCAGTTACTTAGTAGTCTTTTTTATCTTGTAACATCCCCCCAAGCTCAACAGCTTTTTTTGTGCAGGCTGGTCATTTACTGGCCACAAATAGTATGTGATCTGCTTTGGTCAGTGCTTTAGCAAAGTCATAATATAATATATTCCAGTCAATGCTCCACCAAGGGTGACATTTGTCTCAGTCTTTTACTTGATCACAACCAACCTAGTCATACTGTGTAATACAGCATCTAAGCTTCAGCTCCCCTGGATGGCACCCACTGAGATGTGGTTTCTGCTTTCTGCCTCTCATGTCCAGCCTCACCCCAGTTTCCTTGAGATAAGGGTGCTGCAGTGCCTCCTTGCCAGTCACTGTGCAGTACCTGAGGAGCCCTGTTGTCCTTTCACAGGGCAGTGGGCTCAGACCACCTGAAGATGCTGTGTGAAGATGCTGCAGAAGTCATAGTCTCAAAGATGATAAATTTGGGCTCCAGATAGAGCAGAGCAGATGTGCAATACTCATTAAACTCATAGGCAGTGGTGTTGGGGGTATGCTGGAACCAGGACAGTGATAAAGCGTGCACATGGGATTGTGTGGAAGCAGGGAACCCCCTCCAAGCTGACTGTCTGTGCACTGGAGGGTGCAGGGTCCGTTTGCACACTTTGATACGGACATCAACTGGGGATGCAGAGAGCTTTCTAGAAGAGCTGGAAGTTGCTAAATTATTATACATGTTTTTCTGGCATATGCATTTGGAAAAATATGTTAAAAATGTGCAAATACATTTAAGGAGCTTCAAACCCCCACAAAAATGCACTAGTAGTTTGGATTTCCAATGGCATATTCTGTTGCTGCAGGAGTTTTTGTGGACCCCCTTCTGGGCTTGGTAAAACCCCAAGTGTCCATTAAACTGTGACCAAACACACAACACAGAGTAGTCTTGATGGAGAACTATAAGCTTCTTATTTAGATAGAACCTGAAATTAATTATTGAATTGCTTTCATTACAGTATTACAATTTTATTCCACGACTTTGTATGTATGGGGAGATTCTAATATGGCACTCAGTGCACAACCAGAAGTTTTCTGCTAAAACAGGTGTGTGCTCAAGGATACAATTTAGTCCATATCATACAGTGACTGGATAGGGTTTTTTCTGCTTTTATTTTTCTGGAATTTAGTGCTGTTTTGACAAACCACAAAGAAATACTTCTGAGTGACTTTCATATTGCTAGATAAGGAAAAGCCAAAATGGAATCTTAAAACCTTGAAAGTCTGTATCTTCTCAGCTTAATAAAAAACATTTCAGGATACCTCGAGCAAATAATTGTCTTCTCTTATAATTCAAAATTATACAGAAAAGATGTGGCTGAAGTGGTGAAAACTGAAATCAGTTTCACACTGAGCACCCAAAGCAATGCATGTCTGAAGTTATTTGTAAGCAATAGCTATAGATAATAGAATCTTCCAGAATAAAGGCATTCTGTAACTCCTTTGTGTGTGTTTGTGTGTTTTTGTTTGTTTGGGGTTTTTTTGTTTGGTTGTTTTCATTTTGTTTGTGTTTTTGTTTGTGTGTGTGTTTTGGCTTTTTTTTTTCCAAAAAACTGCCCCAAACTTTGACTCATTTTGGCTACATCCTGCAGCAGTTCTTTAATTATATCTATCCCACTTACTGGGGTGTGCCTGTGATGACTGTAAATTTTAGAACCACAACGTGCTCTGGTATTGCTGCTGTAACTTCAGCTGTTAGCTGGGAATTGTGTGAGATTCTTAGCCTAAACATAATGAGGATGGATCACTGATTTGGGAAGTTGTTTGAAAACATTGCTGTTGCCAATGTTAAATGTTTAAGTGGTGATGTTGAATCGGGTGATAAATAGAGGTGGGGATAACATGATCCCTTCATAGGGGTGTATCTCTGTATGAGTTTAAAAGATTTTGAATGGAGATGAAGCTCAATGGCTAGGATTCAGTTTTAGTCTGACATTCAATATACTTGCCTCTACTGGATTAATATTAAGTCTTTTCAGACACTTTTATAGCCTGATTTTCAGTTGCACCCTGCTGAAATTCATAATGTGACCAGTCTAATAGGTGGTGGATCACACCCTTGGAGCAAGTTGGGCAGAGAGCACCTCCATTGAGACATCCTCTGTTGTATTCCTATCCTTTCTTTAGCAAATGCTTAAATAACTTTTTACATTACCTGGAGTGTAGTAAAGCTGCCAACGCCCAGTTAGATGTTCACTAAATAGCAAGTTTTTATCACCAGCAATCAAAGATGCATTAATATCAAACAATACAAAAAATGATTGGGCCAAAGAGGTAACAAGAGGTTTGGAGAACATGTTTTAGGGCAATGGCTGCAAGCAATTAAGCAATTAAATCCTTCGCATGCTTACAGCTGTGGCTGGTCAGATAAGGAATCTCAGCACCACTGGATAAGGCATGAAGCTGTGAGTCTGCTGTTCCTCTTGATGGCAGTGCCCCATCCAGCAGAGGTGACACTCTCTGTGGAACTTTCTGACAGGACAGATCCCAGCTTAGACACTCCACTGTTAGGATTGGTGCTTTTTATGGGTCATGTGTTTCTCAAGTGTGCCTGGCACATTTGCTCTACACAGTATGTGTTGTTAATGGTTGCCTGATTATCTGCATGGGCTACCACGTGCATCCCACCTGCTTAGGGTGGCTGCTCAGCCAAATTGCTGACGAGTTGACAGCTTTGTTTCCTTCCCATGGCCCTCATTTGAACACTGTGATTTACTCATCTCTGTGGCTTGGGAAAACAGAGAGTGTTCATGCAGGGCAATGCTAACTCTCATGCTTTTCTTGTACACACACAGAAAGAAGTGAGTGATGGATCCTTCCCACTTGGGAAGGGGACTATGTCCTGGAGCTACAGAAGCATCTAAAGAGGGTTCCTGCTGGCATCACAGATTGCTCAGAAACAACTTTAAGTGCCACTCTATGTGTCATTTATATGGCAAATGCTTTTATAAGCCCTTGATAGGTCATACGGTCCACTTGGGTGTGTGTGCTTGCGAGTATTCAGTAAGACACACAGGTGAGGGATACAGCCCAGGCATCCTCATGACAAGAGAGAGGTGCTATGGGATCACACAGGGAGAAGCAGGTTGGTTTCCTTCATGGCACCAGTGCAGGCTCAAATAAAATAAGATGGGTAGGACATTTCTGCATGTAATTCTGGAGACATTGCACACCCTGTCTCTACCAAGCAGTGGTTTCTTCATCTAGTCTGGATTCATTTAGGCTCATCTCATTTGGCCTGTAACTGTTCAGAGGAAGCAGGTGGAGAATTCTCAGTGAGAACAACAATATAGATGGAAATGAACTTGTCTGTGCAATCAAGCTAAACAGTTCTGAAAGAATTCTAGCACATTTGTTGCATGTGAAATTCCAGTTACCATTATATTCCACTCAACTCATGTTTCCTACATCTTCTGCATCATTTCATTGTTTCCTGCCTCCAAGACCTCCCTCAATCGTCGGTGGAAATCAGCAATGTCAGAATATTATTGGTCCCTCTGGTAGTGGAGATAACAGCATTTGAAACTTAGTGAACTTTTTTTATTTCCTATATTATTAGATCTGTTTATCCCAATCTTCTGACATCCTGTGCCACTCCACTTCTTCTACAGCCTCCAATGTCCTTTCATTTCAGTTTAATTCACACACTCCTGTGGATAAAAATGACAGAGGTTCTGTCCACTGACAGAAGGGCTGTCAGAAAAGCAAGATTTGTTCAGTGCCTCTTTCACTAAAATATTGCCCTGTACATCCTTCAGGAGAAGCACAGCTCAGACAAAGGTGATCCACAGCCAGGCACCAAGCTGCCAGTTAAAACTATAAAGGTCTTTATCTGCATCTTATCCTTCCAAAGGCTGACTCAGGCTGCTATGGTCCTACAGCACATTTCCATAATGGATCTAGATGCATGGTAGCACAACCTGACATTTCATTATTTTTAATAGTGCTATTGCTGGAAGGAGCCACTGATGTGAGTGCACATTCCAGCACCAGGCAGAGGTATTAATGTGGAATCACTGCAGCAAGTGCTGAAAGATATGTGGCTGAGAGAAAAGGCAGTGCTACTGGCAGAGTACAGTACACAGAGTAAGATTCAATTACACAATATTTATCAGCCCAGACCTTCTGTTTCAGTGGTGTGCAGCTGCAAAGAAGGGAGAATAAATCTCTTCCTGTAGCAGTGCCTCTATGGGACACTCAGTAACTCATGAGCAGTAGCACTTTCTTGACCAAGATGAGAAAGGACTGCTCTGTGTGTTTGGTTTTATGCCACAGCCCAAAGCTGCTTCTGATGTAAGTACTGTTGTTGGCAGCTTTTGCAAATGAAAGGCATGTGCCATTCATTTTTTTGGGGCAACAGTATATTTTGGAGTGTTCTGGAGCAGTGTTTAGGAGCAACCTCTTTTCTCCTCCCCACCCTAAGCTTTGCTGCCTTGCTCCCCCAGCAGGAAGGCTGGTTCTTCCTCCAAGAAAGAGCTTCTCTGCCCCTCTCCTGGGGCTGCAGGGGGACCCCCACCTGCTCCTGGCCAGAGGATGTGCTGAGTGAACAGCACAGAGGACACTGCTGGGCACAACACGAGAAATCACTGGATGTGACAGATGCCAGTGCAGGCACCTGACAGATTCACAGATGGTGCCCCAAGGGATGGCTGGGTTTTGCAGATGGTTCAGATGGAGTTGTGTGAGAAACGGCTAAAATTCACAGATAAGTGGAGGGGAGTGCTGGGGACTTTCTTGGAACAGCCTTGCAAGATGCACAGCACCTCAGTCAGTGCTTCAGTAACTGCATATGAAGCTGAGCTTGCCCACGTAACCATATCAGAAGTAGCAGGTTTGGATACGGATGTTGCAAAACAGATTGATGGGGAGGAGGTAATTGAGGAAGAGCTGTCCATCTGGGAGGAGATGGAAGTCTTCCCCAGTTCTGGATAACAGGTGTTGTACAGACATGATCCAGAGAGGGAGAGGGGCTCCTGGGGGAGGGGCAGAAAGCCCCCAGCAACAGCAGCTTGCAATGACTTTATGACCAGCATGTGTGTGTCCCATTGCTTGACGTCAGGGGGCAGGGAGAAAATCCTGAACCTTAGGGAGGATTTTACTCTAGCCCTGCACAAAGGAAGGAATTTGCAGATCCCAGAAGCAGCCCTGTAGGGATGTTTTGCTGCAAGGTTTCCTATCCTCCCTCATCCAAGGCCCCCAAGGTGTGTGCCCTCCAGCAGTGTGCATTGTTTATCTGTGCATGATGTGGAGCTGACATGGAGGAAACACATCCCAGTGAAGACCACCATAGCTCAGCTGAGCTCCTGGGGACCTGCAGGGGAGTGTGAAGCCCCAGAAACCGTGGGAGATAGAGTAAGTACCCCCCTTCATACGAGTGTGTAAGAGTATCTCAAAGCTTCCTAATTCTTTGATGAGCTACAAAAATGTCTTTACCTACAAAGGCGCCTAAGTAAGTAAAATTTTGCTAAAGGTACTAAGTTTGCAGTGATCACTGACTATAATAGGGCAATATTAGCTGGAGAAACCATCTCCCCTCATCTCTGTAACATATTTTAAATACTTTTAGTACTTTACCTTGTGCTCCTCTTGGCATGCAGAGTGAGGCAGATCCTCAGCAAACTCATAACTTGACCCTCTGCAAACCCCACACGCTGGTTCTGATGTTGAGTTTTTATAGAAAACATGAAAAGCCATTGTTAAATTTGAATAAATATTTAGGGAAAAAAAAAACACAACAGAAACTTAAACTCACCTCCTGCTACTACCTTTCTTATATTTAGATGTCAGTTGTGATAGCTGAGTAGAAGTGCCTAAACCTCTGGAATGTGTTCCAGTATAGAAAGTTCAGTGTGCTGCTAAGAAATGAGGCATATTTAATTACACTAAATTTCCCTGAGACAGGATGGGATGGGTCATATGTGCAACCCAATCTATCTGTTCCAGGTAAGCAAGCCATGAATAACAAATGGACTAATTTAGGAATGTAAATAAAGAGATGCTCGATTTGAGGCACCCAAGTCTAAACATTTTAAGCATCATTGTATGAATAAAGCAGGCAATTCTGTACAGTAGTCTGGGCTCATAATGGGCCTTGGATAAATCCAGTTTCCAATAGCAAGGTTTCAGGAGAGATTAAATGATGCTGCAAATAGCACTGCATAAAGCAGAGTAACCAGTTACTTCCTTTTAAATTATAGCAGCATTTTTTACAAAAAAACCCGACCCTGTTCTCTGCCCATATTTCAGATTTTTGTTACAGAAACACTGTGGAGAGTTATCTCAGCCTTGTATGATAGATAAATTCACAGTCCTTATCTCTAATATTACCTGGTTTTGTTTTGTTTTTTTTTTTTTTGAGATCTGTAAGCCAGGGTCTAAGTAGGTTTGGTCCCTCTCCTCACAGTATTATTTATGTATGTTGACTTGATGATACTTAAGTAGGAAATGGCCCTGGAGGTAGCTCTTTCTGATGGGACTGGCTGCCTGGCTGACCTAGAGGTACCATCACTTACTCCCTTTCTCCTCTGTCCCTGCAGCACCCACATCCGTGCTGTATGGGCACAGCTTTGCCTAGGAGAACAGTCCCAGAGGAAGTCTCAACTCAGCATCACCCACAGCCATGGATTAAAGACATTTCCCATCAGCACAGACCACTAAGATGATTAAGGGACTGGAGCATCTACTAAATGAGCAAAAGCTGAGAGAGCTGGGTCTGTTTAGCTTAGAGAAAATGAAGCTGAGGGCAGATCTCATCAATGCTTAAGAATATCTAAAGGGGGGTGTCAGGAGGATGGAGCCAGACTGTTCTCAGTTGTGTCCAGTGACAGAACAAGGGGCAATGGTCACAAATGGGTATACAGGAGATTTAACCTGAGAGTGAGAAAATACTTTTTTACTCTGAGGATAACAGAGCACTGGAACAGGCTGCCCAGGGAGGTTGTGGAGTCTCCATCCCTGGAGATATTCAACACCTGCCTGGACGTGTTCCTGTGCAATCTTCTCTAGAGGATCCTCCTCTAGCAGGGATTAAGACTAGGTGATCTGCAGAGGTCCCTTCCAACCTCTAACATTCTGTGATTTGATGAAAACCAACTTTGGGGTTCAAATCCCCTGAGAATACAGAAAGCTCAGCCCAGACTTCCCACATCCTGGATGTTGGTGCAGAGCTGAATGACCCCCCATAGCCAAGCAGTCCTTTTCCTGAAGGTTGTCCTCTGGGTGCTGTCTCCTGCATGGAGAGAAGCAAGGCTTCCTTGCTGGATGCTGCCTTTTGGTTCCAAAGCCCAGGAGAAATGGGTGGCAGTTCTGGGCTACAAAAGCACAAATTATTTCCACAATAAGATATGCTGCTCCTCATCTTTTTCTCTGTTACTGACAGAGGTGTCACAAACCCATCTTTACCTTTTCTTCCTGCTGCACCAGGTAGAATCATAGAATCATAGAACTATTCAGGTTGGAAAAGACCCTTGGGATCACCAAGTCCAACCATCCTTACTCTACAAAGTTCTTCCCTAAACCATAAGTACCAACACCACATCCAAATGATCCTTAGCACATCCAGGGATGGTGACTCAACCACCCCCCTGGGCAGCCTATTCCAGTGTCTGACCACTCTTTCTGTGAAAAAATTTTTCCTAATGTCCAATCTAAACCTCCCCTTTTGCAGCTTGAAACCATTCCCTCTTGTTCTGTCACTGATTACCTGTGAAAAGAGACCAGCACCAACCTCTCTACAACGACCTTTCAGGTAGTTGTAGAGAGTGATGAGGTCCAGCTTAACCCTCCTTTCCAGAAACATGGCAAGAAGATTGTTTCTCACATCACAGGCAAAGGTATTTGCTGCTGTGTCTATGGTGCATCTTAAAGGCAGAGATTAAAATGCAGTAAATACTTGACAAAGAGCAAAGCTGAACATTTTAAGGACTATTGTTGCAGAACAGAGGGAAAAGTGAGCGTGACTTTGCAGTCATCTTGGGCCACCATGACACTCATGTGGGTGTGTTCAGCCTCCAAATCCACCCACAAGTGTTTTTTTTTGTGTGCCCCCAAGGGAGCTGTTGTGAGAGAAAGGCTCTCGAGAGCAAATAGCAGAGGGAGAAGGGTGCTCTTAGGATGACATTTTCAGGCCAAGAAGAGGTCTGTGAAGGAGGTCTGTGGATACGTACCCATCAGTTAGCAAAAAAACATAGAATTAATCCCCCTACACAATAATTTCTTATTAGTTACTTGCTGCTGAGGCTTTGTTTTCTTAACTGAATATACTTTTAATTATTCTCAAAATTTGTTGCCATCATACATCATGTAAACAAGCACCACTGATGAATAAATAAATTGCAGAGTTAACGTGTATAGTTTGCTGTAGCACTACTGACCAAGTTCTGGATCTCCTGAGCTCTTATGCAGGGACATGGTTAAAAATTAATTATTTTCACCATATCCATTTCCATTTTGCTGTTGTGGTACAAAATGTCTCTCAAAGAAACAAAGAACAAACCCATTCAGCATAATCAGCCTTTCCTTCTTCTTGCCTTTTCAGTGATGGTTTGGTTGGAAACTCTGGCTGAAGGTGAGCTGAGTGTTACTGTATTGCAGGGCAGTTTTGTGATCACAAGATACAAGCATAACAGTAATTAATGTAGAAATTATACTTAATTTAGATAAAAATGCAAAGATCATAGTAGAGACCATACACTGCAAGAGGATAAAAGGAGTTTAGAAGCAGGTCATCATATCCATGGCAACATAGGAGGGATCTTTTCAACAAAGAGAGGAGTTTCTTCTCTAACCATAATTGCCTCATGAACAACAGGTTCAGTGCTTCGGGGGGACTGGTTAAGATGCTATTTTGGGAGGGTCTGGGTCCCTCTGCAGTGTTGAGTCAGTTCTCAAGAAGCAGAGAGGGAGGAGAGCAGCACAAATCATGAGCAGCACCCAAGCCTGGCTCACCCACCTCCCACCTCATCTGCACGCTGGGCTGGGGGTGTCTTCCATTTTGTCCCCATGCCCACCCAAGGATGAAGCTCAACACTGTGAAGGCAAAGGAGCAGACAAAGGAGAGAGGGTCTCTGGGAGAAGGGCAAGCATGTGGTGAGGAAAGGTGGTTGGGAGAACTGCAGAGAGCAGTTGTCTGCCGTGGAGGAGAAGCGGCCACAGCTGGTGGGCAAAGGTGTCCTCACTCAAGGGGGCAGCCCAAGCCATGGATCCTCACACTGCACAGGGCATGGAGAAACACCTCTGGACTGCTTTTCCATGCTGTTAGGCCACATAAGGGTCTCTGGCATACGTTTAGTGAATAGCTGTGTGAGTTCAGAGTGAGCAAAATTGGAGCGTGCTCTTTGTCTCCCCTGAGGAGTTTCCTTGTTTTAATTGACCTCCAAAAGTCAGCCACAACCAAGTCTTTCACACAGTACAGTTAATGGCACAAACCTCTCTGCATTAAGTGTGCCTATTTAGACAAGTAGAAGCATAAACAATCTTAGTAGCCTTCACAGTTAGGTGCCTAGCAGAAGAGCTTGCTTTAAGAGCTGCACCAATTAGTATTTCACAGATGCCTACACAATAGACAGAGGGGAAAAAAAAGATTCTTAGCATCTGTGTAGAGATTAATATTTGTTTACCTTTATACCTAGATATTTATTTACTCATTCATATTTAGCAGGTTCCTCACTTGCCTTCATCATAATATAGTGCTACAAAGGTATTGTTGATCATTCAAGGTTATAAGCAAAGCAGAGGTCTTTCCTAGTAACATGCTGCTGGATCTCACCCCTTAAATAAAACACGTGAGGCACAAAGTCTGGGGGGATGGGAAGGAATTGTCTCTCATAACAATTTTTTTTTATTTCTTCTTCATGCCACTCTGCCAGCCACTCTTGAGTTTCCTACATATGTTTTTAGCAGACTCTCTGTGGCTTCCAGGTGCTGCTGCTACTTACTTGCTCAGCTACAATTTGACATTTCCTGGTGCAATCATTTTTACAGCAGTCGAACAAGACTCCCATCTTCTGCGTTCCTGACCGTCTCCTTCTGCCCAGAAGGCAGATCCATGTAATAATGTGGGTTTTTTCACATTTCACCCTTCATTTTACTTACAAATCACTGTCCACTGCTAGTGCAGCCCTTTCAGCTCCATGCTGCCAACCAAGCTTTCCATTGCCAAGTTCAAAATCAGCTTCTTGAGATCAGGAACTTGACCAGAATGTGGCCTTTGTCATCAATATATGGCACAAATGTGACAAGCCCCAGAATTTTGTCTGCTCAACCAGGAATAGCAAATTTCCAGCATTATTTTGCTCCCGTTCACTCAGCTGACTGTCCACAAGGCAGTGACTGCTGGTGTCATGTCAAACACTGCATCCAGGTATATAGGAAGGGAGTTAGAGGTTCAGTAAAGCCACTGCTAGAGGATCTTGCTATGCAGCCACCTTTCATGCTCCTGTGCTCTTGGGGTGCACTTGGGTATGTGCATGACTGGTTGACATCCTCAGTAATCAATGGTAGCTCCCTAAAATTGTGCTGACTCAGAGAAGCAGTGCCCAGGGCTGACAAGTCCAGAAGCAGTGTCAAAAATAACTTACGTACTTGAAGTCAACAATGGAAGAGATGTTGCCCCACAATGATTTATTGAGCACTTCCTACAGTCACCTGTGTAGTATAGCTCAGGGAATCCAAGATAAAATCCAATTGTCTGCCAGCATCTAGCACTGGAATCAGGAAGCATATCAGGGATGTGGATGAGGAAGGGTTGGTGTCTGTATGACAATCAATATGGATAAGGGGAAACTGCTTTGCATTGACAGTGTGTTACAGCTGTTCCTGGAGTGAGAAAATAACTCGAGGCTTATAGCAAGGGGCTAGAAGAAACCCTGAACTTTAGTTCACTTGTTTACTTGATACTGCTGGGAAAGATGCAATGCTATGTGAGCTCCTGCTTCCTTCTGCTGGAGTGCTGTCCAGGAACTACTCAAGTTTTCTCTTGCAATGACTAAGTTTAATTTTGCAGCCATGGGGCAAGAACAGAAATGAAAAAAATCATAATGGGCTTGTCTCGGTGAATCAGTGTGTAATATAACAGTAAAATCGAGAGTTCAGAAATGGAGAATCAGCTTTGGGCTGTATTCCTTATTCCTGAAAGGGAGTCATGCCGCTCAGTAATTGAATTTTGTTTGCCTTTGGGGATCTGTGCCCTCCTTTTGGCTCATCTGCAAGAAAAAGGAAGCATCTGGGTAACACCCTAGGTGAAATCTCAGAAACTGTTTCAGGTCTTTGGTTAGGTACAGGTGTTCTGTGTGAGCCTGAGTTGCTGCCTGCAAAGAAAGGAATCAGGGAGAACAGAATGAACATTTGCTCTGTGCTGTCTGATTAAATGAGAGTTTTGTTAAAATTCCTGAGCTGCTTTTTTTTTTTTTTTTTAATTCCCTAATTAAAATATACTTTAAAATCTCAAAGAGGTTGTCCTTCAAAGAAAAACTCAAAATAATAATTTTGTCAAGATGTGTGAAAGGAAGAAAGGATATTTTTCCTAACCAGCCAATCTTACCTCAACCTCTCTTTGCTGCCTCTTCTTGGACTTCACCTTCTTCAGCTCAGCAGTGTTCCCACACTGGGACAGTTACTTTGTCAATACTTTTGCTGTTTCTGCACACAGATAAGCAGACACGTGGCATGTGCAGTTTTGCTGCAAGGAGGCCAGTTTTCTGGCAGCAGGAGTGGGGATGTCCATCACCATGCTTATGCAAAACCTACGTGTTAAATTCATAAGTGAAGCTGCCTCTGCTCACAAGCACACTGAGGGCTGGGATGCTCTCCCAGAGGACCTGGCATAACAGGGCTCACAAAGAGTTATGGCCTCTTGTTATTGCTCATACAAATAACAACAGATGCCTACGTAGTGTGTGTGAGTGGAAGAAAAGGAGCAGAATGACAGGACCATAGGATTTTTTATCTCTTTGGAAGGTCACTTGGAGGGGGGTGTTTCCCCAAAAAGCGCCTGCAGGGCAGCATGATGAAGGAGAAAGGAGCTGGGACTACAGCTGGTGGCAAATGCTGACAGACTGTGAACATTTCTCAGTTCACAGGCAAAATATCTGTGCAAAGCCAGAGGCAAGACTGTAGGAGGATCATCAGGGAAGTCATCAAGTGTGACACAGGGCTGCACCAGCACAGGAAGCTGTGTGAAGTGAGCCCCACATACCTTAATGAGCCATGCACTGCACATGCAGAAGATCAGAGATCAGATTTTTTCCTGAATCTGTCAAAAGTTGGGCATCAAATGCTGGCATTCCCAAGCTAGTTTAAGGCAAGGCTTATTTATCTGCTGGCTTTTGTTGCTGTTAATAATTTCGGCAGGGTCTTGGCCTCATCCTAATATAGAGAAGGGGGAAAAATAATCCTGAAGAAAATGTTTTTCAGGGCAGGAAACTCACCTGGTTAATGCTAAAAGGATTTTCTAATACAACACAGCTCTACAGTAGGGGCATTTAATGAGTCTCACAGCTAGGTTTAAATTTGTACTTACACTGAAAATGTATTAAATTAATATCTTAAAAAAACATTTTGAAAACAAGCTAATACATCCTGTCATGTTCTATCTCAGCACAAATGCATACTGAGAAGTTAACATAAATGGCAGCCCATTTATACCAGAAATACCAATAGGCCTTTAACGCTAGCAATGCAAATGATGCCACTCTAATTAAAATTGGTAAATGGTTATACCCAGTTTTTAATGAAAATATTCTTCCGTGCATTTCCTATCTCTAGCACCATTTCATTTTGTCTATAGTGGACAACGAATTAATTACTTCAATTGGATTTTAAATCTCCATGAATACACCAGTAATCAAAAACTTCTTCTATTAGCACTTTAGATGAGCTGCTCTGCTATAAATGACCTGGTAGACATCTGCACTAACTGCAAAGTTGCTTTCACTTTGGGAATTAGAGGGAATGAATGTTAGGTAGCTATGAGCAGTGACCAGCTGGCCTGAGCTGTTTGTGCTGTGCAGGGGATTAGCTATAGCAGTGAGACATCCCACACGTGTGCAATTCTGCAAAGCAAAGAGTTACTTTTAGAAGTGTGATTAAGTGGAGCACATTTTTTTGTCATTACAGCCTGGAAATGGCAGGCCACCCCAGGTCTAACCAAAGAGCAAGTAAGAGGCCAGCTGGAGGGGAAGGAGGGAAAGTCAAATGAGAAAACTACAGCAAACTTGGGGCCAAGGCTTTCTCATAGCTGCTCTGTTGGCTGCCACTGCTGGGTTTGTATTCGCCAGCCTGGTCCCCTTTCCTGTCAGGGGAGGGAAGGTATGGACTTCCCATGGATTTGCTTTGGAATACAAGTTCCCATGGTCACTTGGTTCTTTCTGTGGTATTTATGGTTAAGCCTCATAGAATAGTAAAAAAAAGACAGTCTTCTTAAGCCCTTTCTTTTACTCTGTTTAATATTCTGGTGCGTTTTTAAGAATTCCCATACCAGCAAATGCCATCTTTCCTCTACTGCTGATGCTGATAGGAAGCAAAGGTAGAGCATCACTTGCTAGCTGGGATATGTGGCAGCTGGTGTTTCCAGGTGCTCCAAGTGAAAACCAGCCTCTTTGTACATTACAAGTATTTTTGAAAGGGAGTGAGAGACTAAAGAATCTTAAATTCATCAATAAATAATCCCTTAAGATTTTAACAGTAGACTATGGATAATGGTGTATGTTTCTGTGCAAGCATGAGAGTAACTAGGTGTTAATGATGATAGGCTTTGGTGCAGCTTCTGTTGTGAGCATTAATCTGGATCAGAAGGATTTCCACAGGCTCATAGGCACTGCAATAATCTATTGTCCAAGTGATTCAAACAGCCCTGGTGGTACCTGCCATCACCTGCATGGAGACCACCCTGCATGGTGCTGGGTGGTTGAGCAGCACCATGGTGCAGGACAGCCCAGCTCCTGGAGATCATTCCTGGATGTGCTTCTCCAATGTGTCTCAGTTGGCCTCATGATGCCCCACTTCTAGTGATCATTCCCTTAAATCCTCCTGGAGCCGTGACCAAGGCGGCTGGCCATGTTTTGCAGCTGATGCTTCAGCCTGTCAGGAGCTGCAGAACCTTCAGGGTAAAAAAAAACCAAACAAACCTGATTCCAGAAAAGTGGGATCAGACTTTAAAAGGTTTAGTACAAAGTGGCCAAGGTTTGGCCTCCCCTGAGGGTGGCAGCTTGTTGTTCTCAACAACAGTTTTGTTTGCCTGCACTGAAAAGTCTTGATTGCAACCCAAGGGAAGATGCTTTGTCATTCCTGCTGTAAAACAAGGCCTCGCAGCAAATTGCCACCCAGAAAATTGGACTGTTCCCCTTCACAGCTGATCCTGGTGCTTGCTTTATTTCCTGCTATATGGTCTATTGTTTCAGTGACGGAGCTATTGTGTGGATTGGTAGGTGGAAAGTATTGTCTTCTGACTGTGTGTGTGCAAAGACCAGGACCCTGATTTCTTATGGGTCCGCAGGACATCACTAGAATAACATCTCCATAGAATGTGCAGCAGTGAGGGACTGTGCAGATTTCAGTAGGAAAGGAGTCACCAACTAGTGCAGAACAGCAGTTACACCTTGGTTTTGATGTTCTGTATGAGATTTAATTTCACCTCTAGATTTATTGAGACCATTCATCAGGGAGTTACTAGTTAAAATAATTCTCATTCTTTGCATATGCAATTTTACCCTGTTCCATGCACCAACACAAAACTACATCAGAAAATCTCTCAGTTGCAGTCTTGGGCTCAGGTCTCACCATACCCTTCCCCTTCTCTGTTTGCAACTATTCTTGAGAGAACTCAGGCCGGCTAATGGGCTCCATGGATCAGCCACTCTTGTTCTTCATGGCCTGGCTCGGGAGTTTTTGCTGATCTCCATCTTTTTCCCCACAAGTGGTGCTTGCTCAGGAATCCAAATTCACTGCAGCAAGCCCCTTTCTCAAAACACTCAGGACAACAGAAAAATAGAGTAAAACAATGTCTCAGTCCAAAACACTTCAAGTAATAGAGTGTTGTTTGTTGGTTTGTTTTTTCTTCTCATAATATAGTTTATTTCCCAATAATCATTCTTTTCCACTTGCTCTACCCCTGCCTTTAGTAAATTAAAAATGCAGCTACCCACTTCAGTCAGGCTCTGCACCTTGGTGTCATATGTAAAATACTGTGTTCCCTCTGGATGTTTTCCTGAGTCTGATGTGGTTTTTCTGTGATTTATTGTCTATTCTGTTAAACAGTATAATGAACAACCTTATTTTATCCGCAGTACATATATCTTTTTTCAGTCTGAAAGTAACCATGTTGTAGCTAGTAGTACTGACTCGAAAGACTTTAAAAATAGTGACATTTCATGCTGGTTTTAATTTGACTTTCAGAAAGGATTTTTTTCAAGAGTTTTTCCAAAGTTTCTACCTGGCTGTTTACAACTGCACCTACTGTTGGGAAGTTTTAATCAACAACTGCAGCAAGGAGAGCTTTTTTTTTTCTTTTTCCTGTTGTGATGTTGTTTTTGTTGATAGAATTGTGGGCTTGTTAGAAAGTACAGGGATAAACACCTCCTTCTGCTTCCAGCCTTATCAGGGAAGTGCTGATGTATTTTCACAACATGCGCATTGCAGTTGGTGGTAGCTGAAGGCTCATGGTCACTCACAGGAACAAAGATGAACAGGAACTGCAGAAGAAAGATATGCTTGGTGTAAAGTAAAAGCAAGCAAACAAACAAACAAATAAATATGTATTAATTAGAGGATCTTTGTCATGCATGCATTTTGCAGCAGACCAGAGAAGGACTCTGATCTTACAATAAACTGCTCTCAGGGTAAGAAGAGTTACCCTAGGAAGTTTTATGAGTATCTTTTTTGGGTTAGCAAAATCATCAACATCAATTCAGTAGAAATATGAAGGAGAAAGAAACCCCGATGACCTGCTGAGAAATGCAATATCCTGAAGTCCAGCATCTTCACTGAAGGTAAATGGTCCAGGAGCAGACATGCTACAACACAAAGTTTTAAATATTTGCTGAAATGAAAACCTCTGAAGAAATTTGTCAGAAAGAAGTTGATGTAGAGAGACTTGTTCAAAGGTAGCACTGAGTATTTATAGACAACTATTGACTGACTAAAAACTCAGACCTATTGGAAATCAAGCTGGGGAAGGCCATGCCTTCAAAAAGCAGATGCCATCTGAGTAGGATGAAAAGATGCAGAATAACTGGAGAGGCAAAGGACCAGCATGGGGTTTACTATGGCACCCACCAAAACCAAGGTGAAGAAGGGCAAGATAAAAGGAAGGAGGTGTTCCTATGTGAGGAAGAAATGTCCCAGGCACAGCTGGGGAAAAAAAAAAAAAAAATTTACACCTTGAGAGAGTGGTGGAAGGATCTGGAAGGATCATGGATTTTTGAGGAGCAATAGAGGGGACAAGGGGGAAACCAAGGTGTTTAGAGCTCTGAGTCCCAGGACATGCTGGGACAGGGAGAGGAGGGGCAGCTGGTATCAAGATGCATAAAAAGATTTAAAAAGCCAAAGAGGGCAGCAAGGGGAGAGAGAAATACAGCTTTAGCTGTGTCACTGTGAACAGGCTGTGGGAGGCAGAGGAAACAGGCACAGTAGTCAAATTAGAGAGACTTGCAAACACTGAAATAGGTTGAAACAAAAATTCGGAGCTTCCAGACTCCCTTGCTTTCTAGCACTCCTCACTGAAGTGGGAGGCTGGGTGTGGCTGGGTAAGGATTCCGAGATCAAGCCCCAGTAACAACAAACAAGCTGTTATTGAGCAAGCATTCTTTATTGCAGCGCTGGGCAGCACTGGGGATTCTCCACCATGAGTGCTCCGACGAGTTAGCGAAACACCCTGACTAGTATACACCAAAAACATGCATATTCAGTTTCATGTCAATGAGTTCCCAGAATTCTTTTACATAGATATTTTATTTCCTGGAATTGGCTATCTTTGTAATTATGCATGTTCGAGGGTCTCCTGTGGGGGTCTTTGTTGATTCTAGTCCTTTGTCATCTTTGTCCTGGTCTCTCCTCCTGGTCCTGTCTCCAGTCTCCTGCTGGTAGGTTGCCCAGGTGGGTCAGAGTCCACATAACTGTTGTCTGTAGGCACCACAGGGTCTTAGAAGACTTAATGTTATCACAACCTACAGGATGCTTGGCATAGTTGACTGATAGTTTCACAAAGCACCTTGTTTTAAAAGCAACCCTTAGTATAGCAAATTCATTATTTTAGTAAACTTTTATTCGGCTATATTTCTATTGAATTTACTAATGAATATCCTATGATGTATCAAGGTTTTGCCATCCCCAGTCAGATGCCTGTAGTTTACAGTCACCAACATATTTTTAATGAGGATGCCATGGTAGCTGCTTGAAACAATCCAAGCAGAGAGCAGGAAGAGTCATCAGCTGGTGAAGACTTATGGATTTTCAAGAAGCGTCTGTCCAAGGCAAATCTCTTAATGTCACAGCAATCTCTCTGCCTGCAAAAAGGAACATTTCTGCCTTTCTCCTTCCTCCTACGCCATTCAGTTCCCATCCCCTCCTGGAAGAAAGTGAGAAAACAGATATTCCCCTAAGGGCCAACAACAAAGAACTAATTCAAGGGACAACTAAGGAAGAATAAATGAGAAGAAAAAACAGTCGAATTTGCTGAGTGACTGGAAGAAGAGTAAAAAGTTGGCAAGAATAGTGCCAGAGAGACAAAAAACACTATGAATTTGTCCTTGAAAATAAATAAAGGGAAGAAGGCATGAGGTGACAAGGTATGATCTGCTGCATGGTGTAATGAAAACGCTATTAGAGCTTCCAGTGATGGAAAAATTGAATAAATGCCAAAATGCCAAAGCCTTGAAGAAGAAAAAAATCTGAAGTTTGTGTTTGAGAGTCTTCTGAGAGATCAGAGGTCTGTAAGTTCAAAATTAATGTGTCTGTTCAGAGGCTACGGCTTGAAAATTGGCTTCCCCTGTTGAGATGCAGGCAGCACACAACTATTCTGCACAAGGAGGTTGGCATGGACCAGCTCTCCCTGTCGATAAAGCCCCATCTGCACAAGCATGAAGCAGCTTTACTGGTGCAGTGGCAGCCTGGTTGGTGGGGCTGGACCACAGCAGGATGCTAATAAATCCTCCAGCTCACCAAAATAGATATCTGGTCATAACCTGCTTGCTCAGATCTGCCCAAGGGGCTGGGTATTGCTTTTTTTAGCAAGATGTCTCATGGCACAGTAAGTGACTCACTGAACCTGTTACAGACATGGACACCTACTGAAACCTGCTGGAGATACTGATCTTCAGGAGTGCTTGTGGTGCTGGGGCCTCCTAGCAGTCAGGGACAGTGTTGTTGGTTGTCTGAAGGGTCAAAGCCACAATATTTGTGAATATTAAGTTATAAGGAGCCCATGTGTGCATTTAGCTATAGGCTAAAATCTCTGGGCTCTTCCCTGAAACTAAAGCCTGACACTGAAGTTTTGGAAGCACTCGTGTGGCTAGATATAACATGACCAACTGGCCTCACAGGCAGTACCTGAAGGTGGAGTACAAAGAGTTGCACTGAGGAGATGACGTTGTGTGGTGTGCATGTATTTATGACTAAGCACCCAGTTATTTTTAGGTGTCATGGAAGCAGAGAAGTTTTAGTAACATTCAAACTCTGCGTTTCTGCAACTGACCCAAAACACTTCCTGTACGTGTCTCAGGATATGATGGACCCCAAATGCAGGCTGTAAAGGAAGTGTAAATACCTTCTTAGCTCCACAAAGCTTACAGGCTGCATCTTTCTTGGCATTTTTTCACCAAGATATTACTTAAGTAAAGAGAGTGCTTGGCCTATTGAACAGAGATCTACAGTTATAATGATATATAGGGCAGTAAAAACATAAATCAATAACATTGGGTATTTAGTGCTCATTGCAAGATTTACTTAGGATCAGCTGAATAATTTCAAACACATCTAAGTGAAAGAGGAGGTCAAACACATCATCCAGCATAAAATTAGCTTACTCTGACATTTTTACAATGGGTGAACTGCCAAGAGCAGAGGGGATGACAATAGTTTGTGTCCCTCATCATAAATACATTTGTTGTAAAGATAGATGGTATCATCTCTGGTTTTTAAAATCCATGTTTACCATATAGCATATTAAGTATTTAACGAATCAGGGGAAACACAGCAAAGGGTGTGAATGCTCTGATAAAGAATAAAGCCCCGTTTACCTCTCAGCCTTTACTTCTTGCTTTTTGTCATTTGTTCAGCTGAGTAGGTCACTCATGTGATGGTTGAGCAAAGTGGTGGCTGTGACCTGAGATACGGCTTCAGCTGCAAGGAGCTGAGATGCCAGGATGGCTCCAACGCTGAGCATGATGCTCAGGGCAGCCCTCACCACTCCACCTGAGGCAGTGTCGTGGTTTAGGACAACACAACAACAAAGGAACAGCCCCATGGCCATTCACTCAACTACCCCCCCCCCACCCACACACTCTGGGGTGAGGAGGACAAAGCTCCTGGGTTGAGACAAAGGACAAGGAGGGTTCTTCACCGATTAAGGTCTCGAGCAAAACAGACTCAACTTGGGAAAAATGTAGTAATTTAATTTCACAGTAGTCAAACACACACAGGACACAGACAACACAAAGAGCAGGGCTTGCATATGTTACCCCACCCCTCCCTTCTTCCCGGGCCCTAATCCCTTTGTTCCTGGTTTCTCTCCCTCCTTCCCCCCAGCGGCACAAGGGGATGGGGATGGGGTTTAGAGTCAGTTCACAGGCTGGTGGTTCCTGCTGCTCCTTCCTCAGGAAGAAGGATTCCTTACAGTCCTTCCCTGCTTCCCCATGGGGTCCCTCCCATGGGAGAGAGTCCTCCACAAACCTCTCTTTCATGAGTCCTTCCCACCAGGTCCAGAGCTGCTCCAGCCTCGGCTTCCCACAGAGTCACAGCTGCTTCGGGAACAAACTCCCCTGGCCCGGGGTCTTCCAAAGCTGTGTAATCAGAGTCCACTGGCAGCAAATCCTCTGGCCACAAAATCCAAGTCCAGTGGTCAAGTTCACCCCTCCTGGCACCTTCAGGGAATGCTCCACCACGTTCCTCCACAAGTGCAGGGGGACAGCTGCCATCTCGCCATGGGTTGCAGGGAAACTTCTGCTCGGGCACCTTCTTCCCCTTCTTCCCCACCAACAGCCAGCCCTGCTCTCCTTCCCCAGCACTGCTCTCCTCCTCCTGCACAGCTCTTCCCCCTGAAGTGCTTCTCTGCTCAGGTCTTAGCTCAGTTCTTTCCTGTGTTAATCACTGAGGCGCATCTATTGTCCCTCTAATGGCTCCTTGGCTGGTTTTGGGTCAGGGGGAGCTTCTCAGCTTCTTACTGAATCCACTGCTGGGGCCTTTCCCCTGCTACCAAAAAACCCACCAAACCAGAACAGGAAGCATCTGAGCAGTGGGTTTTAGTCTGTGGCCCTTGTGCCTTCTGCCTTTTCCCATGTGTTCCATGCTCATGCCTGTGTAGGCTTTCAGATGGTTCCTCAACCCTAGGAGGTTTGAGGCAGATTGTTTCTGATTCAGATCCCACCCAATGAAACGCACATGTCTTGTGTACACTGTAAGGACACATCCACCATACCAGGCAGCCTTATAATAATACACTTTTGTTAAGTGTGTGTGGTAGGGTATGAGATCTAAAAGGATCATTGTGACCATCTCACCTGTTGCCCTGCTGAGCACTGGCTGGAGGAAAATCCCAGATGGATCATTGTTTGAAGTGTTCAGCAGCACTGAGAAAGACACTTAATTTCTTTAAAAATTCTGGCCCTGGAGCAGCTGTCATCACCACTAGCAACATGTCACAGTGCTTAGCTCCTCTTTGTGGTAAATGTGTACATCTTTATTTTCTATCTGACTATATTTAGGCTAAAAAATAGCTATTTATTTACAGTGTCCTTTCTCTGTGTAGGTAAGATAAGCTTGTGATGAAGTTAGAGCTCAGCCTGTGTTTAATAACCTGAGAACTCCCAAAGTGTCTTGACATTTTCCAAAACCCTAATACTCATACTTCACAGTGGACCTGGTCCAGTTTTTCATCCCTCCCTTCCATTTGTAGATCCAAAGGGCACACATTTGTCTTTGCCTAATCCTGAAGGCTCATGTTCAGCTGGTTGGTCACCACTGTCCACACACCTTTCTCAGAGTCATGCTTGTGGGAAGTTTTCTGTGCAAGTATGCCTTTCTCTCTCCTCACCATAGGTATTCCTGGAGGCTTTGGGTTTGGTTGGAGAAAGAGCTCAAACCCCACAAGAAAAGAGCTCAAACCCCTCAAGAAACCAGGTCTCTGCAGTGGATCCACCACTGCGTATTCTTTTTTACTAAAAGGCTCCGTTCCAAAGCAGATACATTTTTGTTCTCACTTGTTCCTCTTATTTGCATGTCTGAATTTTGAGGGAAGCATGGAAATAGCAGTGTGTGAAGCTGACATTGAGTATGCTCCTCATCCTAGCTTAAGAAGAATGGAGGTCTGGGGGAATACTTGGGGGTCACTGCAACACCTGACTTCTGTCCAGTACAATTTTCATCTAAAATAGAAATGCTATGGGAAAACTTTTTTTTTTTTTTTCCCCTGGTGAAAATGCCAGAAGATCAGCTGTTCACACTTCATCCTCAACTATGTATCAAAGGAACATTCTGTTCCCACAATATTTTACATAATGGCCAGCCAACAGGAAAAATTAATGCAGGAACAGACAGGGAACACAGCTGGGGGGGGAAAAAATGAGAAGAGATGCTGAAACAAAGGAAAGCCATGCCATTTAGGACAGAGAAAATGGCAGATGTGAAAGGTGCCAGAAAATAATAATCCTGAGTAGAAACACACACTTCAAAACACCAGGAGAAACAGAATAATGTGGTGGAAAGGAAGAAGGACTCCAACAAATGCAGATGGAAAACATGGGGAAGCATCCAGCTGTTCCCATCATCACATCTGCTCCTGTGTACTCACCCCACAGGACTCAGTGAACAGTTTGATCTTCCTGAGAGTTGCTCATTCTCTATGTGTCCATTTCCTGGTGCACCCAGTGGACCCACCATCTTCTACATCCCACCTTCTCAGCTAGCTATCTGGCTCGTCACCCTGGCCCATATGCCAGACATCCTGTGTATAAATCTGCTTAATTCCTGAGAAATGAAAAATAAAATTGGAGGTTCAAGTTAAACATGAGGAAAAGCTTATTACTGTGAGAGTAAAAGCACTGAACAGGCTGCCCAGAGAAATTGTGGAGTCTTCTCTGGAGACATTCAAAATTCATCTGGACATGTTCTGGTGTGATCTGCTGTAGGTGATCCTGCCCTGGTAGGGAGGTTGGACTAGATGAACTTCAGACATCCCTTCTACTCCTGACCATCCTGTGACTCACTCTGTGACTGTGAAAAGTCTTGATCTGTTTGGTGAAGTCAACAAGGTCAACAACCCTTCACAACCCTTCATGCTTTTTTTTTTTTGCTTTTTTTTTTTTTTTTAATCCTTTAGATGATGGTTTCCAGGCTCTGGTTAATGGTGCACCAGTGAGGATGGGCAGTAATCCTCAGGAACATTTTGACTCTGTTATTTTGTTTTACAGATTAGATGGTGTGAGTGCAGAGAGCTCCACAAGCAACTGTCTGGCTTGGCAGCTGTGAGTGGGCCACAGTCTCCGGAAACTGCTGCCACCAACAACTCCAGCTCTCTGTTCCAGTGGCCTCCGTAGAGAACACATGGAATATTTACCTTTGTCTTCCTCTTTCCTCTGGGAAGCAAGTGAGCAGAGATGACAGAAGAAGAACCCAACTCCTTTAGCAACAAAACAATATTCAGAAAATTACAGCCATGCTTCTGCTTCATTAACAGGAGCTTTAATCTAAAGGCATGGAAACATACCAAATGGTCTACTTGCTTTTGCCAAGCTGATTGCTACTGCACAGGAACATTTGTCTCTGGAAATTCTCAACTCCTGATGATGAATGCAGCTTTCAGAATAAGGAAACTGTTGTGATTGCTGCAGTGAAATCAGCATGGTATCTCTTTCAGGGCGAGGATGGAGGAATAGGTCTGACAGCAGAAACAGCAGGATGCCACAAGGATGGAAATGCTCTGTCCTCCTTACTATATCTAAGCTGTTCAGACCAAAGGCCAGAGTAGATCTTGAAGGAATCTTTTGTCCTTTTACTGAAGGAAAAAAAAATCAGTAAAAGGAAAAGTGGCTTCATCCTGGCTCAAACCGGGACACCAAACCATTCCCCTTGAGGGAGAGGAAGAGAAGGGCAGGACTGTGTGTTTTGGATACACTTTGCCTCCCTTAGTTTTCATTTGCATGTGCCAGAGTCTTTCGTCATCTCCCCTGTGTCCTGCTATTTCTTCATCTAGTTTGGATTATGAGTTTTTGTCCTGTTGCCTCTGAACCAGATTTAAATGCACCTTCACAGTCACCTGAACCAAACAAGTTTTCAGCCACTGCTGCTAATATTTTCAAGCACCATTGCCAGCACTTCTTCACTTAAATAATCCTTTGCTAGTTGTAAATCACCTGCACACAAACACGCAGCTCTGCAGAGGAGGGGAGCCAAGAGCAGCACATCTGCTGGGCAAGCAGCCCTTGGGGTGCAGGGAAGGCAGTGAGCAGCAGGGACCAAAACGGAGGCAGAGAAATGGTTTGACAGTTTGTGTTTAACAGAGCTGCTGGTATATGTGCTCTTTATTCAGCTACATTGCCTTGCCTTGTGCTGGCTTTGGGCTCTGTGCTGGGTGTAGAAACCTGGGAGGGACTTTGTGTTGCAGGGTGTTTGTCCACAGCTAGTTCTTTACAGCCTTGACTGTGAGATTGTATTGAGATTAGGTCAAGTTTAATTGGGTTTTTTTCTGGATTTGACTTATTATTAACAGGATAACAAGCCTCAGGATCCCCAGAGCAGAGATAGAGGAACAAGGTTTGAATTCTTTATTGTTCACATGAAAGATGAACTCTTATGAAGAAATCCTTGCAAATAGTTTCTTATCCCCTTTGAATTCATCATCTTCTTGGCCTGGAAGAAGAAAAAAAACAGCAGGCACAGATGACATGACCTTGAGCAAACTTCATCTATTCATTTCTTAAACATGCTATTTCCTGCACAAACCATTTAACTTGTACATTTATGTACATGTATCTCCCTGTACATTAAGTTATTCCATGGGCTAATTCTGCTATTTCATTGACTCAATTTCTGTTTTAATAGCAGTATCCATGTCACAAATGCAGTAACTGAAGAAAAATAGTTGTCCTGATGCTGTGTCAATTTAGCATGCAATTTGTTAGGTCCTGATTGAACTGATACAACAAGAATGTGTGACACACTATTTTTAGTAACAAATGTTCTGTTCTGCGTGGCCATTTATTCCCTGAGGGACCAGAGAAGGCAGAAGAAAGGCCTGAGACCTTACCAATAGCACAGGGCTGAGAAAGTGAGGAAAAAATTTCTACATCCTTCTAGAAATGTGCCTCTGCTTCAGAGGTGAGGGCAAATGCTCCGTTTGCCTTTGCCAGGCCTCCCAGTCATCGCTGCTCAGGAGTCTTTGTCTTTCAAAATTCTTGCCTCCTGACGACAAACATGGTTTTCAAAATTAAGTAAAAATTCTGATGACTTCAGTGAATTTAGCACGCTGTTAAAAACAGACTCTCATTACTTATGGTTCATAAAGCTTATTTCTTCTCAGAATAAGCCCAGCAAAATGTGAGATTTTTTTTTCTGGTTTGCATTGATTAAGTGACATTTCAGAAAAAGCTGAAAAACATGGGAACAGTTGAATGCCTAGTTAGTTTTCTGAGTCTAAGTGCTCTGTCACATTATTAAAACTGAATAATGTGATTAAACTCATAAATGACAGTATTCCTTTCTAGAGTTTCTCTCATTCAAAAACAAGGAAAATATTAATTAATTTATCTAACTTCCCCTGTTGCATGACAATATAACTATAATACACACATAGCTAAACTGAGTGACAGAAATGGGAGGACTCTCCTTAGTTTTCTGAATTTCCATTTGCCAGCATTTATGCTTGTTCTTTATACCAGACTAAACACCATGAAAAGGATTAAACTGCCTGAAAAAAGCCAAGGGCCAGCTACCCAATGTCGTAGTATGTTCTGTCTCAGATGATTGCCAGTATAAGATGAATATGAAATAACTTTTCTACTGTGTTTATATGACTTGTTACTCCTAGTTGGAAATACAAGGAACAGGTAAGAATTTCAGGTGAAAAAACCACATTATTTCAGCATTTTGCTTTATTTGATTCTGAAAAAAAATAATTAAAAAATAACTCACTACCATGAATTTTCCCTCTTTCCTGTGATTTCTGATGCATATCACTGACCATTAATAGCTGCAAGGGAAATTGTTGCCATGGACAGTGTGACATTGAGTTTGCCTTTTTTCAGTGTTTAACCTTTACCCAGTGACAGAGCCTTGGAAGTTGTGATGAGATGTACCACGTCCTCCCTGTGTGTAAAAGGCTTCATTCTGTTGTCAAGGACACCAGCTTTTTGGCAGGTGCAGCTTTGAAAGTGAAGGAGTAACATGAAGGAAAACCAGGTGTACTTGTGATTCCTAAAGAGACCCAGTTCTCAAACTCAATAAAACTTTGATTTCTCCTTCACACTCACACAGACACCTCAAGAGTGAGTTTTTAGCACTTTCTTAACTCAGATTCAATGAAATCAAGTGGCAAATCCTGTGTATTTGCTACCATGCAGGTGACAAAGTCTTCTGCATTGAGACTACGGATGGTATAATCTGCTCTGGTTCTGCTCTGGTCTTTGGAATGTGTGGTGGGTTCATGTCCTTGTCCCACAATTCAGGGACAACCTGCTCACAGGAGGGGTCTAGTCAGGGCTTTTGACCAACAGATCTGTGGAGAAGCAGATTTTCTGCCCTTTGTTTTGCTCCACTTTCATGCTACCCCAGAAGGGGAAGGTTAGGGGGACCTCTGGGGTCTCTTGGTCCCTTCTTTTGCCTCCACTCTGTTTCACCCTCCACTGCACCCTTTGGATCCCCATCTGTGTATTCTGCCATCCTGAAGCCTAATGGAAACCAGGATCAGTGCTGGACCCAGAACTGTAAATTCCCTTTCCTTCATTTTAACAGTAAATTTTGGATAGCAAGCTCTCTGGAGCAGGGCACTCACCCAGTTTTGCATCTATCCCAAAACAGTCTTAACCATTTTTTCCCTTAACTTCTTTATGAGAAAGTAATTGAAACAACACCAAGAAACTTTAAGAAAATTAAAGTTGTGATGTGTCGTCCTTCATCTAAAGTCACAAGAACGGTTACAAAGTTGCAGGAGGCAATTTAGTTTAGTTCACACAGTTTTAACATATAAATCTCGGCCATGTGTCTTTGGAAGTAAAGGAAGCTGTCTGATGGACTTCAGAGGACTTAATTACTCCTAGTATTCCGTGGTACATAGAAAAATTCTTAAATAAAAAACACTTCAGAGTTCAAGTTTCTAAAATGTATTTCACTTTAGAACACTCCATATTCAGGCTTTGTCTAAAACTGTTTCTATTTTGTCGATATTCTGGATTCACAAAAATGAAAATGTGTTTTATTAGAACATTGAATGTATCTTCATACTGCATGAATTTACAGCCTGAGCTGTCACGGATGAAGGTACTGGGATTTCAGAAAGTGTTTCCCTGCTGTGCTGAGGATTAGAAACCTTCCCACAATAGATTTTATCTATTGGTGCTCTTCAGTCATTTCAAGCTCATTAGGCTATCACAGCTATGACATCTCCTAGTGAGGCTGCAACTTCAGAAGTGCTCTGCACTTCACTGTATCATTATTTCATTTTATGAGGCACAGGAAGGACAGGACCTGGAATGACAATTCACCCAACCCTGCCCTGCTCTGTCCTTTCCCCTCATGTCTGTTTTACAGCTGACTGCAAAATCACAAAGCTGATCTAAATGAAGGGATTACGACTTTTTATAAGTGCACTTCTCTTTTCTATGTCTCATGTTTTCAGCTTTGCCAAAGAAATGATAATCTGCAGGCATCAAGTGCAGGTTTTTGTGGTTTGGTTTTTTTTTCCATGGTATTCAAAGACAACAGTTACAAAGGGTAATATTTACCTCCCACCTTACGAGTGCATGGGGCTGGGGTGGGGACACTGTGTGGAGAGCTGAGCCTTCTCCAGCCACAAGTCCTGTCTGCTGGACCCTCAGGGCAAGGCAAGCAGCTGGCGGAGCAAATAGCAAAAGCGTGGGAGGGAGAAGGGTGACAGTGATGGAGAACTGTGACTGTAGTGTGTAGAGAAGATGCAGGGCTCAGATTTTCCTTTTCAGGCCACACGTTAGCAAGTGCTAGTTTAATGATGCCTGTACTCCCAGTGGTCTCACTGCCTGCCCATTAGCAACTGGCAGTTTCCTGGCAGTTTTGGAGGAGTGATGGGCTCTGGGAATGAAGCTGCTGGGGTGCAGACCAGCCTGGGGAAACAGACCTGGCTCTGCAAACCCAAGGAAAAGGGAGCTTTACAGCTCCTGGTGCTGGCAGCTGGTGCTGGAATTGGGAACGCAGGCCAGGAGGATGTGGGAAGAGGTCAGAAGTGAGGTTGCACAACCAAGGCAGAGACAACAGATACACCTGGGGAGGAGGCGAGGAGTCTTGTTCTCTACTGCTGGTCAGAAAGAAGAACACCTATCCTCCATTGCCCTGAGGACATTTCAGCAGAGGACACTTGGAACAGCTGAACTCCTGAAACCTTCTTAGTCTGTGCTACCACTCACCATCTCTTGTCCTCCTGGCTGGTTCTGTCTTTTGCCAGCCTGGGTGCTGCATGGGCAGGGACAAAATCACAAAGGTCTCTGTGGGTCAGGACAGGCTGTCAGTCTTCTGGACATGATAACCAGTGTTTTACTGCAGGAACCTGCAATGAAATGACTGAACTGCGTGAGCATTCCCTCCTTTCTTGGAATTGATGCAGGTATTTTTTTATGGGATTTAATGCATTTCAGGCGTGCATTAGGTTGTTGCTTCTGCATTCTCCACCACGTGCTGATCTATGTGATCTGCTACTCACCGCTCTGACAGTGGGGACAGACCCCACCTCCACATACCTGCTTGGTGCAGCTACAACCAGAGCAGTGGGGCTGAATGTCTGACAACATGCCATGTTGTGGCTCCACAGATACCCACCCTCCTGCTAAAGCACCAACAGCCTCTAGCCCCAGACACATCACTTGGTTTAGACCCTCCATGCTACAGCCATGCTTTACAGAGACAAATCTACAACTCTGGGCTGGAGAGCAGTGAGTGGTGTGCCATCTCCCTGGGAGATGTCTCTTACCATAGATTTGATGAAGATACATGTATCACAACATGAAAACTGATGTATCTTGAATATGAGAGAAATACAAATCAGAAAATACAAATAATCATCTTTGCTGGCCTGTAAGATAAATATATGGACTTAGACATCTGAGATGCATCTGTCTTCAAAGACACAACTGACTTCTTAGCAACACCTGTCTGGTACAGGTTGGTATCGTTCAAGGGATTCTTACTTACACAAGGAAAACTGAATCTTCAGTTATTGTACTTAGCATGGACATATGACGTTCTTCGTGCCATGACATTGCTTCATAGAATCATAGAATCGTAGAACCATCCAGGTTGGAAAAGACCCTTGGGATCACCAAGTCCAACCATCATCCCTACTCCACAAAGTTCTCCCCTAAACGATATCCACCAACACCACATCCAAATAACACTTAAAGACATACATGCCCTCCTCTGTACTAGCTCCAGTCATGTCCATGCTGTGTGCAGAGACACCTTCCACAAGACCAGGCTGCTCAAAGCCCCATCCAACCTGGCCTTGAACACTTTCAGGGATGGGGCATCCACAGCTTCTCTGGACAACCAGTTCCAGTGTCTCACCAACTTCACAGGAAAGAATTTCTCCCTAATACCTGATCTAAATATACCCTCTTTCAGATTGAAACCATTACCACTTTGTGATATCACCACATGCCCTGATAAAAATTCCCTCCCCAGCTTTCCTGTAGCCATTTCAGGTACCGGAAGGTTGCTACAGGGTCTCCCTGGAGCCTTCTCTTCTCCAGGCTGAAAAGCCCTAATTCTCTCAGCCTGTCTTCACCTTCACCTTCATAGAGGTGCTCCAGCCCTCTGATCATCTTCGTGATCCTCCTCTGGACTCACTCCAACAACTTCACGTCCTTCTCCTGTCTGGGACCCCAGAGCTGAAGGTCCTGTCTTGAGCACTGCGGGGACAATAAATCCCAACATTGCCATGGGCAGGCTCACAAATAAAAAAGGCTGGACAATGTCTGAACTGAACTTCACATGGCTCATTATTTGCTTTCCTCTGACTCTCCATGATGTACTTAACAGCTGCACACACTGGGATTAGCAACAAGTATAACATTTCCAGCTGTGATATGTTCCTGATACTTCCAGCTATGTTAGATGCCTCCATCTTCTCTTTTTTGATGCAGAGCTTTCCAGGACTTGGGACAGGGAATTTCTTGGATGTTAAATGGAAGATCCTTGTTATGGATGCAAACTGATTTAAAAACATCCTTGTCTAAAGATGTAATCAGGCAATTTTCAAAGGCACCAGGTTTTCACAATAACTCCCTTTGAAAGTGTTTAGCTGAGCAATTTTCAACCACTGGAAACACAGACACACTGCTACCTACTTCCCTACCTGCCTTTAAATACCTTATTCTACTCCCATGGGCCAATGGTTAAAAGACATGACAGCTGGTGAGGAAGTTTTGACTGTCCCCATGAATAATATGGATACAACTCTCTGCTTTCAGCAGAGAAAGGGGAGATGGCTCCTTCTTCTGTGTGTTTGGGTACATATGCTGTCACCACTGTTCCCCTCCTTCCGTCGTTGGGAAGGCATATTAGGACAGTCTCCAAAGGAGACATCACAATTCAGTACAGCAAAGGGGCCTGAGACAAGTGCCCATTGAAGAAACTCTGCAGAGCCCAAACCTACCAGTGTCACAAAGGCCAGATTCATTTCATGAGCCATGACTGGGAAGCGACAGAGCTGAGCCCCACTGGGAAAAAGAAGTGAATGACATTCATAGCAACCTCCATGCTGCTTTCTCCTGGGGTTTTAGAAGACCTTGCACAGTGGGAAGGGAACATGGTTTAGGCTTCACTAACCTACAGAGATACAAATTATTACCATTTGTAACAGAAGGGACAAAACCACCTATGCTTGGAAGTTGAAGTTGCCTGAGGAACAAAAACTGCTTAAATGTCACTGTTGCTGGAAAGAAGCTCCTAGTGCAACTCTTACTGGGTGTTTCTGCTGCCAGTTTCTGTCAGATGCACTCCCTGGAAATGCCTGTTTGCCAGAGGGCAAATGTTTGACAAGATCAGACAGCTCTGATCATGTACAAAGCATTACTAAACCTCAGAATTTACATAAAGTTTCCTTCAAGGCAATATAATAGTATTCTATTTTCAAGACATCCATTTTACCTTTTCACATAGAATTGCCAAGGCTGGAAAAGACCTTTGAGATCATCAAGTCCAGCCTATGACCTAACACCACCACATCAGTTAGATCATTTACCATCAATGCTTAACCACAGACCTATAACAGTTGACCCTTACCCTGGATCCTTAACCCTAGACCCTTAACCCTGGACCATTTAATCTAGACACTTACATCTAGACCCTTAAACCTTGACTTTTAACGTTAGAGTCCTAAACCTGGACAGAAACATCCCAGAAGATCATCTCGACCAACCATAACCTAAATCCCCCTACCATAGCCTTTTGCACCAGTATGCACTGAATCAGCTCTTTTACTACTGTTCTGATGGGCAGCCTGGATGGGATCCCCTTCTGAGCCTGCTGAATGTGTGTTTAATGAAAAAAAATAAAGTGTGATTTTAGTCTTTTATTTTCTCTCTCTTCTCTCCTGTTCCTTAAGCATTCAAAACTACTCTGAAACAAAGAGCTTGAGGAGAGGAAACATCAGGTCAAACAATTGAATGATAATTACTTAGCAGTCATCTACCTGCTGGGGTGATAAGAGGCCATAACTGCTGGCTTGATGGCCTTTCAGACAAAACCACCCTATGCCTGGGCTTTGCCAAGACACTTTCCTCTGGGAAGTTTACCTGAGGTGAGGAGTATCTTTAACATGGAGTTTCACAGATGACTTATTTAAGGTAGGTGCTCCTCACACTTAAAAAACCACAATTGACCTCATCAGTCAGAGGAAAAAAAGCCATGAATAAAACCATGTCCTCAGGGAAGGATTGTGTTTTCTTGGAATTAAGGAAAATGAGTGAGGAAAATAGCTGTGGTATCAGTACAGCTCTACTAAGAAGTAGTGTAGAGTCTATATTTAAAATATCTAGCTTTACATATCATTACAGTTAAAAATAAAGGCAATGCATATTTCAGGCAGAAATGTATAATGTACTCTAGAGTAATGACTTGTAACTCAGAGTAACTTTCAAAGGATTTCAAAAGGAGAAGAGGCATTTTTAATGTTCTTTTAATTTTTTTTTTTCCTTTTATAAATGACTCTGCAGTTATTTAATAAAGTACAATTTTTAGAACCTGGATCTGCCTTTTCACAAATGATGTTGTGAAGTGCCAGATTATCCTGGAGGGACCCAGGAAGGACAGAGCATAGTTTTCTCGCTGTTGTTGAATATTAATACCTCCTCCTTACTGTATCACTAAATGTGTCTCCACCACAAGATGGTGGCAAGGCATCTGGTGAGCATGGCAGCCCCACCTCCCAGCAGCCCTTTATCTCCTTCACCTCTCTGCTGTCTCCTGCCATAACAAAGAATCCTACAGTGAAGGTGCAATGATGGTGAGGAAGGCTGGAGATGACGTGTGGAAATAGCAGAGAAGGGTAATTGATAGGGAGTTGTGTAGGTCTTGTTTCCTCTTTCTCAGCTGTTACACTGTTGTTATAGGGGATGTCTTAAAGCTGCATCAGAGGAAGTTCAGATTGGATATTAGGAAAAAGTTCTTCGTTGAGAGGGTGGTCAACCACTGGAACGAGCTCTCCAGGGAAGAAAGAGGTCATGGCCCCAATCCTGTTTGGTATTCAAGAATTGTTTGCACAATGCTCTTAGATAGGTTGTTTAACTTTTAGGTTGACTTGTGTGGAGTCAGGAGTTGGACTTGATGATTTTCCTGGGTCGCTTCCACCACGGGATATTCTATGATTCTAGATCATCATGTTAAGGTCTATGCATACCTGTGAGATGGTTAGAAGTTTATCCCATGACTGTTGCCCTGAATGAGCTATGGAAACCATCTTACTACAGTGAAGGTGATGTTCAGTCCTGCAAGATTCAGTAGAGGAAAGAAACAGCAAAGGAGGTTATCCTGCTTTTGGCTTGGACAGAGGTGGTTTTCTTCATAGTAGCTAATAAGGGGCTTGTATTTTTGCTGGAAACAGTGTTGCTGACACAGGGATGGATGTTTTAGCTACTGCTGAGCAGTTCTTACACAGAGTCAAGGACTTCTCTACTTCTTACACCAGCAAGCAGGCTGGGATTGCACAAGAAACTGTGAGCGGACACAGCTGGGACAGCTGACCCCAACTGACCGAGGGGTCATTCCAGACCATTTGATGTCATGTTCAGTGTATAAACTGGGGGAAGAAGAAGGAAAGGGGGAACATTCTAAGTAGTGGTGTTTCTCTTCCAAGTACCCATTACAAGTGATGTAGCCCTACTTCCCTGGGGATGGCTGAACACCTGCCTGCAGAAGGAAAGTGGTGAATGTGTTCCTTGTTTGGTTTTGCTTGCACATGTGGCTTCTCCTTTACCTACTAAATGGTCTTTATCTCAAACAACAAATTTTCTCACTTCTACCCTTCCAATTCTCTCCCCCATCCCACTGTGAGGCAGTGAATGAGCAGCAGTGTGGGGCTTAGGTGCTGGCTGGTGTTAAACCATGACAGGAGTCCCCTAGCCCTTTATTGGTGCACCTCTGTGTCACTTTGGGGTTTAAAGAAGTGTGATCCCTGACTGTAAGACCTGTGTTGGAAGAAGCTTGTGATGTACACAGACCTCTACTGCACAAGAGGTGATTCAGCTGTAGTGATGACAGTGCTAACAGGGATTTTTTTACTGGGCTAGAATAAAGCACATGGAAAGTGCTGAAGCCCTTGTGTTGCAGAGCAGAAACTCCAGCTCCAGAGACCTGTGTCTGTTCTACTAGTCGAGGAAGCAGTAGGGTTATCTGAAGGATTCTCATTTAGAAAGGGAGAACTATTCCCCACAAAGGTTAAAAACTTATTTTATAAAATCAATTTAAAAACTGTTGCAGTTAAAGTTACATCCTGAGGAAAAAAGCTTGTGGCTGCTGAATCCGCTGCACTGAGAAAGCTCCAGGGATAGCCATGATTGATATTTGCATGTAATGACATCTTCATAAGGGAATCTAGACATCATCTGCTGCTTGCTTCTGAAAAAACGAAGTAATGATTTGTTTGTCTCTCTTGGTCACTGCCAGCCTGCATTAGATTTTATGGGTTGATTGCTAGTCCCTGAGCTTATCTCCATCCCACTCATATATTGGCCTCAACAAGACAGTAATCTGAACTTAAATACATTTGATTGTAATCAGTCATTAAATTGTTTTACAGTAAGAAATATTAACTCATCACATAGAATGCCTGAGGTTTTGTTGATTTTTTAATTTAGTTTTGAGCAAGTGCTCAGCCATGCAAACTACCACAAAGCATCCTTCTTGTCCTGCCGTACAGGAGCATCTAGGTCCCAGAAATGTGGCTCAATTGAAGATTAATCTACAAAGCCAACCTGGGTTTTCCACTAAGTACATTCTTGCAAACCTGCTTCTTGAGACTGTATGTGTTCAATTAGCTCTGTTTGTCTTTGCACCCTCCCAGCACTCTTCCAGTCTGCTTAGCTAATGGATGTGATATAGATATGGCCATAAAATTTAAACCAATTACTGGTAATGTGCTATTCAAAAGATGATAATGGAACTATATAATAGCAGTTAAATAAGCACAGATTTATTTATTTTTTTTAAATCTTTAATGATAACAGAAGTCCAGTTCTTCCCTTACATGTATTTCTGTTAAAAAATAAGCTTAAGAAATTGTCACTCAAGCCACCATCCAGGAATAATATACATAAGATATGTATGTCCAAAGCAGGACATTCAGTTCCTTTTGAAACAATGCTGTAGATGAGTAACACTGAAAGCCCCAGCGAAACACAGCAATTGCTCAGGACTGCATTCACTCCCCAAAGTACACAAGCTATTGTAGCCTAATGTTTATTATTTGTTTATACATTATTTACAACATGCTCATTACTTGCCAGGCACAGTCCAGACTGTTAAAAGGGGGATTTCTAGCTCTGAGATGGACTATAATAGAAACACAGGGGTTATGTTTTCTTTGCACCACAATTTGCAACTTGCAGTGAAAAACTCACCAAGATATTTGATAGCATAATCTAAATTAAATATTCCAAGTAACAGACACAGGTTTGGGGCAATTACATGTTTCAGCTTTCCTATAAAACATTGATTATATTTATGCAAGGACTCTGTAAATATAGGAGCATACGTGAGAGAAAGTACACAGAGTTCAGAAAAGCATTTCAGCAATTCTGCATTAAAGCCCCAAATGAGGGTCATACAGAGGGGATTTAAGCAATCACAGCAAATATAACCACTTGGAAAGCAAATTAATGCAATGTATTAAACCAAATTGTTTTATACCGAGGAAGAACTGGCACCTCCTCGGTGCAAAACATCAATCATGATGGAAAACAGGTACCACTGAGTTAAAGTCAGCTCCAGAAAGTGAATCCACAATTAGGTGGAGAGGAGGAAAAGAAATAAACCTGATTCTGTAGGAGGAAAAAGAGGGAGCATGGTGAAGTGTCGTGATTCCTATGGGGCTTCTCCAAGATACAAGAGAGCAGGTAGGACCCAAAAGGAGGCAAAAAGGACTTTGTGCCACTCACTGTGGCAATGCTTGATAGTCAGGGAGCCAGCTGTGTGAGTGGCACCTCTACTGCTAACAGCCATGCTCAGGGCAGGAGTGTTTGCCAGGTACGCTGAGTTGAGCCAGCAGGTCAAGCTCCAGAGAGGAGTATTTGGTAGAAGTTTGGGATGACTGGAGGTAGAGTTACTGCCCCAGGAAGGGGTGATGAGCAGCTTTGTGCTGATCATACAGCTCTCGTGATGTCCACACAGTCATTAGAGGCGAGGAGTGTGGTGCATACAGCCCCATGAAGAACTTCACGTGAAAACGCCTGGAACAGGAAACCTAGCCCAGGGCAGGTTCCGTTGGGATCAGGTTTGGCTTAGGAATCCTAGACCATCCCATGCTGGTAAGAGAAAGTCTAGCATTTTGAGCAGGATTCTGTGCTCAAATTGTAGCACCGTGGAACAAAATTCTAACTGAATACCCGAAGGAAAAATCAGAAGGTCATAATAGTGTTAGAAGATTTCATATTGTTCAACTCTTTTCTGGGTCTGTCTGGGTTATCCTGCTGATTAATTGGTTTTAGAGTACCCTGAGGAAACCCAGATCAGCCAGGGTCACCAAGAGAGAAGAATATATTGGTAGAAGGAGAGGCACCAGCTCTAGGAAAGTGTCAGCTGCCAAAGGAGATGGAGGCAGATGGATGCAGGGACAAGCATCTGACCTGTGGGAGTTGCAACAAGTCACAGCTCTCGGCTGTGAGACTAAAACCTCTCTCTGTGAGCAGATGGCTCAGCCTCAGGTGGCACCACAGCTGAGCTCGGCTGGGCCAGGGAAAATGTCCGCGGGCACTTCTGGCTCATGGTGAATACAAAGTGCTTCATTCACCATGTGGAAGGAGCACAGGCACCAGGCTATTGCCAGGGCAAGTCAGGTGACATGCAATAACTCACCACACCACAGTGAGCTGATTATAGGTCTAGCCTGGGGTTGTATCTGTTATCACTCAGCGCTTTGCATTTGTGATGAGCTGAACGACATGTCCCCATCAGGCAGACACTTTCCTGAATGAGTAATGAGTAATCATCTGGAACCCAGTTTTGCCCTCCTGTTGGTGCGAGCAGTCCCATGGCTTTCTGTGGGTGTATCTGCAGTGGGGAAGAAGCACTCTGGGGAAGTGTGAACTCTGATGTCAGAAGCAGCCTGTATGACCACCAGTTCTGATCATCCAAGTGCATGTCTGACTGAGGATCAACATTTCATGATTCTTCCCTGCTTAAATGCTGAAGTTTTCCAATTAAACTGGGTTTTCTACTTCTTTTTTGTTATTATTCAAGTGGCAAAAGGCAGAGTCATCTCCAGCCCTCTCAGAGTCTGATGCTGTGCCACGAGGGCAGGAGGGCCGAAATGTAGTGAGCTGTTCCTGCTTGCCTTGCAGGGCTAAATCATACCTGCCCTGGAGAGCTGGGCAAGTGAGCAGGAGGCAGGAGAAAACCTCAATCTCACACTCCTCCAGGCAGATTGCTTTGGTTTCATGGCTGCTTATTGGTTTGGTGCATAGAATCATACAACATAGAATGGTTTAGGTTGGAAGGGACCTTAAAGGTCACCTAGTTAAAACCCCCTTTGCATGGGCAGGGACACTTCCCACTAGACCAAGTTGCTCCAAGCCCCATCCAACCTGGCCTTGAACACTACCAGGGAGGGGGCTTCCACAACTTCCCTGGAAAACTTGTTCCAGTGTCTCACCACTCTCACAGGAAAGAATTTCTTCTTAAAGTCTAAACAAAATCTCTCCTCTTCCCGTTTAAAGTCATTACCCTTCATCCTATCACTACAAGCCCTGGTAAAAAATCTTTTCCAAGCTTTCCTGTAGCCCCTTCAGGTACTAGAAGACTGCTGTAAGGTCTCCCCAAAGTCTTCTCCTCTCCAGGCTGAACAGCCCCAACTCTCCCAGCCTGTCTTCATAGCAGAGGTTCTCCAGCCCTCTGATAGTCTTCATGGCCCTCCTATGTAGTCACATACACAGACAGGAGGAAATGAGGTGCCCTGAGGAGGCTGACAGGTGCAAAACTAACTTTGAGCTCTTGATAATCTCACTCAAGGGTACTGAAGCAGAAGCAAAGGCTCAAGAGACTAAAGGGAAAATATTCAGCAAATGGAAATGTGAAAGGGTTGCAGAGAGGATGGGAGACCAGGGTCTGGAGGGACAGAGGCTCAAGCTGGAGGTACTCTCCCACCAATGTTCATGACAGAGAGCAATGTGACCTAGCCAGAAGCATTATCCCCTCAGCCTGACATTGGCAGGGGTTTTGGGGAGTTACCCAGGCTGGGAGCACCCTGTCAAGGAAGTGGGTTGCTGTACTGGTGCCACTAATAGAAAGAACAAGGGCAAGCTGGGATGCTGCCACTTCTCTTCAGCTGGGCAGCAGTGGCACAAGCCCATGTAAAGCATGACCAAAAGTTCTCTCTCCTACAGAAGCTCTTCCTTCTTTCATTTAACCTAGCATAAATTCTTCAGATTATAACAGTTTCTTTGGGTATTCAGGAGGAGTTATTGGCTCAGCAACCTAAACACCAATAAAACTGGGATAATGAGCCATTATTTATCCAGTGAAGCCATTAGGCTTTTATTTACTGCACTCACTGTAATTACAGTTTCACCAAACCTGGCAGTAACACATCCTTTAAAGATGTACCCAAAGAAAGGATTTATTTAAAAAAGAGAAATCCCACAAGTGTTAGTCATGACTTTCTACTGGAAATCTTTAGGAAGGGAGAGAAAAAATATAAATAATGGATTTAGTCAGAAAATAAGTTGTTTGGTTTTTAACTCTTTCTCATGTTGCCAGCCTCCCCAACTCTCTGAAAGGTCATGCACTGAAAGCCTGTAACCCTGACAGCATTAGTGGCTGGTTTAGAGCATGGGAGCTAATAAACAAGCACTCACAAGGATGCTTTTGGAGATGTGATTGATGGTAAGGAATGAACCCTCCTCAACCAATAAAGCTTGCCTTATGGCAGGTCTCTCACATCTCTCACGTTTTCAAATGAGTTGACTGCCCTAAGTTCTGCTCTGTCATCAAAATATCAGTCTGTGTTCAGTAGTTCTCTAATCCACTCTTACTTAAAGAAAAAAAAAAAAAAAAGTAGCACTTCACTTGTAGATTTGGTGTAAACTTTTATTGATTTGATATGTTTCACTTATTGGTTCCCTCTGTGTAGACAAGCCTCTTCATAAATATCAGTATAAAGGCAACACCTTGCCTGGCAGAAGAATGCATAAATGGTTAATGGTGAGCTATGCTTCTGGCTCAGAACAAAGACAGCTTTCTGTGCTTACTAACTGCAAACAAACACAGAAGCCTCAGTCCCTCTCTGCTAGGACTTAGCACTTAGCAATATTACCATCTGATTGTTTCTCTCTTTTATGATGATGACCAAGGGCCCCAGACAAGATCCACCACAGCAATACTTGACTCCAGCTTGGTTATCTTTTCCAGTTTGTAGATTCAAAATGAAAACCCCACGGACTGCATAAACAGTGTAGCTTGGTCCTACCTCTGAGTTATAGATATGTGCTGAGCAACTCCTGATATCAGCATTCTGGGAATGAGCATGTCTCAAAAGATGTCATTTCTAAGTCTGACTCTGTTTGTACCAAGGGGACACGCAGAAATCCTGAGCGTGCTAGGAATTCAAGCGTTGTCTTTCTGTATTGGGCTGAACTTTACTCCAGCAGCTTTTCTCAGGGTGATGTGTTATTTGGTGAATCATTGTTTGGCTCAGGCTCTGGTGACATCCACAGTGGTGCATGTGCTGGGTGTTTGCAGCCTCTGAGGCTGTGACTGGCATTGAGCTGGAGGAGACCTGACAGCTCCTCACAGCAGCTCCAGAAACACCACCAATATCAAATGATGGTGGGGAGACCATAGGTCCATTGTAGTGAAAAATGAAATACCCACCCAGAATGAGGAAAAGTATGGAGGAGTTCCTGATGCATAATTATTTTCTTTGTTTAAAACTTCAATGCCTTTTTGTGCTACTCTTGTCCCACCTGGGGCTGTACTTGAATAACTTCCTCGCTGTACATTGCCAGCAGAGCAATAACCTCTTCTTTTCTCTTTCTGCTTTCTTTAAATGAAAGTCTGTCCCTATGTTAACATCTGAAGTCATCCCCTGTGTTTCTTTATGATTGTCTTCACGATTCATGTTGTCTGGGCTGTTGAAAAAAACTGCAGTTGCTCATAGCCAGGGAAACATGCTTGCATTTATTTACATCTGAAAGCAAACAAGCAAAACTTAGAATGATCTGTGGCTTTAAAAACCTTTTCTGAAACTATGTGGCATTTGTCACAGCCAGGCCTGGCATTCTTTCTCTCATGTGGTTTGCTGCAGTGACTTGTCAAGTCTAATATTGAATTAGATGGTTAGTTCTTCAGGACTGAGGTGCTAGCCTCTGTGATTTAATGACATTCACTGGGTCACATAGATCAGAACTATTTTTGAAAAGCTCCAGGAGTCCTCTTTCTTGTGATGAAAGTAGTTAGGGATTCGGAGTTTGCTTTCTGCTCCTGTTCAGCCAGAACTCCCAGCTGCACTGAACATTTGTGCCAGAAGGCATCAGATACATTAGCCTACTTTCAGAAAGGGATGGGAACAACAATAAAGCAGGGAAAGTCAAATAAACAGCCATGGAAAAGTTCCTTATAATATTCACCCAGATCTATGAAGGCTTCATTAAATGATTCCTTGGGTACTGCCAAAGGACCAAAATAAATGTTTGGTACTGTAATTGCTCCTGCTGCAAAGTTAGTGAGCAGCAGATTAATCCAAAGTCCCAGCAAGAGTGTTTCACCAGGAAGAGCCTGTTAGGATGTCAGAGCTAACCCTCTGATGGTGTCACCAAATCTTTTTTGAGTCTGTGGTCTCCACAAGGTTCACAGGAAAGATTTTGTGGCTATCTTTGGTATGGTACCAAAGCCAAAGTTCCTGTCACAGTGTGACCAAATTCAAGTGGCTGACAGAGCAGACATTAGCACTGGTAAAACATAAATTACAAAGATGTGTTTACTAGAGTTTAGACAGAAACAAAGTGAGATTTTAGTTGCTGGCAACAGAACCAGAGCTGGCTGCACGTGAACAGTGATTCTGTCCATCTGAATGATGTGGATGTCAGCACAGAATCTGTAGCGGGAGCCAGGAGTCAATTATACTGGAGAAGTAAAAGGGGAACAGAATTCCAAGTTTATTCCATAGCAAAACTGACACCCATAAAAATGGCATATTTTTCTCACCAAGACCAGGTCTGTGCTGTATCTGGGGCTAATAAGGGCACATCAGATCTTTGGAATCTGTGCATGGACAGGGAGCAAAGAGTGTATTTTTCCTTGGAGGATGCTTTGGAGAGTTGATACCTTCTTCTCCCTTAACTCTTTCTTTGTCCACATTTAGGGTAGGATTTTGCAGTATTGACTGCTCAGTGCACAATATAGCTGTTACAGTACAAAGGGCTGCCACAGAGGAAGCTCTGGCTGTGCTTTGATGGGGCAGAGCTTGGAGAGGTTCTAGGATAGCAAAGGTGGTCAGAAGTTCAGAGGGATTTTAATGCAAAGAGCTACTGAATAAACTAGGGTCTCCTTCCATGTGAAAAGTAGGTGATTGGCAGAGGACAGGATGCAGGTCTCTAAACTCATGAACAGAACATGGTCTTATGTTTTATACACACTAGTGTGTGTATGCTTATAGAAAAGTGAAAAGAAATATTAGGTGTTCCTCAGGTGGTTTGCTTATCGTGTCAGATTATATTTAAAGCACATATTTTTTCTTTATATATAGTATCTATCTGCACATCCTGATATACTCTGGTTATAACGTCCACCAAATTTCATCTGATCAGCTATGTTAGAAGCCTGAGCCTCGGTGGGGGGGGACTAGCCATTCAAAAAATCCATCCATTGAGGTCTTCAAATCATCAGTGCCCCTAGTCCTGTGTGCTTTAGCCAGGCACAACACGGAGGCAACATGCTGAAGTATTACCACATGGGGTTTTAGGAATGGAAGATCCAACAGTTCCCTCTGGCCTCACCTAACCTAGAGAGTCTACAAGGCATAAACATCTCAGTGTAAGCTAGACAACCAAGGCTCCCTCTATAGTCTTTTGGAAGGAATTGGTTTCTTCAGGATATAACTCACCAGACCTGTCCCAACTACTTCCTTTTGATAAGGTGAATCCTACTCTAGAAGTGTCTATTCTCTCCACTTAACAGGGAGCCTCAGGGAAGCAGGTCAGATGTCAACATTTGCAAGAGTTAGATCAGCTTCTTCCTCTGAGTCATTTTCAGGTCTAGTTTTCTACAAGTGCCTGGGGATTCACAACTCTACCAATATTTCCTGTTTTTAAATTAAAAGCTCCACATGGATACTATTGTTCTTGAAGAAAAATACTGTGCAAAATTCAATAATGTCGTCAAAGTTCTGTGAATTCAATGAAATTTCACAACTGAATAATTTACCCACCTGGGCAGATGTTTTGATGGGACTAATTTATTTTAAAATGATACGTAAATGTATTTCGTATTAATTAATTGTAAAGTAAAACAAGAACACCACATTCTTTAAAGATGCTCTGAGAGTTATCTTGTCTGCCTGTTCAGAAGAACTTAATGGAAATTCATAAAAACTACTGAATTATTTTACAAGACATATGCTCTACATTTCTGTTTGTCCCTTATGCTTGGATTGAATTCAACAGTAGGGAAAAAATATCAAGGCCTGATTTCTTTATTAAAGTCTGGAGTTTTTTGCAGGTTCAGACAAAAAAAAACAACAGTAATTCTCCTTCTTTCCTAAAGTCTGATCCCTCAATAGAAATAAAATCAAACTGGCCTAATAATAGAAATACACTCCCATCACTTTTTTCTTACCAGAACCGGTCAATGGGTTTTGTTTGGCTTCATACTTAACTTTGAACATGAGTATTCTTAAGAGGGAGTCAATGAATGTAAATAAAACCTAGCCCTACAAGTCAATCTCCAACCTGAACCAATGCAAATTCTATGCAGTGTCATGCTTGTAGACCAAAGCTTAGGATGAACTCTTTTACCTAATCTCTTTTCATCTCTGCAGTCTCTCCAACAAAAGTGAAATGAAGGTGAAAATGTTTGCGGTACCCAGAGCAACATGCGTTGTTAAGATACTCTCACCAGTAAAGCATTTTTGCTTTTAAGTTTAAGCAGATCATTCAGATCAGTTTGATTATGCAGGCCTTTCACACTTGACTTTGGGGTGAAAATATGCTTAATCCTTCTGTCTGGATCCTGTATCCAACGTGCTCTCAAGTGGACTGAGATGTGTGAAAGGATCTGTGTGTGGAAGGGGGAAGAGAGGAGCTCAGTGCCGCTGTAACTATCTCTAGGTCTCACCTACAAATGCAAGCTTCAGACAAAGGTGTGTGGCTGACCAGGGGACTAGAAAGGGCTCTGAGTCCTTAGTCTGAAGGTACCCATGACAGGCTGCTGGGGTCTCACCAGCTGAGCTTACCTCAGTAATGCTACCTTACAGCAGTAACAGCCGTGTATCAGCACAGAGAAGCTGTGGCATAACCTGGACTTTCAAAGTTCTCCTTTCAAGCACACAGATAAATCTGGGCATCTTTATTAGCTGAAATAGTCTTACTCAGCCATAGACTCCAGCAGGTATTTTTAGAAATTTCATAACCAGTTCTTGTTTGTTTGGTTTTTTTTCCCCAAAGCAAAAACCCAGCTGCACACATTCAAGTTTAGAATAGAAAATATGGATGAACCATGTCCTCCTCTGCATTCTGAGCAAATTGGACTTGACCCTGAGGAGCCTCTGTATCTTGCCCCTGCCAGAGCACAGGCAGTAGCCTGGATGAGGGGAGTGAATGGAAGCAGATTCATGGTCATGGCAACAGACAGACTCCTTCCTTGACCACCTCACCACTTCAGGTGCCACTGAAAAACAGATATGAGTCCCTGGTTGAGAAAGACCAGACAAATGAAGATGAGGATGTTTGGCAGCCTATCCCAGAGGTGTGTCCACAATGGGAAAGACATACCATGCCTTCAGGCTGGATATTTCTGGTGAGATCACCCAGGAGATCTCAGGAGATGTGGTTGGGGAACTCTGTCCCTGTAATTAGGAAGAGAATAGTTTGGCAATAGAAAAGAGAGGGACTGTGTTAGTAGAAGAATGTATGAAAATTGTCCAGCTGTCTTTGCTGCCCTTCCTTGATGCTACTGAAACACAGAAATAGCTACCTCAGAAGTTAGCTGTGTACCTAAGGGGAGCCCTACATAGAAGTATTAAGTACTCCATGTAGGCAGCATTCCTTTTGAATAACTTTTCAAAAAAAAATCTCCCTTGTTTTTGGTCAGACTGTGGTAATTTTCCTGAATTAAAAAGCACAGCTCCATTTCTGTTTGAGATACAATTCCTCCACCAGCATCTGGTGGGGATGAAACTCTAATGCTGTTGCTTCTAATTCTCTGCTGTGTCCATACATCATCTAATTTATGTGCATACTAGCTACAGGTAGTATATATTGTCTGATATTTATTTTCTTTACCTTCTGCTCCTCCAAAAAAAATAGAAAAGAGATGGAAAGTAGTTGTGGCATTTAGATGTACTCTGTATTTTTCCATATGTGCAGAATGCAGCTATATATCTAGAAGATCTTGGAGTTAGAGAGGAGATATGGAGGCCTGTGGATGTGCTCATCTGTCCCTGAAGCTCTGTCTGCCTCACTGGGAAGTGAGACAAGCAATCTACTGCTAACCTTAATGCCAACCTGTTTCTGGGAACTTGCAGGGTGGGATGCTGAGATCTCCATGTTCCCATCCTGAGAAGAGTCCAGGCAACACTGGGGACACTGCAGACAAACTTGGCTGGAGAAATGAGTGTCATACATGTGTATCAAAATGCCACTGAGCCCGTGTCATGTCAGAGCCTTGTGTTTATCAGCATCTATGCAAGCAAGGAATCTTGTAGACTTGTGGCCTAATAAACTCTGCAATATGCATCCTCACAAGTCCAAACACTCTTTGTGATGTTCTAGAGTATTTCTTCTGAATTGTTAGAGTATATAAAATGTCCAAGAAGTCTGATTGTTAGTGATTAAATTATGGAGTGTTCTTGTTAAAATTGACTGAGCACCCCTTGGGGGATTTGCCAGACATCAGCCCTGAGGAACAAACTGGGGGCTCCTAGAACAACAGAGCCCTGTCTTTTGGTGTTCAGCTGGTATACAGGAGTAAGGGAAAGGTAACTGATATCTATTGCACAGATACAGTATCCTCCTGTGAGGAGCAGTATGTGCACAGCTTCACTGAACTGTCTGTATTTCATTATAATTTCATTTATCATCTCACTGCATTTGCTTTTATTGAAGCAGTTCACAGAGGTGTAGTTCCTCAGTTTAGTTCAGTAACAAAACTGGTGATGGGAGAGGAAAACAGATGTCTCAAGCTGTTTTCTTATACTGTCTGGTTTTAATTGTCTTCATATGTCAGCTGTAGTCAACAGGAGAAAAAAGTAGTCTCATAGTGAAAGCAAGAGAGTATTGTCATTCCTTGGGCTCATTCAAAACTTGAGGTACCAGAAGAGTTAAATGAAGAATGTACCCTCCATAATAGCTTCTGTGAAACTGCACTTCTTTCCCATCCATCAAGATTAAACTAGATTTATGTTGAAACCATCCTACAGAATACTGTATGTCTCTGTAAAAGGCATATACATGCAGATTAACAGCAGCCAGTACTAGGAGCTGAGTAAGAAAAAGTCACTCGTCCCCTCTGCTTGGGAGGGATTTAATCATTAGAGACTCTCCTGTTCCCACAGAGCTCAAGAGAAGTAGGAGAGGAAGCCTCCAGCTTTCAAAAATAGCTGGTCTTAAAAATGTTATAAAAATGTCCACAGTGTGAGACATATGAGAAAGAAAAGCAGCATGGTGGGGTTTTTGCTGCATGGTAGCTGAGGAACGTTATGTATTCATGAGAAAGCAATACAGCCCAACACTCTATAAAACTTTTTTTGACAGCTTTAGCTATAGAGTGTCTGCCTGCCTTTATTCTAGAGAACCAAGTTTCTGTGACTTTCTTAAGATCCACCACCTGCAGAACAAATAAACATATTGCTCTAAAAGGCTGATTTGAATTATGGAAATCATTGTCTAGGGGCAACCATTATTAATGATTTGATAAAGCAGTTTGAAATTCAGTTCACCAAATTTGTCCAAATCATTATTATTATTTCTTTTTTAGGTCATTATTTGAAGTGAAGCTATTATTCCAGGATATTTTGACTAAGCAGATCAGTTTATTTCTAAAGAAAATCTATGCAAGAGTCAAAGGCATTAATTTAGCTCTAGATATGATAATTAGCCATTTAATATCCATTGACATTTTCCTGCAGCTCTAAACTAGTGGCTACGGATCAAGCCTGTCACTTCTTTGCAGTCCTTCCCCTCTTCAAAACAACGGCCCAATTTATCACCTCATTATACAAATTTTGTGCCAGTATATCCTCTCTCAGGTCTGTAGAATTGCAGCATAAAAGCAGAGGCATGCAATAGCATATCAATGTCTCAAAGTTTTTAGAATTCACAGTTTTCCTGGTCTTTCACAGTACTGAAGGTGCCATTAATTCTAGGTGAGTGGTAGTTTCTACTTTGGCCCTGATCTCCCTCCACTCATTCGTTCTTGAAGTGTACATAAATCAGAATATCTTCCTTGATCAGCTCAGAAATCTTCAGACTTTGCTCTCCTGACTCCAGCTGCTGTAACTTTCCAAATACTTTTCTTTAGCGGTTAGAGAAGATCTCCTATTCCAATTTTCTCCTGTTAGAGTGTCTCCCAAGGAGCTCTTCTTTGTCTCCCTTCCCTCACTCTGATTCCTGCCAAGTTTCCATTTCTTTAAGTTTTGAGGACATCTCTGATTTGAAATGAAAACTTTGCTATTTTTACCTTTTCCAGACAGCATTTCCCTTGGTTTCACAAACTTTTAGCTTTGCTATATAGATTCTTAGAGCCCTTAAGAAATAATGTATAAATTATAATATTATTCAGCATTCAAATTCTAGTCTTTGCCTTTCCCTATTAGCCTCATATCTCAAAACTTGCCAGAATTTTTTACCTCGCACCTATTTTAAAGAGGGATCCAAGCGTGACCTGGATGGGAGAACATGCAGTGGTTTAGTGGTGCTCCAGTGTGGAGACAATCAGAGAGAGAGGGATAACACCCTTGCAGCAAGTCTGCCCTAGCTCCACTAACCTCTAATATTAACAAAATAATTTATCTGTGAAAAAAACCACAAACCCAAAACTATTCATGTGCTTCTCCTTCCAAAGAACATCTTCCTCTTTTCAAGGACAGTATTCCCAACATAGATTCTGTTCCAACATCAGTGTAACGTATTTATCTTCATGTGTTATAGCAAATTTATGAAGGTTTCACCTTCGGAAAAGTTTGCTGCCTCTTTTTTTTGTGGCTGACAGGCAGTCAGGAACCTTTCTGCTCCGTCCCATGGTTTCTCCTCTGCAGATTTGCCTGTGCTCCCTGCAGATATACCAACAATCCCTAGGGAAATCAGTAACAAAATAACTGTCATAAGTTTCTCCTAAATATCTTGGTCCTAAAACAATCTATATCCCATTGCATGTGTGTGTACGCCATATGTGGGAGGAGTGACAAGCTGCCTTTGCTTCCTGTCTGCTTGCAATGAAAGTTAAAGGCTCCAGAGTTCATTAGTTGTCCCTACTGAGAAACCTTTCTTTTCTTCAGCCAAACAAAAAAAACTCCCTTGCTGTATTTATTATAAACCCTGTACTCCAATTCTACTTCAGCCTCACATCTGTTTAATGTGTTTGAGGTAAAAGGATCCCACAGTCCATTTGGTAAATTACCATAAATTTACTGCAAGCACCCTCTGACCGTGTACACCAGAGCAATTAGCAACTCTCTTTTCCAGAACGGTTACGCAGGAACAACTTGGGCCAGAACCACTTGTGACACCTTCACAAGGCTGTGTAGGACACAGTGCACAATTAAGGCTTTAATACTGGGACTGCTGCTGCTGCCCATGGGGCTGTTTCCTTGTTTTTTCTGATGCTGCAGAACCTCCCCTGGGATTCCCAGAACTAAGTCATAAGAGATGATCATCATTTGGTTTAATGCCACTTGTACTGCCTAATAATTTTCAATTTTTATTACCTTAGGAAGATGCTATTGAAAGAGTACATGGCTTTATCCAGCATGTTCAGTGTGCAAGAGGAGAGTTTTTAGACTGTGTGTCTCATTGGATTGTATCATTTTGGTACAAGGTCTATTCTCTCTGGGTTTGTAAACCACACTCTGCACCTGCTGCATTTGGATAATCTAATTCCCTTCTTGGTAAATACTGACAACTAACTGGTGTATACTATATGGTTAACTCTCCAAAGTCACAGGACAGAGAGGTGAAGAGACAAGAGCAGTTTTTCTTGCTCTGTCTCTCCAGCTGTGGTGTGTTGCTGTGTGTCGTGTTGCCAACCCCACAAAGATGAACCTCACACACTTGTAATGTTTGAGGGGCTCCAGCTGACAAAAAAGACAAAGCAGTAAGTTGGCTCTCTGCCAAGAAGGTTCCCAACTTTTGGTGATCTTTTTTGCTTCAGAAGATATCAAAAGCTTCGCAGCATCATTAGCAGTAATTAAGGATGATGTCTGATTAAAAACAGTTTCTAGTGTGAAAAAAAGTGTCCTCAGGGCCCAGAAGGGAAAAGCAGAGCAGGGAAGTGCAGCTGAACTGCAAGAGAGAGGTCCCAGAAGTGCTCGGTACTGACCCCATCACCATCCCACTGAGCTCTGGGCAGAACAGACTTTACAGAGGCAGGATTAGACCCATGGCTCCTGCTCCTGCTGGTTCTCCTCACTCACACGGCACCTCAGAGACTTGCATAAAGCTGCAAATTGTACAAACCCACCTTTCTTCTGCTGTCAGAACCACACGACCCAGCAAAGAGTGGTCAAAGCAGGTCTCCTGCCCAGCTCCCAGCTCCTATACTCTGCTGCAAGGCAGGAACACACTTCTGAGGAGGTTCAGAGAGGGTGACCATGACTATCCAGCACCTTGGTGAAGCTTTAGCTGCTCAGCTGGGAGACAGCCCACCAGGGAAAGGCTGCAGACCCTGGCACCCTCAAGGGCCAGCCCACCCTATGATGTATACTACTCAAAGTGCAACAGACTTTAGCATCATGGGGACACTGACAGAATAGTTTGCAATGTGTTACATGTTCCTTTTTAAAGACTTCATGTATTTTCCAATGTCCTCTTAAACAAATAGCAAGTGTCCTTGTTGCATTTAGTAACTGGTTCCTCCAATGCCACCACTCATGGCTCACAATCACCACCTGGGGTTGAGGATGATTTGTAAATTCAGCTGAAAATGTCTAGCAAGGTGTGTTTCAGTGGAATGGTCCTCCACGAAGAGCAAGCTAATTTTGTTATTTTATACATATATATATATATAAACATTAAATATGAAGATTTTGGTGATGAGTTGTGTGTTGATTTTGCCATATCTGAAAGCTTTGACTTTAATTTCAGAATTAGTTTTACTTTATTATAAAATCTTGGCTGAAAAGTGTTAAATTGAAAAAAAAAGCAACAACCAAAACCCACAACAAGCCACACTGAATATTTTCCATGTTTTGAGAATTATTATGGTAATTTTATGTCATAAGACATGTAGAACATCTTTTTATTTTCTATTGTTCAGTATAACTTTCCTCAAATCTGTGAATTCCTCATGAAGGAAACATTCCAGCTCCCCTCCAGTTTTTGAATTAATGCTGACAGATCTTGTTTGTCATGAAGCAGCACAAAGAATGAAAGAAAAACACATCTTTCAGCTGAAACATTCAATTAGCAAGTCACAGAACAGGAAGAAAAAAAACCCAAACAACTCACAATGCAAAGCTTTCTTTTACCATTAGAAGTCTGAAGATTTTTTTTCTTTTTAGGGTTTTTACTTTTCAGATTAGGAGAAGGAAAAAAGGAAATATGGAAGATACCACGTTTATGCAAATACTTAAGCTGTTTTCAGAAATGAGTTAGTTTTATACATTCAGCAAATATGAATTACAAACCAGGTTTAACACATCTTTATGTCAGTGCCCACTGACACAGTGTGAGGAACAATCTTCCTTCATCTGTTGAGAGAAAAAGAGATTTTAACCAGAAATAAACCAGAAAGAAAGTGCGGGGCTGATGTGTTGTCAAACTCTGGGTGTTACCTGAGCACTGAAGGTGTTAGTGCAAGTGGCAGCCCAATCCCTCAAGCTGACAGTGGGCAGCTCTTGCCCTCAGGGAAATCATGAGACATGCTTGTACCTCCACTCATTACACTTCAAAATTGACATGATATCAGAGTATCTGCCAGTCCAAAGCAGGTGATACTGCATCAGCTTGTCCTCAAATTTGGAAAGGTTTTAGCAGGGACTATTATATCTGTCTGTCAGTTTGTCTGTCTGTCTCTCTGTTTCTACCTCTGTCTCTACCTCTGTCTCTGTCTCTACAACTACATCTATATCTGTATACATACATTCACCTATACCCATATCAAATAAAAGTTCAGTTTTTGAAATAATTGACTGAGAAAAAATGAACAGCTGTTCCTTGTGTTATGCCTAAACATCACAGACACAAGCAAAAAAATTATCTGTGTTTTTTTCCATATTTAAACTGGCAGGCAAAAGCAAGGCTTCTGTGTTGTTGGTTTTGTTATGTTTGTTTGTTGTTGTTTTTTTCTTTGTTTTTTAAATGTGAGATATAGATGTATTTAATTGTGATCTTGTTGTTTGAAAGAAAATGTAACACAAATGGTTCAGTTCATAAGTGACAGAAATGTCGTATTTTGTATTAAATATGTTTGTACTGTAGAGACAAACTAGGAAAGCTGCCTGGAAAAGGAGTAAAGAAGGTAATTTCATTAAGTTTAGGGTGAAATCTCTTTTTTTTTTCTCTGACTGTGAACTCAGTATAAACTGTGAAGCTATCACTTCCACATCTTCATAAGAATGAAACTGGGTAGAGTTTCTCCTGCTCTCGAAACCTTCAGGTTAAGATGTACTCATGGCTGCTTGCACATTCTCAATACAATGAGAAGTTGAGTGAGGAACAGAACCTGGTTCTGCTATTGCAAACTGCCAGGTCAGAACTGAATTGGCTTTTCTTGTGCTGCTTGCACTTGTGGCAACCGACTGTTCAACATCGCATCTGCAAACCTGTTAGTGGTGGCAAGTGCTGCAAAGGTTCTCTCACAAAACATATTCCTGTCTGGGAACTAGTTGTAGGGTCTGTTTTCTCTGGTGTATTTTGGATGGAGCTGTTTTGGCAAGGGAGCTCACAGTAGTTCTTGCTTTGCTGATTTACATGGATTGTTGTGTACTGACTCCACATGCTTGTGTCAGGGTGTTCTCAATCTCAGGATGTGCATGTCAGGGTATTCTTGGACAGCTTTAAGAGGAGGTGGAAATTAGTGCAGAAGGTCATGTTTTCAATCCATCTGTGCAGCAAAGGTAGGGCTTGATACACCCAGCTTCCCTTCCTGAGCATTGCTTACAAAGAGGTAAACAAATAGTGAGGTCAGTTTGGTGCTTAAAGGTGTGTCCAAGATATGGCCAGTTTCTCATCTTTGAAGGTGAATTCACTGAAGATGGCTGAAAATTATGTCAGTTGTTTCAGTGATATGACTTATCTGCAAGTCTTCATGTAGTTCTTGTTATTGTAAGGGATTAATATGTCATGGTGACTTCTCAGTTATTTCAGGTTGTGGCAAGAATCTTGTTGCTAGGGTCATCCTGTCTCTTTTTTGAGCGTCACAGTTTGACTCAGGTTCAACAACAAGGCTCTCAGTCCCCTCGCCCTCCCACACACAGGGAAGGAGAGAGAGAATGAGAGAGAGAGATTTTGCTGGATTGAAAACTAAACTACACAGCTTTATTTGAACACTAATGATATAAGAAAATATACACAATTTTATACAAATGTGTTCAGAAAATGTACAAAACCTCTATTGTCTCCCTCAACCTCCAGCAACTCCCAAAGCATCTCCTGAGCTGGGAACAGTCCCAAAAAGTCCCAGAGCTGCCGGAGAGAGCAGAGTGATGAGGGTCAGGAGAGCTGGAGCCTGGGGGTCGGTGGTGATGGGTGGACGGAGTCCTCCCCGGATGCTGGCCATGGGTGGAAGAGAAGGGAAGAAGAAGAAGGAAGGAAGTTGTCTTCTGTGATCTCTGACCTTCCTCTGAGCTTACGTAGATATATGAAATGGAATATCTCTGGCCAATTTTGCTGTCTGTCTAACTCAGCCTCCTACAGGGGGTCACAGATCTCCCCGTAGCGTCTGAGCTGGCAGAGTGAAGATGTGACCTTGAAGACCCAGCAGCTAGAAAATCATTCCACTGTTTGTTATCATTCCTAGCTGGAACGCTCTGCTACTAGTTAAAAGAAGGCTTACTGAAGGAAAACAAAACCAAAAAAAGTCAGTAAAAGGAAAATTTGCTTCATCCTGGCTCAAACCAGGACATTGGGTAAAATCTCACTGTTCAACTTCAGAAGTAATAGGCCTTATCCTCACAGTGGTGAAGCGTATTTTAAGATTGTTTCCTTATAGCCCATGGAAGCATATGGTGTTCTGTTGTTGGATTTCATCTCTGGTGAACTAGTCAAAGTGAGGGAGGTAGTGTCTCACCCTGATGTTTTCCTGCAGATTTCTAAATCAGCTCTGGAACTTGGGCACTTGATGCTGCTGATGTACCTTCGTGTCTGTGCCGTAGCATCTCCCTGTTGTAACTGTCGCAGCTTCCCTGCTGAAAACTGAAAGAAGGCCCAAATCTTCTGAAGTCACAATTCATTTAAATAACTCAGCTGAAGCCTGAATCTTTTACTTTACAATGCATGATAAGGAAACTAAGGCTTCTTTATGCTTCAAACCCATCAGAACAAAGTCTGAAAGGCAGAAATGGAATGTATCAACAAAACAGATATTTCCTCATTTTCCTTATGCATATAATTCTTTATCTGATCACCAAGTTTCTTACAGAAGTCCAGATTTTTTTTCCAAGAACATAGCTCCCAGAACATAATGGATTTAATAACTTGAGTGTTTTTACCATCACATGGAGCTGAAGTAGAGTGAGTTCTTACAACACAGAGTAGAGGAATCAATCATTTGGATCCAAACTATTTGGATCAGTGGAATCAGAACTGCAGGGAAGGAAATCTCTCAGGGTCAGGCTCTCTCTTTGAGTGTTACTGCTGCTTCTCCCAGCTATAAAGATACAGTAACTATGGATGGGTGTTAACTTACATATTGCCACTTATTTACATAGTTTTGAACTTCCAAAAAGATTCTGGGCAGAGTTTCCCACCTGTAGGGTGTGGCCAACCTGGCTATCCTAGGGGTGTGCAGAGACCAAGAGAGCAAGGAAGAGCCCCAGAGGTGTGTGGAGACACAGGGTTGGGCTGTGTCTTTGTTTTGTTGAAGTTAAGGTGGGCTCCAGCCCTCAGTCAGCCTTGGCAGGACAGAGTAGACTGCAGAACAAGGTTGTGTTTCCAGGAAGGGCTGCACAAAAAATACAGCTTCAGCCCATACTTTGGGAAGCACATGGCTCCTGACTTACTTTGGACACCTTGCAGGAGGCACCTCTTGCTGTTAATGCTTTTTTTCTCAACCAGAAAGACACCTGTATGAAAATTTCTCAGTGGTAGGAGGGTCCTGGGGGTGAGGAAAGAGGTAGCAGCTATTCCTGCCAGTGCTCCTGGCATGCGGAGGAGCCTGCAGGCATGGTAGAGAGGATCCTGCAGGTGTGGTGGAAACATCAGCCAGGGCACTGGTGACAAGGAGTGAGCATCTGATTGCAGATGGCTCTAGCTGCATCGTCACATGCCTCCCTAGGGGTGTCACTCAGGGTAGTTCCCATCCTCATCCACAGTCCTTCCCATGACCAGGCAAGGCAAGGCAGCCTGGAGACCACTCTACTGGCACAGCCCCACCCAAGCAGCTCTGCTGTTTGCTTCCTTTTGTAAAACACTCTGTGATAAGAATAGGAAGATAAAATGTGAAGAAAAAAACAGTATTTCAGCTCTGGAGTTCCAAAAGCATGTTGGCATCAGCCCTTCAGGGAGTCTGCAAAGTATCCTGCAGAGGAATGGGCACTGAGAAACTGTGGGCCAGCAATTCCATGCAAGTACTTCTTCTAAGGCAAGGCAGGGAACTATTGTGGATCACTGCTTACACTGTTCCAGAGCTTCAGACTGACCATAAGGCATAGGCCACACCTCCCCAGCTTGCTGAGGTGAGAGAGACAGGATAAAACAGGTGAAGGTACAGCTTTTTGAATGCTGCAGGGGTAGGATAGTGTGGGTGAAGTATTACTAAGAAAATACTATTACTGTGGTGCTCAACTCTTGCCAAAACTTCCAAACTGCGTCCTGGTGGAGGACACCAAAGTGCAGACACCTACACAGGTGATCAGAGAGGTGAGAGGGATGGAGGAAAGGTGAAGACAGACCAAAGCCAGTGGGGACTTAGGACAGATGATGCCTAAGTTCTGGTAGGCATTTGGGAGATAGTAGCCAGAGGTGGGGGCATAGGCACTGGGGCACTTCAAAGCTGTAGAGTGTCCCTCCATCTTCAGCCTGTGCTTGAGGACTGTCCAGCTGCCCTTGGCTGAGTGTGTTGAGCCTTGGTAAGAATCCCTAAGGAGTAACTGAGTTGCTGTGGCAACTTTTGGGGAGGCTGAAAGTTTTGGTGCTCCAGTACCACACACAGACCTTCACTTCTAAGCTCTTGGCTCATATGTTTAGGCAACAGTGAATTTGTGTTAGGGCCTTGCTGCCAGGCTGGGAGACAGCTAATGGACTTCTTTGGATAAACAAACAAACCACAAATATTTCATGAGGACATAAAAGTCAGTTACACAAAATGACACATCAGAGTAAAAGTACCCTGTAAATGCCTTTTCTTGTGGTGGAAAACCCAAGAGCCACCAAACAGAGCATCTGCCACAGTGCTAGCTGAAGTAATTTTATTTTGGCAGGTAAAGGCAAATAACACTTTGAAATCCTTTAAGCTTAGACCTAATGAAAACATGGAAAGAAAATTGCCTTTGAGTGAGAACAGCAGAATAACTTTTTCCACTGTAACTAATGCAGAGGAGCAGAAGTGAAAAGTTAAAAAAGCGATAGTGAGAAAGACGAACAAGTTCTGCCACTCTCCGTGCAGATAAATTACTTAGTGAGTGCATGACTTTGTCCTTCTGCTGAGCAACAGTCCACCACTTTCTGTTTCTCACTGTGGGAGTACTGCTTCTGGGTCAGAAATAATTTGGTGTGACTGTTCACTCAAATCCAACTCCAACACAGAGCTCAAGGTAAGGCCTGATGTGTGCTATAAACATTGTCATTAGGTCAAAGTGAGAGGGAACTGGGTTTGTTTATCCTGGAGAAAGGAGGCTGAGAAGAGAACTTACCACTCTCTACAATTACCTGTATGGAGGTTGTAGCCAGGTGGGTGTTGGCCGCTTCTCCCAAGTTAAAAGGAATAGGATAAGGGGAAATGGCCTTAAGTTGTGCCAGGGGATTGGATATTAGGAAAAAATTCTACACTGAAAGGGTTGCCAAGCATTGGAACAGGCTGCACAGGGAAGTGGTGGAGTCACCATCCCTGGCAGTATTTGAAAGACCTGTAGATGTGGTACTTAGGGCCATGGTTTAGTGGTGGACTTGGCAAGGTTAGCTTTACATTTGGACTTGATTATCTTAAAGGTCTTTTCCAACCTAAATTATTCTGTGATTATATGATCATGCAGCTGTTATCACCTGCAGCTTGCTGTCTCCTGCCACCATCATGCTTGCTTATTAATCTCCTGTCAGTTTCTTCAGAATCCATAACTTATGGAAATATTATAGACCATATGTCCTAGCTGGAAGGGATGAATATGTCAGCTTACCCAAAAAGCTTCTGAAGTGGATCCAGCAGCAGCCAAGCTGCTGAGGTTTTCATGTGTCCTGGTATGATGGAGAGAACATCCACACCATGATGGAGGAGGGAGCATGAGTACCTTCAGCTAGGTAACCATTTAACTCATAAGTGCAGGAGTTATGAATCCGAGTTAGAAATCTCATTAATTAATCAATGAATTAGTGAATTGACCGTTGTTTGTCGTGTTTGGTTCTTTTCCCAATGAACTCATAAAATAAACTTTAGTTTATGGAGTACATTGTTCTGTAAATTTGAGAGATCCAAACAGACTGTGACATTTGGTCATGTTAAGCCAGAGGTGCAATGTGAGGGACCACCTTTCCCACTTAGGTTGAATATTAAAATTCAATTCTGTGAAACAATAGCTGAAGTGTACAGTGTCAGTAGGGCAGCTTCATATCATGACTTAAATCAAATACCCCTAGTTGAATATTTTGCACTAATTTTTTAAAGAATAACTCCATAGAATACCCCCATGACACCTCACTGAACTTCTTGGAAGATTTGACTCAAGCTATTCTAACAACAGCTCTCTTTCTGCTTCTTGACAAATACCTGCTCCAATGGAGAGCAAAAGCATCCATTCTCCTGTATGTTAGACAGGACTTCAGGGCTTCCTTTTCTAGGCCTGCATGGTGGAAGAGACAACATGTGCTCAAGGTAGTCATGGAAGGGAAAACAGGACACTTGGACATTTCAGATTTTATGTTTGCAGATGTTGCTTGTTGATTTTTATCTTATTAGACTTTAATGAACTAATAACTATTGAAGAACAGAAGAGAATTTTTTACTGAAATTGTACAACTTACTTGAAACACAGCATGTTACTTGCAGCATCCTTGTTGAACTAAACATCTGTTCATGCCTAATAGAGGAAAGCCAAACTTGATGGAAACACAGTGACTGGCATATGTGGGCTGCATCACAATTTTGGATGCATGCAATATTGAAATCAACATAAATGAATCCTCCACATAATGAATATACAACCCCCCAGCACATATTGCTGGGAAAACCAAGTACTGAAGACTCCAAGGATAGCTCCATAGGAAGATCCATCTGGAAGAAGAAAATTGTGGCTGACAGTAATGAGAACCATCTAAGATAAATAATTACACTCTTCCAGGAAGGATTTTTATTGCTTGAACCAGTCAGTGATCCAGGCAAACAGATGGGGTAAGCAGTGGAAGTAGTGTCCCAGCACCTGAGCAAACTCCTCTGCTGGCTCAGGCTGCCTCCTTGTCCAGCTTCAGCTTCTCATCTCACCTCTCTGAGCCAACATGTTCTCCAGCTCTCTCCTCTCAACAAAACATTTGTTTCAAGTGTGCATTGATCCTCTGGAAGAGGATCATAGTCCATCAGTGTGCGGCCACTGATACGAGCTCCCAGATCCAAAGCACTGATTACAGAAATGTACTTCCAAGCTGGTACATCACATTCCTCAGAAAACCTGAATTGGGACTAGTTGACAAATAAGACCACCTGTTATACTCGGCAGCCTAAAAGCACTTCTGATCATGGCCCAGGGACCACGGGCTCATTAAGGGTGCAGTGGATGAAGAAGGCCAATTTCAACATAAATACAGAATTGTATTAATAATAATTCAATTTCTAAAAATGTTCATTTGTAGCCAGTTAGTGTGTTGTACCAAAAACATGTAAAAACATGTACTGTAATCAAAATGTCTCTCTTAATTTTTGTCATTTTTTTTCAATTTTATTTTTATTTTTTGTGGTTGTTGTTTTCCTAAACACTGAACTGTAGCACTTCCTATGGGATTTAGCAGCACTGCTGAAGCCATTACCACCCTTTGGTTCAAGTGATGACAGACTAGGATTTTGATCTAATATTTCTTCAGTGAAGTTGAAAAATCTGGCTCAGGTCTCACTGTTACCACTGCAATTTCAAGGGCAACTTGCAAACTATTTCACAACTAACACCACTTTTGTTTTTTGTTTTCCTTTTAGGGATGTTAAAAGATGATCCTAATCCTTGGACCATGGATTGTATCATCCACCACTATCTTCTTTACTGTCTCATAAGTAACCTAGGACTACCACAGCCTTTGGCAGATGGAGGATGCCTTTTCCTCAGTGCTCCTCAGGATTACCAATCCTACCTGGCTCCTACCAGTCACTAGAGATGTGTTCTGGCCGACTTGAAGATGATCTGAAGTGCTCAACACTCGCTTTTATCCAGCTGCCAGGATGCTTATCTAACTTTTCAAACCATATTTGGTTAGAATAGTGATGTGTCATTAGATGGTATTTCCTCAAATGAACAGATATGGACATAAAATGTCTTTTATAAAATGTGTTCTTGAGCTCTTCCTGAAGTTTTATTCTGCTTCAGACCTCCTCCCCTTTCAGGTATGAACTTTAGGGTGGATTGGATGTCTCCAGCCCCCATCTACTTAATTGATTAAATTTCCATCAACTATAATGATTGATACCCAACACGCTGGCAGACACCTAAATCCAGATGTTTTAGTCTCCAGCTGAATTATTCTCATTCTATCCTGAAGATAAAAAAAGAACCAGTTAACACCATGGCTGTATTAAGATTGAATAAGGTGATAATTGCAGTTTTTGTCAGCTGTGGGGGGATTTTTTGTTTGTTTTTTTGGGGTTTGTTTTTTTTGGGTTTGTTTGTTTGTTTGCTTTATGTTTCTTATCCTTTTAAGCAACAGTGCATTAGAATAGTTTATAGAAATAATGACATAAAAGAGAAAAATAATTTCTAAGGGACATTTAATCCACCTACTAATGAAAAGTATGAGTGTCAGTGAGGGTGTCACACTTTTTTGCTTCTGATAAAAGACAAGTGGAGTGTGTGCAACAGGCAAACAGGCAGGGGGTAACTATCTGGTTGATGTAATTATTGTGTATAATTTTTTGTGAACAGATCATGAACAAACAAGCAAAACTTTCCTCAATTTTACTAGCCTATTGCAATGTCCTCTGCTGGGGAAAAAAATAGTATCCTTGGTTCTATCAAAGATATTGGCTTATTTCTTAAGCTTGTGACAACTTTAAGTATGAACTACAAGTTTTGACTACAAACAAAACAAAACCAAAATCACAATCAGTTTACAACTATTGCAGGATTTAAACCTTTTCTCAGTCTTAGGGTCATAAAATTATGATAGCTTACTTCCCAGAGCCTGTACCTCAAAAAATTGGTATAACTCTAAAGAGGCAGGTGGCAATCTCTTACATGCAGCAGAGCCAAAGGGCCTTCTCACAAGAAAGCCCAGATGAGGGCTGGAGTGGAGCTGCTGGGGCAGCTGGAGAAGCTCTGCAGAAGCTTTGCCCAGGTGAAGCCCCAGGTAATGAACCTGGGGGCCTGGAGAGGAGGCCCAGACCATACCTGTCCACAGCCCCTCACTATTAGCATCCAGTGCATCTCTGAAGGGGAAAAATTTCTTTAGTCATCTTGGTTTGGGGAATAACTTCATATATTTTTTACATTTTATAATTATTTTTGTTTATGTCTTAGTACAGAATTGCACCTAAAAGCCTAGGAGATCTAAAGTAAAGGGAAGACGAATTACTCATGGCACCCTCTAACGCATTGTAAAAATATAATGTCCAAGGAGAAAGAAATCAAATTAATGAAAGATTAATGTTGTTACAGGCAGCTCTATTATATATTGAAAGTCTACAAATATCTAGAAAAAAGGCTAATGAATCATTTATTAATTCTTTTAAAGGGTTCAGTGGTAAGCCTGTGACCTGTCTTGATGAGTCTATGTTTTTATTTTCAGATACTTGCTTTTTACATATTTTAATAATCATTGTGAATTTGAAGGACAGGGAGAGTCAAAATCTGGCTTTATTGCTCCCACTTATTTTTACCAATGAGACACTGGGAAGCCTAACAAGCTTTTTGACAGAGCTGGTGAGGGATTCTGCCTCCCAGTTTGGCAGATTGTCTCGGTGCTAAAAGATCTTCATTATCTAGCATCTGCTGAATTTATGTTTTCACAATTCAGTCAACAGATGCAGAAGAACAGATTCCACCCATCGTGATCTTGATGACGCTCCAGTTCCCGGTCCTGCTCCCTGGAGATCTTTGGTCATCTGGATCTTAAAGAAGCTCAGCCCACATTACTGGTGTTGCAGCAGCATCAGAGTCCCCAGCCAGTGCATGTATCCTTCACAATTCCAGAAAAATAGCAGTTATGTCCCACTCCAAGGAACAAATGAGATCTCAGTGATGCAACCAGATGGAGAGATCTGGAGGGGAGACAGGAACAGAGAGACATGAGAAGGGGGGTGGTTTCACCTTGGTGGCCAGAACATTACCTAACCTCCCTCACCCACTGGCAGACACATGCTCTGAGACCATTCCTGTCATATAGCAAAGGAGAAGTGTCCAGATGACAATGCCTCTCACTTGGCCTATATTAGTATTTTAGACTGAAACAAATCTCTGGTCCTTTCATCTAACTGGGATTTGCAGTTTGGGTGTTCTTTGGCTACTTGGTGTGTGACTGATGGAGATGCAACTGTAAAGGCTAAACCTTGGAGCCAGAGGGAACTTGCATGAATGGGATATGGGAATGGAGGAGGGAGGATGGAGAAGGAGGAAATTCAGGGTTATCAAAGTACATGCCTTAGAGTAATCTAAAGAATATCTTTCAGCATGAATACATCCATAAGTGCTTTTTGTCCACATTCCAGCTGCCAGTTATGTTTTCCACCTCATTTACAAAGCAGGGAGCAAAACCACACATCTTCTAATTGCCTGGACTGTGCTCACTAAAAAGTTGTATTTTATTTGTAGAAAAAACAAGGCATGGAGTTTATATTCAGATCTAGCTTTCCTTTGAAGTCTTACGAAGTCAACTCCTGATGAGTTTCCCTGCCCACGACTGGCAACAAGCAGAGATCATAATCAACATACAGAAAGACCCAAATATAAGGAACGGGACTCATAAATTTTTGTGCAACACATTTTCTTAAACCTCTGGGCAAAATAAAATGCCATGTCAACAGGCAAAGCTAGTGCCTGTTGAAGTGCAGCTCCTCCTCAGTCGGGCTCCAGAGCCCCTGCCACACAGCAGCAGGGGGTGAGTTTTGCTGCTTAGTGAAGGACACAGAAATAACCTCTGCTTTTTTAGGAATCTCACGCCCTCTTAAACATCTTTGTGGGCTAGATTAAAAGATTCAGCTGACAAAGTCACAACACAGCAAACAGCATGGGAAGCCTTTGACTGCAGAGAAGGAGTTCCTGAGTCATTGTGCCACAAACCCAACCCGCAGCTCCCAGGAGAGCAGATTCTCCAGCAAGGCTGCCAGGAAATAAGGAGCTGGAGAACATGTTGTCATCACTTGTCCCAGTCTTGCTCGTTGAAATAGAGGCTTGTTCCCCTGGTGTTTCAGCAACTATCATCAGCATATTGCAGAGCTGTTGAACCTCTTGTAGGTTTCCTGTGTTTTCTTCTTCTTTTATTTTTTTTTTATTATTTTTTGGGGGGATGGTTAATTTTTTCATTTGTTTTAGTGTTTCCTGTCATAATAGAATTCTGGGAAAATACTGTTGTTAAGAAAGCTAAAACTTGTCATGAAATTCCAGGATTTAGGTCATATTACACTGGGGGAGATCATAAAAATAGATCTGGATTTTATTCTTCTCCTTCAGAGGGTTGTTGCCCAGCATGATCAGTACAAGTACATCAGGGGAACAGTGTCTGAGCACCAGAAAGAAATGGTGCAAGAGGGAAGAAAATAAAACTCAACCAAAGCTCTGAAGACCTATGTCTCCTATCCAAAGCATATCTAATTTATTCCAAATTCACCCAGCTCTTAGTACTGAGTTTTCCTTAGTGACATAGGTCCCGGGTCTCTTTGTGTTGTGCTTCTTACCCTGCTAAAGCAGCCACCCAACAAGTGAGCACTACATCCTTGCTCCTCCTCTGCTTTGCCCTTTTGGGATGAATAAGCAGGAGAGCAATCTGAAGCTATTGCCCCCCTTTTTCAAATATATGTATCAAACTTCTGCTTGAATTATCTCCTCACAAATCCATAGTGAGCATGTTAAGAACCAGGTGGAGCATATCATATTGTAAAACATTACAGGCAGCTCCCAGTTGGTGTATGAGAGGTTGGGCCCAAGCATCTTATTATTCTGTTGTATTCTCTAAGATGTCCTATGAATTAATCAGTCTTCTTATTGCAAGTCATTAATTCAATTGCAGAAATGATGAACAGCATTTATTTAGAATATTTCTGGAATATAGAACACTGTTTTTCACCTGCACTATTAGCTTCCCTCTGCTTATTGAAATGTACTTGAATTCAGATCAAGCATCTGAGTGGAACTTTATTTTTCAGAAATACAGTTTTTTCTATAAGCTGATAAATTCCATTGTTTGGGGTAAATTTTATCTTCCGTTAATATACAATGGCAACTCTTCTTTTCTCATTCTATTTCTGTGAAAAGGAGGCATTAGCAAATTTGTAACCAGCTTAAATTAATTAGAAAAAATTGTATGGGCTGTTCCAGAAAAGGCTAGATTGCAGAATAGTTAATGAATATCTTGCAATTTTATATGCAGAGAGAAATATAAGTGGGTGCTCTTTAATCAGGAAAGAAGAACTGGAGTTTATCATAAGTAAGGGCTGTTTAATATTCCTTACACATCACATAAGTGTAAGCTGGGATCTGCATGTATCTATTTGTCTGTCAACCTGTCTTCAGATGGCAAACTGAAGCTGAGGACACCCACATTTACACCACACATAGAGTGAAATAATGTCTGGATCCCACTCGAATACAGAAGGACTTCAGGGTTTCGGCACAGGAAAGGATCTTGCCACCTTATTTGTACAGTTTGTACAGTTATAACCAGCCAAGAGGCTTCCTGCACCTTCCAGGGCACAGGGAGTGCATCCAGCTGCACTTCCTCACAGTTCTTGCTGTCTAATTGCCTCTAATTGTCCAGCCTCTTCCTGGACAGGGCTGGGACAGGAGCTCACAGACTCCAGATCAAATGGGTCTTCCCTGGGGATCCTTAATGCTTCCCATCTTCTCAGAGGAGAAGAAGTGCTGAGGGCTCCTCACCCACTGAGTGATGGGTTTCTCCAGGCTTCATAGAACTGAGGACTCTCAGGCGTTCCTTGGGTGACCCCAAGCTGCCTTTGCAGTTTTTGGGGAGCTGCAACATCTGCTGAGCATGCACCCATGCCTTGTCTCCTTCCCTACCATCTAGAGCTTCGGGTTTTGGGTGCTGGCAGAGGCCCCATGGGGAGAAAAACCTGTTCTGCTTCCAGGAGTGAGATTGGGGTGAGCAACCAAGTGGCAGGTTCTGGACACCAGGTCTTGTCTCTCTCTTGGGAGAAAAAAATAAGTTATTAAGGACATCCGCAGAAACCTTCTAGTACTTTGGCCTTAGTGAGATAAACCTGGCTTTGTTATCTACTGCAGGGAACATGTTAGAGGGGAAGCTGGTTTGAAGGAGTTTATCAGAGTTATGAGGTAGAAAATTGTCATACTTATTAATCATTTACAATTGTAAACATCACCTTCCACAGACACGGTATTTCCCTGGTCCCTATAAAATTCCTCTCTCTGAGGCACTGTTATCCCGGATATGTCTTTCCGTTGCTGGGAAATGCACTGTGTGCTTTATTTAATATCCCTTATAAGCTTCTTTCTAGCAGATAGTCTTCCAGCTGGTTTCTCAAGGGACCATGCGATATGTTTTAGACATGAGAAGCAGCTGGAAATGGCAGGCACCAATGAGAAAAAATATCCTGTGATCTGACCCAAACAAAAGGAAGGGAGAGTCTGTTCCAAATGCCCAGTGAAGAAAATCAGCAAGAGGAGTTCTTTTTTGGGAAAAAAAAAATAAAAAATAAAATAAAATTGAGCTGTGGATACCCAACAGGGTGGCAGCTCTGACAGCCTCCATGACTTCAGAGCTACTGGGATGACCACCCTTTGCTCCCCTCGCAGAAGATGTTGGATGTCACATCTGTTTGCATTTGCCCTTGATCTACCTGGTACTGGCCATGCACATTCTGATATAGCTTTGCTATCTCCTTCTTAGCAGCAGAACAGTAGCAGACAGCAGTAACCCCAAGACCAAGGGTGTCCAAGCACCTCTCCTGGCTCAGCTGAAAAGGAGGATGGCTCCTGCGGTTGAGCTCCACGCTACAGACATACCTCCATGACCTCTTGCAATCAGAAGAGCTCTGTGACCTCATGTTAATACGACCAACACAGACCAAATGCTACTTCTGAAAATGGAAAATTTAATGGTTTTGGGTTACCCAAATAATGGGATTTTGAGCATTTCTGCTGTTTCAATTTTGTAAAACTTTCTCTAGGTGCTGAGATAGAAAACATTACTGAGGTGCAAGGTATTATTTTTCTCTCTCTGTTTCTTTGTAGACAGCATATAACTGCCTATGAATAACCCACTCAAATGCATTAGCTTGCTGTTTTCATTTTAATACCATTTTTGGCCTCCTCTCTAATGAGTCAGACTTAACTTTACAATTCCCAAGTACTTGCTGTGTACACAAATTCAGGTAAACGTTCTTGCAGAACTTCAATTCCTCCTCATTATTGGTAATTCCCAGGAATGAGGCCCTGTTTGGCAGCACATGAAAGGCCCAGTCTGTTAGTATCTTGTTATGAAATGTGTTTAGTGAAATAAATATAAATGCTGACTAAAGCAGTATTCTCAGGTTTATTTATTACAGTTCTTGAAAGAGAAATAAATAAACTAGGTATCCCTGGAGATTCAACTGACAGAAAATCATTCCAGCAGAGTATGTTAAAGTCTCAGTCCCCTTTTAATGGGAACCTGGAGAAAAACTGGCAAGCTGTTTGTTACAGCTTCATCCCTCCACTCTCTGTCCAAAATGTGGATGAGGTCCACACCTCTGCCATTATCCAGGGGAAGGGAACTGAAGACACTTCATAGAGTTTAGAGGCAAAAAACGTAATTTGCTATACAGAGCAATTTGGAACTTAGTCCGACATCAAACAATAACAGGGATGTTGTTGCCTGGCAAACAGAACTGGAAATGTAGATAAGAAAATATCCTTAGCTGAGATGTTCTTGAAATACCAGCAGAAAGGTAAAGGTACATCTGAAGAGTTACAAGTTTTTCCTTCATCAAGAAAAATAACCCACAACTTTTTTATTTAATGAAAAAAGTCAAAGAACATATCCTGACAATAGAACTATACTTCCCAGTGAGCTACCATTCACTGTATGTACTACCTCTATATACTGCATTTGACTTGCACCTAGAGAAGCCCTGAGATAAATTACTCTAGAAAATTCAGCTGTTAAAAACTTTAGAAGAACACAGAGTATCAAAAGACATGGTGAAGAACTGGGAATAAGATTCACTGACCACAATTATAGCTTTGTTATCCTATTAAATTAGGAAACAACCCATCTCTGACTATTTTGAAAGCAATATCTAATACGTGACTTCAATTTTTTAATTTCCAAAATATTAAGATTATGTTATTTCGTAAAAGTTATCACCTTTTAAAATATTTTCCTCCTCAGAAGAGAACTGTATTGACATTCCTTCACCTCAGAGGTGTGTAGGCATCAGAATAAAGACAGTAACCTGGTAATAATTAAAATTTCTTGTACAGATTCCTAATGACATTTTGGAACAAAATATATTCTACAGTCAGTGGATTATGTAAAATCCAGAACTTAAGCAGATACTTAGACAGAGTTCCAGTAATTTTTTGTGTAATTAGCATTTTTTATGTAGTTATTTTTTTCTCTGTACTCTAAAATAATGCTACTGGTGCCAGAGTATCATGGATCTCTACTTTCTGTCAAAGTCAGGAGGTCTGAATACACAAAGTGTTCTTGCCATCACTCAAAGCAACTTTTGCATCTGATTAAATACAGAATTCAAATTACCAAGTGTTAAGAGTCTGTTTCCCATCTAGCCAGCAGAGTGGTAAATACTTCCAAAGAACTAATTAGAGCCACTAAGTAAACAATATAAGTGGTTCCCCCATGTTACTAGTTCAATTAATAAAGAAAAACTGCATTTGCAGAAATAAATTTCTGGACTGATTTATAAACAACATTAAATGCTGTCACTTTGTAGTTAGTCATTATGTGAAGTATTTGCACCTTGGCATATGCTTTCCTCTAGACTTAAAGTGAAAAAGTAAGTTGATACTCAGAAAAACAGGGGAAAGAAATCTTGGCTGAAACTATTTAAAAGCTCAGCATGGGCACTGCCACCTTGTTCTGTTCCTGGTGAGGTCCAAGGTGGCTTTATTAGTTTGACTTCAAAATCAGTAGCTACAGCTACTTCACTGAGCAAAAACTGGCAGTACTGCTTTCAATGGAGAGTATTGAATAACTTCATTTGGGAGTGCTTGGTGGCTTTCTCCTGGTTCGTTAATTAGGGAAAGGAACCTCTTTCCAATTGGTCTGAGTGCGATCAGAAATGTAGTCCCCTATGAAATACACTGGGAGGTGCAGGGGTAGAATCTCAGTGAGAGAGGAGCAGTGTATCTGAGGTGCCAAGGGCAGGTGGTGGAGCACAGCCTGGTTAAAAACATCTGGGCAGACTGTAGCCTTCAGGAATAGTCTAAACAGCTGAATTTCTGGTTTACTCTCAAAGTCTGAAATCCATCAGGAATGGGAGCTTTTAAAGAGAGCCAGAGATCATACAGAAAGAGCAGAGGAAAGAAATAAACTAGGAGGAGTGGCTGATACACCAGAGAGTTGTGCCATCCAGAGGGACCTGGATGGACTGGAGAAGTGGGCTGACAAGGACCTCATGAAGCTCAAAAAAGGGAAATGCAAAGTCTTGTACCACATGGAGAATAATCCCATGAACCAGTACAGGCTGAAGTCTCTCTGACTGGAAACCAGCTCTACAGAAAAGCACATGGTGGTTCCTGTGGGCACCAAGTTGACCACAAGCCAGGAATGCACCCTGAGGACAAAGATGGTCAACAGCATTCTGGGCTGCATGAGAGGGAGCAGCAGGTTGAGGGAGGTGATCCTTCCTCTTTGCTCAGCACTGGTGAGACATGTATGAACCACTGGGTCCAAGTCAGGGTTCTCCAGCACGTGGGAGACAGGCACATACTAAAGTGAGCCCAGCAAAAGGTCATAAAAGGTGGTGAGGGGAATGGAAGATCTTTCATGAGTAAAGAGCTGGAACTGTTCAGCCTGGAGAAGATAAATAATCAAGAGGAAGCCAGGTTTTCCTGGTGGCTTGCCCTTTTCAGGGCAAGAGGCAGCTGGCACGAATTTAAATCCATTAAATACATCTTAATATAAGAAAAAAATTGTTACTAGGAGAGTGGCCAGACTCTACATCCCTGGAGATATTCAGACTCTGACTGAACGCAGCCCTGGGCAACCTGCTCTAGCTGGCCCTGCTTTAGCAGTGGTGTTGGACAACATGCTATCCAGAGGTCCCTTCCAACCTCAACAATTCTGTGAACTATTTTGTCCTTCTGTGTGATAATTTGACTTAGGAAAATGATAGGATTTCATTTGAATGCAGAGCAATTTGTCTTGTTGAAAGTGACAGTTGTGCTGGACACTCTGTGCCAGTCTGTGTGAGATACCAACTTCCACAACCCAGGTTTAAAAACAATATTGCAGATTGTGAATGTACTAGGTGATCTAATAACAGATATTATCTCTACCCACAAACACGGTCTAGCTTGTCTCTGTGCAGTCACTATCCAAAATTAAATGACACTTCTGCAGCAGAAGCTTTTTATTTGGGGATAAAGCTTTTTAATTGTTCCCTATCTATTCTTGTTTTTGTATGGCTGCTAATGTCTTTATATGATGGCAATAGATGAGACATATTGTTCTTCATTAGTAACAAAATGTGTTACAGGAGAGGCACTTTTTAAAAAAGCTGTGCTGGGAACTGGGTGTCCTTCCTCAAATACAGGGAAGGAGAATTCCTTAAACTACAGCTGCTGGGGCATTGCAGAAATTACGTCCATTCTCCTGGGTATAATTTACATAAATTGTAAAATAAAAATGGAAAATTAAAATAAAAAGAGTAACTTGCATGAAAGAGAGAGAGAGAGAGAGAGAGAGAGAGGGAGAGACTGCACAGTTTTTGTTATGATAGGAGCTTGTTATTTCTCAAACTAGTGTGGGATCTGGTAGAATATTTTCTGAAATTATTTGCAAATCATCAGCAAGCTTTCTAGCTAAGGGAGCAAGCACTTGGGATTGTAAGATAAACAGCTCTATTACATTGTAACTGTTTTTCTTTTGTACCTTCAACCCCTTGCACCATCCCCAGGAAGTACCGAGATTGGGCAAGTTCATCAGAGGAGGGAGCTGGGTCTGTTAGCCTCAGGAAGAGAAGGCTCAGGGAGCACCTGAATTCTGTCACCAGCCACCAGAGCTGAGGGTTCAAAGAAAACAGAGCCAGGGTTTTCCCAGGCTGCACAGCAGAAAGGCAAGGGGTGATGCTCTCAGGTTGTAGCACGGGAAATTACAACCAGACATAAGAAAAGGTTGTGTCCTGTGACAGTGGTGAAGCACATGTCTGGCCTGCCCAGGGAGCTGTGGGATCTCCAATCTTGGAAATGCAAAATTCAGGCAGACCAGGCTCTGAACAGCCTGATCTGACTTGGAGGCAAGCTTTGGTTTCAGCAAGGACTTGGACTAAGAAATCCCCAAATGGCTCTTCCATCTTAAGCTATGGTACAACTATGGTTCTACAGTTTAATTCCAACTCCAGCATTTCTTGTAGACCCCAAATCTTAAAATAAATCTACTAGAGATACTAGAGGAATATAATTGATCTCCACACTCAAACAAGTAGTTGCAGCTCTGTACTTTGGGCGGTATGTTTTGGTGTTCTCTGTCCTTTTTCAAGTACAAGCTGCTGGAGTTTACAGTGTTATTTCAAATGACACTTCAGTGGTTGTTTTATTGAGTTGCTTATTATCACAATGGGACTATCAAGACAAGAACTATTATTTACAGAAAATACATAACAGGAGAAAGTGGTGTACCCTTTGTTCCTCACTTGGATATTTTTATCCGAAATAACTCTGTCTTCAAGATGCTATTGTAACTAGAAGTTAAACATGATGGATAATGATAAAGTATATTAATGGGAACAGGCATTGTATCTGAAATTTTATGGAGAAAAATCCTTTATGATACAGAGGCTCCTGGAGACACCAAGGCTGTAGAGCACTCTTGGGAAACAATGCTTCGAAAAGCAGCTTCAGAGTAGTCACCCTCTAGCTTGAAGTCAGGGTGAAAAAATATGGCTTTTACAGAAAAAAAAAGTCCTTTTTTTCCTGAGAAGCTGGAAGATTGAAAACACCTCTGTTGTGGCTGAGGAATAAAGGAATGCAGAAGAAAGTAATTACAGAACCCATTATTAGATGAGATCAATAATATTAACTGTAGTCTAGAATCAGATTGTTAAATGAGAGAAATACACTGAGAGGAAAAACTCAATAACCCCCCAAAAGTCATGAACTTTACTTGACTCTGGCAAATATTTCTGTCAGTCTTTTAAGGTCTGTGGTAACTCTTGTGGAACCAAATAGAAAATTAAGCAGTGGCTATTTGTCCCTTGCATAATTCAAAAACTAATAGCAATCTCTTCTGGGTTTTTATTGCCATAGATTAAATTGCCTGAGCACTAATTGAGCAGAGTCCTGCTGACCACAGAGAAAATCAAAACAGTTTATCTGAAGTTCTGATCAATTAAAAAAATCTCCCTTTGTGTAAAAGTGTTGCCTAACTTTTAAAATCTAAATTAAAGACCTGAACTTCATGCCTTGGAACCTTTCATACAAACAGCTGTTACTGCACACAAATCCACACTGGAGCCACATGAGGGAGGGCTCATCTGGGGCAATTAGTTGTTTTGCCAGTGATTAAAGACTGGTGTGCAGTAGCAACCATTCTTTCTAATTCTTCCGCAAGGTATCCAAGTTTTCAAGGGTGAAATTCTCCCAGTGTGGCATCAGTGCACTGCTTTTATGGAAATAGTAACGGAGGAAGAGGATCAAATGGAAACAGCTGGATGTCTGGATAAGACAGAGGGAGAAATCTAATCTAATCCTATCATCCAAAACTGTGGTGTTCTCATGACAACCACGGACCAATTGGTCTTGTTCCTGAAAACTGGGAACACTGGAAATGGGGAGAATTGGCAAGTTCACATGGGCAATAGAGAGAAACTGAGTAACTACTACCTGGGGAAAACTGGCATGATGGTCTAGGGAGAAATGCATGTGTTGCTGGTTGTCTTGTGTGAGGAAAGGATGGAGATGGTAGTTGAAGGTTTAACCATTCAAAGAAGCACAAATTCTGCAACCCCAGACACTTGACCTCTCTCCAAAGACTAGACTCAAGACCTACAATCCCTCCAGTATCCATCCACAGACCCTTGTCCTACTCATCAGCTAGTCTGGCTTGAAGCTTGCTAGCAGGTTGCACACAGAGAGGAGAGGCGACACTCACACAGCGGATAGTTACGGATCAATCAATTCTGTGGTTCTATAATCCCCCTCAACTCATAATAAAGTTGCTCTTCCTCATAAGGCACGTGGTAATCTTGTTTTTCTTCTTCTTAACCTGTACAAAGTTGCATCTGTAGCTCTACCTCTTCAAGGTTGCACTTCAGTGGTTCATTAAGTGGCCCATTAATCAGCTTTTTCAGGTCTATATCTGTGTCTTTGATTTATATCTTTTCCTGTTTCTTGACCTTGTCTTTTATGCTCAATAGCCACTAACCAGCCATCCTTACAAGGCAGACGTTAAGACAACCGTCTTAACATTAAATGAGCTACAGACTGTCTAGTAAATTCTCTTGACTAACCCAAACATGTGGTTTGGGATATGATTTTTTTGAAGGAAACCAGCACCAGTGGCTCCTTTAGCTCAAACCACAGCCAGAGATGCCAAACACAGGGAGAGCCAGAACCTTCTGCCTTCAGGTGCTGCTGGTGAGATCCCAGCTCTGCACTCCAAAACTCTTTGAGCACAGTTGCTCTAGGGCCTCAACTCCTCTGGTAGTGACCTGGTTTGCCACAGGCACTTAATGTAAGTTGTGTGAACTGATCACTAGGCTTCCTCCAGAGTGAATAAAGACAGAGATGCAAAACCAGAAGATGAGACATCCTGCTTTTCCTATCCACCTGCCTCAGGATGAAACAAAACCCCTTCTGGACATTCCTTTTTCTCTATTGACTATAGAGGAGCCAAGGCAATTGCAGAATCATGGAATGGTAGAGGTTGGAAGGGACCTCTGGAGATCATTGAGTCCAACTCCCCTGCTAGAGCAGGATGCCCTACAGCAGATCATACAGGAACATGTCCAGGCGGGTTTGGAATGTCTCCAGGGATATGGAGACTCCACAGATTCCCTGGCCAGCTTGTTCCAGTGCTCTGCTACCCCAAGTATTTTTGTATATTTAGGTTAAACCTCCTGTGTACCAATTAACCTTGTCTAAACATCTCACTTTCCGATAGCATGGTTGGGTGTGGTTCTGCCTCTACTACATGGAGAGGTGGAACTTATCTATATGATTCAGGACTTCTTATGTGACTGTGATCAAAACACCCACCTCTCTGGAGCTCCTTTGTTCTCAAGGGACTATCTGTTACTCACATCATGTGCACTCCTGGGGAGGTTGAGGCCAAGCAAGGGGTCTCCACAAGGAAACACACGTCCTTTCTCCTCCTTCCACGATGCCACACAGCTGGGCAGCAGCAGGTAAGGCAGCCACCTGTTCAGTGTGTTCAAGGCCATGAGAACATGCTGATTTCTACCCAAAATACCACTATTATTGTTGGTTTTATTACGGAAGTAGTTGATCTATTAGCATTATTTTTGTCTCCTAGAAAATTAATGCATTTAAGTGCCTTTAAAAACACCAAGTGGGAAAGTAAGACAAATGAAACAGGGAAAACAATATTCTGTAGCGTGTGCTGTACTTATATCCCAGCAAATGGCACGTCACTCCTGGAAACTTCCCACGATGTGGTGTGTCAGTGCTGAAAAGCTGGCTCCAGGCTCTCTCTTCAGCAGGTGGAAAGCCACCAAGCTCTTCCACCAGGGGTGAGCACAAGCCAAGACAGCCTAAAATGGGCTCTGGTTTGGAAGCTTCTCCCCACACTTAGCCATGAAGTTGAATATTGATTGTTGCCCAGGGAGAAATCCTCTCAGATTGTTTGTTCTCTCCTCAGAGGGAATGGAAATCATCTTCCTCATAAAATTTTAGCCACATCGTTAATGCTAAAAATGTTGAAGGATTTTAACCATGGAAATGTCAGTAAAGGGCGTTCAGCCAAGTCAAAAAATAAGGATGAGGGAGAAAGACACATTCTCTTCTTGTAGATTTAAGAAAAATGCAGAAAATATTTTCATTGAAATGCTGGATCAGATTTTTGAACTGTTGCAAAGATAATTTCTAAGGCTTTGGCTTCCTTGAGAAAATCAACTCAAAATGTGACCAAGCCTGGATAAAATCTTGATCTACTTAACCTCCTAATAAATTACTTGGATTTTCAGTGCCTGAGGAGTCTGTCCTTTCCTAGCAGGCTCACAGTTCTCATCAGTGAGCATGTTCCTTTCCCACAGACCATAAGAATATGATCCTCTCTGAACTTAGAGGTACCAGAGAAAAAATAGGCTTTTCAGGTTATTGTGGTTTCCAGTCTGTCAGGAGTTTACAGACACTTCTCTCCTGTGCTCCCAGCAACTTCATGGTAATGTCCAGTTTGGACAGAAGAAAAGGCTGACTGGATTTTTTAACAAAAAGTTAAACTAAGAAGGAAGAAATACAATTTGAAATGGATTCAGATTAAAGTAGAGGTTGTGAAGAAAAGCTGAAATTGGTATAAGGACATTTGATTTGACGGGATTATATAAAAATGTGGCAGGGTAGTTCTATTCTAGTTGCTGTTCATAAAGGTTAGTTAAACAGAAGTCTGTGTCAGAGCTCAAAAAATTTGGATTTGTGATGCGTAAGTCCTGAAAGACTCAACCCAGTGATTTTCAGGAAACGTCAGAGGGAGGGGCCGAAGAACAATAAAGAAATTACAATATGAGGTGCTTCAGAGACCTGCAAAATGAAGACAAGCAAAGCAGAGATTGAGCAAAAAGTGCCTTATGTCCATCTTTTAGTTTAAGTCTAAAAATGACAGATTGAAGGCTGTCTAGCCTATACCACTCATGTGGAAATACTTCATACATGGAGAAATACAGCCAGAACTGGTTAGTTTGGCATTCCCAGAGGTGAAATGTGAGGATTTTCCCTTCTCCTCTTAAAGCCTGTTTCTCCATTTCCCTTAGGGTATTTTTATTATTATAAAAAAGACCCTATTTACTAGTTCAGACACAGACCCCCCATAACCACTTCATAGAAATACTAAAATGGAGACAAGTGCAGAAGATCAGGGTTTGACCCAGTTGTGGCTGGAGGGACAGAGAAGCTGAGGGTCTCCTGAGCTGGAGAAGTTGGTAGCAGATGTCAATGAGGGAAATTTGGGAGGGTGTAGAAATGGACATGGGGATTATAGTAGGAATTTACTTTGTCGAGGGAAATGCTGAAACTGGTTGAAGGTATTTTAGGTTGAAAAAGACTGGCACCAGCTACATGAGAAGGCTAATATAGGGGAGAGAGCAGGTCAAGAAGGAGTAGGCTTTGAACACGGAAGAGAAAAATGTGTCTTTGTGTACCTAATGTCTGGATATTAGCTGACATACAAATGATAAATGCAGAGACCAGAAACCTGATCCACAGTGAGAGAGCAGAGAGAGAGTGAAAGCATGAGGAGCTGGAAAACCAGAGTGGCCACTGGTAATACAAAGTCAGCTGGAGTAGACAGGGCCACATCAGTTATATCTTTGTACAGAGCAAGTGCTCCCACATAATGTACTTGCATTTTTAGAGCCAAACATTTTACCAGGCATTGATCCTGAATTTTTATTTTCTTTGCAAACACTGGAATCAAGGAGGATGAATTTTTACCATCCCTCCCCCAAAAAAAGACAATAATATAGAGCCTTCTGAAAAGGTTCCATGAAATTGGAGTAATTTTGTTCTTGCTGAGCTAAGAATTTTTTTTTTTTCTGGGATTAGTTTGTTCATTTAATTAATTTTGTCCATATGCTGTAAGCAACCAGTACTTCAAATAGGAGCTGCTTTCCTTTCCTGTAATTCACAAGATAAATTTTGTTGCCATTTCCTTCTGCTAGACTGGGTAAAGCCTAAATTTGGTATATTTAGAACGAAAGCTTTCAGCAGTCTTTGTATTTTTGTTTGTCCCAAAGAAAGCTTTGAGAGCTTCGGTGTTTTCTACACCACTTTAACTTTTTCCTGTGATTTTTAAAAATCACATGCTTTTTGGTCTAGGTCTTGATCCAAGGGAAATAAAGTTTCATTTAAGAAGCGAAAGCAAATGTGATTTTTTTTGAGATCATTGTTACATCAGGTTTTGCATGTGCATTGCTCCTGGCTAAAGCTGCTTGCTAGACCCTTGCTGGGACTCTCTGGGGGCTCTTAGCACCTGCTTTCCAAAAAAGACTAGTTCTCTGTTCCCTGGGCTGAGTATTTTCCTACATTGCTCATAATCCACCAGGGAAAACTGGGATATTCAGCTCCAATTTCTGTCAGAGCTGCAGGCACCAACAAAATGCAATTATACCTGCAAACAGCCTCTTTGCAGAAGTTGCACACATCTTGTCTCATCTCAATGCTTTCTACAGGAACCTTGGCTGAGCATTTTGGGAATTCAGCCCTTCTTCTGTCGAATACTATTCCATCTCACATCAAATGCAACGCTTCTGGCAGGACAGCTTATGTGCCTGAGCTTAAAATGAGCTCTACAAATGTTTCAGCAAGTTACACTTGACAGCATAAGGGTGCATATTGAGCAATCCAGAAACAGAGGTTAAGGGAAAGGGATTTCAGGACTTCTCTTCCTCTGAAGAAAGTACCTGTAAGACTTCTGCCAAAATGTAGGGTTTGAGTCCCAGCTTTTGTGGGTGCCATCAGTTGCTTGGCTGCCCAAACAGCAGAAAGTCACAAGGATACTCTGAGATCTGTTTCCCACATGAACTTCCAATCATCCTCTGCTTCCATACTGACATCAAGACCCACTTGTCCAGTGGGATCCAAGAAACCCTGACCAGGAGCTGGCTCTGGCATGTGTCATTAAGCAGGAGGCTTAGGGTGCTCTTATAACAAGGCCTTCAATGTACCAGTCCTTCTGTTATTGTAAATGCAGGCATGAATATACATGAAGAGAATCACTGAGATATTATTATGGGGAGGTGGCATTAGCCTTATGGTACGTGTGATGGGTGTGTAAAACTGACTGTTGGCTTCAGCTATCAATATACCTGCCTGCAGGTCATACCAATAGCCTCTCCTATCACTGAGAGATAAAGCATGCTGGCTTAGCCATAGCACTGGAATGTGTGGGTGCTGAAAACATTCATTTTGGGTCTACGTTACTGAATTTCCATCATTTCAGAGCCAATTAATTTTTTTCATGAATCCTTTCTGAGTTAGTCAGTGCTTGGTGATAAGTCTTGTCCCATTAAGGCCAGCTATAAACAGTAAGAATTATTTGAAATCACTCTATGAGTTTACTGATGGGAAATATGGTTACTGTGTGATGTAATATGTAGAAGATGGATGGGGTCAAGGGCTTGTGCAGTTTCACACAGACATTTTTTCTGAAGGGCTAAATAGTTGAACACAGGGCAAACAGAAGTAGACTCCATTTAACCCTGTGAAATGGTAAGTACAAATGTGTTTTCTGTGGGTGTACTGGAAGAGTACACTGGCTGAGGGAAGTTGGGGTTGCAGCAGTGTGTCCTCTAAAGCTGGATTTTTGTTTCTCAGATGCTAAATATATTAGTTGTTCTTTACAAAACCACACTGTAAAGGGCATACACAGCACAACCTTCTTGCTGCAATAAAACATTTTGCTGAATTTCTTAGAACCATTTTTTTAAACATGAGAGAAATATTTTCCTGCAGGGATGAATGTGCACATGCATGGCTGTTCCAGTGCAGAGATCTGAGACACTACTCAGAAGAAATAGACTCTCCAGCCCTGTGAAGCTATAAAGCAGGGATTCTTTATTGCAGCACCGGGTGCGCAGGGCATCGCTCCTCCAAACACGCACAGCGATGGACAAAGATAGTACATGTTTATTTACTTAAGAATATGCATATACATGGCCTAACAAAGAAATAGGCAGGATTAAACAAATTAGTTCCAAAAATTCATTATAATATTTAAATCATTTCCCCCAAATCATTAACATAAAGTAACACCCGCTCCCGCGTGCGCAGGGCCTCTCGGTGGTCGTGGGCTGGGGTCTCTTGGAGGAAGGCTCCCAGTCTTCCTCGCTGTGCACTTTTCACCTTAGGCTGTACTGTCCATCACTCTGGCAGGTTGAGTCCATCATTCTGGCATACTGACTGATGAAGCAGGCATGGATAGGCACGGACAGGCACGGCCTCATCTGGATCCTGTTTCGTGGGCTCTCAGGCGAAACATCCTATTCCTGCATGATGTCTCTATTAAGCATTAACATTAGTAGATTCTACTCTCTGACATTATATTAATCTTAAAATGTTAACCCTTAATCAATAAACAATGTTAACCCTTAATTCATAGACCCCTAATATTAAAGAAATCCCTTAATCAATAGGTTCCCTAAAATTATAAACCCCTTAACCACTAGGCCCCTTTAATTAGCAGGGTAATTAAAAAAAATACCTGTGGGTTGTCTGCTCCTCTACATTTTGTTACCGTGAGATGAACAGCAGAAAGAAATAGGGAAATTACATTAATCAGCACATTAAATTGTGTTGTCAGCCAGTCCTTGGAGAATTCAAGGATGTACCTTTTTGCAGTTCTTTACGTCATTCAAAAAAGAAAACCACCAACTGCAGAAAACTTGACTTCGAATTGTCTGGTATTAGAAACTTTCGTACTGGGGCCATCATTTCAGCCCTGGCAGACAAGTTTCAGACTTCCCCACTTTTTTAACTCCAGAGCTTTTTACTTTGTCAGAGGGCATCCTTCCTGCAGGTGCAAGAGGCTCTGAGTTTGTCTGGCCCCAGGGCTGGTGAATGGCAAAGGTGGGCATCCCCTCTCCCCACTGATGCCTGTCATTCATAGTTCCCTCTGCCACCTCCAGCATTAGTGTACCTTCCAATATTCTTGAAGAAAAAAGATGAGCAGAGATATTAAATGTACATAAATATCCATGTATTTGTATCAATCCAGCTGTTACACAGGAGAATTCTTCCCCCTTTGCAGGCCTGTGGCATGGAAGAATAATTGAAGAACAATCTAAAGATGTCCAAGACTTAGGATGCAAGTGTGCACCTCCTCCCATAGCTTTGTTCATCAACAGACACCAATTTCTTTCTTGGTTTCCTGGAGGAACAGGAGACACTGAAGCTGGGAAGCCTGGAGGAGGTGGTAAGGATAGAGAGACATTGCAGACAGCTTGGGTGGAGGGAGAGCCTGGCAAAAGCACCAGAAAGGGAGGGCAGTGGTAAAAAAGTCAGTCAACTAAAGACTCCTAAGTCCACTGCAGTTTGCTTTGAAGCAAGATGGACTTTACTTTTTTCAGCCCCAAGCATTTATTCTAGCTAACACATTTTCAAAACATATAGAGCATGGCTTTCTGTAACTTCCCTAGTTAGCTTGTGCCCAATCCATCACTATCATGCTAGAAGGTCTTTCCTAATATCCATCCTAAATCTTCTTTCCGAACAGTAAACAGATTTCTGCTGTGCTGTGAAGTAGAAGACCTGAGCATACCTTTCCTCTTCCAGCAGCTTATAACATAATTTGTACTGCTTACTCATTCATCTGCCTGCTCAGATTTCCATTTTCCATACAAAATGATCTCATTTCCTTCTTCTTTCCCACGTAAATTGCCTCTGTAAACCTCTTCACATTCTTGGATGTCTCTTCTGGACTCTCTCATTTCCCTGTTTTTCTACTAGATAACACCCTCCAGACGTCATACCACTCCAAGAAGTCACTGACCTCCACTCTAGACTTCTACAGCTATAAATATGATCCAATCTTGCTATTATTTTTGTTAATATATTTCAGAATAAAATTTCCATTTTTGCCATCACTTAATCTTACAGCTATGTAAGTACTGATACTGAGCCAGAAATGTCCCATCACACACAGAAGTCTTCTGCTTAAATGTAGCACTTTGCACTTGACTTTATTGAGTTTCATCTCACTGACAACCACTTTACATTCCTGTCCTTTCTTGCAGTTTCTCTCTCCTCAAGTTGGTGTCATTTTCAAATGTGATGATCACAAACTCTGTTCCATCATAGCTATTAAGCACAGTCTTGAAACTGCTAATGACTCTGACCCCTGTACAACCACACTTCAATGACCTTGAAGAGTGACAGTGAATCCTTGATTAACCCTTCTGAAGAGGGCTTCATCAGTCAGCCATGCACCCACTTCTAGTGATTGCATCTGCAGGATATTTGTCTACCACAGTTCTAAGAACCTCAAATGAAATAGCACCAAGAGTCTCATTGAAACCATAATGAATCTTAACAACTCCCTTCAGCTACAAGGCTGGCTACACTGTCAAACAAAAGAAGTAGTCTGGTTTGATGGGATGCAGTATTTACAAGCCTGTGCTGGATGTTTTTCATTGCTTATTATCCTCCAGATTCACTCTTTCAGTGACTCAAAGTTGAGCTGATAGGTGTATGATGGATATGTGAGCCAACAATGTGCACTTGCATCCCAGAGATTCAGTCACATCCTGGGCTGCATCAAAGGAAGTGTGGCCAGCAGAGCAAGGGAGATGATTCTGCCCCTCTACTTTGCTCTGGTTGAGACCCCACCTGGAATACTGTGTCCAGTTCTGGAGCCCACAACACAAGAAGGACATGGAGCTCGTGCAGCAAGTCCAGAGAAGGGCCATGAAGATGATCAGAGACCTGAAGCACCTCTCCTAGAAAGACAGGCTGAGAGATTTGCGGTAGTTCAGCCTGGAGAAGAGAAGGCTCTGGGCAGACCTAATAGCAGCCTTCTACCACCTGGGGGGGGCTACAGGAATGCTGGGGAGGGACTTTTTATGAGGACAAGGGGCAATGGTCTGAAACTAAAGCAGGGAAGATTTAGATTAGATACTAGGAAGAAGATCTTTACTGTGAGGGTGGTGAAACACTGTAACAAGGTGCCCAGAGAGGTGATGGAGGCCCCATACCTAGAGACATTCAAGGTCAGGCTTGATGGGGCTCTGAGAACCTGGTCTAGTTAAAGAGATTCCTGCTCACTTCAGGGGGGTTACACTAAATGACCTTTAAAGGACCCTTCCAACCCCACAAATTCTATGATTTTATGATCTCTTGGGTTCAACTTCTTTTTGCTTTTAAGTACAAAGCTGTTGTTTTCTCTTGCACACCTCTTCATCAGACAGCTTGAGTGTCTCTCTTGTCACATCTAGTTGTCTCTCTCTCTTCTTTCCTTTTCCTGCACCCCCTTCTTAGATGAATGTCAGTCAGTCAATGGTTGCCATTAACTCTCTTTCACAAATCTGAGGCCAAAAGAGCATTTAATAATTCTGCATTTTGCATTAATTTCTTTTCTTTTTTCTTTGTTTGGTGTCACACTTAAACTTCCTTTTAATCCAGTTAGCACATCTCTTAGTTCTCTTTATTTCCTTGCAGTTCATACCTCACTTTTAACCTTGTCCTCTTCTATTTCAATCTACGCCCTGTGCCCACAACTTTTTTTATGTCTGGTCAGGAATATTTTTCAGGATAACTGTTTGATTTTTGAGTCCTTAAAGAACTCCTGAGACAACTGTATGGCTCTGTTTCTAATTCTCCTATTTTTTCCTTTGCTGTGACACAACTTGCCACTTTGCTTTTTACATAATCTCTTTTAATAGCTGTCAGTCTTTGGCACTTCTTTGTGTTTAAAGCTGTTGGATTTGTTTAGAAGTTCTTCCCACCAGTTTCTTAGTTTCTTAGCCTGGTTTTTGAGTCCCTAACTTCTTCTGCTGCTTTTTCTCAGCCAATTCCTTGAGCTAATGAGTTTTATCATGTGAAATCACTTTCATGGAAATTACCTTTCACTGCTAAAAATTCTCTTCCACCCTCAAACTTTGTTCTCAAAACTAAACTGAGCCAATGAAAAAACTAAATTCTTCACTGGCATCAGACTCTGTTTTATGGCCATTTTTTGCTAGTTACTCAGAAGAGCACAACCTTGGCCTAGTTTGCTGGTTTGTGATAGGAAAATAAGATGCCATTGATCCCACCTTCTCCATTTATTTTCACCCAGAGGTGGCCAACAAGCCTGCAGCCATCCTGCCCAGTTGCCAGGAGGCTCTGTGTGATGCTGTCAATGGACTTTCTCAGAGAATTTTCTTGAGAGAACTGATGAAAACAGTGCAAAATCTGACCTGTTCCTTTAGCCCCACTCCCCAAGGCAGCGGTCACCTTGAGTGCTTGGGAGCCAACATAGTGGTTAGCCAGCTTCTGAGCTTCTGACCTTCTGAGTCCTGTGGCAGTCAATGACTGGTGGGCTGGAGGTGTCTCAGTGCCTTTTAGCCTGTCTGCAGTTTGACAACTCACCTGTCAGGGTGGAGGATCTGGCAGCACCCACATGGTGCCATCCTCTCAGTACAGTAGCTACAAGCGCCCCAGGAAGGGCAGACACCAGTGTCTCCTCACTATGCATTTTCCTCACTGCACCTCATATCAACATAATGGTCCTTCAACAAGGAAGTGTTCAAGGAATGTTTCTTGCAACTGTTCAAAGCCAGGTTGGATGGAGCTTTAAACAACCCAATCTAGTTGAAGATGTCCCTGGCCATAACAGGGGGGGTTGGATGAGCTGATATTTGAAGTTTCCTGCCAACTCAAACCATTCTGGAGTCTACAATTCTAGCAAGCCTGACTGGGGCAAACAGTGGACCCTGTTTCTGACAGAAGCTTCCCACTGGTCTTGTTCTTTCTTCTTTAGTTCTGGCACTTGACATACTCTCTCTCTGAGAGCAGATACAGTGTTAAGTATAAATGTTACAATTAATGGGGGTTTTATGTTCCTTTCAAAGATAAATACAATGAAAACATTATTCAGGACTGGAAGGAACACTCTGGAACAATCTCATGGAAATTAGTTGTTTGATATTGTACATAAACTCGTTGGTCTCCACTTCAAAACTAATCTAATTTAAGAACTCTTCCAAAACCTCATTTCTCATTTCCACATTATTCTAGATGGATGTTGTTTCAAAGTACCTTTTTTTTTTTTTTTTCTGTCTTTCAGAAGAGAGTTCTAGATATGATAATGACACAAACTGGTCAACTTTTATGAACACATGTTCATTATTTTAAATGATTGCACAGGATTAAAAAGTGTTTGTGTGGTCTGACTGCAAAGTATTTCCTTTCAAGAGAGATTTTGCTTTAGTCAAAAACATGCACACACTGATAGAAATTGTGGCAACACCTGCAACTTCAATACCTTTGAAAAATAATCAAGCCCTTGAGTTTCTCTTTTGTTTAGAATGAAAAAAGTTCACTGATTTATAAAAATGCATTTTAGTAACTTCTTCTACAGGTAAGTACAACATTTTATCCTGTCATCATTCATTTCTGCTGTTGTATCAACTTCTTTTACTCTCTGCCAAGCCTTTGTGATGGCTAAGAGTAAGCTGCTGGTTACTCACTGCTCCCAGCTCTCAGATATCTCACATATCCTCCAGCTGCAGAAATTGATACTAGAATCTCTGAAAATGCTGCAGTTATAGACCCTTGCAAGGACCACAAGCCTTTGGTGTTTCCTCTCCTGACCCAAGCCTTCCCAGAGTGTCCCTAAAGTTTATCAGAAACACATGGACTGAAGTCCAATACTTTTTAGCCACTAGCATCTTTAAATACCCACTACATGTAAAACAGCTCTTTTTGAAAAAAACATCTTTCTTTAGAAAGGTGACTACAATCCCCAGAATGCTGTTCAAATTGATCTCAACAACATGAAACTCGACCTTCTAAGTGTACAAAATTTTTCTAATTTCTGCAGCAAATTCTGAAAACCAGTGTGTTTTTCTCCACCTAGGGGTGGGATGTTAAACAAATCAGACACTGACCTGCTCAGAAATACAGTTCTCTTATTGTTCCCATCCATCCCTGCACCCTCATCTGCCTTCAGGGAGAAATTATATTTTCCCTTGAACCTCCCAAGTGTCCTGCTGCATCTTTGGGGTCTTCTAAATACTTTCATATTTCTTGTTCATGGTACTTTATCTGTTACTTTTATTTTTCATACTCTTGTCCATACTACCACTTTTAATATTTCATATAAAAAATGTAATTGTATTTCATTTCTAAGAATCAAATATTCTCTGGGGGTCAGAAGTCGGGGGTCTTCACTGGTGTTGCTACCTGTAGCAAGCCTTTTTGTTTGTTATAATGTCCTGAGTTAAACTAAAAGCTCCTAGAATAAAAAGCAAATAAAGAAAGGAGAGGGGCACATGACCAGTTCTGCCAGAACAGTGACAATAACTCTCAAACTAGCAGTGCCTCAGGAAGAAGGTTTTGTGTTGACACCAGTCCACAGAAAGCTGCTCACCCTTGTACAGCCCTTCCCATGTGCCTCCCTTTGTCATCTGCCCATGTCCTTGCCAGCTTCCTGTTGTCACCCACCTTGCAGCATCACCTCCCATGCCTCCTAACCCAATCTGCCAGGCCACCAGCTCCTTTCTATTTGACTCGATGTGTCCCCACTGCTCTCCTTTCCTTGTGAAGCCACTCCTCTGCTGACCTCTTACCTGATACACATCCTCATCTCAACTCTGCAGCTCTCTTTCCACCCCAGTGCTTCTCACTCCCTGATGCCATATCTCCCCTCCCAGCAATGCTGCTTCAACACAGCTGTGTTTTACAGATCTATCACCTAGGCTGCTACGTCTACATTTCATTTTATTTATTATCTCTTTTACAAGAAAGTGTTTCTTCATGGAGAAAAGACAGAATATAGGTTCCTGGTAAATCTGTGCACAGGATTAGTCCATTAGCAATGCAATGTTGGTACTACATGTCTTGTATCAGAGATTGAATGTCAGTTGTCCCCTTAACTTCTTTCTTCATTTGGAATCTGTGGGGGAGCTGGAGCTGTATACAGCTTTTGGAACTTTGCATTTTAATGATTTCTCATTCTTAATTCTGATGTTCTTGGAGACAACCATAAAGAAAAGGAAACACACAACAGTCAAGAACATGTTGATTGTGTCCGTCACTCTATTTTCAGCAAAGAAGCCAATGTATCAAATATGCTAATAAAAGTCCCAGTTGATGCTCTATCTTTTTCTGAAAGAAACTAGCAAATAAATATATTCCTTCAAGACCTGTGATTATGGTGTCAGGCATTCACCATAAAGCCCCATGTCCCAAACTCCCCTTTTTGCCCTAAGGTCTCCTGGTCCTCCCTGGTGCAAGAGTCTGATGGAGGAAGCCTCCTTGAGGAGCAATGAGGTAAGATGGCCTGTTTGCAGCCCCCTCTGGCTGCGTAAGGGTCCTTTTGAACTGTTTGGGAAACAGACTGAAAGAAACTGAGACCCTGGTCCCCTTCCTGCAGCTGTGGTAAGTTTTCACTTTGAAGGAAAGTTGAGCTGTTTTGCTTGGTTGTGGTGGGGCCAATAGTTGTGAGGGTGGCTCTGTGTGTTTTAGGGACACAGGATTTGTTCTCCAGTAGAAACAAACAAACATATTTCAGGTGATCACAACTAGCTCATATCAAATCTGGTGAAGTTCTACCAGTGCTCAGGTGCTGTAAAAGTACAGCCTGGTGTTACAGGTAACACCAGGAGCACTTCTCTCAACAGAAAGAGCATCAACCTCCAGGCATTTACTGCTGTCACTTGTGATGTCCCCTTGGTGGCACTGGCATGGCTGCAGCCTTCATTGCCACAAGTGGCAGAAGGGTTTGCAGCCCTTTGCAATGCTTTTCTGAAGCTGGCAGGAGAGCCCCTGCTCCAGCAATCAGATGCAGAATGGGGAAATCATTGCCAGCATGCAAAGGCAGTGGAGGACACCTGCAGGGGTGCTGGCAGCTGGGGCAAGGTGGCACCAGGTGTCCACTGGAATGGGAGTGTGAAGAGGGCAACAAATGGTCAGAGTCAAGGCAGCTTCCCAAAAGCTGGGGATGTAATTTCTTGCAAGGAACCAATAGCAACCTCCCAAATTCTAAAATGGAACCAAAAACGAGCAGAAGAAAGAAAGAAGATTGCTGCCAAGTGTCATCCACTGTTTTAAATTCTGGTTTTAAGTAAATCTCCTATTATTTTGATTACTGAGCTATGTTTTTTGAAGCTGTGAGAGCTGATGCTCTGAGGCTGTTGCTAGGTTTGTGTCAGGGTCCCAGGCAAGCACCACTGCACACACATTGGAGATGAACAATAGGACTTCAGTGGTCTGAGTTCAGAGGTACAGCTGCTATATGAGCTACAGAAAAACACTATTGGCTATCACAGATTTTTCTTTTATAATCTTTGCATGTGTCTAAGGAAATAAAATACTGCCTAAGCTTCATGGACTGAGAACAGTTAAGTCATTAATTAGACTTCTCTGCAAGAAAGTTAGAGCTACCAGAGAAGCCTAAGTATGTTTGGTCACCAGATCAAACGAAACATGAACAAAACTTTTATCCTCTTCACTGCCTTTGGAAAGCTCAGCCAATAGCAAGATGTTGAAGATAACCCAGCATCTTGCCATTAGAGACAGATGGTTGGAAGAACCTGTATCCTGTTAACAACGTCATCATCTTGTGTGTAAGACAGCCAGTCCAGCTGGAACAGTTGCCTCCAATTAAACTGAGATAGAAAAGCATCAGCTCACAATCAGCAAATGCTTTATGTAACAAGGCTTGGGCAGGAGGTGATTACTGTAATGAAAATATATGTGTTTATGCTTAGCCCTTTGAAAATGACCTACACCTTCTCAACCTACAATAAGTAAATCAGTGCAAAAAGCTCTGGGATTTAAGGAAAAAACAATGTGGTTTTACTGGATGTGACATAGAGTTTACAGGCATAGCCATGTTGTTTAGTTGCATACAACCAGATTTGCCACATTAAAACTCTGGCCTTGATTTGAAAAGACAATAGATACCTATGATAACATGGTGAAAATGGACCTAAGTTAGCTTCCTAAATAATAAACCATAGATTCTGTTATGAATACATTTATGAGGATAACTGGATTACAAAACCCCTGCAATAAAAGTTAATGTAATTTTTGCTTTCAGGTAAGCAATTTGTACTAACTGTTGTATTATTATGTTGCTAGATCACAAAGTCATGGTCTAAGCTTAAATGGACCTTGAGCAGAATGTCAGCAGAAATGACATTATGATAGCATGATTACTGTCCTTAAAATGCCATATTTTACAGCTCTGACAAATGAGCTGCCACTGTAAACAAAGTCCAGAGTTACACTGATTTAACATTGTTCTTTTTGTTCTTTTGGGAAAATGACTCTGGATTTCCATAATCCTTAAAGAAGGAAGAGATGCTGGATTTATTTAAATCTCTCAAGTCTGTTAAAGACAAACAGAGCTTCAGTCCATGAAATATGCATCCCAAAATTGTTGAAGTAGTTCTTGGATAAACAACCACAGGGAAAGGAGGCAGAGCTGTTACATACATTTCTCTAGGAAGAAGTTGTGCCAAAAACCTTTTGCCAAAACCTTGAATTTTCTTTAATAAATACTGTTTTGCAGAGGTTGTACGTGAGTTTTAGTGAATTGGTTTACATTAACCATAGATCCTAATGGCTATGCACAGCTAGATCTTCTTAAAATGCACTTTGATTCTCTCTCTTTTCCCTTCAAGACAAATGCACTGGTGAGGAGATGAAATACTGGTGACTCGATAAATTCCACTTCTTCCTTCTTGAACAGTCAGAGAGGAGGAATATATTCTGAAATTTTTCTTTATACCTGTTATACACACAGTAGGAGATAGTGGGTACTGAGGAAAAGTAAGGAGAATGTAAGGTGACATGTAATACCTAAAATAAGAGCAGTATGTATTGTTTCTAGCCAGCTCTTTCAGCTTTTGCCTCCAGCAACATCAACCAGCTCTCTAGTGTAGAGACACTTAACCCCTGGAATTTTTAATTAATTTGTTTAGCTAGTTAGTTCAAAATAATTTAAAAGGGGCTTGCACCTAATTATATAACAAAGGGAATCTCGGATTTTACATGCTCTGGAACAAATCCTTCTTCTCTTATGCACATATAAGTCCCTATTAAGTATGATGAAAAAGAGTTGCCTTAAGGCATTATATTTTGGAAGATCCTCACTAACTTTTAATCCAGGCCATGAATATGACCTCAAGAGGTGTTGTATACAATCTGAAATGGCCATATATAGAGTGGGTATCTTATTTCTCAGTAACTGGCCAAAGTTCAACAGCAGCACTCCTCTCTTGAAGGATTTGGCAGAGGGCAAAGCACCCAGGAAGACTGACTAGAGCTTAAAGAGTCTGGGGCAGAGATGACCGTGGCCTGACTTAGAAGGGTCTTACAGGAGGGAACGAGAAGTTGTGCCCAGTGACAGGATCAGAGGCAAAGGGCACAAACTAAAACACTAAATTCCATCTGAACATTAAAAAATTATTACTTTGAGGGTGACTGAACACTTGCACAGGTTGTCTGGAGAAGCTGTGTGGTCTCCATCCTTGGAGACAGTCAAAATCCACCTAGACATGCTCCTGGGCAACCAGCTCCAGCTGACCCTGCTTGAGCAGAAGGATGGACCAGGGGTGCCTGCCAGCTTCAGCCACTCTGTGGCTTGGTGACTGCCACCCACACTCAGGGGGACAGGCTGCATCTACATCCCCAGCATTTGCTTGTGGATCCTCCAGGCGGTGTGTGCTGCCCCTGTGGCTCCAAGACACAATTATTGGTTTTCATGTGAGACAGAAAGATTTCTATTAAAGTGTCCAAAATATTACGAAGGGTGTCTTGCAGCCAAAAGGGAGACATTTTAGTTGGGTGAGGCTGAGAGTATATGCTACACAACTCAGGGCAGGAATGCCTGAGGGAGTAAATCCTGCTGGGATAGTGCTGGAGGAAGTGTAAGGGGGGAGTTAGACCCAATGCTGTGCTGCCTTCAGAGACTGGTGTCTGTACTGAGATGTCCTGGGGCCATGTCTGAGCTTTGTCCAACCCAAAGCACTGCATGGTCCATCTCAAATCAAGAGAGTAAGCTAATGAGGATGTGGAATGTCAGGGGTTTAATTCCTGAGTTCAGTCCCTGACACTGACGTACCTTGTGGGATTTTAAGGTGTCTTTCCTCAAGGCTTAATGAGAATTTTAAACTTCCAAGAGCTGATGCCTGGTGAAGGAGACATAGAGCTTTTTCCCCTTAAAATTACATTCCTCGTTTTTTCTAAAAGAATATGTTTGAGGCATGCCTTCTTTTTGCTTCCCATTTATTTTCTTCGCATTCCTTGCCAGCCTGTAGTTATCAGTAAAGGTTACTTTGACATCTTCCATCCTCTTTTTGGACATCTGGTCCTTCCTTTCCTCTCCCCAACACTTCTCAACAAAAACAGATGTTGGGGTTTGCCACTGTCTGTGAACAGAGGATTACTGCTGAAGACATTGAGTAGCATTCATTGAAATGCTCAGGTAGCTGGGGACAGAAAAAACACAGACTACTGAGCTTGTATACAGGAGCAACTGTTTAGATCTGAAGAACAACCACTCATTTGGCCTCTGGAAGATTTTGCCTCCCAACTCTCACTCATACCACACAGATTCACTGCAAAAGTAGCTGTGATGTATTCTAGCTGAGCAACAGCAACCTATTACATGTCCAAGTAGGCAGCTGAGTCCCTTCTTTTTTCATCTCTGCTACTGGATTACAGCATGATCAGTCAGGCTGTGAAGATACCATCTTTTGGACCAGAGCTCCATACACTGCAAGGCTTAGTTGCACTTGACCCTACAGAAAATTTTGAACAAGCACGTAGGAAAGAGGTGGTGGCATCTTCTGTGTTCTCTGGGGAAAAGCAGTCCCAGCTGTTCTGGCAGGGCTGGAAAAGGGGAAAGCTGCACTCATCACCAAGCATGTTCCCACAGAGAATTTACTAGGGAGTCCCCCCAGGGAGCAGCACCATGGCAGAGACCGTATGACTTCAGAAACTCATTGCAGAGTTGCTTATCAGAAGTTGTTCAGGTAGCTGTCTTATATCACTACTGTAAAATGGGATGAAATGGTTACCTAAAATCAGTTTCATATCAGTTAGTTCAAGGATTTAGGTTTTCATTTCTATCTTTGATAATCTTTACCTCTTTTTAGCACAGGCTGCCTGCATTTTGAAAGCTCATTTGGACTAGAAAATAGATTAGAAACTATTAAAGCAAGGCATGCTAATACTTGCTTTCCCAAATGTTCTAATATAGCTGTATTTATCAAAGAAAGACCCTCTCCTATTCCCACTTTAGCTCTTAACAACCTGGTATTTTCAGTGGAGAGCATTTAATCATAAAACTCCTGACAAAGTAAGAGCCTTTTCAAATGGCAAGCACCTGACAGTGACAGGAGATGATGAGTTAACAGGAGACTGTATGGAGGTCACTGTTGCAATTTTGCAATTGATGCATGTTTGATTATGTTAGGTTGGAGAAACCAAGCAGATGCTAATATGTTTCTGCATAATTTTTTGCCAGTCTCCTTTGGAAAAAAAGTGAAGGCCTTGTGAGCTCTTGGAGGGGCACTGGCAGTGCTGCCAAAAATAGGATGGAGATGTGGATGCAGAAATCTTTCCTTTTAATGTCCTCAGTGTGTATTGTCAAGTTTATAGGTGGACAGAACACATCTCTCAACAAGATGAACTGCCAGTAAGCAGATTTGGTTTGTTGGTTACCTTTACCTTTTAGTAGCATTAGTATTCAAACACAATGAGTTCTTCCCAGAGGAACCCCTGCAGAGCCCCAGAACATCATTGCAACTTCAGATCTTTGTGTCCACTAGAAAATGGCTTAAGATCATCAATTTAAGTACTGCCACACAGTGTATGTATTTTCTGAACAGATGTCAGAAGATAATTATCTACCTGAACCAGATGGCCACCTGAAAGAGAGGATCCTATTTTTTAGTTTCTTGAATTTTTTTTCCTTAATGTTTAATGAGCACAGTAGAAGAGAAAGGGCTAACATGAAAAGCTCTGGGAGAGTCAAGGCTTTCTGGTTATGGGAAGTTTTCAGACTTGATTCCATAATGAGGCTGTTCTCTCCCAGGGGTACACATTAGGATCACTTCTGTAAGACTAGGCTGATGAACAAGCAGATGTTTCTGTTTTGCACTTGGCTTTGAATTAATCCCTTTTACAGTGCAGAGAGCTGTCAGAGTTTCCACAGCTAAGAGCTACTTCCAGCAAGGTCTTGCAGAGGCAATCTTACATCTCTAGAGCAAAGCATGACTCTACAAGGCTCATCAAACCCTGAGATGTCAGTGCCCACTTTGTCCTGCACAATACACACTCCAAATGCTTCAGGATACCTGCACTTGTGAACAACAACATCCTTTCCAATCCGCTTTCAAACCACCATTTCATTTCTCAGCTGAAGGAGTCAATAAAAAAACTGACTGTGTTTTTTCTTGTTCTCTGTTCAAAAGAATCACAACATCTACTGGAGGATTTTTTGCTTCAGGAGTAATACACGTCTTGTGTGAAGGGCCTGAATTTCTTCCCAAGCAAGAGCAGATTATTCACCATGTATGCCCAGAAAGCACAATATTTTGTACCTGAGTGAAAAAGGGGACATTGAGATAAGAGCTAAACATCAAAGAAACAGTTGTGAATGCAAGATTAGAGAGGAAAATACAGCAGTCTCGTTACACATTTTTGTTCGGTGGGGTTCTTTTTAGCAATATGATGTAGAGTATCTGAACTTACTTATGCAGTAAGCACAGGAAATTAAAATGTCATGGTGAAAATGAAGACAATAGCTGATATGAAGGCGTCAGACCAAAGGACATAGAAGCCACAAATCTAATAATAATTAATACTGAATAGTAAAATAATCAGCTAGTTGAATGTCCTGCTCAAATACCAGAGCATTTGATGTTACTGAGGGGGCTTGCAGAAGTTAATCCTGCTGTTCACATTGTGAGGAACTGCTATGGGGTGATTGCAAGGATATCTAAGAGCAGATAAAATAATGCAAAGGCATCTCAGATGAATCTATTTCCTTACATTGTTAAGAAATCAGAGGCAGCTCTGTTGTAACCATTAGCAAACGAGATCCCACATCTGAACATGCTGTTGAAAACTTGAGATTCTTCACTATTTTGGAAGGCTTGTTTGCAAAGGGTGTGATCACAACACAAAGAGTTGTCAGTGTCTCACCACATAATCCATTACACAGAACATCTATTCCTAGTTTTCTTTACAATTATGTTTGGGGGTTTTTTTTTACACCTACTGTAGCAAAGTTCTCAGTTTTCCAGTAGAGAGGAACACTCAGAACTTGAGTATCACGCATCACCTCAATGAACTGGGAAAGGAAATAGGACCACTATAATTGCTCAGGTTTTAAATCACCAGATTTCCTTTTTCTTTCATTCATTTGAGTAATGAAGAGCTTTTAGAATGTAGAAATGTAATTTTACTCTAGTATCAGAGTTTGAAAACGCTGATGCACTTTTGTTTGGTCCAGGAACAAGAGTCTTCAGAAGTTTCGTGGTCCAGGGATGACAAGCACCTTCTGAGGAGTTCTCCAGTTTTCTGACAGGATCATATATGTTTCCCTGAAAAAGGGAACCTAAAATGAAGGTGCACTTCAGCTATTCACTGCCACTCCCAGTGCTGCTTTGTCCTACCCTGTGACCACTGCACCTGACTAGTGGGAGCAGAGAGGTGGTGGTGGGAGCAGTAATGAAGTGCCAGCAATCAAGATATCTCATATATTTACCTTTCCCTAGAAATGAGGGGTGTCTTACACTCTACTAAGTGGCATGCTCCAAAAGACACGGGAGAGAGACTCAAACATGAGCACTTAATTACTCAGGGGCTTAAAATTTGTTTAAATTGGGATGTCTAAACTGAATTTGACAAACAGTCTGTGCAGATCCAGAATCACCTCCTGGGCACCTTCAGCTCCCTATGAAAATGGGAGGGAGATTCCTTGGGCCAAATGCTGTCCAGCCTCTCAAACCACTCCTCCTTACTCACCACAGCAGGTTTTGGCAAGAACTGCTCTTCTAGGAGAGATGGATGGGCTCAGGTGATGAAAAGATAAGTGTATACTTTCCTCAGTTGGAATTAAATCTGCAGGAAATAAGGTTTGACAAAGAGTGGAGAACTCACAGGTGGCACTGATGATAGGAACAAAAGAAGAAAACACAATAAAATTTGAGGCCATTTATGAGTTGATAGTGAAGAGATTGCAACTTGCAGCAGAGAGAAACAAATTATTTTCTCTCCTATGTAGAAAAAAAAAAGAACCACAGAAAAATCCTCCAGTGAGGGATTCCTTGGAGACAGACAGCCCAGCTTGAAAAATTTGTGTCTGCAGTGCTCAATTCCCACCCTTGCACTGCCTAATGATGTGGACACTTGACAACATAATCTTTTCTGATCTCAAAACGGTGTGCATGAGCACTGGGAAAAGCAGCTGTTCCTCTTTCTATACTGCTGGATTTTATGACAGAATAAAGTGTAGTATGTGCTTACTCAATACTTTCTGCTTCCCATATTTAAAACTTCATGCCACAGCATCGTTATGATGAAAAAGAATAAATTAATTATGATAAACTCCTTGAGTAGGAAAGCTGTGAGAAGTACCTAGTGCATAACCTGGACATTGTCTGGATCTCTGTATTTAAAAAAATTAACATGTCAGATTGGGCCGCTCATCTGTGGCATCCCATCTGTGGATATCCACTGCATCAACTGCACAGTGCCTGTCCCTGACCCTCCAGTTTATTTACTTCATTCAAATATTTTTTTCCATCTGAGTATAAGGGGTTTTGAGCTAGCTACCAACTCAGCAGCCTTATACCAGTTGTCAAGGGACAGAGGGACAGTGCTCTTCAGCAGCTTGCCAATTTCTAGCTGAGCAGTTGAAATTATCCCAGTTATTGTGGACCTAATGTTGTTCTCACCACCAAAGACAGAAAAAATCCCATTGGCTTGAGTGGGAATGCAATGAGATCAATAACTGAGCCCCATCTGGAGCAAGATTATATTTTGGAGGAAGCAGAGAGCTGCACAGTAGCAGAAGGCCTCCCCCAAAATCAGCAGGGGTGCTCCAGAGGGACAGGAGGAGCAGCACTTTCTGGTGCCTGCCTGTTCTCTCACACAGTGTGGTGAGAAAATTATCCACCAGCACCAGTGCCAACTCTGGACGATGAAATGGTTTAATTCACAAGGCATTTGGTACAGGCCCTGCAACAACAACAAAACCACATGCATTAGAGAGATGCAAATTGAATTACTTGGCTTTGCACACAGCATCTCAGTCATTAGAGGGAGAGATAATGACTTGCAATATGTTTTTGAGAAGAAACACACAATGATAATCTTATTTACTTTACACTTTAATTTCCTAACGTGCACATGTGCATGGAGGACTTGTTTGTGCAAATGTCAGTTATCAAAGAAATGTCAGACTGCGGTTAATTTGATATTGCTGCCCCTTAGGCTTGAGCAGATGGACAAAGTTTGGGAACTAGCAGGGTTGCCTGCATTAAGAAGAGAAATCTGTGATGTGCACGAGGTAGAATCTTGCTGTAATGTTGATTACATACACACAGACATGCAGACACACGCATATGGAACGTAGACAGAAAATTAAAAGTGGGTTGTTCAAGATTTTTTTTTTAATTCAGATGATACTTTTCTTTCCAGAACAAAATATTCTTTTTGCAATAATTTTGAGCTGAATCACATTGTCTGACTGACCTGAAATGTGAAGTCATATAACACTATGTATCGCAATTCTCTATTGTAATGCACTTTTTCATGGAAGCTACATTTCCAGAGCTCTGCTTTTTAAAGAACTGTACATTCCATGACAAATAAAGCCTTTCTCAGATGGAGCAGCATGGTACCTCCTCAGAGTCAGGCATCGGAGCTGCAAGAAGTTATCCCACCTCCAGAGCTCCAGCGCCCTGGAGAGGACCAGCTCCTGCACCCAGGGATACACCAACCTCAAAAGAGAAACACCATCTCTAGTGGGATGACCAGTGGCACATTTCCAGCCAGCTCATTAGCAGAATCTTTAGCATGACAATGTGTCTTAATAAAAAAAGTCCAAAATAAAACAGTTTGATGCTTTAAAGCTTTTTTCAGATAAGCATCTCTCCTGAAATATATCAATGTGAAGTACTTTTGTCCCAGCAGGTGATTAAAGTAAAGGCACCAATATCGGGATTCCTCTGAGAACAAAAAACCTTCTTCTTCTCTGCTAGAAGTGAGCTAGAAGGGCTCAGCGAGCCCAGGGTCAGCTCATCCCTCTGCTCTGGGGCACTGCAAGTGGGTCAGCTGCTTCCAGTTTGAAGCCAGGTGACATTTGGAAGCTAGGTGGCATTTGGGCCCTTTTGTAGGTCTAACATTAGAGTTTCCTTGCACGTACAGAAACTGCAAATCACCTTGTCCTCCCTAGGATTTGTTCTCACTCCGTCTGTACTGTTATTTAGGATGAAGTAAGAATACATCATTTTTTTCTATCTTGTGAAGGCCAGCCACAATATTGTGCTGAGAGCAGCAGAAAATGCCCTTCAGAATAACAACATAAAATCTTATTAATAGCTTGTAAAATGTTCTGGTGCAGCCTGCCCTAGTTTCCTTTTTTTCTTTTTTTGTGACTGCCATAAACATCTGTCCAGTTCTATAGCAAGCTAATGACAGAAACTGAACCATTGACTCAAAAAGTTATGAAACCTCAGTCTTGTTTGGATTCAGAATCAGGCTTTAGAATTTTTTTTTAGTGATACAAACTATGGCTTTTCCTTACAACTTATTGGTCACATATGAAAAGCACCACCTGTACTCCCTGATTAATGAAGTGTCCATGACTGCAGACAGGATGGAGGTGCAGGGGATGAACTGGCACACAGAACACAGGCCCCAGCCCCCCAACCCTGCCCTTCCAGCAGAAGGTATCTTCCTTGCAATGAACAATGAGGCAAAAAAATGCAGGCTTAGGAGCACAGAGCTTTGTCAGCAGCTCCCATCAAGTGCTATAGTTAGACGGTCTCAGAAGGAAAGTGTCCTCACTTGGTGTACATGGTATGTGTACCAGGTTGGGTTTTTTCTTTCGTTGCAAAAGCAAGATGTAACTCTCATGACTTTGCTGGTTCCCCACAAATGCAGACCCTGGCGCATTGCTCCGTGTACATCCCCCCTGCCCCCAGGTGGTCCCAGTGGTGTTCTGGTACTCCACAGCCACTCAGACTGAAAGGACAACACTGGTCCAAATCTGTAGGATGAGAAACGTCTTCCAAGAAATACATGTGAAGAACAGGCTGCTCATTTGCTTCAGTCTCTTCCTCAAAGCTGTGCTCCAGAACGTAGAGGCTGGAAAAATGCCGAAGGTAAAAGAAATCTGCATCAGATGGCAGCTGATGAACTGTGTTCAGGGACATGGGCCTAAAATCTGCAGGGACTTACACTGTGGAGCAAGACATATGGAGACAAATCCAAGGATGGCAGAGGGAGGCTTGGGGTCCAGGCAGAGATCAGAGAAAGCATGGTGGGGGCTGTTTTGTTTCCCTTTCATCTGTAAGTGCCATGAAAAGGAACAGAGAATTATCAAGTAGAGGCATGAGTTTCATTTGGGCTCCTCAGGACTGAAGTCCTGCATGGAGTGCCAAAGAATGTGGGTCCTGGCTCATGGTACACATCCCTCTGCCCACTTTTCATGAGCGGGTTCACCAAGATATTCCCGCAGCACTGCAGGAATTGCATCTCCTCTCTTCTCTGGCAGCAGCATAAACTCTCCCTGAGATTTGCTTAGGGTCGGTTTGGCTGCTACTGGATGAGGTCCAAACATCTCAGCAACTAGTTCTGTTCCTTTGTCTGCAGTCCCTCCAGCTGTTGCTGCCGTGTTTTGCACAAGCTTTGCGTGGACTTGGGGATGGTAGAGGGTCCCCAGGTCCTGGTTACAGACAAAGGGCCACAGCTGGCTCCTACCCCCAGTCATCAATGGACCAAATGGACCAGACCATATAGACTTACTGGATTAAGGTGTGTTTCACTTTAAGTGTACTGCTCTGACAATCAGTTTATAGAGCCTTCCATATCACCTACACCGACATACTTGGTCTCTTTACCTCATATTTTCCTTCTTCCATTTCACTTTATGTTGCTTCTTCTCATTCTACCATTCAAGAATGATTTTCAAGAAATAACATTTAAGCATAATCTTTGTCTCCTTCTCACCTGTACAAGCCACTAGAGCTGGTCCTAGTATTGCTGCTAAGGCTTGCCTCCTCCGGGCTCTTTTTGTTAAATTCTAACAAAACTTTGACTTAAAACTCTGAAAAGGAAATTTAAATCAGATAAAGAAGGTACTGAATCCTGACCCTGTCTTTTTTAATTCCAGTGCAGAGCACATTGCTGTGCAAGCAAACAGACCATAGCCAGTGTAGGATGAAGTCAATGAAACATGAATTTAACAAGCCTCTGGAAGGGAATTCTTCCTATATACCAATTAATAATGAACATTAATGGAAGAATCACAGCATAATCCCAAAACGTATAGGAACTGGACTTGGTCCCAGTTCTTCTGTAATTCAGGCCTGTTCAACTTTCTGTCCTGTTTTAGTGATAAAATTCTCCTTTGGCCTGGGATTAAGCATATACACTAAAGCTAGAAGACAAATTCCTGGCATCAAAAATAGCTGTTTATACCACATTATCAATGAAGACAGGCTGGATTTGAAGCTTTTTTGTTATGTTTGTTTTAATTTGTTTGTTTTGTCTGATCTTGAACCAAAAGTAATCACAATCATTTTGGAATAAATAAATAAATAAATAAATAAGCAACAACTGAATATATTTAGCACTCTCTCTGGTTGGAGAACTACTTCCTTTACTGTTGGGGGGAAAAACTTGCTTCAGCCCACACTTCTCATGCAGTTAGTAACTTTATGCACAGGCAAAGTGATGGAAAACCAATACTATATGGCTAATGTAATTAATGTAGTAGAGGTCTGCCTCCTCCATGGGCCCCAAAACAATGGGAAATGATGACTCCTCATGACAGGTCACTGCTGAGACCTCTGACAGGAGAAGACATGAAGCAATGTCCTGTTTTCCTCCAGATGAGTCCATGACTGGACTTCAGTGTCTGAGGAAAAGGTGTTCTCCCATCTCTGCCCTGTGTACAGAGGGGCCTCCTGACTTCCTTTCAGTAGCTGGGAACAGGATCCTAATGGAAACAAGGCAATTTATAACCTTTTCTCTAAGGGGATTTTAATCCGCTGCCTTTTGAGAGGTATCAAAAGTTTCATGTTCTTGGATTTATGTCTTTGGGTAGAAACAGGTCTTGGTGACAGCTCTCTCAGGTCAATCACAATTCATTGCTTTGGGCAGCACATCAGAGAAAGCACAGAGGAGTGATTTTCCTTTTTAAAGGAATTGCCCATTAATTTTTAAAGAGCAAATAATTGATTTAGAAAAAGATTTCTGTTAAAAACCTCTCGTAGCTTAATAAAAATCAAAGAACAGAATACTCTCAATAAGTGCCTTTTGAAAAATAAAACGTCTCATGAAACTTTCTGAATGTTTCCACTTCACAGGAGTTCAAAATGAAACATTTATTTTTGCTTTTCCTAAAATTTTCCTAAAATTCATAATATTTTCTAGCTCATTAAAAATACATTTTTTATCTTCAGTTCACTGAAGAACCTCTTCTCTGGGAAATGCCAGGCAATATTAGAATTTCATTAAGTGTTTTGGTTAAAATTTTGTCAAGGAAACTAACAGGAGAAAATTAAACTTGAGAAAAAAAATCACAAGACAATAATTTCTGTAAATAAGGCACTTTTCAAAATGACTGCTTTTAATGACCAGGAGACTTTTGACCTTGTCTATTCGCTATTAAATTTAAAATGCATCTGAAACAGAATTAGCCAGATTACATTAGGTTGAAAAACAGCAATTGGAAGGCTACCTGAAATTAATGAAAACTGATTTTCAGTGTAAGACTCCAGTGAAATAATTGTATTATTAACTGTTTAAATAGTCCAAGAAGCCAGATAAGATTTTCACAGTAATTGTATTATTTTCTCTGTTTTTTTGTCTTTTACACAAAATAAAAACCCTTGATTTTTAAAACACCAGCAGAAATAGCAGAGTTGTCACCAAATCAGTCAAAATATGAAGTGATCATGTTCTGTCTTGTAAATGCAGCTTATCTCTCTCAATCTCACCCCTGTGCAGACCTGGCGTGAAGGCTGGGCCACAAATATATAAGTAGAAGGATGTTAAATGTCATAAAGCCTATACAACTTTACTACAAAATTAAACTCCAATTATTCCAGGGAGAAACAGTGATGCTTGCACATCATATTGGCTGGTGGTCCCCGTAATGACATTTCTGCAATGATAGGTTGCCTGCCTGACCATGAGAGATACCAACGATGATCTTTATTGTCTCTGGTTTTATTAACTTTCAATATCAAAATTAATATAATCCACATTGATGCACTCTGCAGATGTAGCACCTTTCCCCTGGCACTTTGGCATGGCCAGGGTGGGGAGGGATGCCAGCTGCTCCACAAAGATGCAGGTCACCCGAGGTAAGGGCATGCTGATATCCCACAGAGGTACAGGTGCTCCTACAGCTTCCAGCAGCAGCAGCACCTGCCTGAAATTTGCTGCTTGGATTGATCCCATCATAAGCAGAACAGAGGCATTTTTTGGGAACATGACTTCTTTCTAGACTAAGAGCAGAATAAAAGCAAAGCTTTCTGTGTGTCTTTTGCGTGGGAGAGCAGACCCATCACCAGCACCTCCCACATTTAGTTTGGTGCCAGGCTGAGAAGTCTGCCAGCCTGCAGCCCTGGAATGGCAGGTAGGATGTGTCACACAACACTGTCCTCCTTGCACCTGCTTTGTTTTGCAATCTGTTCTGCTTCATCTTAATTGAGGCTGTTTCCTTGTTATCCTTCACAAGCAGTTTCAGCTTTGTCTGTATTTGTCTTTTAAAGACAGAGATCTGACATTCTTTTAAGAATACAGATTTGTTTGCTTATTTGAAAGATTGATTTTAAAATTGCAGAGGCTTTTCCACTAACAGAAGATGAGTTATTTAGTGAGTGGGAGCAAGTGATTGTAATTCAGGCAGAACATAAATGGAGAAATGTTTGTGAATATCACCCTTAGATTACATTGCTTGGCATAATAGCGCTTCAGCTTCTTTTTCCCCTCTAGTCACCAGGCTAATGTCCTGATTGCTCTTCAGTGAGAGGTTTGCTGATGATTTTACCAGGCACAGTGTATTAAGGTCCAGGTGTGCTGTTATGTTTCAATCATTTGTTGAATGGCAGTTCAAACTCTTTTAAGTTTGGGGTTGTGTTTTCTAGGTCAAAAAAACATGTTGCTCAAAGAACTTCTTGTAGCCCCAAAGACACCTGGGCTAAAGCTTGTGACAGGTGAACCAGAAGCATGATTAAGTAGCCACAAACAGAGAAGTTAAGGCTTTTAATACTCGTTTTAAAAACTACCCTTATGACAAACCACTTCTGAATATTTGTGTAATTGCTACAGTCTTCCAGAGGCTGATGTAGGAATTGCAAGGCACAGCATTTGTTTTGACTCAAAGCTCTCTGTAGTGTGTTTTACATCATACAGTGAAAGGTCTTCTATCCCAAAGGGCACCTTCCACCCCTACTGTCCCATGCAAAGGTCCAGAGAAGGAGTAGTGGAAATATTGGTCCATAAGCAACTCCAGCCAGCATGTCAACCCTGTCAGTCCTGAGGCGGGTGAGCAGACATCAGGGTGAGATGGAGGTAGATAGGGTGGCTCAAAATCCTGCTCTCCTTTGTTGTTAAAGGGAGGGGCTGCATGCTACCTACCCATTTAAAGGTTGGGAAGTCAGTATATCATGCTAGAAAATGGCAGTGGGGTTTGACATTTGACACCCAGCAGGGCTGTGTCCCCAGCTGGATACATCACTGCTGCTCAGGCTGCTGCTTCGAGCTGCAAGAAAATGGAAATTAAAACCTGACCTTCAGGTGAAACAAATAGAGCCTTTCAGCAAAAGATATGGTAGGCTATTAATGAAAAAAAAAAAAAAAAATAAAAAAAGCAAGCCTATGGTCTCTTGTTAATGGGGTGACTGTTTTAAAGAAGAGTTACATTTATTCCCTAAAGCTTTCTGTGCTTCAGCCCCTCCCAGAGTGTCTAGAGTTTGTATTTAGTTTGAAAGATTCATCTCATGATTAAATGCATCTCATTTGCTTTCACTGCTAATGCAAACAACTTCTTTAATTTTTCCTGATACAGACAAATTGTAAGGCAGGCAAAATGTCCTCTTCCTTCACCTTACAGCCTGCATTAACAAAAGATTACTTTCTGGAAGCTTTTTTTGGATTGAAAAAGAACAGATTAAGCTCCACATAAATGTTATTACCCATGGAAAACAAACGTGTTTCTTTACAGACTATTATTTCAGGCCCCAGGTTACAAAAGTTATTGTTAATTTTTATTAAACCTACATGCATAACAGTCATGGTTGGGTCGTAATAGTAAAAATGTGAAGAGGGAAGATGATTTTGCAAACGCTGTGGCACAGGGCTCAAGCACCACCTGTGCCTTCCTGCTAAGGAAATGTTTAATGACTCTGCTAATGAAAGCACTCAGCTCCCAGGAAGGATTCTTTCTTCTCCATAACTACCAACAAAATTTATTGCATTATTTATACCTTTTTATGTCTTCTGTGTCCTAGGAAAAAAGAAATCACAAACATTTAATTAGTGCTGTTAAAATAGTCTGATTCAGAAAATTGTTGACTTTCCTCTTTTCACACTTTATGTTCTCTCTGCTGCAGTACCATAGAATCACAGATCACCCATGGACCTATCCCCAAGATGTTTAAAATCTAAGGTACACAGCCCTTTATCTAATTCTCTCTGCCACGTAACATCAGATGATGCTCAGAGTGCCCTCTTTAAATGTAAATACATTGGAAAGAAATACTGACAGTAGTGGTATAAATGCAAGAAAAAAGTCACACTTTGCCTATAAATGTTTATTTTTAGTGGGTATATATGGCAGTCTTTCAATTCCATTCATTTAAGAGATCCCAGCTGAGCAGCTGACTGCAGCATGAACTTAACTGCCAGCCTTAACAGCCTCTGGGCACCTATGTGGAGAGACTAAAATTCAGAGTCTGCACCTTGAACTACATTCAACCTCCAAAGACAAGTGAGATTAATCCAGCCCCTACAAATATGTTTGGGTTTTTTTTTCCTTCTGTGACCTCATTAGGTAATAACATCAAGTTCAAATGTGTTTCTTCCATTTTTCCTTAGCATATGGTACATTTTTTATCCTAACAGCATTCCTTAAAACACACAGGTGGGTTTGTTCATGTATCTCTGTATCTAGAGTACTATGGAAAGTAGGGTTATACTCTAAATCTCAGAAGAAGGAGGTGTCTTTTATATGTTGAAGCAAGTACTTACTACAAGTATTTATTCCAAGCTCTTGTGCTGACTCCTTCTGGCAAAGAAGGGCAGGAGGTAGCACCACTGTCTCCAGCCTATACATTGCTATCAATTAATACTTGTATTTTGTGTCAATGTCATCTGTAGCAGGCTATTAAATACCAGGTCAGACCTGTGTCTTCTGACTTTGGCCTCAAAGGGTTAGGCATTTGTTTGAAACGCTTCTCAGTTCCCACCTGGAATCCATCCCTGTTGAAAACTGGTGTCTATTACAAATGGACAGATTCTTGCCACCAGAAATCTATCTCTCTCAACTTTGATTACAGTGGGAGTCCAGGTACTTGATTCTAGATACTAGACATCTCCCTCCTAGGTAAGGGAGGTGAACCCTAGAGAATGTGTCTTCAGTTGGGACCACTGAGAAGAGCCAGCATAGGAAGCCCAGCTGCTCCATTCTTGCTGGACTTATCCATAAAAGACATGTTTGACTTGAGTGGGACACTGATTTCACATATCATTAAAATACAATTCTCCTCAGTTCTGCTATTGTGGCAAAGCAAAGTATAAATGATTCTTCACATGGGTTTGAATGCCTTGCACATTCTGTACACTCAGTATGTAATCAAGAATTTGTCCTTAGGTGCACACTGAGACCATCTCACCTTTACATTTACAGAATTGCAGGATAGCTGAAGCAAACTGGTTGGATTTTATTGTAAAACAGAAAGCTAGTTGACTTGAAAATACTTCATAACACCACAACAATTTCATTAAAATATTGAATCAAGACATTCCAATATTGCAGAAATTTGAGTTATTCTTCCCTTCCTTTTGTTTTGAGATTCTTTTTTTAGATTCCTGCTCAGCACAGGCTACATATAATGCTAAAATTACAAGAAATTTTTTTATTAACCTGAAAATAAATCATTTTTTATTTTCCTCTTGAGTTCTAAAATTTAAGATTTCGGTCCAAACCAGCATGAAAACAAAAATCAAAATAAAACCCCCAGCTCCTCCAAAAGGCAGATCTCTGGTTTCCATTGTACTCCATTTACTTGGATTTTCTACCATCTTCTCCATAGTTACTTTTACTAGATGTCACCATAAGAAAACTAACCTTCTGCAGAGCTACGTGTTTGTGAAATTACTCTGCCTGAAGGAAATATCCCAAATGAGATCTATTTTGAAAAATATTCTCCCATTTAAAGTAAAGGATGGTGACTGGCAGCATGAGAAGAGAGGAAACAAGAAAGATGGATAGATTAAAGTGGTCGTTTTTTTTCATAAGGGTTTCTGTAAAGGGAATTAATTACTGGTTTGGCTATGGGTTAGAGATCAGCAGCCTCAATCTTTGAACAGATGTGTAATAAATAGAAAGAGAAAATTTAAAAAAATAAAGTTTAGAAGGCATCTCTGGATACTGTCGAGTCCAATTTCCCCTCTCAAGCAGGGTCGACTATCACAGGTTGTCTGGGACCATGTCTGGTCAGATCTGGAACAATTCCAAGGATGGATAGTTTGCAGTGTCTCTGAATTAGGCTTCAGAAGGTCCCTCTTTGGTTATCAAACCCCACAGACATCAAGCTCTACACATCAAAAGGAAGCTGAAATTTAAAAACTACAACAATTAATGTAAATGGATAACAGGGAAACGGCCATAAATATCTACAAGTAATTAGTCAGTCACCTTTAAGGTGATTTATTTAGATTTTGGCAGGTGTAGACTATCTATTTTTAGCATTTTATAAAAACTATTTCAGAGTGCTTGTAATTCTTTACTGTGTATTCCTGTTTAGTTTTCCAGGGCAGTGTCTGGGTAACAAAACAAACAAATAAACAAAAAAAGAAGAAGTAACGTTATTATTTTTGGAAACATGCGTAAACCAGAAGGTAGGATCAGTGTTGTGGTACCAAACCTCAGAAATGTACATAGAACCAATTTTCCAGCAGATGATTAAAAACATGTTAATCAACAACATGTTGGATTTGACCAGATGCCACTTGGCTGAACATAAAATATTACTGAATGAGTTGAGTAAATTTCAGTTTATAAATATTTGTATAATCTTATGAGGACACGCAAACCCTTCACCTGCCATGGGTTTGGGTAACCTCCCTTGTTAAACTTGTTAGAAACAAGCATCAATGTTAAGGAGCAGCCATTCTGCTTTTTCTCTCTTTTTTATTCTTTTTAATGATAAGTTCTCTTATTTCTCCTGTTCAGAAACTTCACGTCCTGAGCTGCACTGAAGAATTTTGCATCTGTTTAACTGTGACAAAGTGGCTAGTAAACTCCACTAATGTCTCTTTGGTTTACATCAGCCCAATTTATACCTCATGGCAATGCCTTAGCTCAGCTAAGAAATATCCAAGAAAATTAGGCTAGATTGAGTTGAATCAATGGAAATAGCTGCATTCAATCTCGTTTATACTTCTGAGTTAGAATTTGTGCCCCTAGCAGGGGAAGGAAACTTACTTTTCTTTCTAAATAAACAGTCTGAGTTACTGATTCATTAAGTAGATAAAAGGAATCTTGTACAAGTAACTGTTTTTATTATGCAATTCCCTGCATAAAAGCACTGCAAAAGAGTCAGTCCGTATCTTCAATATGAAATGGTCCTTTTTATCCTAGTGATGTCTCTAATTGAGGTTTCCCATCTTATCCTAAAAACCTTGTGAAAACCAGACACAGGATGTTTTTATTTTGAAGTAGTTTGACAGTTCTGCCATATGTAGCCATTTTGTCAACCAGCCACACGAGGTCAAAAAGATGTTAAAAAGAAACATTTTTGCTACTAGGAGGATGCACACAAAGATAAATTTGGCCTCCTCTGATATGCAATCTTGTGCTCCAGATCGTTAGAACACCTTGAGATTGTACCCATAAATATTTTCTATATGACATCACAAAAGTGTTCAAGGACACCTGTACCTGTGTTTGCATTGAGGCCACTGCTTACTGTGCTAGTGTTTTTTTGAAGGGATTCCCCCAGTTCTCCAGCTTCCTGCACGTTGGTGCAATCACATCAGATTCCTTTTGGAGGAAGATCTTGGAGGAGTGTCAGTGGCACACTGTTGTGGGGGGCACGAGGGCCTAAACCAGTGACCAGCATCACGGACATCTTGAAGTCATATACAAGGAGGTGACTTTTCTTCCAAGGGACTGGATAAAATCTAGTCCAAAAGTCCCAGAACCACCAGCAGTGTTGATGTGAGGACCCATCACCAGCTGCTTCATTCCCCTGATTCACTCATATGTGTTCAACCATTTGCTAATCTAGGTAGAGCCCCTGAAGATTTCTCAGTAATTAAGACTTGCAATCCAGGCATTCACAGTTCCACACATTTGCTAGCAACCACATAGCCTTCAGTTTTCTGAGGTCTGACAGGCAGGTGGCAGAATGGCCTCAGGAGATTTCAAGGAGTGTTGTCAGGAGCAGACCATGTACATGTCCCTGAGCTTGCTGCAGTATCTGATCGGCTCCTCCACGTCCTGGCCTGGCACAACGCTCAGTGATCTCACAAGGGGATTGAACTGGAGATAAGGTGGTGTCTGTCACTGATTTTAAAGACATACCGTTTCAATGAGGTCCTGGAAGCAGTGAGACTGAGGAGGTGAATATTACCTTTAAAGAACTGTAAACAAGAAGTTATCCTGATTTCTCTGAGAGGACATGGATCTGTCCCCTAATACAGGCGTAACCCCTATTCCGGTTCCTCATCAAAGGATCTAAGCACAGGGGCCAGAATTATTGAAGTCCATGGCTTACCTAGGAAAAATTTTGTTCACTGTGAATTTGCATAAAGTTCTTGTTTCGTATGAGAAGTCTCAAACTTTCCCTTTGATGTACCTAGTGATTGGCAACCTTTCAGTTCAGGTGCAGCGTATTTCAATCTGTAGTGCCTGAACAGAGGAGGCTCTGAATACAGGGAGGAAAAGGTTCCAAATCCAACAGTAATTTTTAATGCTTCAGCTTTCAAAACTGCACAGCTTTGCAGTATGCTTTCATGTATCTTGAGCAATTATTAAAGGTTAGAAATATTTTTCAGTTGTCTGTGTTAGCATTTTAACATAAGCTGGTAAATATAGATGAAAAATTCACCTCTCACTTTCCTTTAGTACAAAGTCTATTTTTAATTCATTGAGGGATTTGTTTTGAGACATTTAGCTAGAATTCTTCAAAGAGTTTATTTTCATGAAAGTTTCATGGCAAAACTGAATGTGATGATAATGCTTTCAGAGATTTAATAAGTACCTTAGACTGCTAAAGCATCTGTAATACTCTCATTACTGAGTGCTTTTGTTTCTCTAGTAAAAATATTATCTGAAATCTTAAAACAAAAAAGTGATAGTATTAAGGCAAATTCCACCTTGCCAAGGATATTTTTTTAAAAAAACTGAAGTCTCGGTGTCTATAGCACTCAGTTCTTTTTTAAGCACTACTGCTGAGCCTGGTGTCTGAAAAATACCCCTCCTGAGATCTGATGTTTGAACCCAGCAAATGGGAGATTGCTATTTTCATTCCAGACAGAAATGTAATTGCATTATCATAAAAGCCACGCTGCTGTTGGCTGTGTTGCAAATGCCCATGAATGTTCCCTAGATCCCAAAGGTGGGTCAAACGTAAAAGATTTCCAGATAACTGAGATAGCTCCCTCCTCTCATGTCTACCAGATGAAAGCAGTAAAAATCCCACCATACATTTAGTTTAGCATCAGTAAAAGTATAATCCAAAGTATTTTAAAATATTTGTTTTATTTTAAGGCCACAGTAAAGAGATATTATAGTAGAGAAAGTAGTTACCAGTAAATAGAAAGAAAAAGTTCATTATCTAGGTTACAGGTGCGAAAATCTAGACTCACTCCAATGAAACCAGTGCAAGTATTTCACTGTTCAGTGTTGCAGCTGGAATCAGAACTGGGATAAAAGGCTGAAGGCTTCTTTTAAATACCAGAAACAACAACAAAACCAGAAATTACTATTTTTAGCCTGTTTTCCAAAGGAGAGGAAGCTCACAAACATGCTGTATCTGCTTCTCTATCCTATCCTCAGTACCTTGGAGCTGGGAGGTAAATGCAGCACCCCAAATCACAGCCTGGGTTAACCCTTTCACAAATTCCTTACTACCTGCTGTGGGAGAGAAAATAGATCTCTGAGAAAATGGTTGAGTGTACAGAAAAATTCAGCAACACTGGACACATGGCACTCAACAAAAACCCAGTACAACTGGTGTTTGAGATGTACTTCTGGCAGCACTTGCTGGCACTCCTCAGCCAGGGTCTGACCACACAAACCCCAGCTATTTCTAACATCTCCCTTTCCAAATGCCTCCCTGTTTTTGCCACAGGAGGGTGGCTGCTGGTGTCAGGAAATCCTTATCCTCAGAGAGGGAATCCCCAGTCCTGCATCATCCTCCAGGACTTGGTTTCAGTTCCCTCTTGGAAGAGCCCCACGTCTCTGCCCTAAATCACAACCTTGTCCCATCAGGACCACAGGCAGCTCTCATGGACTCTTACCCCTGAGGTTCAGAAATCCTTCTCACACAGACCTGCCAGGACATCTTAGTGCTGCTTTTAATGATTTAAATCAGGAAGACACCAGCACCTCCCCTGTGGTAGCAGGGCTACACCAGTGGTGGAGATGTCCCCGCTGCACAGAGGGGGTCTCATCCTTGCTGTTCCACTCAGGTGGCTGGTGGTACTTCAGACAATGTGTAGACAGTTCTCTTAATAGATATGTAGCTTCCTCAGTGGCTGCTAATAGATACATTTCTGTTATACTTGCAGCTGTCTCCCACTCCTGCAAGAATGGAAATTAGTTTATTTCCCAGGCCAGACACCAGAGGATTACAATTTATCAGCAGACTGCAGGGTCACTTGCTCCACATGATTTAATTTAGGCAATTTTATACTACACTGTAGCCAACAATTGCTTAAACCAAAGTACTTTTTTTATTGAACAGGCTTTGTTCTGTGATTATTTTTTTCAGTCCAAAGAACCATTGTCCTTCTTCAGTCTGGGTTCAGTTACTGCCCTCATGCCAGTGTTTGCTGCCCTGGCTGGTCTCTTCCCTCCCTGCATGGTGAGGAGCAAAGCATCCTGCTCCTGTGCTTGCACCTCCTCCTAGGTGCTGCTGTCCTGGGCCTGATGCCCAGGTGTTCAGGGCAGCTAGAAGAGATGGACAGGAGCAGCCAGTGGTGGGAAAATGCTGCTTGAGGAAACCAATTCCTCATCCCATGTGGGATAATGGGGATAAAACTGGGAGCTTTTGCATCCTGGGACCATGTGCAGCAGGCTTGTGCAAGCAGTGCTGCCTTCAGTTTTAGACAAGTACAATTTGAGTGTGCTCATATATATTCTATTCTCTATGAAGTGTCTGCAAGAGCTTTCTTTCTTTTGGGGTTGCGCTAAGGGGTGGGTCTGTCATATTGCAGGAGGTCAGATGTCCCTGTGCACCTCACTGGCCTGGCTGGTTAGCACAGGTGACATCCCATAGCCAGCATGGCACAAAGAAATACTATTCCTAGCAGCCTGTCCTTGCTTCCATACATACAGGGGTGGATTTCTCCCAAAGGCCACAACATGTCACCCATCGCAGTCTCCAGTGGTTCTGCTCCTGCCAGAAATGAACAGCACTTTCACTTTAAAGACTGAAATCTCATTACAACCAAAATGTCTCAGAGCTCAGCGGGTGCCTTAAATCCCCGCTTTGCTTTACTCAGGTGGGTGGTAACACTGCTTTTATCACCTCTAGTACTACAAGGAATGCAAGTGGGATTCAAGTTTATGAAGAAAAATATGAGCTATTTCAAACCTTACCCTTTTTTTATCTGGCCCCCAGATTAGATTGGAATGTGTGCCTTATATTTAAGACATAGTGTTGAATTTCTACCTCTGCTGTCACAATATTCCTGTCAGCTAAAGTGTCTTTTGGCATGTTACAGCAATTATACATTTATCAGCCAAGTCTGCTTCCAGCTGAGAGAAAAAATAGATTTTACTTGGGAGGTCCAGAGTATTCTAAATAACAGGGTGATTCCCTAGAATATACAGATGAGCAATTACCACCTTTAAATCATGCACTGTATGTTATTGCTGCCATGAATAATGTATGTGCCAGCCAGCATTACAAAACAAAACAGTGCTATGTCACAGTCTGGTCTAGGTGACTTGAAGACAGTGGGATCTTCTGGAAAAAGGGGAAAACCATAACGACACTCCACACCCATCACAGGGTAACATGTCTGTAGCAAGGGGGGATTCTCACCATTTAACATCTGATGCCTACAGTGAAAAGGTCTGAGTTAGTGTTAGCAGCTGTGTTCTGCCTTTTATAATCACTGGAAAGAAATAGGCAATTTCAGGGTGCACTTTCTGTGGTCATTTTGAAGGTGCAATGAATCCTGGCTGATCGCTCTGAAAATGTGCTTCTGTCAGCCTCATTGGGAGAAGGCTCTGACAAAAGGACTTACACTGCTTTTCCAGACCATATTTTCCCCTAATTTGCTCAATTCCCTTTCCCTACCCTGCCGGGTAATATCACAGAGCCACTGGGTCAGGATTAGATTATTTTCAGGGGAGGACAAGAGGATGAGAAACACTACAGGTCCCGTGCAGGCAAAACTGTCAGCTGCACAGGCTGTTTACCAACCCTTTGTCCTATGCTTCAAATCTTTAGTATTTCCCACGGGCAGTTGTAAAACAAACAGGAGAATAATTGTCTGAGGTGCTAAGTGGCTTTCTAGTCTGTAAATACACAGTTCACAAAACCCAGGTCCTTTATGGACCCATCACTACTGACGCACTTGGGTCAGACCCTCAGCTGCTGTAAACAAACTTAGCAGCGTGGATGTCCATATTTTGTGATCTGCATAGATGTCCTCATGTCATGATCTGCATAGATGTCCCTGTGATGTGACCTGCACAGATGTCCCACATCATGATCTGACAGCAGTTCAGCCCTCCAGCGAGAGTGGGTTAGCAAGTGCTGCACATCAGAATGATTTAGCACTGAGGCTTTTCACTGATGTAAAATTCAGATCCTTTCCAGCAAACTACTAATTTGTGCCTCTGTATGGAAAGGGACAAATGGTTTTCTAGAGAACAATATTCACTGACATTTATATCATTCAGCGAGCTGTTGTTTCCTGATGTAATTGCAGTAATGTGGAAGGGAAAAACATCTTTTTCTTGGTAGAGGGTCAGAGGATCTTATCAAGGAAAACACTGTTGTAAAGACAGTATTTTACAATCAAGTAGCCAATTATGCCAAAATGGAAATGGAAGTGTTTAAATGACAGAATAATTAGAGCTGCAATAATTATAGACTTCAGTAGAAATTATGAAATATGAAAATGTATTAAAACCTCATCTTGTAACAGATTAGCACAGTGCTATAGACCAGATCAGACAAAAAAATTGTCTTTCCCATTCAAACAGTAGGTTGTTTTTGAACAGAAGGGGAAGTTTAGGTGACATAAATCAGGATTTTGGTGCTGTCTCAAAGAAGTACTGGTACAACTCTATAGGTATAAATACTGTAATACAGAAATACTACAGAAACTTCACATCACTGAGCACTAAAGGCCAGATTTAGAAGGTCAGCTGCCTACATTTATCAGCATTACCTGCTTACTCTCTCTGGAAACTCCAAGCTACTCAACTTCCCAATAAAGCATATAAAGGAGCACAAGTGAGCCTCTGCAAATTGAAGATTGTATCACAACATCCACATTCTTCTGTCTTCCTGCTGCACTTTCTTTTATTCATTCACTTGTATTTCCCCATCCCTCTCTCCAGACAGTGTCTCTGACGAGCATGAACGTACTGGGGGGTTCAGCCAGGGTACAATGTGAGGTACATTCAGTAAATTCAACCTGCAGAAGCCACCCAAGGCACCCAGTCCTGGGTGCTCCCCAAAACTGATGCAGGCACCAAGGTGAGGACTAAAAAATAGAGGCTCCTTCTGAAAAAAAAACAAAGATACAAAAAAACCCCACCCCAGATCATATTTTAAAGTAATGACACAATGGCCCATGAAAAAAAGCCAAAATTAGTCAATCTCAGTCAAAAACATACCAAAAAAGCAAATCTCAATCAAAAGTCAAGATTTTCCATTTATGTGTGGGAGGCTTTTTATTTTGTTTAGGGTGAGGTTTTTGCCTTTATATTGCTCACCTACTTAGAGCAGCACTGTCTCCTGCATCTCCCTTTTCTGAACACATCCACAAATGGGTGACAGGAGAGTTCCCTGCTCAAGGCTTGACCTGCTGACACTACTGACATATAACAACCTGCTGCTGCTAGCAGGGCTGACCCACATCATTTGTTCAGCACATTAACTATGGATCAACACCATCCTGAGAGTGCAGGCGCTGTCGGGAGAGCAGTCAGCATGTTTGCCTTCTCAAACAGCTCCTGGTGAGTCTAAATTTAGAGCACTGCCAGCCCACCTTATCAGCTAGACACATAAAAGCTGGTATCAGTTTAATTAACGTTCACACCACCCTGCTGCAGCAAGTCCCCTGAACACAGCAGTGATGGGAATCATGTGCAGGCAGTAAACACCCAGATGCCAGAGGGAGCCCCTGCTTGCCTCTTCCCTGCATTTGCAGGGTGGTACTCACAGTGCTTTGTGCACCCCTCTCCCCAATCTGGGTGCTCCCCTTGAGGCTGGCAGCATTGGCACAGGGGTGGTGGCCTTTCCAGCTTTCTCCCTGGCAGCTGTAGGGAGAAACAGGGGACAGCTACAACCAGCAGAGCCTCTGTGGCCACCATGATATGGGACCAGAGGCCAGCAATGATAGAATCATAGAATCCTAGGGGTTGGAAGGGACCTCAAAAGATCATCTAGTCCAACCCCCCTGCCAGAGCAGGGTCATCTAGAGCACATCACACAGGAACGCATCCAGGTGGGTTTTGAATGTCTCCAGTGAAGAAGACTCCACAACCTCCCTGGGCAGCCTGTTCCAGTGCTCTGTCACTCTCACAGTAAAAAAATTTTTTCGAATATTCACCTTGAACCTCCTATGCTCCAATTTGATCCCATTACCCCTTGTCCTATCACTGGTCAACACTGAGAAAAGCCTAACTCCATCTCCCTGACACTCACCCCTTACATATTTGTAAACATTGATGAGGTCACCCCTCAGTCTCCTTTTCTCCAAGCTAAAGAGACCCAGCTCCCTCAACCTTTCCTCATAAGGGAGATGATCCAATGATGATGGTACCACAGTCGCTGTAAGTCCAGAGAGCCATGTCCTGCAGGAGGAACAGGGACGATGGTCTCAGCACTGATGAAGACCCAAAATTTGAAGGATACGTAGTGTGTCTCCATGGAGACGCTTTGCCATGTGGGAACAGGGTGTTGTGCCACAGGCATGCTCATCCTCCTGCTTTAGCAGCTGTTGGTGCCATCCAGCATGGCCTCATCCCAGGGCTGCAGCAGGAGTTAAAGCAGTTCAGGCTGGCTGGACATGTGGAGAGGAGAGGGAAGGGTTACCCTGCAGCCATTACCTCCTGCAGCTGATGTTTCCTGCAGCCTTGCAACAATGACTGTCGGGCAGTTTCTGTGTGTTTGGGTTTGTGACAGCTGAAGTAACCTGGGAATTCTGAATTGCCAAGGAGAAAGCATCCAGCTATTTCTGTGTTGGCAGGATTTTAAGCTATTAGCATGGCATTAGGCAAATACCTTGAGCAAAATGGTTTTCACTGGGTTTTGCGCTTGGCCCAATATTGAAACCACAGTCAACCAAACAGAAAGACACAGCAGGAAAAAACTCTGAATTTAAAAATTAATGCAGGTGGAGCACTTGTACCCAGCCTCAGGATTTCACTCAAAGCATGACTGCAGGCATGTGTAATTCAGAACCTGCTTTGTATTTCTCCAACTCAGAAAGGAAAAAAGTATTCTGATGCTGTTACACCAACAAACTGCATTGGCATTTCTGCACGCCAGGTACCCTTACCACAGGGCTGCTGATGGGGGGTGGAGGGGCCTTTATGAACCTGGGGGCTAAATGGAGAATGGGAACAGTGATTTTTCAAGGTTTCAAAACAGCTCAATAGCCACCAGCAGTTATGGTTTGCAGCTGTGACCCTCCAAAGTGCAGTGAGCAGCCCAGAGAGCGAGCCAAAACCCGCATCAATGCTGTTTTCATTTACGCAGTACATTGAGGACCATGTGTGGTCATCTGGGAGAGACATTACAAGCTGGCAGTGGTCCACAGGCCCAAGAAACCACTGATCTAATTTGTGGCACGATAGTGTTTTTCTGCAGCCTTGAAAGCTTTCAGAAAATAAATCACATTTTCTTTTATGGATACGTCTTACGAATCTTTCCTTGAAACACATATATACAGGTTATACAAAATATGCAGTAACAGCCCTTAAGGGAGTCATCACTCAAACATCAAGCAACTTTTGACACATCAAGCAAAGTTTTTATGCCAAAAATAGGAAATCTAAGTAAGTAAGTATACATTCTTCATATCACACATACGTTGATCTTTTACCTATGGTGTTTACTGGTAGCTGCTAAAAGAGAACCAGCACAGCTATTATACACAGTATAGTAAGTGCATGCCAGGGAGGGATGGAAACTTTTATTCCAATTTTAGCAATCCCTTTCCCTTGTACTCTGAAAATTCAGATGTTTTAGTGAAATCTACCATCAGTCCTAACTGTGACCCTGCTATGTCAGTCCTGAGGTTTCAATCCGTTCTACAAGGCTCCTTGTAATTTTGGAACTAGGAATGTTGGGTTTTTTTCTGTCTACCTCTGATACACAAATGGAGGGAAAGTTTTCTTTGTACTAATTACAAAGGAAAATATCATTCCTTAAGAGCTTGAAAAATGTTTTGCAAATACCAAAAGACATTGTAATTCGGGAATTTTTAAGTTGTTTTTATATAGAATAGAGTAAAAAGATGTTCTGCAGTGAAATGTTGCTGATTTACTTAAACCTGGCACAGTTTTACTAAATGCAGCACATTTTTTTTTTTGCCTCTCTTTTAGTTTAGTTACAGATTTAGCCTAAAAATCTGTGAAAACAGAGGCTATAAGAGATCTTAAAGCATTTTATTTTTAAAATATTTTTTTTTAAAGCTGCTAGTATCTAACTCTGGTGAAGAACCACAGAGGCAAAGGCTTAAAATTAATTGTCTGGTTCCTGAGGAGTCTTAAGTCTCTCTGCTCTATCCTTTGGCTCTCTGGCTCGGATAAGTGCAAGGCTGCTCAGTCTTTTATGAAAGGTGGTTAAAGGAGGATAACTGTAGTGTCCTGGCACCCGTATCTGGGAAGGTGTAGGAAAGGACACTTCATTTTGTCCTGTCCTTGAATATAAAAATAGAAATATTCCAGGACATGAAACTCCACACTCAGGTTCGCCAAAAACGAAATAACAATTTGTTGGTAATTTATTTTCGCTGGTTTTGCTCCTGTTTTGTGAACTATATTTCCCTTTCATCCAGTGGCACACTGTAAAATAGACCAGTGGCTTCCTATCTAAGGAAAGATTTACTTAGAGCATGAGCCTGTGGAAATAGCCCAGTGTTTGTGCAATGTAGTACTTTGTGTTTACAATATATGACTTCCTACAAACTCACTGTGCATGCTAAAAGAGTTAGCAGGCCCTCATTGTGTGGAAAGTTTACTTTTGATTTAAAAAAAAAAGACCCACAAAGTGGGAAAGAACCAGTAACACTTTCCTTGTTATAATCTCCACTCTTCTCATTTCCACTGTTGCTTCACCTGGCCCCCAGTGGTACATGTGACAGCCAGGCCAGCTCCACTAACAACCCCAGCATCAGTACTTTGATGACAGATGGATGCATCCCTCAGAACCCAAAATGCTCCACAGAGGCCATGGAGCAAGAAGCCTTCGTGAAGCCAAAGCTGCTCTCTTCAGGCCTGGTCCAGCCTCAGGCCCAACTCCACCTCAATAGGAGCCTTTGTGTGTCCAAAAAGTATTTGCAGAGCAAAAATAATAGCATTCTTCTCCAAAAATATAAATCCATCAGAACATGGATTGCAAGTCATTGTTTTAAAACGCAAAGATATTTTGCAGGACTTGCAAGTACAAATTGATTAAAGGCCTGCTAAATCCTTTGTGGGAAGTCTTACATGTGTCCTCAGGTCTTTTCTGTGTGGCACCACACTGGGTGCAGGAACACACAAGGCAAACATAAGCCACAAAGATTCAGGTAATATGCAGATGCAGCTGATACTGGTGGTGTGTTTTTGTGAATCAGGTTTTACAGGTGAGTTTCCTGGAAGCTTTCTGGGGCCAAATGCCCATGAGGATATTTTCACACACACTGATTGTAATAGTTTGCTGTGGTACACAATATCTCTAGGCTGGCTAGTGCAGGAACAGTTTAGATCCTCTGTAGCACAATCCAGAAGAAAGTCCTTGGGACTTACTTTCTTACCACTTGCAGAAATACCACCCAGTGATTGTCCTTTTTGCCTTTCGTCTGGAACACAGGATTTCTCTCACTTCTCTTCCCCAAGTCTAGGCTTCAAGGACTCGCCAGTTCCTAGGGCTGTAGGAGGAAAGCTCCTGAGAAAAGGGCAGTCTGAGAAGGAGGTTTCATGGCCAGGTGCAGAAAAGAAACCACCAAACCCCACCGCAGCACTAAGTCTTGTGGCAGAGTGAGGGGTATATCCCTTGCTTTTCATTTTCTGCTGTCGTCACACTCCTCACAAGAACAGCTATAAATGGTTATTCTGGCATTTTTCAAAAAGGAAATCATAGCAAGGGATATGCAAACCTCAACTTATTTATAATGCCTTCTTTAATGAGTACTGAATGTTCTCAGCACTGCAGGGGAAGCAGAAGGAGTGGTATATGCAGACTATTTTTGGATTCCGAAACGTTACTTCCAGTCCATCCAGTAATGTGTTACAGCTTTCCGAATGGTAGAACAGTCATTGAACTCATTTAATTTCTTGAAGCCTATCTAAAATTCAATAATTGCCTTCAGCTGTCTGAATTTTTACTACCTATCATTAGCCTGGCTGCATTGAAGCTTCCCATCACTTAAGCCAACCTGCCATTGCCTGCTGTGCAAATGCCTTGCAACTAGCCATGTATAAGGCTCTTGATGTGGTGGCAGCTGCATACATCTGCCTCACTTCCCAGACCTGGTATGGAGGAGATAACTGCTCTTCTGGCTATGAAAGGCACCCGCTCCCACTCAGCCCTTCTGTCTTACAGAAGGAGATTAGGGGGGATATCAAAGGTATAAGTCCCAGCAACACACTTGGATGTACATATGATGTTCATCTGCAGACAGTTCCACACATACTGGAAGGACTAAATCCCTTGTGGGCACCCATGCAGGAATATACTTTCACAGAGCCATGGATTTTGCAGCTCATCAACCCAGGCCAGTTCCACGTTCATGTTACCTGAGTTGTTCAACCAGACTGCACAGTGAGTGGAAGTTACTTTGCATGAGCCCTCATGAGAACAGCAGAACTTGGCACCCAGGTATTGGTCTTCAAATATTTATGCATCCTTCAACCATCTCAGTTTTCTTGTCAGTTCTTTAGGCCTATCTTAATTTCCTCGCTCTCCATTTTAATTTCTTCTCTGCTCTCCCCATGAACCACAGAAGTTGCACAGACTGAAGATGACAACTTTGGTGTTTTCTCCAATTTAATCTATTTAATATATTCTTGCATTTTTCTCTTCTTCAACTCGTTCTAGTACTTTTGCCATTTTACAAGCCACCATTCCTCGGTTTTGCTAGTGGCTATGGCGAGCTTATATCCTTCTCTCACCTATGAAGGCAGTTAGATACATCCAATATATGCATATATATCTTCTCAACAACTTTTTTGCCTCAGTATTCACTGGCAAGAGAAGATAGTGATAGGACAAGGGGTAATGGTTTTAAACTGAGAGAGGGGAGATACAGGCTAGATATTAGGAAGAAATTCTTCACTATCAGGGTGGTGAGGAACTGGAATGGGTTGCCCAGGGAGGTTGTTGATGCCCCATCCCTGGAGGTTTTTAAGGCCAGGTTGGACAAGGTTTTGTGCAGCCTGGTCTAGAGGTAGGGTTCCCTGTTCATGGCAGGGGGGTTGGAACCTGATGATCTTGAAGATCCCTTCCAACCTTAATGATTCTATAACCCCTCTCCTCACAGCTCTCAAGTTGATGGCCCACAGGATGGAGACCAGGAGACAAAATCCCTCCCACCATAAGCAAAGACAAGGTTTGTGACCACCTGAACATATGCAAGTTCATGTGACCTGATGAGATGCATCCCAGAGTCCTAGAGGAATTGGCTGAGGTAGTTGCCAAGCCACTCTCCATGTTCTTTACGACGAGGGTCGTGGATCACTGGAACAGGTTGTCTAGGGAAGTTGTGGGGGCCCCACCCCTGGAGACCTTCAAGGCCAGGCTTGATCAGGATCTGAGCAATCTGTTCTAGTGTGAGATGTCCTGCTTATTGTAGGGAGGTAGGACTAGATGACCTTTCGAGGTCAGTTCCAAACCAAGTCATTCTATAATTCTATGATTCTACACAGGCCATTTGTATGAGTGTGACACACTCAGTTCAATGTACTGATGGAAAAGGTGTAAGTAGCAATGCTTGCTATGCAGTCTGAAGCTAATACAAAATAAATCAGGATAGTCAAATCTAAAACTGACAGAAAAAATGTTACCAGAAGGCTAAATAAGTGGGCAGTAAGCTTGCAGGTGAAATGGAGTGCAAACAAAAGCATAGTCAAACACAAGGAGAAAATTGTCTTGGCCATGCACTTATCCCTTACAAGTCAAGGAAGAGCTCTGATGTCAATGTGACTCATTGCTCAGAGATGCTCAGAGTTTATGACAGACACTTGCCAAGTGCGGGGCACAGGAACACCTTGAATACACACTGCCTTAGCGAATGTTTAAGGAATTTTACCCAGAGAACTATGTCAGCCTGAGAGTTAAAGAAACTGCACATTCAGCTGACAGAGTCGTGCCAGGAGATGGCCTTGGAGAGACACAGCAATCTTCTTTACAGGAGAGCTTATGTCATTCCTCTACCCAGTATCAACTCCACCGGGAAAATAACTCCCTTACCAGCAAGAATTGTGCAAAAGAGCACCTGCCACTTGAATGTGGACATCGAGCTGAGGCCTCTCCAGGCTACAGCTAAAGGCAAAGGATGTGTGTAGCAGAGAGGAAAAGGTGCAGGAGCTAGGCAGGGCTCGGGGGAGCAGACAACCAAGAGTGGCCATCACCCAGGCCAATTTGCAAGAGTGGTGTGGAGTGAGTGGCTCCCTGGCAGTTCTTCCCCAGCCTCCTTGGGGTAGCTTTTATCTTTTATCTGAACACTGCACTGGGTAGCCCCAGATCTGTGTAGGGGGCTTGTCTTGTTGCAGTGTTCAAGTGGAATACTGCACTTCACCTCCACCACCTCACCCCAGCTGCTCTTGCACTTGCTAATAGTGACAGGCTATTTGGCCAAGCTGCACAGATGCCATCTCATGCAGCGCTTGCCAAATTCATTCCAGTGGGATTTCCTTTTTCCACATAATTCAAATCGTAGCAGTTCCAGGAGCACCTTTTTACTGAGATGATAGTTCCAGAGCTCTGCAAGGGCAACCTTTCAGAGCTGTGTCCTCTTGCTGTGCCTGCCCGGGCAGCACTGCCCAAGGCGTGTTGGTTGTTTACCTGGTGGAGGGAGGGGGGTCATGGGCTGCTTGTGTCCCCAGGGCTGCAGACTGAAAGCCCTACACTTTACATCAGCTCATGAGATTGTAGAGCTGATCCATCTCTGCTTGAGCATCTGCATCAAATCCAGCCTGCAGGAGCAAACTGAGAGCCTCAGTTTTATGTTTTATCCCAGCTAACATTTATACTTGTAGCTCTTGACAAGCAGAAGATGAGAGCTCCGCTGACCTTCCCTATCCTATTCCCATGTTTTGTTTTACTCTCTCCCTTTGCTTTTGCCTTGCTGCCAACACACTCCCACCTGCTTTACTCTGCACCCTTAACTTCTTCTCCTCCTGCCTTTGCTCAGCTGCCACATGTGGGGCTGTTGCCCACACCAGCCCAGCCACCAGGGATGGAAGTGGCTCCTGCTGGCTGTCAGCCCTGCATGGGAAGGTGAGCATGGAAGAAGGAATTAAGTGATGTGTTGGTGGCTGCAGGTCAGAGGAGTGCAGAGAAATGTCAGTTCAAATGTCTGCCTTTAATTCCTCTAAAAGGGCAGGAAAGCTTTCACTACTGAGCAATGCCTTCATACTACAGTTTTCCTGTGGGTTTTTTATTTAACTGCCCATAGGAGAGAAGCCTGAAATGCAGCCCCGTAATAGGCTGTCTGTATAAATCATTTATTTATTTGTTTATTTAATGGATTGTCGCGGGCCGGTATCGGGGGGCTACCGGCTGTCAGGATATTTTCATGACTTCACCCCACCCCCCGTGTGGAGAGGTTTGTGAATGAGCCCGAGGGTCACAGGCGGCGCTGCCTCTCACAGGGGAATGGCCGCAGCGGGCCCCTATCTTAGAGGGTAGGTTAGAACACCCTCTCACCACGCTCACAAATTGTTACTGAGACCAATGTTTAGTTTACGAATTAATGGGTTTATTAAGGGTCAACACAAACTAAGGGATCAAGGTTCAGGAGAGGTTGTCTAGGTGTATATCGGAAAAGGGATTCAAAGGTGCTATGGTCTTATTAAAGGCACACTCCGAGGGAGAGGGGAAAAATCAATGGAGTGAAAGGGTAGGAGTTGAGCCCAGTAAAAAAGTTAGAGTGTCAGACAGCGGGACTGGCGTTCCCAGCAGGTCCAGGTACTGCAGCAGGGTCGGCTGGTTAGGCAGAGAGAACAGCCTGCAGATCTTGCCCTCTTTTTATAGATCAGAAATCAGTGTTCGAGGAAGTACCACTGTTCAAATTAGCCAGTTAGCACTGGCCAGGTACGTGCTCTGTCAGAGGCAGTTTTTAACCTGTTGTCCATTCTTCTGCCAGTTAATCATAACCCTTATGCTGTTTTCTTGCTGTGGAGTCATCTGGTAGAGCAAGAGGCCTGTTCCAGTCTGTCCTTGGCTAAATCAGCAAAAAGACGCCACTCTTGTTTGCTGGCTTGAAAGGCATTTTGTTTAATCTTATGTGGGGGGAGAGAAGATGGACCCTTCCCCACATAAATTTTCTCTCCTTTTACAGCACCTTTTGCAGTCTGGATAGAGTTTTGTATAAGCTGTACTCAATTTCGTAATCTAAGGTGAAACACTAAAACATCTGCTGCCTGATTGAATAAATCTCAGAGAATATCCAAGAATAGTTCATAGTATTTACCCTTTTCCCAGTTACAGAAAACTTACACAGAAGCAACACCAGGGAAGGGAAGGGAAGGGAAGGGAAGGGAAGGGAAGGGAAGGGAAGGGAAGGGAAGGGAAGGGAAGGGAAGGGAAGGGAAGGGAAGGGAATAGTCCATCTGAAAGGGACCTACAACAATCATCTAGTCCAACTACCTGACTACTTTCAGGGCTGATCCAAAGGTAAAGCATATTATTACAGGTATTGTCCTGTTCCAGTGTTTGACCACCCTCTCAGTAAAGAAATGTTTCCTCATGTCAAGTTTGAGTCTCTCCTGATGCAGCTTTGAGCTATGTCTTTTTCCTTGAGAAAGTCAACATTACCTCCCAGTTTGGTATCATCAGCAAACTTGCTAAGGGTGCATTCACCTTCTGCATCCAGATCATAGACCAAAACATTGAACAGAATTTGCCCTAGAGCAGAGCCCTGAGGAACACTGTTGGTCACTGGTCACCAGCCAGATGTAGCCCAGTTAATTCACTACAACCCTCTGATCTCAGTCCTTCAGCCAGTTCTTCACCCAGTGCACCATGTACCTGCTCATCCCACAGCTGGATGACTTGTCCAGAAGGGTGCTGACAAAACTACATGCAGAATGTATGCAGGATGCAGAAGAACAACATTCACCCCCTTCCCTTCATCTTCTAGGTGCGTGACCTTATCAACATAAAGATATCAGATCAGTTAAACAGGACTTTCCTTTTGTGAATCCACGTTGACTGTGCTTGATGATTGCATTGTTCTTTAAATATCTTTCAATAGTACCCAGTATTACCTTCTCCATAATTTTTCCAGGAACTGAGGTTAGACTAACAAATCTTCAGTTTCCTGGATCTTTCCTGACACCCTTCTTGTCAATTGGAAAAAAACACTGGCTAGCTTCCAGGCAGTGGGAACCTCCACAGACTCCCAAGACATTTAATAGATGATTGAGAGGGGTTCTGCCAAAACATCCACTAGCTCCTTCAGTACTCTGAGATGAATATATATGTATTCATTCATATGCATAATTAAATTGTAATATATATGTAATATATATGTATATATATGTAGTATATATAGTGTATGTGTGTATATATATATAAATATAATACTTGTCTATTGAAATACATGTATGAGAAATTATGGAAGCTAGGGGTCACAACTAGCCCTTATGGCCTGTATTGCTTAATGAATTAATATGTGAAGCCATTAAAAAAGTGTACCAGAGGTGCACAGGTAGGCAGAATGAGCTTCCATCAAGGACGTTTCTGTTTCATGAAAGTAAGGATTTGGGATGATTTCCAGCTAGGTGCCACTCCTAATTATGCTGAGAGTGTATATATATTATTAATGAAGAGAACCTGCTGCAAAAGCTCTGGAGTGAGAGTGTGCATTGGATTGTGTAAGTGGAAAGGACTTGGTGAACAATTTTTCTGGTTAAGGAACAAATCCTGATAATGAGGAGAATTTCAGGTAGAAAACTATACAATTTACCCTGTGACTTACCTCCTCGTTTATCCTACAGTGTCAATGAGCATGGAAATAGCCTGAGGCTGCAGACAGGTTTAACACAGCCTTAGGAAAGAGATCTAAGCAGGTCCAAAAAATGGGGATCATCTGACCAAATGTGCATCCCTGCAAGTGGAAACTCTTGCATTTGCTGACTCAAACAGCAGTGGGAAACAGAGATGGGCTCGTCTCAGGTCAACATACCCAGTAGAGAAGTGAATCACCCCTATGTATGTCAGTTTCTCCCCATCAATTGCAGTCTTGTAAACTAGCTCAGACATGCATGTCTGGAGAGAAGAGCTTCCAAAGAAACCTGCAAGTATACTTCATTGTGAACAGGGTGAGTAATTTCCAATGAAACACCTATGACAACACTGCTTTCCCTGAGCTGCTGCTTGTACAGAGCTCACTGAGATGTGAGATAACACACAGAGCTCCAGAGGCCAAATTTCTATGGAAAAAAAACCTTATCTGGAATGAGGTGGCCCACCACAGGCATGCTGTCACAAGCTGTCTTGGTATTTGTGTTCAGCTGAAGGTACAGGATTTAAAGCTTATGGAAAAAAGTTATAGTCAGCTCCAGGTGGAAGATGAGGCATTTCTGTGCATCCCTCTGCCTTGAAGGATCCCACCACTAGAGCTCAGTCCTCTCTCGGGATTATCCGTAAACTCTGCTCCCCTCCTATCCCCTTCAGGCTCATTCTCATGAGTAAGCATGGCTAGTTAGTTATCCCCAGAAGTACAGGGACACCCAACTCGAGCACCACCAGCACAAACCCACGGGGGTTGTGCACACACAACTTGGAGCAGCTGAGAGGCCACTTGCTGTGACCTTGCACTTCTGTGGTGCTCAGCAGGTGACTTTTTGGATGCTGAAAAATTTAATTATTTAGTTTTTAGCTCCTGTATTCATACTTGACAGCTTAGGATCTGCCTGTTCAAGCTTTTGTTCTCATCTAATGACAGCAGCACAAAAGGAATTACGTTGGTGTGGCTGATTTCTGCATGTTTACCCCGCTGACGTCAGTAGAGCTCTGTGGATACAGCACATGTTCAGAGCTCCCATTGAAGATGAAACAATTGAAGATGAAGCCCTCTAGGCTTCCAAATTATGAGGTCCAGCAGAAGCACATTATGAAAGCTGCCCTCACACACTGGTCTCTGTGTTTTGCTCAGCAGTGCTGCAGCAGATGTTAAGCTCATGAGCCACATAATTCTCCCTTCCCATATATACTGGAGCATACTGAGCATGAAATATAAATGCATTCAAGAAGACTCTCTTCTTTCTAAGGTTTCTGTCTGGATCAGGTTAACAGAGCTTTTAGCATTACAGAGACTTCAATTTATTTTCCTAAAAATTCCCCGAGGTGGGATTTGCAGAAGGTTTTAGACCTGGCTTGGGTGTGCACTCAAGCTGATGCAGGCAGCTGTTAAAAATCACCATATCCTAAGCACATCCTAAGCATACAAATGAGAAAAGAAAACTTTGATTTCCCCACTCTTGTTCTTTCTTGATTATACAGAAGTGTTCATATCTATTTACTATGAATAGAGCAGCCTCATGGAAATACTGAGTTGCTGTTGGACACAACATTAGTTATATTATTGTGAATTACATACTTTGGGTAAGAGATATTGATAGGAGATTTGTTTGCCTGCAATGGACAGTAAAATGAGTTCATCTTAGATCTGTGAGAAAGTTTCAAATTCCCATTTCTTGAAGCATTTTTTCAGCTTCACCCTGCCAGATCTCTTGCAAAGATATTCTAAAATATAGGGAGTTTATGAATGGATGATGAAAAGCACAGCAAAAGCAATTGTTTTATGGAGGCAGATAAGATTATCTTCCCTAACCAATTCAAATGATAGACATTGCTGAAGACTATTTAAAACAAGAGTCATAATGTCATTAATTATGCTGCACATACCAGGTGGTGCTTCAAATATGCAGCAGTAATGATCACCTCTGAAACTTATCATGTCTAATTTACCTCTTCGAAAGCTAATTGCAGGAGTTTCAAGTACAGAGCATCTGGTAAATGCAAAATCTCCACAGACAGAGACAATTTTTCCACTAACCTGTCATTATAGAAGGCAGTAAGACAACATTTTCCTTTCAAATACACTCTGAGTCTTGCTTTTCCTTACCATGATCCTCTTGATAAACTGTCAAATAATTATTACTATTTATGTCCACAACTAATAAACCACTGGAGAGTGGCCCAACACTGCTTGTGCATCTGCAGTGCTGTTACTGAGGCCTGGTAAGTGTGAGAGAGGGTGTCAATAAGCCCTTAATCTCTGCAGTTGCCAACAGTGCTGCTTTTTTTCACTATAACCATGACTTTTCTCATGGCAGAGTGAGAAAAGTCATTAATTTTACTTAGCACTCTCTTCTCCTTCAACTTTGACATGCTGTGAATGTGCAGGAGCACTCTGAAAGGAATGTAGGGGTCCGGAATGAAATTCATCCATTTGCTCTGTGTATGTAGCAACATTCCCGCTATCTCCTTCACTGAAGGGTGATCAGTCTTTACTTGTCCACTCTGGAAAGACGTTTCATGGGCAGTATTTTTCTCCTCATCTGCCTCAGAGTGCCCTGGTCAGGGAGTGGCATAGACTGCGGGAGAGAGTAGCCATAAGGGATCACAGAGACTTCCCTCTGGATATCCAGGGATCCTAGAGTCATAGAATCCTAGAATGGTTTGGGTTGGAAGGGACATTCAAGACCATTTAGTTCCAAACACCCCTACTATGGGCAGGGACACTTCCCACTAGCCAGGTCATTCAAAGCCCCATCCAACCTGGCCTTGAACACTTCCAGGGATGGGGCATCCACAGCTTCTCTGGGCAACCTGTTCCACTGTCTTACCACCACTAAAGAATTTCTTCCTGATAGCCAATCTAAAACTCCTGTCTTTCAGTTTTAATCCATTACCCCTTGTTCTCTCACTACAAGACCTTACAAAAAGCCCCTCCCCAGCTTTCCTGTAGCCCCTTCAGGTACTGGAAGGCTGTTGTAAGGTCTCCCCAGAGCCTTCTCTTCTCCAGGCTGAACAACCCCAACTCTGTCTTCATAGGAGAGGTGCTCCAGCCCTCTGATCATCTTTGTTGTCCTCCTCTGGACTTGCTCCTAGAGCTCCATATCCTTCTTTTGTTGGGGGCTCCAGAACTGGGCCCAGTACTGCAGATGGGGTTTCACCAGAGTGGAGTAGAGGGGTAGAATCACCTTCCTTGACCTTGGCTTGGCTTCTTTTGATGCAGCCCAGGATATGGTTAGTCTTCCATACTTTAATTAGTTCACACAATTATCTCCATGGAAAGTGTGCATCCGAAGTCCAGCCGTTAGTAACACTCCCTGTTCAGCATGGAGGGATCTGCTTCCCACAGAGGTAGAAACCTGCCTATTCCTGCAGCCCCTGTGGCAGCTCATTGCACCATCACTCAGGCACAGCCAGCTCCCTGTGTGCTCTCTTCCAGGCCTTGCATGTGCCTTCTTCCTGGTTGGCTTCTGGGAGCACCTGTTCACAGCTGAGGCCATCTTTCAAGGCTGTGTTGTCATGTTTTTTCCTCTACTTCTCACTGCCTCAGCATCACAGCACAACTGAATGAGCTCTGCTCCAAGTTACACCTTTTCAGAGGCTGATGCTCTGAAAAACCTCTGTGAATGGCTGGGATGCACCGGAATGCAGCCACATCCCTGTCTCCCAAACATGTGAGCATGTCAGGGGCTAGAAATATGTCACCCTCATCTCTGATTATCTGCTTTTTTAATTAGATATCCCAAGAGAGCTGCTGGTTGACAGTGTGCAGATTATGGTGAGGGGAAAGAGGAAGATGAGGCAGCACTGACCCTTCCTGGGGCAGCCCAGTGCTGTCTCAGTGTGTGACAAGGACTGTGCATCCCCCCTTCACACTGCCACCAAATCTACTCCTGAAGCAGATCCACTCACTCTCTTTTGGCTTTCCAAATGACCCATGTTTGGAGCAGAGGCTTCCTTCTCTTTGGCTGTCTGTGACTTCCCACATTTCTGACCGGCCAGGGCAGCAACCTCAGGCAGGATCCAACTGCCACCCATGTATGGCAGCTGCCTGCACCTCTCTTGAAAACCGTGTTCTTACAAAGGCAAGGTAGAAAAAAAACAAGAACTCCACTCAGGCAGAATAATCAAGATGAAATAGGAAAACAGCAAGAAAGCTAGGGAGCAAACCAGCAAGCAAAAGGTCCACAATAGAAAATCAAAGCCGCAGAGGAATCAGCAGGGCATGATTGCCAGAAGACACCACCTCACAAGCCTGAAGGATCCAAAGCCCTGAGAGGAGGGCAGCTGCCACAGCTCTGCTCAGGCCAAGCTGGGGGCTTGCCCATTTATTTGTACATCCTGCACACTGATGTTCATCTGACAGCATTTTAAAAGCTGAAACCCCAGTTTCCTCCAAGTCTTTTAGAGAGGAAGTGTCCTGCTTCCACTCTGCTACCAGTGTGTTAAAAAACACCAGGCAAAGCTTAAAAACTTGAGCATTGACAACAGGATTCAAAGGAAACATGCCTTGCACAAAAGGCATTTGCCTGATTAGCAACCAAGGGAGAATTTCCACATTCTTGGCCCGTCCTTTGTAATGTGTTGGGTTTTTTCCTTGTAACTCTCTTGAAAGGGAGATAAAAGATTTTAGGTATTGTCTGCAGTTCTCCTTTTCAGGCAAACACTTCCAGCATTTATTTCATGTTCCTTGAAGCAGAATATAATTGCAGTTATTGCTTGCTTAAACAGGATAAATATTTACTGTACTATGTAATATTATGTATACTATAAATACTATACTATAAATAATGTATGTATTATTTCCCTAGAACACAGAGATTCCATACCTTAACTTCAGCCCAGGGGGACAGGGTCTAGCAGCTATAGCTGTGTAGGGTGAGGGTTCAATAGGGGGAAGGACCCTGCAAAGGTAGGATCAGCCCACTTGTAATCATGGCTTTTAAGAGCTAATGGGGGCTTGACTGATTAAAGTAACTGAGGAGCTTTAGTGGTTATGGGACCACTGAAAAGGCAGCACCTCTTCTTAAAGTCCGGATCTCATTATATATTTGTATTTATTATGCGTGGTACATCACCATGAATGTTATCAACTCTGCAATCCTTACTCCACATCTCAGAGATAAGCTAACCTGCGTCTTCCTCCTGGAGTCTCAATGTTGTAGGAAGAGGTAGTTTGGGAAGGAGCCATAAAAAAGGCAGCAAAGCAAGACCCACAGCAACTGCCTATGGATTCCTACAATGTTATGCAGGTCTAGCTATCATGTGTTTTTTTAACTTGGTCAAACTCTCTTTGAAAAATCGAATCCTATGCACACAGAAATATTGCTGTTCTGTTACATTGTTGTACATGTTGAGAGATAGATCACACTTATTATTGTTTAGGCTTACGCATTTCTTACTCAGTTTCATCAATAGCTGTGTCAGTGCACACGGGAACAAAAATAACTCCTAATGAACACTAGAATGACAGAAAACAGTTGTACTGAGCTGTGGGACATGCTCCAAGTAATGAAGAATGACTGAGGAAAACCAAGCAAAACTGGTGAATGCTTACTAACTCACCCAGAAATGCTCTGTGAGGGTTTGGAAAAACACATCTCCATGAGAAATGTACTAAAGGAAGGAATTTCATGACTCCTTCATGCTCCAGACAAGCCACACCAGCACTTTGGACTTAGATTGGGACAAACTTAGAGAGATTTGCAGGATCTTGCATTGAGTCAGAGATGGTTCACTAATGACCAGTAGGCAGCAGGGTACAATTCCCCCATCACTGAAACACCCAGCATCTCACCACAGGCTCCCCAAAGGCAGGGTATTACTTTACATGTAAAAATCCAGTTCATTAAAGCACTTGAGCAGATACTAGTAAACAGACAAATGAAGCACATGTTTTTGCACAGGAAAGCTATGTCTGCTCCAGACCATGCCACAAGGCACTCCCCTCTCAGCAGCACAAATACAACCATCGTGCCTCTGACTGCCAGCTCTTTTTTCTCCATCCCCAGGATTCACAAGACTTCATGTAAAGCCCAGTGTTAGAGCATGAGCATGAAAGGAATCCCTTCACAGAAGATCAGAAATCCACCCTGGCTTGCCTTGCTTTAATGCAGGCTATCATGCCTGTGATGGTTCTTTCTGGTGTAGCTCCGTCACCTTAAAATAGACCATCTCTGAAAGGGCAGTCATTAGAGTCAGCAGTTTATTTTGACTGAAGTCCCAGGCATTTCAAGAGTCTGACAGTTTCTTCTTTTCCTGGTGATCAAGACAAATCTTCTGAGCACACTTCTGTGCTGAACATCTTTCTGGCTGAACTGCTGCTCCCATTATTTTCCTTTCGTATTTCCAATTAGATGAAAGAATTTTGCTCAGGGTTTCCTGTAATGATATTCATTGCCACGTCTTTTGTATGTGGGCACCTACCTATAAGCTGTGTGGCAGTGACATGAAAGTAAAACTGAACCTGAATGTTGTAGGCTTAGATAATTAATATATTATGACAGGGCTTACTTTAGGAGTCTTTCCATCTCTTATACTCTGTGCCAGGGAGTTTCATCCGCTGTGTTGTAATCTTGCTTGTCATGGCACTTCCAACAGTAGGAAATAAATGTCCTAAGAATTAACAGGAGTCTCAAGGAGTTTAAGTCATGAGGGCCTTTCCTAAGCAAACACAGCATTATTCATACACAAAGTTTAACATGTGCTTAAATGCTTTCAACAAGTGTGGCTGCAGGAAGGAGACATCTAATTCAAAAACATGCTGCATAATTAGAGGTTAAACAACTCTATGACCCTTCCAGGGCACTGAAATAAATATAAGCTGCTGTCTCACCCCAGCATTCTATGCATGTATTTCAGCTCCTGCCTCCCACATGTCCTTTTGCAATATTCCTTCTCACTCCTTGGATGCTTTTACAGTCACTGCTGATGGCTTTTGTGAAAAACAACGTAAGGCATTTTTACTGAGGCATAGCATCTACCCTTCCTGGGGATGATTTAATCTTTTCATCTCAAATTAACCCCACTGAACCTCATTTCCAACCAGCATTTTAAAAGAAATCTTTCTTAGAAAGCTATTTTTTAAATGCTTTTCCTTTTTAAGGTTGTTGCTGCTCAGGAAATTTTCCTTATCACAATGATGTTGACTCAGAACAGCACAGGGCAGAGGGAGGGAAGGAAGCAAGGATGCCATGTGAGTACTGGGCCTTCTCTGCACCCGAAGGGCAAGGCAATTATATGTTTTAGCCATGCCTTGAGGAAAGCCAGTAAAAGATATAATAGTGAAGTGTTTCCTCTTAGGTGAGAAGACAGAAGTGTCTTTAGCCCAGCAGGAGATTTTTAGGCATATATGCAAACCCTGCTCTTTGTGTTGTCTGTGTCCTGTGTGTTTTTGATTAGTGTGAAATTAAATTATTATTTTTTCCCCAAGTTGAGACTGTTTTGCCCGGGACCTTAATCGGTGAAGAACCCTCCTTGTCCTTTGTCTGGACCCATGAGCTTCTAGTTGGCCTTTGTCCTCCCCATCCCAGTGCATGTGTTGGGGGTGGGGGGGCTGAGTTCGTGGCCACAGGGCTGGTTCTTTGTTGTCATATTGCGCCCCAACCATGACAGTGGGACATCAGGCAGTGCTGCCCCAGCAGCTCTACCTACATCCACACTACACAGCCTGTAACTCCTGATGGTGAAGTCTTGCTCAGATCAGGAACTGTGACCAGGGAAGCACCAGGTGATCTGTGCTTTATTACAAACCCATCTACTGTTAAAGCTCATACAAATAAATATGATCTAAAAGTTGATTCTTTTTGGAATCAGGTACTTTTCACTAAGAATTATCTGCTTTCTAGTTCTCAGCTTTTAAGATCTAGCAACACAATGCTGAAAGGCCAGGCAGGAAATAGCCCAGGACATGCAGCAGTGAGGAGTAAAACAAGATCCTGTGGAGCTAGGCAGAGACTGACATTTTGTTTATCATTGCTGGAGACAAAGTCTTACTTCCTATCATGTATGATACACTCTCACTTCAAGCATGAATGTTACTTCATCTCCTGGGTTAAAGACTTTAAAAAAATGTGTGTGTGAGGAACAGATTCAATAGTTGGCATTTTTACCCTGACTTTTTATTATGGAAAGAGGATGGTAGGATGGTTTTCTTAACCCTGGTTTGACAGGGAACATGCCCATGTTCCCAGCCCTGTGAAAGCAGTAGCTGTGGCACATGTTCCTCTTCAGCCTAGACCTTCCTTCTAGCAACCTTGAGTGAAAAAGTTACTTGCATTACAACTCAAAATGCTTGCAGCAGTATTTAGGAGAAAATGAGTCCTTCAGAATAGCAGGCAACCTTCCACCTCACTGGCATCCATTTTGAATACAGGTCATTTTTATGAATGAACAGTGATTCATAAAACCTGTTCCAAAGCTTACTTGAAATCAGGGTGAACATTTCCTTAGGTTTAACAGGATTGGGGTCAGCTGCATGATAGGCTAAAGCCATTTGCACACATCTAGTGAGAGCATGGAGACAATTAAAAGCTTATCTGCAAGAATTTGGTCTATGAGATCCTGTTCTAAGGGACTGCCACCTGCCCTTGAAAGATAGTCTGCTGCCAGCTTTTCTGCCTGAACAAGGAAATGAACCTGGTGGATTAGGTACTATAAAAAGTATAAATACTTTAACTGAAAAAATAAAGCCTGCCTTTCCCTGCTGTTTTCTGTTGCTGAATCCTCTGATAATTGAGACTGCTCTGCCAAGAAAAATGTGCAGACTCCTTGGCAGTTAATTGCAGTGTCTGAAATGCTCCTTATTACCTGCTCACTACAACCTTAAACACCAACTCAGAGTGATCTTAGAAATTATATAGGGAATGAGCAGAACTTGTGTGTTTTTGGCCTATTAAAATTATTGCTGCAATAGAAGGGCCATCTGTCCATTTAATGGGAGAACCTTCTTTAAAATTACCCAACTCTCAGCTAAGTATATGTATAAGTTGTTCTTTTTATAAAACAAAGTGAAAGGACTTTTTTGTTTCCTCCCCACAAAAAGACTAAGGGGAGCCTTTTCTGGCATCATTTTGTCCTGCTTTCTTTTGCTGTAGCACTGTTAACATCACTGAGTTTGGCTGGCCCTAATCTACCCTAGTTCAGTGGTGACCAGATCCACGGAGGGCTGAGCCAGGAGCATATTTAATGACACTTGCATTGTATGGTCCTGGTCATGCCCTAAGGGTATCACAGATTGACTCACAAGGGCTTACTAGGCCAACAAAGGGGATGTCAACATTAATTAGACTAATGGAAGAAAAGCTACAACTATGAGCCCATGCTCCCCTCAGAAGACACTGTTTTAATCCTGTTAATAAGAGATTTGGGCAAGGTTTTCTGCCGAAGATCACCTGGATTTGGGGGCAGCAAGGCTATATCTTTATTTAAAAGCAGTACAGGTCAGGGTCAAATGTCCCAAAGGGCAAGTGGCACTGCACAGTTTGTATCCCTCAGTGCAGAATCTCTTCTCTGCTTCCCCAAGTCAAGGTGGCCTCATAGAGAGTGCCTGCAGGGAACCAGTCCTGGTTTGCACCCCTTCCAGTGCATGTATCAAGCCTCTCCTGGACACAGTCAGTCTGCAGAAGGAAGTCTGTAATACCAAAAACCTTCTGCAGAAATGACATAAATACTGGCTGTTGTTAACATGAATGGGCAGATCTGGACAAGCATTTAAGAATAAAAGACCCTGTGAAATACAGGGCAGACACCCTCAAGATGCTTTTGGGCTTCTATTTATCTTCATTGTGTGTGGAGGTGCTTATTAACATTTGCATATAACTTTAGCTTGTCAAACTGTAATTTGTCTGCTTCCCAAATTCAAAGAGACAATGGGAATATGGCCATTTCCCCAGCTCACAGCACAGTGCCAGCCATGTGTTACAGAGTGTGTTGGTCCTCTCTAATCATGAAGTAATTCTAATGGCTGGGAAGAAAAATGTAATTAGCTAATTAAGAAAACAGAAAATCTATCCTGTCAGAACAAACTTTGCAATTTCATCATTCATGTCTTGCCAGGCAACACAAAGTGCAAACTTCCTTTGGTTGTAGCCTACACAGGGCATATGAAAACCTCAGACACAAAATCAAACAACATGTAGTAGGCTACTATGTAAGTAAGGTTTGGTTCTGGTTATTACTAAGCTCTTTTTTCAGCTTCAGGTCTATGATCACAACCTCAAAGAGATATCTGGGTTGATGCAGATGCTGCCTCTGGTTCATTTGCCCCTGTGGCTGCAGCACCCACTCCATACACCGCCTTGCTCCTTGGGGTTGCTGCTCCTCATCCTCCCCACACCTGCCCACAGCACTGCTAATTCAAAGGGATGCAAAGCCCCCAGCTCACACCCCCATTTGGGATAAAGTAAATACAGGAAAAGCTACAGTAACTGCCATGCACAGCCAGGGAGGATGTCAGAATAAGCACTCAAAAAAGACATCTTTAATTTCAGTGAAACCTGAAATTGTTAGGGCTGACCATTCTCTTTTTTGAACAAAGATTTAAAGAGTGGAAAATCCACTTTTCAGCTGAGAGCCCTACTTGCTTTTCTACAAAGTTTGTGGTTATGATTCTTTTACCTGGTCAAAATTCAGAATTTTGATAAGCTGGGTAATTCTGACATTTGAAAGATAAAAAAAAATATCAAGTGTCCCGAAAACTATTTGACTGAAGTTGAGTTTTCTTGAGCAGTGGATCCCTAACAAAAATCTTATCCTCATTACTTTCCATTCTTTTGTGCTAATAGAGATGTCTTCCTACAGGGTGTTTCAATTTCCCTCAACAGGAATTTTCTAACAGTGAATAATGATCTGCCAGAAAATGTACAACCAATTTACCAATTTTAGTAATATTAAAGAAAAAATATCTTTCCAATAGGGGAAGAAGGTTATTTTAGCCCTCAGCTTTCCCTGCAGAAGAGGTTTTTGCACTGCTCTGTACCTTGGGGTTGTGGTGCAATGCCAGGTATTTTGATAGCAATATCTCCCTGCTGGTGGAGCTTGTGCACTGAAGGCTTGTTCAACCCTTCATCTTCACACTAATCTGACTAATCATCACACCAGTGAGTGATAAGGAGACCTCTCACTGGGCACTTGTTTCAAAGGGAGAAATCCCAACCTTTTCTTTGCTCTATGTTGGTGCAGAAAGAATAATACTGCCACTGGCAGGGCAGCAGGGGCCACTGCTTTTAATCCACTGTGCAGAGGCAGCAGAGGTGTGTAATGCAGGTCTAGATCAGGGCTTCTCTCCTTTTACTAATATTTGGCTGCTTAAGGATTAGATCTAGTTGGTAAAATAAAAATTATCTGAACTCATTCATCTGATAAGCCAGGATTCATGGGAACACTAAATGCAAATGGGGCTATGGTAAAACTGTCAATAAAAACCTTCTGCTAATACCAGATTAAAAGCTCTGAGTATCAGGAGGCCGTGGTAAAAGACAAGAAAAATGTTTCCCACCATCCAGAAATAACAGACGAGGCAGCAGATGCTGACATAACAACTGTGGGAGTGTAATACTTTATGTAGGGAAGTGGCACAGCTAGGTGGGAAGAAAACAGGGCAAGTGAGCTCACTGCCAGAAGGTTCAGCAGCACCTGCAGACTCTGGTCTGTGGTGCAAAGGCATCCTTCCCCATCTGAGGCTCCAGCCTTGAGACCTTATCTACCCCCGCAGTTCTTGGTGGTCTTCAAAGAGCAATTGGATCATTCATGTACTTCCATCAAATTTTAGAGAAGCACTATGTGAATGTCAGGAACTAAAGGAAAAATACATGAGTGTCCTTGGAATAAATAAAAGGCTCAAAGAAATGCTTTCTTGTTTTGTAGCTCACCTGCATCCCTGTACAATCCAGGCAGGTCATTTTTTGGACCACAAGAGCTAACAGTGATTGAGTAGAAAAAACAACCAAGAACTCCAAGACTGCCAGCTCCAAGTCATGATCCAAAGCTCCAAAATCAGGAGGCAATCCTTAAAAAAAAAATCAAAGCAAAGAATGTTTGATTCTTACTGCCTTTCTTCTGTGCTTTCACAGGATGTTACTAAGCAGCTCTCTGCAATTCCACTGCATGTCACATAACTCCTCTCACAGTCACATCTTGGGAGTGGAGGAGTTGATTGTGTGACTGCAATTTGTCCATATAATCATTAGACTGGGAAGTGGAACTTCAGAAGAAATGCTGGATGCCATTCAAGCTTCATTATGACATAAGGAGAGCTGGGAATACTGTTGTGCTATCTCTGGGCAGCAGAGCATTTGGGCAGGAATAGCTCTGCACGCCCACAGCGAGCAGCAGCAGCAGCGCTTTCTTTAAGGAGAAAAGTGCAGGTTTTGTATTACAAAGGACCTCGTCTGGCAACTTTTTCAACCAACTGTAAACACCAACTCTTATTTCATACTAAGCTGAGTTTCAAAATATCTTTAAGAAACAGATTCAGATTCAGCTTGCCTGCTGCAAAATGTCACCAGAACCCCCACAAGCGCTGACCGCTGAGAACCATCTGTGCAGAACGCTTGTCCCAGTGACAGAGGCAGAGTAGAGCCAACTCTGGAGGCATCTGTTCCAGCCTCCTCACAGGAGTCAACCTCTGGAGCTATGCTGGTGTCTGCCAGTTCTGCTGGGAGCATCTCTGTGGAGACCTACCTTGTTCAGTAACATCACAGAACCGTAGAATAGTTTGAGTTGGAAGAGACCTTAAAGATTATCTAGTTCCAACCCCCCTGCTATGGGCAGGAACACCTTTCACTAGACCAGGTTGCTCAAAGCCCCATCTGACTTGCCCTTGAGCACTTCCAGGGATGAGGCATCCACAACTGGCATCACAAGGCGACCTGTGCCAGTGCTTCACCACCTTCACAGGAAATATTTCCTTCCTAATATCCAATCTAAATGTGCCCTCTTTCAGTCTGAAACCATTCCTGCTTGTCCTATCACTACAAGCCCTTGTAAGCAGTCCCTCCCCACCTTTCCTGTAGCCCCTTCAGGCACTGCAAGGCCACTATTAGGTCTCCCCGGAGCCTTCTCGTTTCCAGGCTGAACAACCTCAACTCTCCCAGCCTGTCTTCACAGGAGAGGTGCTCCAGTCCTGTGATCATCTTCATGGCCCTCCTCTGAACTCCTTCCAACAGATCCATGTCTGTCTTATGGCCATGTCTGGGGACTCCAGAACTGGACACAGTACTCCAGATGGGGGTCTCATGAGAGTGGAGCAGAGAGGGAGAATCACCTCCTCAACTTGAAGGTCAGTTTATCTTTCTTCTCTCTCTCCACCAGTAGAGCTATTCCCTCCAGCTGGACAAACCCACCCCCTTTAGGAAGCACTGACCCTAACTTTAATGAGCATCAGTACCCTGAAGTGCTGAAATGTCATGGTCTATTGTGAAGAACCAGGTCACCTCCTGGTAATCCTTCTCTGTTATCAGGGGTAGGATTACATATAGAGCACTACTCTACACCTCACTATTGCCCACACCCACAGAGGTGGATTTCTAGAGGCCCTCTGCCCTTCTTGAGGAACTAGATCCTCTCTGTGGTTCATAATATTTTGAAATATTTATGTAAGAGTTCTTAAAGGCAAACAGCATTGAATTTTCTGTCAGATCAGAGCAAAGCAGAAAACACAGAACTCCCTGCTGAGCCCTAAAGCCACGTCTCATATTTGCAGTGAGTTTACCAAATCAAATCACAGGGTAATTTAGAGAAACTATGTAAAGTCTCACAGGCAATACTTGCTCTCAGATGCACTGGAGCATCTCACGTTCAGCTGCAAGAGAGGAAGGGGTGCATACGATCGCACTGCAAGCAAGGCTCCAAAGAGCAGTGCAAAGTAGGCAATCAAAGTGCACCAGAGTACCAGGAAAAATACACCTCAAGTCAGCTGAATACCTAACTTGAGAAATAGACCCCATTTACAAGGTACAGCCAAGTTTGGGAATGCAATTGCAGGTAAAACAGTCAGATAGAGAAAGAAATAGGCTCCTACTTGAGAGATTTGCAAATCACATACCCTATCTGCAGCAAGCCCAGGAAGCTAAATTGGATTAGTCCTTACTGAGAAATCTTTAGAGAAATTATGTTTGCTTTTATTTCCCTGTGGATATAAATTTTCACTGCTTGACTTCCCACCATCGTCTATGAGGACAGATAAAAATGATTGTCAATGAAGTGTAGTGCAGTGAGCAACATGGGAAAAGGAAGTTGCTGCCTCAGTTATGCTGGTGTACGCCTGTGAATTCCTGTCAGATCTGGGTGCAAGAGCACTCTCTCTAAGATGGCTCATTTTTGCATTAAAATTAATTGTGTAGGAAGACTTCCAACAGAAGTTTTCAAATTGGCCTCTGATTTGGCAATAGTTCAGTTGCTTGCTTTTGATAAACATTGATATACATCACTGATGCTGTAGGTGATATATTTATAAGACAAGGACATGGACAGTAAAAGACCTTGATTCAGCAGGTGCCAAAGATCAAGAAAACCCCAAAAGGAAAAACGTTTACATTTATTAAGCTACTTTGTTTTCTAATCACTTACTTTGGAAGAAAATAGCAAGAGAAATTACATGGCAATGTTTCTTGATGAGCAAAGCTGTAACCAGCAACAAGGAGATGCTATTTATTGACCCTAGCTAGAATGACTAAAGTTGTTCTCAAGCAGCTCTGCTCACTTCTTGCTGATACAATAATAACAACTCTTACAACAGTAGGTGGCTGCTCAGATCTTCCTAAGGCTATGTTTTGTCACCTTTCTGTGCCAGACTATGTAGGGCAATCACAAGAAGATCTGCAATGCTGTGTTGCTAGCAGTTAGGAGCTCTCAATTTCAAACTGAGTTTTCCTGGACTAGCTCAGTGTAGTCAGACAGAAATAAAATAGTTAGAGGGAGAGGTTGGACTGCTGAAACATTGGAATGACAGACACTTAATTGCTCTTTTATATGATTACCTGCTTCAGGGGAGGACCTGTGGCTTGGATTTTCAAAAGTGCCTATTTAAGACCCATTAAAATCCACAAGAATTGACACTGATCATCTAAAGTTGCAGCCCCTTCTGCAGGGGTACCTTGACATGAACTTCTACCAAGCACTCCTTTTTCTGCAATTAAATGTGGACTGTTACAGAGTGGGATTTGTCTTCATTTGATGATAATTATATTGTATTTTTATTCTGAATTTATCTAGCAGCATTCTGCAAATGTAAATCAAACCCAGATAAGTTATTCTTTTAAATGAATATTTCATAGTCAAGTTACCATGACAAGAAACTGAAGGTAGTGGTATTTTCTAGTTAGATGAAATGTCACCTTGCCAAGAAAGATGAAACATGACATGGTGATGGGCAAGCAAAGAGAATAGTTATTGGTCTGTCAGTCTCCTATTTCTTGTGCGGTTCCTAACTAACAAGGTCACATTTTAACCATTTATGCTAAGGAGGGTTGTAGGCAGAGTTGAGTGACAGCCTCTCAGGGCTGGGACACAGAGCCTTCCCTTGCACTGCTCTGGGTGGCAGCAGCAGCTCCTTCTCGGATGTGCTGGAGGCTATGAAATCCCTGCAGGCATCGTGGGGGCTTCTGGGTGTGAAGTTATGCCCACGGTGAAACTCCACAGGTAATTCCTGGCTCCTCTTTCTTTCTGTCCCCCATTTCCTCTGCTTCTTCCCCTTTCAGGTTTTACTGTTTTCCCCTTTTCCTTATGGGTCTTTTAATCATTACACAACAATTTCCCTGGAAATACCATGACAGCTTTGGCATTTTACTCAGCAGAAATCTGTGAGGGAATAACCTTGTCCCTTATAAAGAAGAAAGCATGAAAGAGCCAGATAATTTCATCTGCACATTTCTCCATTTTGTTCAATACTGTAACAACAGGGTCCAACTGTAAGCAAATATTTAGTGCTTTCCAATCTGCTAATGCATTGTTCAAAATTTATTGAGTTACACTGCATCAATTTTTTGGAAGAGTGTGTAAAAATAGTACTTGCCTCACTTCCAATTAATTTCTAAGAGAAAAGTGTTATGATGGGCTAACAATGTGTTATGAATCATGACATCTACTCATTTAATATCTTCTGCACTGCAAAAGTAGGCCATGTAACTGCAGATATGCAAATATAAAAATATGGTAGAAAAAAAGTTTCCTTCAAACATACCCAATGTGAGAGGAGGTAAAAGCTCATTGGAGGTCACAGAAATACCAGCTGCAAAAAGAAACTAGGAAGGGAAAGTCTGTGTCCAATATTAACTGTGAACCTGAGGCCTGCCAAGTCCAGGCAGCCTGAGGTCACTCAGATTCCCCTGAGAAAGTCTAAAGAAGCCAGCTGCCCTCAGGCAACTACAAACAAGGAATGCCACCTACTACAGGAGTGTCTTTCACCTGCCATGGACACTGCATGGTGGTCTGTGCACCCAGCCTGACATCTGCAGGGAAAAATGATCAAAAACATGCAGCATAACTAGGAAATTTAACAGGTTTGGCAGAGGGATAGTCCACGAGCAAAGAAAACTGCCCTCAAAGCTTTCTTTACTGGAGTAGGGATGAAAGATTCATCTCCAGATAAATTCTGGGAGTAGTTTTAATCACAGGTACCCAGTTCCTTCGGGTCTCAGGTTTTAAAAGGTGGTAAAATATTTTGTGTGTACCAGAACAAGGCTGAGAAGATGCTTTTTTCTTAAAAGGAAAAATTCTCTACAACCCCCATCATGTAAGAGACTAACCTTCAGCATAGCCACAGGATTTACATATCAAATACAAAGCTCTGGATCTAGTTCTTAAATTCCAGCACAGTCTTTGGTGTCAGTAGTGATTTGTCAGCTGAATGAAGCCCCATTGGGTTTACAAGTGATAAGCGAGACTGACCAGCTAGAGCAAGGCAGGTGGGTAATATTTCTTTTGGGAAAACAATAGATTAGGATGTTTTTTGCTAACAATGCTTTTTTTAGGATACTTTTTTGATACAAATTTAATCATAGAATCATAGAATCCTAGGGGTTGGAAGGGACCTCGAAAGATCATCTAGTCCAACCCCCCCTGCCAGAGCAGGGTCACCCAGAGCACATCACACAGGAAGGCGTCCAGGCGGGTTTTGAATGTCTCCAGTGAAGGAGACTCCACAACCTCCCTGGGCAGCCTGTTCCAGTGCTCTGTCACTCTCACAGTAAAAAAATTTTTTCTGATATTGACCTTAAACCTCCTATGCTCCAATTTGTATCCATTACTCCTTGTCCTATCACTGGTCATCACTGAAAAAAGCTTAACTCCATCTTCTTGACACTCACCCTTTACGTATTTGTAAACATTGATGAGGTCACCCCTCAGTCTCCTTTTCTCCAAACTAAAGAGACCCAGCTCCCTCAGCCTTTCCTCATAAGGTGGCACCATCTAGAAACTCCACTGAATTGGCAATCCTTGGTTGGAAAAGACCTTACAGATCATTGAGTCCTTCTTTGAAATTAAGGATTTAGGAGAGTTTCAGGGTCTGAAATTATTCTGCAAGGCTCAGATCACTGCAATTAATGGTTTGGGAAGCATTTAAAATGCCTTTGAAGAAGCAGCTTATCAGCTCTAGGATACCCTGAGAATCAATAAATAAGAAAAGGAATAAAATAGTGAGATATACTGGGAAAAGGTGGAGCTAGAGAGAGAAAACCTTAGTGTTTTGGACTATGAGGGTAGATGAATATTTCTTTATTTGACCATCAGCTTTCACTGTCGACTTTGAAAGCCCCAAGACACTGAAGCATCAAACACGAATAATACCATGTACACAAAGATATCTCTGTCGTGGTGGGACTCCATTGATTTAAATGGAAATAATCTGCTTTCATAGTGGGTTTGGAGGAATCAGAATCTCTGCCTAAAGATGGCTTTGAGAGCCTCGGTGAACAGCTGAAGGACTCTTAATGAAAGAATTCGAAGCACAAAGTGAACAAATCTGCCTTTAATTCCTTCAGGTGTTCATCGCAGAAAACTGGGAGAGGCTTCCACATTACCTGGCATTTGGGCATGTGGGACACTTGAAAAATGGGGTAATGAACAAATTGTATGAAAATAGAAATGAGTTGCGTAGTTTCTAAGCATGTGACTTACTTCAATACTGCGATAATACTCCAAAATCTTTCTAGTCCTTTTTATAGGAACTGGTTGTCCTTCCTCAAACTACTGAACAAGAAGAATTATTCTAGATATTTCTTTCACTTTTCCTTCACTTTTTATGTGCTTTGAATTGATTCATGCTCCATGGCAGTTCCTGGAAATTAAAATATGAAGGAGAAGAATGGGTGCCAGACTAAAAATAACATCTGATTAAGTGTAGTTTAATATCCATAATTTAATATCCTAGTTACTGAAGCCAAAACTGTGAGTCCCCATGGATCAGCCTGCATTTTTACTTATGTTCTAAGGAGGGTGATTGGTCCACCTACTTAGAGCTGTCTCAGGTCACTAAGTGACTTCAATAGCTCTTTTGATACCTAATGGGGACAAACAGATACCAGTAAACATGAAGACAACCCACTTAAAAACATGGATCAAGAGAGGTTACATGACTCACCCTCTGAAAGTGTTCTCTCATTCACTAACTGCAGAAAGGGGTTTAGGGACAAGTTTAGCACAGATACATTTAAGTATTAGTTGAGATGAACCCCAACTCTCAACAGCAAACTGTTTATGAATAAATATCATGACAGTTAAATAAATACCTCAGGCATCTAAATTCTCCTTCAGACCATTACACACACACCTGCCAAGATCGTAGTTCATATACATTTAAGCCATTTTCACTGTGTTTGGGAACCTTTTCCCTTCTCTCTCACAGCTCTATGACATTAACATCCTTTGCTCTGAGGCTCTCAGCTACCAGCTTCTCACTCATCTATTCAAGCAATCTCCCCAGTCCCCTCCACTACCCAGTGAAGAATGATGCCAGCCTGCTGGCCTGTATTTTCCACTGCTTCCAGAAATATTTCAAACTCTGCAAAAGAAGCTGCATGTTTTTTTTCCTCTGGCCCCCTTCAACTCTCATTCCTGGGATCTCTTGGTTCCAGCTGCAAACAACCAAGCGGGGAGCAACTCCAGTGTGGTGTCTGTGATCGTATGTGTATGTGTATCCATTGTGTATATCTGTATATGAAAAGATAGATGCACAGATATGTTTTTATATGCACGTGGAAATAAAAATCTAGCAAGTTGATTATATCCTGCAGACACGCCCATAAGATGAGGATCCTCACGTCTGTGTAGATCCAGATGCAAAGCTCTGGATCACAGCCAGCCTGTGCAGCCCATGGTCTCTTGACATGTCACTGAATTTCATTCCTTCAGAGACAGGAATATCTGGAGCTTTAGGAGAGTCTGACTTTTTATATACACCTGACTCAAGAGGAGCAAGGTGACAGTTTGAGCCCATGAGCTATGACAGGCATGATAAAATAGGTTTGAAAATTAGAAAATTACCACTATTGATGAGGCTTAAAAGAAAAACGAACAACAAGCAGACGTGACTGTGTTGAGAGCTCAGAGCTGCATGAAGCATGCACTGAACATTAAAATCAATCTCCAAAACTGCTTTCAGGCTCTTGACCTTCAGAAGGAGGCTAGAGAAAATAGGCAAAAGTAGAGTACTTGCTTGGGATTTTCACTCTCAACAGTAGAAACCAATGCATTGAAAAGCAGCAGGGGAGCTTTTGATGCTCTTAAAATTTCCAGTACTTCAGTATCTGGTTTTCCTGAAGAGACTTGGCTGTGGAAGGGCTGGCAGGAAAATGTGGATCTTTGCAAGTATGTCAGGCAAGAAGTCAGTTAGCTCTTTACAAAACCTTATCACAAGTGCAAATATCACATGATTTTTAAGAACTGGAAAACTCTACCAGCAATTGGACTTGATGATCTTCAGAGGTCCCTTCCAACTGCTATGATCCTATGATTTTAATTATAATCTGCATTGTTGCATCTTTCAAGAGCTCAGCAGGCAGTTCTTCCTGAAGCAAAAGAGTTTAATGCAGTGGTACCAAAGTACTGCAGATAATGTAAATGTAAAACATATAAAAATGGAACAAAGCTAAATAAGGGAAGGAAGAAAAAATTCTGTGTTCAAAAGCTAACCAAAACAGTGTCTTTTACCAAAAAGATGCAAAAAAAGGTTTGAAAAAGCTCTGAGCTCCCTATGAGCAACCTTCAGAAATAGAACAGAAGCAAGCTGTAAAGGCAGGGAAGTTTTGTGGACTAGTAAGAAGGTACTGGCATTTTATCCTTTATTATTTGAACAGCAGAAACATTCTCAACTGAGTCCTTTTTAACATCCAGCTTTTAAAATCTCCATTACTCAAAAAAGGCATGAGTAAATTTGCTTTCTGAGTAAAGAGACCAGTGCCAATAAGACAGTAGGGAGCTAAAACTTCAGTAGTTGTCAATACAAAACAGGGCCACAAGTCACATTGGAAAGGAAGAAATGAACTGGCCAATGTTTTCCCACTCTTATGTTGATAGGTCTTCACTTTCCACAGCATTCAGCTTCATTTGTACATTTGAAAAATTTCGGCTTCTAGGAAATAAAGTATAAACGAAATAAATTATAAAATAATATAATACAGGAATGAATTATTTATTGACATTTCTCAAAATTCATATTCTTAAAATAAATTGTTGGGAACTGTCCTTAAATATGAAGGCAAGCCTGACTACTTGTATTTGAAACATCTACAAATAAAAGGCACAAGCTCTATTGAGACTCTAGATTTAATGTTAACACAACAAAGTAAATTTGAAATGCTTAGTGCAGGCTTTTAAATACACTTCCACAAAACATTTTTAGAAATGTTTCCTGGAATGCATATAACCTTATTCAAGGAGACTAATATGAGACTCCTACATGTTGCTGCAGCATGATTAAATGCCATTGTTGTTACTTTTGTTGTTGCTGTTATTATTTTTAAAACAGCATTTTGTCAGTGGCTGTCAGCACCTGTACTAGGTGTGCACAAAAAGGTCATAACCTACAAATTTATTGGGACTTGCCAGTCAAGGCTCATCACCCACAAAAAATCAATGTCATAAGCAGTGTGGGTCCAAAGGAGTAAATATTTGGCAAAGAAGGATGGAAAGAAGTTTTGAAATTGCCAGTCCCTAAGAGTAGAATTTGAATGAACAGGGAGAGGAACTGCCAAATAAAGCTAATGATGACAGATGGCAGACTGTGAGTTGTGCTTTATTCAACAAAAATACAGGTGATTAAGAAAATGTTGCCTCTTTCCAGAAGCAGCAGCTGTGGGAACTTTGCCTTACATCTTTTCTCCTACCAGAAATTAAACCTGTGCCAGGGATGCTGGGATGTTTTCTAGTGTAATTCCTGAATATAAAATTGAATAGAAATAGTCAAACCCAATTTTTCTGTCCATCTACCAAATGAGATACCCAAACAGAAGAGCCCAGTTAGCCGTAAGTCACTCCCTTTGCTCTTAACTTTGATCTCCATCCCTTTATTTTCAGCTCCCCACCTGGTCACCTCGGCAGTTTTTCCCCTTGAGGTCTTTCACTCTGACTCACTGGCCTTTGAAAGATCAGTCCTTTTTCTAAAATTAAGCACAGCCTAGCACAGGAAGTACTTTATGCTAATGCTCCATCTGGGAGATGACTTGGCTATTCAGAAAATTTAAATACATCCACTAACCACAACAGCCACATCTTCAGCTGGCTCCTGTTTGGTGAAGAGGTAACTCAGTGTTAATCCATGCTCCAGGGTCACTTAATGCTATGGTTGGAATCATTCTTCAAGGCATTTTTTGGACAGTTCTACATGACTCTCTATATCTCATTCTCCTCCCTAACACTTTTGCCATAAAAACAGGGAATGCTTAGGAGCTCCCAGTTAACAGAGAGCTCTCAGTGAGACATCAGATGCTTCTTTTCACTCTCTGCCTTGCTTTCCACTGTGCTTGCACTGTTAATATTGTAATATCTAGTACACAGCAAGCCAACATCAGACAGCAAGCAGAATTAGTGATTACATTCTTTTGGGCTTCGAATGATGTACCACCTACTAATGTTTTTGTCTGGAACAATCACAGCATTCCATGAAGACTCAAACAGTATCTCGGTAGCAAGTAGAAAGGTAACTTTTTTTGTAAGTTACTTAGAATAAAAAGAAAGATCCATCCAGGAGTGTTGCCTAGTCAATAAACACTCCTGGGGTGCACAGCTAAATAACCTGAGGGACAGGCTCAACGTGAAGTGATTTCACAGTGAAGGTGTGACACTTCTGCAGCCAACAGTGTGGTGACACCTGCTGATGAACACATACATTGCAAATGCTTGTGAGATGAAGGGTTGGTTCACATGTGCATTAAGCCCCGTTTTCCTTCTGCCTCTGGACCCACCCATATTATGTTGCTACACTATTGCTGAAAGTGCGTTACCAAGAGCACCCCAGATCCCCGGTCATTGCCCTCAGCCTATGCCTGCCTATTCCACTGATTGGCCATTTGCTCTTTAAATTTAATGTCAACCCTTTTTTTTTATATATAAGACTACAGGATCATGACTGAAGGAGGGAGGATACATTATTTTTCAACACCTGCTTTTGTAGGCTTTTCTCACTGAGGTTTGAAAGTTAAGGAACTGTCTTTGACTGGTTCCCCAATTAATCTCTACATACTGGCAAATTATACCCTGAGGGATGTATCTCAAGACAGGAGGAGGATTCAGAAATAAAGTTGGAGGGCTCTAACTATTCATTCAAACCTGAAAACAGAGATTTACTCAGCCCTACTGATGTACTGTCATGTCTTTCCATCAACTGAATATATTATGTCCTTAACACTGTATTCAGGCTCCATTTCTACATTTCCCTTCATTCACACCATGGTGGAGGAAAGGCAGGGAGTCACTTCAGTTACTACTGGGTATGATTACTTTATATGCAGCCCTGATTTATATGGGGCCCTGAAGATCTGGATCCTTTTTTTCTGGCTCTATCACTGAGCCTTGCAATGACCCCTATCAAGGCACTCCTCTGCTAGGTCCATCATGCTGTTACCTCCTTCAGTCATGTCTGTTACCTTCTCAGTGATAATCTTTTTTGTACTGCCTGCTTTGGGTTTGTGCTGCAAACCCTCAGGGTTTTCCCAAACATTACCTGCCACAAAGAACAGCCCCAGACTCACTCAAAAAAAAAAAAAATTAAAAAAAAAAAAAAAAAAAAAAAAGACTTCTCAACAGGCAAGGGGTGAGTTTAACATTGAGAGAATAATGAAGTAATACCCAGTTTTGTAACAGGACATTCTCAAAACACTTGGATGCCAATATTTGCTAAAACCTTAAAGGCCATCAGATCCTGGTTCTATAGGAATTCTATTTCTTTTGACCCTATGAGTAATTAAAGTCAGTCAACAAAGTCAGTCAACAAGAAGTGCCTAAGGGCAGAAGTCCTCCTTGTTGGATGTCATTGGGAGGTTGGTACATTGCCATTTGGGCTGAGGGACATCATGCCAATGTGGTTTTAAAATCTTATCTGAAATGGGTTTCTCCACCACAGGCTTGGCCACAGCTTGGGAGTCTTGTGTTTAGGAGCTGGTGATGCAGGAACCACACACAGAGCAGCCTCTTCTCAGGCTGGCTGGGAAAGTGAACTGGAGCTTCCCAAGATCCTATAAGGCACAGCACATGTGCTTTCACTGAGCACAGTGAATTTTCCTGAGACGAAGCTCTGCCTTCATCAGGACAGCTCCTAACTTACTTGTCTTTAGCATCTTTTTGAATGAGGGTGTAGAGCCGTGATCCTTGGGGCTCTTGCCTTGGCCCAGAGCTGTGGCCCATGCAGAGGGATGGGGCACTGCTGCCACTCACCAGTTGCTCTGTTTTACACACTGACCCACCTCTGTTGGCATGTTCAGCTACAGACAGGACAGTGAGTGAAATACTGCAACACTCAGGACATGCCAAATTACTCCCCCCTGGCTGTCCCTTGGTTTGTGTCTTCTGCCACCACTCACTCTGGAGGTTCAGCATTCCTCATTCCACATGACAGGAGCCTCCAAAAGACCTGGAAACCCCAATTCTGAGCAGAAAGCTCTCACACACAGAAAATTAGTCAGTGCAGGTATCTTTCGGCATACCACTTTGCATATGCTAGTGTCCAGAGATGACATCATCCTTGGATTTTCATGGCATAATTTTAAGAAGAAGCTCAGCACCTTTCACAAGATGATGACACATTAAGTACTGAGCCCTCAGTTCTGCAGTAGTGTGTAAATTTATAGATAGACCATGAAAAATAATTTTAATCAGACTCCTTTCATTGTGTCAAGAATCCCTCTGCTTCATTTAATACTCCAATAAAATCCCAGCTAGGCAATCGATGTTCCTCTTGGGCTTTTTTGTTGGCAAACTGGCAGGACAGAATCCCCATGTTACTGATTCAGCTCAATGTTCATGCTTCCTCACCTTTAGTACCTCCTAAAGCCACGAGTGGCCCTAATAGTTGTCATTAAAAAGTGAAAGCTGGTCATAGCAATGAAATACCACATACGTTTCAAATCTAACTTGCATAAAGCTACAAAAGATGCATCTGGATGTTTATATGGCAATTTGTTAAAACTGCACACAGTGCTACAGGAAGGCAAACTCCACAGTGTTCATTTATTGTCTTCCTTTTCTTTTATTTGCTCATTAACTCAAACAGAGGAGAAACCCTCAGGTGTCTTAAAAAATGCTGCCCAGCAGCACCTTTCTGGCTCTTTGGAGGGCAGAACATCTTTGAGAATCAGGGTCCTCATACTCCTTAAAATGGAGAAAAACCATGGGGCTTAGTTTTTTGCATTTCTAATCTGAATCCCACTCCCAGTCCACAGTCCCTGCCAGCAGCTGAGGCTCCAGTTTACCTGAACCTTCCCCAGAGCACAAAGGGGGGGTTTAACAGCAGCCTACAGCCTCCCAGGCCTGGTGCTGCAGGAAGAAGCCAAGCAAAATCCAGGGCACATCCCCCACAACAGAAAAAAGTACCCCACAAGTAAAGGGTTTCCTGGTATTTTAAGGGAGTTGTGCTGATCCTGAATCAGGGTTGTAATTATCCTCCTGTTAGTTAGCATAGATAAGAGCAGGACGAATGATCGATATTCTAAATCTCCTTGTGCCTCAAAACTTGATCAGTAAAGCCTTCTCTTCCTGGCTGCTCTATCTACTCTTTGAGAAGCCAAAATATTCTTCAGCATAACAGGAGTCAGCAAGCAACAAGTACCAGTTCCAGTTACGGCCACCCTCAGTAGGGTATTCGTCATTAAAATTCATCCAACCAACTGAAACAACACAATGGTCTCTGTGAGAGACTCCTACTGAATTCCCTCCCTTCCCTGCCAGAGAAGGTGTTATCTGAACAGCTGTGGCTTCCATCTCCCAGCTGAATTACCATAAGTGTCTCTAGTGACATTTAAACCCATCTTAATTATTGTCTTTGGCAATTATACAAGGAAAATAATTATTACAGTATTTATCTTCGTTGCTTAAATACTGCTGGGGAGATACAAGAAGCCTCTTCTTAATTCTTTGGCAGTACTTAAAATTAACACAGAGTTTCCTGTTAATTTAGATTTTTTAATTTCTTTTAAAGGCCTCATCGTGCCTGCTTCATTGTATAGCAGCTGCAAGGGAATATGCAGCAATGAAAATAAAGTGAAAATCCCCTTTTTTTCTGATGGAAAGTAGAACTGGTGAAGAAACAGATCATATCTGGTATTCATTAAGAGAAATTTTACTAATGAAGCTGTTCTTAGTAATGGAATCAAGCTGTCATTAACAGCAGATAACTATGTGTGTTCAGCTGTGCCCACTTGCACCCTCTGAGGGGGGATCTGGGACATCTGGATAGGATGTGCAGAAATTTGGGAGGGCTGCCTGCTTGCCTGGTTTCCAGCCACTTCCCAGAGCCCATTTAATGCTGTCAAATCAGCATTTTCCAGTGGAAGACATTTCCCACTGAATATTTCTGCCCATGATGAGAGTTGGGTGTTATGTGAGCAGTTTTCATTCTCTATCTAGTGCTACTTCCCTCCTTTTGGAAGTTAACAGGCATGTCTGACCTTCCTGTTGCTAAGTGTGTTTTATGGGGTCATTAGGAAGCAATGCTCTCAGTAAAGATAATTACTGTGTGTGGCAGCACGGAGCTACAAATGCAAGAGCAACATCACACCTCCAGCAGCAGACTTCTCGAGAGAATTGTATGAAGAGTGTCAAAAATGTATTTTACTTGATAAGAAATAAAGGATTTGTTGCCTTCCTGAGGGCAGCGTATAAGCCACACGCTTGAGGTTTCTTATAATCGTTTTAAAGATTAAAGTCCTAATTTGGAAAGGTCTCACGCTCCATTGAGACCACGAGGAAAGTCACATTAGAACTAAGACAACTGGGCTCAGGCTTGCCACTAGCCTCAGGCAGGGACATGGGCTGAACAGATAAGGGGGCTGCTTCTGCCAGGGCAGAGTGGGCACTGGCAGTAGAACCGGTGTGTCCCTGAAGGCAACAGAGCTCTTTGCTTGCTGGGAAGAGGAATGTGCTGTAGCTCAGGGTATTAACTTGTTTATATTCCCCTAATCTTAAGAGGCATTTCCTCCTGGATTTATCAGGGCAGTGGTGATTTTTCATGCATGTTATGTCCCTTATTTTGAGATACTTCAAGAGGCTGTTTCCTTGTTACAGTGCAGAGGCATTTCACATCTCTTCGGGCATGTTAGTGAAGTTTGGGGAAATCTTCCACATATCTCATGATCCTGCTGAACACATAGGCACTGCCTCACCTGACAGGTCAGAACATTGCACTTTGCATCCAGAGTCAACAGCAAAGTCTAAACCTGTCCCAGGTCCCTGCAGGACAACAGGCTGAGAAACCAGGCACACTGCAGTACCTCCAGCCCCTGCTTCTCAGTCCATCATTACCACCAGTACCATGAAAGAAAGACAAATAACTCCAGATAGAAACAGAAAAAAATCCATCTTGTCCAAGGTGTCCTGCTAGTGTTTTCCCAAGTCAAAGAGCCTGGACAGACTAGAGTTTGCAAGGATATTCTAGAGGGAAGTGATGATTTTGGCAGCTGCTCTTCATCCAGAATAGGTGGATGAAGCAACTCTGCTCTTCTGAGCAAGGGAGCTCAAACAATGGGAAGCACCCCTGAGGTCAGACAGAAGCTGCCTCAAGAACACATTAGAGAACATTTTTTTGGTGACTCAGTTCATGTGCAAAAGGGGCTGTGTCATTTGAAGGGCTTTGAGCACATGTATGCATGTGTGTGAGCTATTGCAGAGAGGGTAGGCGACAGAGTTCAGAAGCAGGAAGGAAAGGCGGAAAAGGCAAAGATGGGGAGATGGCCCCTTCCCCTGCCTAAGGGGTGTCTTAAGCCTCAGGAATCACCCCCAGGGCCCTCTGGAGCCAAAAGGCAAGGGGGTGCCCGCCCTCAGCAGTTCATGGTCCACCCTGCAACACAAGGCTGAGAGCAGTCAAAGACAGGCAGTGACTAGGCAGCTGTCAGACTGTCTCTCTACAATTCTCAGCCTCCTCTTCCACCCCTTCTCCATTATCAGGACTAATCCATTGCATTTGTTACCCTCTCAAACCAGTTGCAACCTGAATTTGGGGCTGTTTAATGGAAGGGGTGATTTTAGCTGTTTTAAAATGCCAAGATAGATCTTGCCTGTGGGTCTTTTTAAACTGGTTTTATCCTGGTTCATATTTGCTTAATTTGCAAGAGAAGCTGCGAATCAGACAAATTTTATTCTAATGAAGTAGAGTTATCCTACTTCATCCAATTTAGGAGCATTTTAAATGATCTGATTTAAATTAGTGTACTACCTGTGAGCAAATTATGCCTGTCAGGACAAGGAATCAGAAGTCACTGGCAATGCAGAGCACTAGATTTCCCTGGCACAGGATGCCAATAACACAACCACAATAGTATTTTTCAAGTGAAATATATCTCCAAATGGTATTTTTTAAAATTTTTTGCTTGTATGTTTGTATTTCAGCCCATGTGAAAATAAATAAATAAATGAAAGGTTAGTCAAAAAACACAGTCCCCACTGCTAACTGGAAATTCTATTTGCAGTCTCTCTGTTACAGGCAAATGCTCATTGTTCAGGGTCCTGGCAATAATGGATGGAAACCTCTTGTATATGAGTCCATGATTACATCATGTTGTTGTCTTACTGATACCAGGGCAAATCCTACCAGTGAGGTGGTCTCTAGTCTATTCCCTACAAAAACTAAAATTAGATTGTACCACACTTTCTCCTGCTGATCTTGCCTTTATCAAAGTGTCACTGACAGCCATAACGAATCCTCCCACCACTTAATTAGTATCATCAAAGAGTAAACTGTGATGGGCAGAAGATGAACCAATTAAATTCAGACAGTTGCAGTAAAAAAGAAGGCAAGGATCTCAGGGGAGACAAGGGAAGGATTAGGATACCCAGCTGGGGATTGAGGACTGGGGAGCAACTCATGGTCAGCCCTGGAAGGCACCACGTCTGGGCACAGGCAGCTCTGGGGGGCAGGAAGGGGATGTTGCCCGTCCCACCACCCCATCTCCAGCTACTGGCAGGACCACACTCCCCCCTTCCTGGCAGTGCAGTGTCAGTTAAGGAAAGAAGCAGATGATCCCTGATGGGCAATCCCATCTCCCTGCAGATTTCTGGCACACCTGCCTCGCCCCCTGGGAAGGTCTATTGTGCTGTGGTTTGTTGTTTTTTTTCTTTTGGCTGTGCCTCATGTGCTCATGTAAGTCAGTAACTAGAACTTATTTTTACATTAGTTTAGAGTTTTTGGAGCCTATTTTGACAGGAATTTAAATGTGTCAGGACTGATCACTCCTTTTTTTGCCCTACTTTGTTTAAGAGAAATTCAGTGAATGGAGTAATTTGAGAACTTCCCCCATCACTAGGACATTTGCCTGAAAAAGACTTAAGTCTCCCCAGTCCAGCAGAGCATGTGCCTTGGTCATTGGAGGGGAAGGTTGGAAAGGACAGGCAGGGATGGTGGACACCTCTCACTCCTGCACCCAGCTGCTGCTCACCTTCCCTGTGCTGCAGCCTCCCAAAGATCTGTACTCACAGCCCAGAGTGAGTAATGTTTCAAAATAGCATTCCCAGGTGAGGAATCAAACCCTACAGGAGCATAAGGTGATGGTGGGGGCTGGTCACCCCCATTTCCAGCAGTAGAGTGAATTTAGGGGAGCACTGACAAACACAGAGTCAAAGGTTTTTATGGATGCCAGAGGCAGAAAATATCAGAGACAGATGATCAAAAGCAAATAGAAAAGACTTTTGAATGCTTTTTGCAAATTAAGACTATGGTGTAAAGAAGTAACTGATCCATGGGATCAACAGTCCAGCATGGCCCCTGCTACTAGCAAACTGCTTGACTTTCCAGAGCAAAATCTGGAAATCATGGATATAAAACATAAATTATGCCTGAGGACTTCAGCACTAAGATAAATTGTGTCCAACACATGAACATTAATGCTGCTTTAAAGAAGTGTGATGAAATTTCAATTGCAGCTGAGAGAATGTGGTGTTTACAAGGTCTGTGCCTGATAGTCTCTACATAATGGGAAAAAAAGAAGAGACAGAACAAATGTGATGCAGACACTTATATCCCAAGAGATTTGAAGTGTCTGTGCCAAGTCACTTGGAAAATTTCATGAAATCAAATAATTCAGTGGAGAAAATCATTCTTTTACAAAGCAAAGAGGCAGGGGGAGGGAGCAAGCCTTATAGGCAAGATGGAAATGTGGATTAAGGGTTGGAATATATTTAAATAAGTGAACAGCTACTGTCAGACCATGCTGAGTTTTGTTTCAACAAAAAACAGGTGAATGTTACAATAGAGCTTTATCTGACAAATACAGCTGTAAAACACAGCACACTCCTGGGGAGGGAGAGAGGGAAAAACCTACCTCAGAGACAGAGAGGTTTCTTTTGCAGTGACTTGGGTCAAGACCAACCACAGCCAATGGAAATCTTTCCCCTGCTTAGGTGGCTGGATTGCCCAGGAATGGCTCCTGGCTCACGGTCAAATTGGTGTCCAGCAGGACACCCAGGTCGCTTCCTCGCAAGCTGCTTCCCAGCTGGCCCACCCTCTGCATGTTCTGGCGCCTGGGGTTGTTCTTCCACAGGTGCAGATCTTTATACTTCCCCTTGTTGAATAAAGCTCCTGCCAGCCCATTTATCCAGCCTGTCAAGGTCCCAAATATACTAGATATTAGGTATTTGGCCCTGTGATACTATAGATTTGCACAATAGCTGTGAAGACCCTCTAAGCTTGTCAGTGTGGTGGCTTATTTCTCAACAACACAGTCCAGCCAAAAGGCCAAAATTTGTCACCCCTAATGTCCTATAGCAGTTCTCTACCAAACTTAATCCCCAAATTGTTTGCCTTCTGACAATGGTATTGAAGAGTGCAGTCTAGCATAGCTCTGAGGTAACATCAAAGAGGAGCTCCACACCGTCTTCCCCCGTACTCCTGAAGAATGCCTGACCATAAACAGAACTGAAAGATCTGTGAAAGCCAACTGGGTCATACAAATTTTAAATGTTTTATGCTCTGTGAGTAGAAAAGCAGACATGGCAAGCTTTGTGATCTTTTCTTGAATGTGTTTCATGTTCCACTTTTATTTCCTAGAAAGGAGAGCACATTAATCTCAGTCAGGAGCAGGTCCAGCTCCCACTAACAGTAACAGGAGAGGGCCAAGCCAGAACAAGCACTTTTCAGTGTAATTATTTTGCCTTGGCAATTTTGTTTTATTATAGCTGATGTAAGTCAAGGCGAGTGAAAGGGACCTGAGAGCACAACCAGCATGGCACATGAAAGGCTTCAGCTTTCTCAAAGATAGATTGAGTCTGTCATCTTTATCTGACACTAATTGGGAGCTTTTTCATTATCACAGCCAAATTCTGCCCGTGGCTACCTGCCCATAAATCTTTCTGACATTTTCCAGTGGGTGCTGGAGGCAGATAATCTGAGGGCAGAACCTGAAAGGGAACTGGCAGAAGGACACAAGAGGGGCCCAAAGACATCACCCACCTCCCTGGGAACTCATCCCCTGCCCTGACCCGGTATATCTGCTAGCTGCAATGACACCAGCTCATCCTTTTCCTGAATCTGGGGTGAAGGGAGAGCGTGAGGATGTGTTTTAGTTTTGAGAGAGATTAACTTTGGCTTGGATTTAATTTTCATTGTTTCCTTGGCAGCTTCTGGAGATGGGCTGGGGAGAGGGTGTCACTTTACCACAGTTGTTTGCATTGGGATTTCAATGGAGTTTGAAACTGCTTAAGATTTTGGATAGCTGTTGTTATTTTTCACATCTACTTTCAAATACAACATTTGAGTTATATACTTGGGAAGGGGCAGGGGGTAGTGATCCTAACTAGGAGACCACTGTACATTGAGGTGCTGGTGGTCCATGCAGCAGCTAACACAGGTGCCTCTACAAACTTCCTTTAAAAGGTGAAAGCAAATCTCTCAAAAAAAGAGAGTATATCTGAATGAAACAGCATCACATGGTGTAAAAAAATCCATAATTAAGGTGAAAAATGTGCATATATGGATTAGAAAGAGGAATTTTGAAGAAAAGTTATTTTGAGCACAGGGTGAACTTTAGCCTTATTTTAGCAATTCTTTCTCTTGTAAGATGCAAATGAGCCCACAACTCTTAATTTCCACAGCACACCTAAAATGTTGCATGTTGTGTGCAACATGCAGAGAGGAATTTTATAAAAACATGAAATCTGATGGGGAAATAGTAGTATAATGAAATAAGGACACTCCACTATGCAAGCAGGCATGTGTCTCATTTGGTTCACAGGAGTGTCCACACTGTTATTCACAGGATTGCTTTAAAAATCCTGTGTCTGAATTGGAAGTCTGTTAAAAGGAGGCAGAAATAGCAGTTTGGGAAAGCAAGAGCCTCCTTTGCATACCCACATTCACCTGTTTCTGTGCCTCACAGGTTGATCTGTGTACATACAAGCACGAATACTGGCTTGAAAGGAAAGCGTCACCTTGAAAAGATGGGCAGCATTGATGCAGCAGACAAAATTCCATCACTATTGGTCATCTCTAATCCCTCTTCTCACCTCAATGTTGTGTAAAACATTTGATGCCACACCATGGCTTATATGTTACTACAGGAATTGAAGGACCCATTGCTACATTGCTTCCTCTACTTTGCTGTTGTAGAGGGCAGGCTGGAGGGCAGAACCAAGGCAGGACAGTATTATTTACATGTGACTGCAGTTCACAGGAAGTTCAAAGATTAATCAGGGCCCTCTAGCAGGTTTTGTGTGAACACAGATGAAAAACATGATCCCTGCCTTCAACTGCAATTTAGCTCCAAGGGTGCTTTCACCTGAGCTCAGTCTGGAGCAGCAGTGAGTGAAGGTTCTTCTCACCTGGTGATAGGAGTAGGGTGGTCTCAGCTCCTGTCCCAGCTCCTCGTTACATACATTATCGTGACAACTTTTCTGACTTCCACAGAGGGGTCTTCATCCTATGAGAAACCCTCAGAGGCCTGAGAAGATGTCCTCTGTCAAGGACACAGCCAGCTTCTGTAAGACCAGCATCACTAATCCCTTGGAAAGAAACTCATGTGCTGTACAGCCACCAGGGACATCTAAGGAGCCTGGGGGTTGTAGCAATAGTGGGGGATAAGGGAGAAAAAGTGGTAACATTTCATAAGGAGATGAAGCTCTTGCTGGTGTCTTGACTGTCAGCCAGCCCCTGTCAGCGATCCTTAGTCATTTTTTAAGTCCTTGGTCCATCATCCAGGTCTCTAAGGAACTAAATGTCTACATTTTGTGAATATCAGCTCCTTTACAGAGGAGGGGTGACTTCAGCTGTCCCCTCTTTTGTCTGGCAGCAGCTGTCTGACAGACAAGCAGAGATATAGGTCAGGAAATCACCACCCACATCACTCCACACCACTCGCAGTACATGCTGCCTGCTTCTTGATTTCCAGGTCAAAAGAGGTGGGCAAGAAGTAGTGGGGAAGGGAGAACAATGTATTGCAGTGAAAGTGGAAAATGGAAAGAAGCTGAAAATACTGTGGCAGATCTACAGGAGACGAAAGGCAGCTTCTTTTTGAGGCTGATTTCTGTCACGTAATCATTTGTAACATATTATTATATCAGGGCTTGTGGGATAAAGGATGTCTTATTTAACATCAGAGGTGACCTTTTATATGAATTTCTGAAACTTTATTACAGTTTGCAATTGATCTAAAACTGAAGGTACACTTGGTAAAAAAAAACATTCCAGACTCTTTCTCCAAAACAGACATTTTGTTTCTGATCTCTTCAGTGCTCCTAACTCAATCTTTCACTTTTTAAATCTTTCAGATCTGATTAAGTTCTAATGCAGCTTTAGGTTGCAAACCTAAATCGTCAGCACTGCAAAGATGACTGGTAAATATATTCTGGAATGAGTCTCATGCTTTTCCTTTCTTGAACTCATATCCATTTTTCAGTGAAAGATGACAGGGAAAAAAAACAGCCAAAGTATCCTGTGTCACTAAGCATTGTCTTTTACAGAGACAAAAGCTACTCATATTCAGAGTAAGCTTTACTGACATATGCTTATACATAGTTATAGAGAAACAGCTAGTGATAGCTGTGGTTGTTGATGAAAGACAGTGATTTTAAACTTTCCTTACTTGTATTAATAAAAATCATCTTTGCTGAGCCCCAGTGCAATTGTATTGCTGTTCTGCAAATCAGTTGCTCAAAATCTCCTCCTGTTCCAGTTCAGGCTCAAACTCATTGTACATCAGTGTGCAACAGCTTGCTGCAAGTCAGAGATAAAGCAATGGATGGCACATGAAGTATTGCAGATCCAATTATTTGTTACATGAAAATATTTGGTGTCTCATTTTTTTTGACATAATTTTCTGGAATCTATTTCAAAATTATCTAAGGATGTAATCATCTTTTGGTGTAAATTGTCAGATGCCTCTTTATATTCACTAAGAACAAATTCACTTCTCACCCTGATGCAGTTCACTGGGCTCTTGGTTTCCAGTTGTAGGAATCCATACTTCACTCCCCAGCACTGGCCAAACTGTGCTTTTCCCTCGTGGGTCTTTCCTTTCTCAATGGCTCATTTCAATACATCTTTTTAAAATACAATCATCTCGTTTTGTTCTTTAAGCACAGCAAGTTTTGCCTCTGTTGTATTCAGGTGTGTACTGGTTTTATTCTGTTCAGTTTAACAATGGGTAGTAAGAATTAGACTGGCAGAGCTGTAATTTGATGTTATCTTGCCAGAAGCAAGTTGTTGGTGGACAGCAGCCCTGTGACCTGAAGGCAGCAGTTCACAGCTTGCCATGCAGTTGCTGCTTAAAACGCTTACCAGGAGCTAAGTCCAAGCCATGTTTAATTCAAACTAATCTGTGCCAAACTTTACAGCTTGGGAGATCAAGAGTCTCGATTCATTTCAACAGTTCTTTGGCATTCTGGTTTCTCTGCTGACTGGTTTGTACACAGATGTTCTGGGAAGGGTGGGGGAGAATAAGACACAGAGAAAATGTACACAGGCAGTGACAGTTCACTGTCTCTTCTGATACAAGAACCAGGTGGCAGCAGATAAAAATAGCAGGTGGTAAAGGACAGATTCAGAACAAATAAAAGCCCTCTTTACATTTTGTTGAAGCTGTCTGACATAATCACAAGTTTGGGGGAAAGACTGACAGTCAGATGATAGCATAAACAAAAAGAAACACACAGTTTTTCTCTTGAGAAACAAAGTATATATTTGAAGGAAAACAGCAGCTTCCTTAGCCCAGGCTGGGCACGCCTGTCTGGCAGCGAGAATTTATGCAGGGTCATTGCCCCCTGCGGGTGCCGAGGGCACATAGCCCAGGGAGAAGGATGAGTCCCAGCCAAGACCTTCACTGCGTCTGCCTGTGGGCTCTGCTGGGGGATGAGACCTGGCCAGGGCGATGTCCCTGAGCTGGTTCAGTGCCTGCAGAGAGGGCACAGAACAGTGTGAAAGCACCCAAGTGCTGTCACTTTGCTGCCTGGAGTCAATATGACTGACGTGCTGATGCCAACACGTTCTGTGTCAGGCCTGCAGCCTTTGAACAAAAGGCTGGGTGATGGGAAGAGGGCCACACTTTGTTAAGGAAAAAGAGAGGGTGCCTGTGCATTTTTGTGATCTCCAAGTTGCTAATAAGCAAGAAAGCACCGATTGTGCCTCATCAGAGTTCAGTTGGGTGCACTCCTTAACATAATGAAAGACATCTTGGCATTACCCTTCCCAGCTCCACATGCCCATGGGCCACCGACAGGTTGCAAACCAGTTGGCGTAGAGAGCACCTTCCTCATGTAGGCAGGCCCTTCCCACCACTGCCTGCAAACAAACTGTTGAGAATCCAGCATCCCTGTGCTGTAAAGCTCTTCTGAAAGTCCCTGCTCAATTTGTTCAACTTTTCATGGAGTTACAGCACTAACTCTGTGATGGTTTAGGACAATTTCTCATACATGATTGAGTTGCTCAAAGATGGATGTTAAAAGATGTTGGAAATGTTTTGATGCTTGTTGGAAATGGCACTGATGGAGAGCTTCCATTACAGCTTCAACCAAAAGCTGAAGTGTTTTGCAAAAAGAACCTCTACAGCAGTTTATTGTGATACCATAAATAGTAATGAATCTGAAAATATTAAAAGGAGGAGAAAAGATAAAAGCAGTTTTGCCACTCTAATACTTGCAAATTCTAAATAAATAAAACATTGCTTCTAATTTTGGGTAATCACTGTGCTAGTGATGCCCAATTAGTTTAATAAATTGCCAGCAAAACAACTGAAAGCACCTGTACAATGATGCATTTGTCTCTCCCTCCCAGACATTTCACTTGCACAGATTTATTAAATCAAGATATAAAGCATGCATAGTAATCCCTCTTGGAAATCATCTGCTACTTTGCATAGAATATAAAACAATTAATATTTTTCTGTGAGGTAGAGGGGTAAGAAAGGTCTATAAAATGGTACAGAGTTGGAGAGGTTGTGTAATAGAAAACTGAGAGACAGAGAGGATGGATTAAAGGAGCTGGATGGATAATGGAGTCTATAAATTAGGCTCAAGGTGGACTCACAGGGCTGTAAGGCCAGTTGAAGTATCAGTACTATGCCACAGAACTGGTGTCTGTGAATATTTGTAGGGGTTTATGAGTCCAGAAAGCTCAAGATGACAGAAGTAAGTTGAAGAGCACTGTTAAGGTTGGGAAGCAAAGAGAATTTAGAAACTGGCAAGACTAAGGTCATCAGAATTTTCCTATTTATGTCCTATGGGAGTTCTTAATGATCCTCATAGAATCATAGAATGGTTTGACTTGGAACGGACATTCAAGATGATCTAGTTACAGCACCCCTGCATGGTCAGGGACATGTCTCTCTAGACCAGGTTGCTCAAAACTCCATCCAACCTGCCCTTTACCACCTCAAGGGATGGGACTTTTACAACTTCCCTGGGCAACCTGTTTCAGTGTCTTACCACCACTAAAGAAATAATCAATCTAAATCTCCCCCTTCCAGTTTTAATCCATTACCCCTTGTCCTCTCACTATAAGCCCTTGTAAAAAGTCACTCCCCAGCTTTCCTGTAGCCCCTTCAGGTATTGGAAGGCTGCTATGAGGTCTCTCCAGAGCCCTCTCTTCTCCAGGCTGAACAGCCCCCACTTTCTCAGCCTGTCTTCATAGGAGAGGTGCTCCAGCCCTCAGGTCATGATATGTTCATACACCAGTTTCCCGTAGGACCCTTATCAGACTGACCATTTTAGGACTGAACTGGGGTCACACAGACACAGACAGTGTCACCCATTGACACTCTCCTTGCACTGTTACAGGAGCAGGATGAAGGACACCACCATGGTCAGAGCATACTGGATGCTGACCAAAGACGAGACCCCTCCAGGTGTTCCACAGCAGTGCCAGGTGAGGTGTACAACCTCACTTCTCAGTGGCTGCCACCAGATGACTGTTCCTCAGCTCATGGTGCCTGGGGTCTTTTACAGAAATACTGACCACTTTGGAAGACAAGTTAAATAAGGCAGAGGGGCACCAGGCAAACCAAGGGTAATTCTGCTGTTGATTTCAGCAAGGCCAAATTCAGATCCACTCCTGCTTTCCCTTCCAGACCTGCACTTGAGCAGAAAGCACAGAGGAAGAAGAGAACATAGAAAAAATGAGCTTTTAAAATACAGCATGTGCAATCCACTATCTCCATACAGAGCCATCCTGTCTGGCTGGGAGAAAGAACCATCTGAGGATGCCTCACTACAGAGTCATGAGCAATTAAGATAACAAGATTAACCTGCCTTAACTTTGAGGGACATACGTGTCAGCCCAGGATAGCCCTTAATAATGAGAGAAACAGGTAGCTTCAATACTTTAAACCACATGTATGAGGAAGACCCTTCATAGCATGATGTCTGGCCTGTTTCCCTCTGTTGACTATGTTGGGACACTAAGGCTATTTTTACCTTGGCATGTACTTTGGCACAACAGAAGAGTAAAGCAGCTGGTGCTGAGTTCCCAGCACCCACTCTATACGTAGTTTGGGGTTCTGCTTTGGACTAGATTTTACTGACTCCCCTAGACCACCTATCCTGCCTAAAACAGCTGTTCCACCAGAGACACATTTCAAAGTTGCCTGAAGGATTCATTCAGACCATCAGGCCTCTCCTGAGACGGAAGGACATGTGGTACACATCTGGAACAAAGCTTTTGGTTGTTTCCTCCAACAGGAATTCAGCTTAGAAGACCAACTGCTCCAAGAACTGAGCCATAAACAGACCCAAGGATGAGATTTGCTTTAGAGCTGCATCACCACACTGACCCTAAATATTGCTGTATATGTATTAGGACAACTCGCTCAGACTTAGATACTAAATTTTCAGATGCCTGTGTTTGGTGAATGCCAGGCTTACTGACATCATTTATAAACCCCAATCATGTTATTTTAATAAAGTCAAGCAAAATTATTTACATAGTTGCAATTATCACAAATCCTTTTGAAACACTTTTGTTCAACAGATCATAAAGCATGCGGGGAACAGAGTGAAAACATAGCAACAGTATTTTTCATTAGAAATTAATTAGCTACCTAGGATTACTAAACAAGTTACAGGTTATCCTTGTAGAGTAACTTTTCCTACCAATTTCAAAAGCTAACTCCTAATTCAAGGAGTTATAAATACAGCAGCTTAAACAGGTTTGGAAGGAAAGGTTCCTGTCTAAATGTAGAGCACATTCAATGCAACTTCTCCCTCTGTTTTCTTAGATGTAATGGAAATGTGCACAAATTGGTCTCAGCTGTGAGAATTAAGTCTATTTCTCTATATTCACTGCAACTTCTCTGGGGAAATTCTGGCTCTGATAACAAAAGACCCCTTCATCAATTTCAGTAGGGCCTGGATTTTATCCTAAGCTTCCCTTTTCTAAGAGTTAACATCTTTGACATGAAGATTCCTTTAAACATTGCAGCATCCTTTGACTAGAAAAAAACTTCATATTCCTTGCTCAAGCTTTTCAAAATATTTGTTAGTAAAGAAAATTTACCATCTTAGATGGCTGCTCTTGTTTATGAGAACATCAGTGAGAACATAAGGAGCTTTTCCATTCCCACCAGAGATATCAAAAGCACTTGACTTCTCAGATGCTTGGCCTGGTCACTTTGGTTATGTGTTCCTAGGCTAAAGCTTGTAGGGAAGAACAGTACATTGTAAAGCCAGAGTAAGTGGGAAATGACAGGTATTTTATCAGCGAGAAGAAAAGATCCCCAAGTGCTGGACTACCCAAAGGGCTAAGAGTGGCACTGTAGGAGGTAGCAAATCCTCCAGTGGAAGGGGGGAATCACCGAATGCCAGGTTGGAAGGCACCTCAAGAAATGCTCTGGCCAAGGTGGGAAAGCTGGTGGTTGAGTGTTCAGTGACTTGGTGCATATACATCTCTCTGCTATCCCGTCCTGTTGGGGACACCACCATCTGATCTGCTTTGAAAATGAATCCTCAGATCCATAGTTAGAGCTACAGAAACAGCAAATTTTGAGTCTGCCCCAGAACATACCTTACCTTTAAACCCAGACCTGTTTGATGCCTTTTTTTTGACCAAAATAAAAATGTGAGGCCAAAGAATGTTTCCAGTTTTTCGAAAACCAAATGGTGTAAAGCAAAGCAAAAGCCAGGCATGCTTCACAAAACCAGGACAGTGGCCCATGCAGTTTTTTGTGTGATAACTTAATGGTTAATGTGCTTACCCAGCACACAGAGGAGCCTGGCTCAGTTCCCTGCTCCTGCTGTGCAGATCCCCTGTCTGAGGGTGAGTGTTGCAGTGATGCCCTTTGGACTCCATGTCCTCAGTCTAAGTATTCTAAGCACTTTCCATTTGCTGCCTCACACTTTGCAACATTGAAAGGTTCCAGCTCAGTGACACAGATGAGAAATTAAAGGGACTTTTATACAACACTTTAGTAACAAAAGCTAAAAGAATAATCTTCTCTTTTATGTATTTCAAGTGCCTCTGTTGAGGTACAGTTTGAACTTCTAGTTACACCCCTACTAAACAGTACCCACACATCTGCTGAGATGATGGCCCTGAGCTGCTTGTGGGCAAAACACTTCTGTCCCTGCCTGGTGCCACTCCAGGATGCCCTTAACAGCAGGAAGAGCAACATGAGAGCTGACAAATAGCTGTGGGGATGAGATCTCTTGTCAGAGACCTGTGTTATTCACATGCAGATCATCTTGTGAAAATGAGCCATAGTTACACTCTTCCCAGCTTACTGGGCATGAGGAGCAAAGCCGTGATAACAACAGAGAACATTAACATTAAAAAAACAAACAAAACAAACAAACAAAAAACCCCACCACCAAACCTGGAAGTTCCTGGCTTGTACAAGCACCTAGATTTTTTACGTTATCCCAGAGGTCAGATGAGTGCAAAAATTCATCTTCAATTCTTCATGCCACAGGCCAAGTTCTTAATTATATTAATGTCATCCAATTAAGGTCTCTGAGCTCTTCACAAAAAATCCTAGCTTGGTGCACCCCAGCACCTCTTGGCTGTTGGGACCAGATTCTATCTGTTGAGAATTTGTTTCTTTTGCTGAAATCACCACATTTCCTGATGCCTCAGGAGCCAAGTCAGACAAAGCACAGAAGCATGTGAAATGCTCTGTAGGCATCAGGACTTAGTTCAAGCAACGGCCTTGCCTTTATGCATCACTACCAACTGATTTCTTTATCACCCTGGGGAGGTGAGGTTTGTCCTTTATCTTTGTGCTTCAGCTCTCTGCACATTATTCTTCAGCAAACATTGAAATTCACTATAAATCCACAAGAAACCTTCAAACCCCTCCACTCTCCCCACCCCCCCGCCATTAGGCCCCTTTGCTTTGCTGCAGCTTATTCTGCCTTGGTGCAATTATTTACTCAGCTTTCAAATTATTTTCCAGTGTTCCTAGACTTTTGAAACTATTGCAGAAGACAGTAAACATGAGTTTAGAGAAATTTTTTTTTTTTTTTTTCCAACTCTCATTCCACTATTTCTTCTCCCATCAATTCTCCTGCCTACTTTATATCTTTCCTTCCTAAAAGGATTTTCTGCATTATGACCTCTAAACTGTTCACATTCCCAATTAGGCTACAGGATTCTTGTTGCAAGCAACAACAATTTATGCTTTGTGCTTCAGGTATTTCCTAGAGATAAATAATTGTGCAAATTCTCTGCTAGAGTAATGCTATGGAGGTCAGTGAGGCTCTGCCATTTCTTGCTAGCAAACTCTTTGACCTGATACTTCTAACACTTCCTCAACTCTACATCTGCTTTGATGTAACTTGCATTTAAAATATATATATATATATAAATTTCTTTTTTATTAGGACTATTAAAAATACAGAGTTCTTCAATTTGGACAATATCAATAAGCAATTCAGGAACACAGAGAAGTTAGTAACACTCACCACTGAGCTCTGTTGTCAGACCTCCTGATCTCAGTGGATTGCCTGGGGCAGTCTCAATATCCATTATTTATCTGGAGATAATTTCTTTTTGCTCAGTATGATGGAATTCTCAGAAATAATTCAACTGAAAGGAAAGTTACCCTGTCAAAAATTCAGCATCTTAACAGCTGAAAAGGAAATTTGTGAGATAAGAACTATCAGATAGGAAGAAAGGGTATTTGAAGAAGTAATATTCACCTGAAATAAGTCAAAGACTCAGACCACTTATATGAAGTGGAACATTCATCAGTTCTGCTTATTCTGGGACAGATTGGTAGGGCATTAAATTGTACTAACTTCCATTGCAGCTAAAAAAATGTCAACATGTCTTTTTTCCAAAACAATGAGAAAACAATATCCTCATCCACTCTGCTGCTAAGGAGTGCTTAATTGTTTGTTTCACCATTTCTATGCAAATAAGCTAAACATTTTAACAGACATAATGACAGAAATGCTTTATGACTGATTGCATTACAAGTATATTACCACTGTCAAGCTTTGCACACACAAGCACATCACTTCATCTTCCTTTTTATTTTTTTCTACCAGTCCTAAGCAAATTCCCACTTAGTGGCACAACAAAATTATATCCCAAGTAAGGCAGAAGTGACCTCCTCTGTCAATAGTAACAGCTATTATTTCAAGTATTAACTAATGTCATTTTGCAGTATGTTCCTTCACATAACTTCCAAGATTAAGAAAACCAGTTCTATGCTCACTAGTTAAATAATCAAAATTAAGTATTCATATAAGCCTGATACCTACTAAAATCTGGCAGCTCAATCTACTCTGCAGAAAAAAAGTGAGCCACTAATAACCTGTGGGTGTTCATCACACATCACTGGCACTTACGTTGCAGCAATATCTGCTTGAGAATAGACCATGGCTCTAATATTTGCATCCAGAAACTGTATCTACAGAAATGTGGTGTGGGTTTTTTTTAAAGCCAAGCACTGACTTTTTAAAAGGGTTAATGTAGTAGAAGAAAGACAGGCAGACACTGAATATAGACATGCTAAGAAGCCCTCCCTACCTTGCTCTTCATGCCCGCCTCTAAGCACCAACATTTTTCCTGGCACAGGAGACATCACATCTGGATGGGTGGCAGTACTTTTCCTGTGAAATAGGCACACAAAGTCACTCAGTTCCTCCATCACTGGCGAGAATTCCCACAGGCTGCATGTTCTGAGTTACATGTAATATTTAATATAATCTTTCTGGGACCAGCCTCCAGCTTTTTTTGGGAGGATGAGTATTTCTTACAGTCTTTTCAATATTCCGGAGATTATTATCACCCCAGGAACAGAAAGACTACGAAACACTATTCCCAACTCACCTGCTGGCTCACAGATCAGACTTGATAAATACTATAAATTATGTGTATGCACAGGGGATTATTTTGAAAAGCAGTCCTTTTCCTGTTGCATAGTGTCTCAGTGTTTTATATCCTCTGATGTCCTCTACTAAATGCCTCTGTTTGTCATCCTGGGCTTCCATTATTTTACTGGTGGAGACCAGACAGCTGTTTCCAGTCTGGTCTTCACAAGTTACATGAAAGCAGCATCAACATCAAATGCTTTTCATCTTTCACAGCCAAAGACACAAAGACAGAAAAATGCAATTCTGATTAACAGACACTTACTTGCAAGAGTGAAATTTCTTTGGGAGCTCATTTCTGCTTACAAGACACTCATTCCTTCAGAAAAGGAATACAAAAAGCATTGTTTATACAATATAAAGAGTTTACAACTATTTACTACTTTTGAATTATTAGTCATCTTTCAAGAGCCCAACCCAATGACTGATTTCACATTTGACTTTTTGGATATAAAATTCACTCAGTAATGAAGAAAGACAACAAAAATATAAAAGCACTTGGGGCCAGTTCCTGCTCTGAGTCAACATTGCTACCTCACTGGCAAGAGACAGCAGTGCTCTGGATTGAGCTCAGCACCTGCAGCAAAAAAGACTTCACATAAAATGTGATCTCACCTTTAACAAATATCTATCTCCAGCTATGCTGAACTTTGCCTAGGGCTTCCCTTGGTGAAATATTGATTTTTCTTCATTCCATCTTCCAGCAGCAGCAGGGATCTCTAAATCCCACAGTGCTCTCAGACTTCTGGATTTAATGTCACAGTATCACCTCCTTGCAGTATGGTAATTTTCCTAGAGAAAGAACTTCCTCCTTTCCTTTCTTGATGCCTTCCAATCTATTTTTCCTATTTTGCTGAAACAAACATTTCTTTTTCCACTCATATATGCTCATCTTAGAACAATATTATTATTTACATAGTAATATTTGAATGCCAGGGAGCCCTTCACAGTCAAAATTTACATTCTGCAGGTTTTAGAAAGAGCTCTAGATGCTAGTTTTCATAGCTGTGTACATATTAATCCTACTTCCAAGTAATTGCTGAGATGAAAACTGGTTAATTTTCATACTCTTATCACAATTAAAAAAACCAAACCAAAACACAACCTTTTACTGTTTTAAGCATCCCAAATGCCATAGCTTAGTGAGGTACAAAATTACTATTGAGATAAAGTTCACAGTAAGGTCTTAAAGAAAGAGGGTTTTTATTCCATAATAAGCAAAATTAAAATGCTGGAGAAATCACTACTGTAATTTATTGAAAAAGTGGGGTTATTTCTATTGCTGAACAACCAGGAAAATAAATCTCTTAATATGTTTTGACTGTTGAAAAGTCACTTTAGCTGCTCTCTGCTTATGCCATGTCTCTTAGAGTTGGTCTGTAGAGCAGGTGGTTTGAAAACAAGGAGAGGATGGCATGTGGAAGAATGCTGAACCACAGGCAAGATCTCAGCAAGTCTTTGGGGTTTGAATGTATCAGATTATTCTGAAAGAGACTTTGAGCTGTTATTTAATCCATCTGCTTGGCTAGCTGCAGGCTCATGGGGTTCAGCATAATTCTTGACTCAGGTGTTTCACCTGTTCTTACCTCTTCAGAGACAGAGATTCCTTGACCAAGGAGGTGCTGCATCTCAGCACTTTTTTACTCCTAGGATGATTTCAGGCAGACAGCCCTGAGCAGAGCCCTGAGCAGCCCCCTGAAGAGAGAGAGCTCTCGGTGTTGAGTCAGGGTCTGAGGAGCGTGGTGATGCTTGTTGGAAAGAAGAGCGGGGACCGGGTGGGAGACTTGGTGACCTGAAGTGCTGCAGAATACACCTGTATTTGCTGCTGGTGTCTCACCCCTGCTTTGTGCCAGGCCCTGCTGTTGCTCCGAGTGCTGGCCAGGTCCCCTGGTCACAGGCACAGCCCTGCGCACAACCTCACTATGGACTGGTTGTCATCCAGCAGATCGGGGACGTTGTCTGTGGGGCAGTTTGGGTCAGGCTCCCCTCCTGCCACCTCCTGTGCTGCAGAACCGAAGGGTGCACAGTGCCCCTCTGCCTCAAGAGATCCAGCCAGGTCAGGAGCTGCCGGCTCAGCATCCAGAAGCCCATCCTGGGCAGCCAGCCTCCTCTCCTGCCACCTCTCTGTCTGTGCTGCTGGGCCTGCCGGGCCCCTTCTGGGGGCCAGTGTGGGGGTCCTGGAAGAGCTGTGGGACTGAGGGGCTGACCCAGGTTCTGATCTCTTTCCCTTTGGACAGCTCTTTGTGGCTGTTGCCTTCCCACTCCTCCTCCTGGGCCAAGGCCTCTGGGTTGTCCTCTGTGGCAGGACTGTCCCTCCTGCTGTTCCCTCTTACTGCTTGCTGGGGATACAGGACAGAAGCAATTGTGAGTGGCACGTCAGTGCAAAGCAGTGCTCGGTAAACGGCATCCTGCAAAGCAGCTGATACAGTAATTCACTATCAGATGACAAAAAGCCCATTGAAAAAATTTTCTATTCCTCCTGCCTGAGGGGATTTCTTGAAGTTTAAAGAAAAAAACCCAAATCAAAACACACACACACACACAGAGGGATTTTTTTTAATCATGGAATTGCTTTGTGTTCCAGCCACGGTGTCACATCAGTTGGCAATTTGAAACTCTAGGCATGTTATTTCATTTCACTGCAGGGTACAACAGAGTTCAGATACTTCTGACTATGAACAAACTGGTCATATTTTCAGGGTATTAATGCAGAAGAAAGAAAACCTCTGTTCAGGCATCATCAATTACCAAGGGCTAAAAAAGCTAATTGATTTTGTACTCTGAGCCTTACTAATTATTTTAGACTGATACAAGTAGATCTTTTCATAAGCTTTATTGTTGACTTGAATTAATTTTGAAAAGATAATTACTTAACTGAAAAAAAAAAACAAAACAGAAATTCTGTATGTTTTAAAGCCCTCCAGGACACTGAAAAACCAATGTGATATTTGTAAGAAGCCTGATTCAAAATCAGCATGACTCCTTCCATCATATGTAGTGGGCTTGGATAAAGTGTAAAACCATGAAATTCAGAAAGATGATCAAATAATGTACAAGCCTGATCTAGAAAAAATCATCTACATTTTCCAGTATGTTTTATTGATAGTGAGGGGTCATCTCAGACTCTCTCTGCTATACCACTTAAGTATGCATGTTGCTAAATCCTCAACCTTCTACCTGAATACATCAAGCAGCCACAAATTCTGCTCATTTTCCAGGCATTCAAGCAAATTAATTCATAGCATGGCCATTTTGTATTTGCTGCTTTTTCTAGGATAGGAACAGAAATTAAATTTACTACTACATGTCTACTACATCACTACATACTCTTGTAAAAAGTGCCTCTCCAGCTTTACTTTAGGCCCCAGTACTGGAAAAAAGTTGGGTTAAACTTCTGTGTGTGCATACGCATGTTTATGTGTACCTTCCAAATTGGCATGGTCCTTGATGCTTCTTGCAGCCTCCAGCCTGTGAGGGTGATTTGATTTGTGCTTTGAATATCAACAAACCCTTCTGCCTCTTTCTGTACATTTGCCTAAGAAATGAAAACTTCAGCTGCAATAGCAAAATATTCACGTGCATGTTCTTCCCTCTGCTAAGAGTGTGTTTAACTGGGCTCCAAGATCCAGAGCTCCCAACAGAAGAAGGACATGAACCTGTTGGAGTGAGTCCAGAGGAGGGTCACAAAGATGATCAGAGGGCTGGAGCACCTGGCCTGTAAAGACAGGCTGAGGCAGTGGAGGTTGTTCAGCTTGGAGAAGAGAAAGCTCCAGGAACACCTCATAGTGGTCTTCTAGTACCTGAAGGGGCTACTGAAAAGCTGGGGATGGACTTGTTTAGAGGGCATGTAGCGATAGGACAAGTGGTAATGGATTAAAACTGGAAGGGGGAGATCTAGGTTAGACATTAGAAAGACATTCCCCACTATGAGGATGGTGAGACTGGAACTGGTTGCCCAGAGGAGTTATGGATACTCCACCCCTGGAAGTGTTCAAGGCCAGGTTGGATGGAGCTTTGAGCAACCTGGTGTAGTGGGAGGTGTCCCTGCCCATGCAGGGGGGTTGGATCTAGATGATCTTTAAGGTTCCTCCCAACCCAAACCATTCTGTAATTCTATGGTAACTTCTGCCTTTGGGGAAACGGATAAAAGCGGATCTGCTGGTAGCTTGTCTTCTCTGCACAGCAGGGTAGACAACAGAGGGTACCATAAGAAGCTGAATGCATGTCAGGGAGCAACAAAAGCAGCACTGATCCCACGGAGCTGGAAACTGTGGGGGACCCCAGGGCAGGTAGGGCAGAGCCCCCACCAACCAGGGCCCATCCCACAGTACCTGAGTGAGGTCAGCAGGACAGACCCTGAGATGGTGGCCAGTCCAACCACGAGTGTAGATAATAAAGCCATCTCATGGTACTGAAGCACCTGCATTGCTCTCTCTCCAGTGTGTCCATGTCTCCCCTATACCAGGGAACCAGAACTGGACACAGAACTCCAGGTGTGGCCTCTTCAGCACTGAGCAGAGGTTACCAGTGACAGCAGTGAAAACTGACCATGCAGCTGGAATGCAGCTTTCTCCAAACTTTGACCCAGGTTACATGGCCCAGTTCAGCACCTTCAGACTTTCTATTTTAATATAATTACAACATTACAGGCGTCACCCATGTGTGTTGCACAATGGAGCCTCCCAAGTCTCAGCATTCCCTCAGCTTGTCCTATTGGCATGCTGCTTGTTCTCCTGATAAGTCTGCTCTGAATACTAGGGCTTTAATCTCAGTTCTTCTATTTGTCTTAAGCTGAAAACACTAATGGTTTACTGTTGCTGACTCCTAAGCTAAATGAGCTTTTCCTGTAGCATGTCTGGTTTGAGTTAATGTTATAGCAGTATGTTAAACCCAGGTTTTACCTATGAAATCATGTACTGCTAGAATAGTTTTATTGTTTTTCAATTTTAACTGTTTGTATATACTTTTGATTTCCGAAAATTTCACCTTTATTCTGAGCTAAATGCAAACACCCTGCTTTTAGAAGAGCTGTTTGCTAGAAATTTGGATGGATGTTAAATCAGAAAAATCACATTGTTCAACAGAATTATTAAAGGCTTTGAATGTGATTTCTATTAACACCCTTTTTAATCAGGTAGCAGAAAGGGTGATGTTAAAAGAGGCTGAGGAATTCAGAGTGAGACCTATAGATGTCCATTAATTGAGTATGCTTTTAGCTGAATGGTCTTCACACAGTGTAACTGTGGAAGGACCCAGTCACTAGCACTTATTCCCCAAAAATGCAATCACATTCTTGCTCTTCAGAAAATGAAAGTATGTCCATACTAAGGAAAAGATAAATATTTTTTTTTAATAAAGGGCTCTGAAATCAGAGTAAATTGCATGAGTGTGCTAATCAATGTCCTCACTAGAAAAATGGCTTTGCCCCTCTGAGACATCCAGTAGCTCAAAGCAACCACAGCAGATTCTAGTTTTCTTGGAAATAGCTGGGACTTAACAGACTAGGAAAACATTAAATTGAGCAGATACCAAGGAAAATATCTTGTTTGCCTGGTATTTAGCCACCACAGCCTTTACAAATATTGTCATTTCACCTCCTCCTTTATTTTCAGCTTACTTTTCCATTAGTTCTGCTTAAATTTGTATTTTCTTTTTGCCCATCACCAAATGAACCGTATTTCCTTGTTTTTCTAGAGAGGTCTTCTGCATTTTCAGGTGGATTAGTTGCAGGTAAAAATATTGGCTGCATTTTATGCCTGCTTTACTGGTACAAATTCTAACAGACATAATACCATCTTTCTAGGGAGAGAGCACTAAAGCCTCTCCAGGTGCAGACGTGGTTATATTGGAACAGTACTGCCCTCTTTGGAAAAAAAAACAGTGCCTGGAATAAACTAAACAGCACAAGAGTATCTTTGAACTGCACTCATTGCCAGGGCTTTCCTTCCTGCGTTACACCAGCAAACCTGCACTGACAGAGGACTCCTTGAGCAGGCTTGGCCCATGCAGGTTCAGATTCATTGGCTTTTCCAGCCACATTGGGATCTGAGCACCATCACCTTTCTCTGACATCACAGTTCAGGATTGGCAGGCAGAGATGGAGGTGTAATTAGGCGTGCAACACTATTAATGAATCTCATCAAAAGGAGATCACAAATTCCGTGAGGTGCACAGATCTCTAGAGGCTACCTGTAGCTCATTTTCTTAGCCATGTTTTTTCCCCAAGCTCTGCAAGAGTGAAACAGCACTTACACCTTTTAAACAACACATTATGTAAATTATAAGTGACACACAACCCTCCCAGCAAGCTGAGAAAAATGACAGCATTAAATTCCCAACAGCTATCAGAACACATTAACAATTTTACAAGAAAATTGCTTTTGAGAAGACAAATTTTAAATGAATAAACATGAATCTACAAGGTTTCAGCAAAGCACAGGATTCATTCACAGCATTTTGCTTTGGGGTCACATAACATCATCCAAAGCAAAGCAAAAGCACCCTTGATTAGAAAGATACACACAGTTACAGAAAGTTAATCTCAGCTCTGATCACAAATTTGTCAAAATTCAGGAGCTTCACCTCAGAGGGATTTACATTGGACAGAAGCTGAAGAACCTATCAGCCCCTATAACAGAACACAGCCCTTGCAAACTGCGGAGGGAGAGATGGAATAACTGGGGCTACAGCTTCAGTCAGTTTCATAGAATCATGGAATCACAGAATGTCAGGTTGGAAGGAACCTCAAAGATCACCCGGTCCAACCTTTCTAGATAGGAACACAATTTACACGAGATGGCTCAGTTTGACTGTAGCATCCCTACAGCTGCTGCTCCCTTCCATGCACTGCACTTGGTGTCATGACATGGCCTTTCAGGTGACCAGCTTTGCTGCAATAATATGGTCTAGGTCATAAAAATCTGTCTGTTTGAGTCTTGATCTTGGCAAAGGAACAGCAGTAAATAACCTGAATTTCAGGAGAGTGCAGATAATGTCTGAGGCAAGCATAGATCCCTTAGCCTTCTACTTTCAACCCAGTACCATGTCTCAAAATAACACCCCTCCAAAACCACCCCTACAGCTTTTGAGCAAAGCAACAAGTGAAATCTGATGAATCAATAGCTCTGGGAGAGGAGAGCTAAGCAGAAAAGGTTCAGAGCTGCAAAATTTTCAAGCTGTGACATGGCACAGAAAGTAGAAGGCACTCAGATAACATGAGGAAGCAGGCTGGAAGGCACTGGAGGTCCCTGTACAATCTACAAGGAGAGCAAAAGGCATGTAAGCAACACAGAAAAGTTAAAAGCACCATGACTGCTGGAATGAATGCATATGGGCCCCCTGGAAAAGCATGTTTTTATACAAAGAGCCAGGTAAGAAGTGATGTGATTCACTATTCACACAGAGGACAAAGCACAGTCCTGCCAACTTGCACAGTTGATAGACAAAGTAGAGACCAAGGTTGATTGCTGTGCCATTTATATTCACATCAAAATAAGTATGGTGCAGAACAGCAGGTATTTGCTTAAGTAGTGAAAAAAAATGAGTGCCACATATTAGTGTAAGAGATACTCAGAGTTCAATTAATTGAAATCTGAACTAAGAAAATGAGAGTTTGAAATTGTCTCATTTAAAAAGAAGCTGCGAATACAGACTAAGCTGATTCCACAGAAAGCAATGCTGCAGAGAGAGAAACTCAGATGTTCAAATGGATGCATAACTTCTTGCAACAGGAATGCAAGTTAGGGCTTTGCAGAAAATCTTCCCAGAATAAACTCTCCATCTAAGAGTACAAAGATTTAAAGCTTGGAAAAGTTCAGTTTTATTAGAGAATCAACTCAAATTCTCAACTTATTCTGCAGAGAAAATCCACACTCCTACATCAGGCTGAACAGAAATAAAAAAGCTTCCCCTCATCCACTATGCCTTTGCAGGGCAATCCCCTATATCCATTTTAGCTTTTTAAAGTCAATTTAGGATTCTCTGAATTGCAGCAAACTGGCCTAATTGGGGCATTTTCTCTTGTTGTCATCAGTGGGTGAGACAGGCAACAGCAGGAGTAGCACATCAGGTAGGTGTGGACCTCTCTTCTCTCCTAAGGTCAATTGGTACGATACAGACCACATCCAAGGGGTAAAACACACCTCCACTCCCTAAGTAGGGTATCCATACGCAAATTTCCTAACAGGGAATGATCCCTTGGTCCTTTGGTATCCTGACTCCTCACATCTGCCATGCCCCTCGCAACCTCAGCCTCTGCACATCCTTCTTTCCTTTCTTCTGTTGGGTCCTTCTCTCCATAAGCGTGTTTCAGTGCTCCCCAGGGAAGGAGCAACCTTCCCCTAGCTCTCCTCATCCTAGAACCAGCTTCTCTGTCTTAGAGATATTTGAAATCTCCATTAAACCACTTAGGGTGGTCTAACTATGCATATGAGTTTTTAAAAAGAGGATAAGAAAATAGGAAGGGGGAGTGAAATCAAAGCTTAGTTAGATTATACCGGAGATATGCACTTGTGATTCCACACTCCTGAATATGGTTATAGAAAGTGGATAAGTCTCAGTGGTAATGTAATTGGATATTAAGCCTTGAAATATGTCAAATGGAAACAATGTGCATCAAATATTTTAAGAGGGGTAGCAAATTTGGAACTGAGAAACTAGCAGCAGTCCTGAGATTTCTGATGAACAAAGGTAAATCCAATGACATATTTGCATACTGATAAGAAGACCAACACAAGCTTATCTAGCAGTTATTGGGCATAAATATATGTAAGATGGACAGTGCAAGTCCTTAACAGCATTCACTGCTGTTAATAGCTTGATGAAGAAGAGAAATCCTTCTGGCTCACAACAACTCCAAAGATTTATGAGGATCATTATAAGGGCTCTGAATTTAAGGCATTTGAAAGCAAGAACTGGAAAAACAGTAACAACCACCAGCAGTGAGAGACAGATGAATGCTTTTGAAAGTGAAGGATGCTGGCTACATTCAGAAAGATGCATGGAAAATTACTTAATAATCAGCTAACAAGTTTGTTCCAAATAACTCTCAAGTAAACAAAGTTGCTATCAGATAACAAGGAACATTGTCACATAGATGAAGAACTGGTTAAAAGAGAGGGAAAGTCATTGAAATAAGCTGGTTTTCATGAGGGGGTGTGATTCTTACTGAAGCCCCACAGGGTCTCTGCTGTGGCCTGTGCTGTTCAGTTATCTTCTTAAATGATCTTGAGAAGAGGACGAATAAGAAAGTGATAAACTTTCAGGATAATTAAGATTAAAGCTGACTGTGAAAAACTGCAGGAAAACCTTGCAGAATGGGCAATAATAATGGGCCAGTAATATTCAGTAAAGGTACAAGTAAGGGGAATTAAAAGATTGTTTTAAAAACCCAGCTTTATGTGCAAAGTGCTGAGCTCTCACTTGACTGTTACTTCCTAGAAAGAAATTCTCAGGGTTAGAGTAGGTACTATTAGAACATTGTTTCCACAAAGAGTCTTGGTATAAATTAGGTGCCAATGCTTGCTGGCAAAGGAACAGGGGAAAAACCAAAGGCACTATGAAAGTTCTTCTGCATCTGTATCTTCATTATTGTAGTATGTGTTGCTCAACTCAACTCAAAACATGATCAGGGAAAGATGCAGAGAATGAACAACACAGATGATAAAGAGATGACCAGGCATCTGTATACTAAACTGTTGAATACATGTGGACCCTTCTGCTTGGAGAACAGATGACCGAGGAGGATATCACAGGCATGTTTAAGATCTTGATTGGCAGGGAAGACATGGCTGCACAGCAGCTGTATCCCCAGCTGAAGAGCTCAGAAGCTTGAGATGAATTCAACAGGGAGAGATTTGCACAGATGAGCTGTGGAAGCTCCAGGCAGCTATTGGTTTATTTCCAGGCTTATTCCACAGGGTCTCTGCATTTTCTCCTACACCTTGCCTCAACACCTTGGCCAAGGATCCCTTACATGTGACCTAGGGACTCAAGCAGGCATAGCCAGCATAGGAAAGGACAGAAACATTCCAACACACACCAGTGACAAGCCCAGCCTCCTGGTACAGATAGTAACAACCACCTTCATTGCACTAAGCACTTCTCAAGATTTGAGCTTGAAAGCTAAGTGACCCACGTGCACAGAAATGAACGATAATTCCAAAGGGACCAAAAAAACCCCATATGTCAAAGCAGGCAGCAAAGTACTCCTCCCATGCATTATCCTCTTGTCATTCCTTTTCTTACAAGGAACACAGGTAGTACCTGAATGCTGACATCCAGAAAAAAATATTTAACTTTTTTTTCTTTCATTGAGAAAACCATCAGGAAGCACTGTCTTCTCTTTTCCTAGGGCACTGCAAGTCCTGTGGTAGGGTTCCATCTCAAACACATCCACCTCACAGTTTGGGGAGTGAAATCATCCGTTGTTTCTATAGCAACAGTAAGCACTAGGAAACTCAGAGAATTAAAATGATGATGTCTTCTGAGGGCTGAGCAGTTAGCTAGAGAGTGAACATCTCAGATAAATTCCTTTTGTCAGAAAGATCACAAATTCCAAGTTACCCTTCAATCAGCAAACAACAACATACCCAGCTCACTGGCTCCAAATAATTCTGGAGATTTAGGCAGAGCTATGATAACCTTCAAAATACAATCTATATGGAGGTGCACATTAGACCAGTATCTACTTTTTCTTATTAAAACAAACAAATAAGCAAGCAAACAAACAAAACTATAATGAAGTAATGAGATTAAATTAAATTTAAAATTAAATTTAATTTAGGTATGAGTTGGTATCCAAAACCCACAATAGCTGGATCATGCTTGATTTGAGTAATAGGCAGATGTTTGCACATGCTAACCTAAAGGAATCATTAAGGAGATCAGATATTCTTTAAATTGTCTGGAGAATATATGTGTTTACATAAACATATTACATGCTGTCCCTACTTGCTGTTGTTAAATACTCGCAGTTTCGTACTTGCTGGTCAAAAATTTTCAGTGACCATCCATGCAACAGGAATCTTTGACAGTTAGTAGTGTTCTTGTCCTAATACTATTATGAAAGTCACACACCACGTTCATCCCATTCTTTAATTTGCACAAGTCTATATGTAAGTGCTGTGGATCAGATGTAAAGATAAACGTACTGATCAAGACAGAGACCAAATGTATTTTCTATAGGCAACTGCATAAGTTAAAGAGCACTGTCCACACAGAAGTGATTTGTTTAACATTTTGGATCAATAATTCAGGAGTGTTGTACTGGAAAGGAATACCAGTTTCTGCATCTAGAAGTGGCTACATCGCAGTTCTTCACAGGACTTCAAAAAGCTGACACAAGACTCACAGAATCAGGGGTGAGTTCAGCTTCTCCCCTCACAGGCACTAGGAGCCATTTGAGTGCCTATTGTGTCATCTCGGCTGCTGTGAGAGAAGGGCTCAGATCTGCCTGGACTGTGAAGATGTCCCAGATTCTCCAGAGCATCTTCCCTGGCATCTGATACCTATGTTTAATGACTGCATTGGGCACTTGAAGGTGCCAGCCTCAGGAGACCCCAAAAGAGTCACATAAGCTCCCATGTAGAGTTAGTGGAGCCCTGGACACTGGAGGCTGAACAGCTGAACATCACTCTGACTCCGTTTCTTCGCTGAAATCAAGGTATCTAGCACTTTTTAAGATGCCATACAACATCATATAGATGTTGGGACTCATGGGACTCAGTAAATTCTTGACTTATCAGAAGCTAGATGAGATAGCCTACAGCATCTCAAATAGCTGTAGATCATTTGGGGCAATTGAACTGAGTCCTGCATGTGTACTTTGGGGTGAGCTGAGCTGCTCTCTAGGTGCTGTTGACTGTAAAGAGGGCTTAAAAACCTGTTACCTGTGTAAACATTTACATGGATATACCTAAATTAGGTATTGTTATTTCACATTGAATCTTGCCCCAGGTTTCAGAGAAAGTGAAAAGTTCACTCCTGGCATTAAGGGTATTCCTTAGGAGATGTGATGCCTCTGCCTCAGAATAAAAAGGCACCAGAGGTTTTCAAAGAAAAGTAATCAACTCTTATTTGTACAAAACCTCCTTTTTGTTCCCCCTCAGTGTTTTGCCAAAGAGGTATTGACATACACTGTTGGAAGCACTCATCTCAAGGGAGTTTACAACAATGAAAGCCAGAGTCTGGGCAGTTTGGCTGATTGTGCTTCTAGTCACTTCATCTAACACTGCAACCTCTTAGCTACAATAATATTCAGCACCTTATGTTCCAGCCCTGACTAAAGTAGCTGAAATCCCTGTTTATGCAGCACTACATCACTTCTCTCAACTCTATGCAGTTCAAATGGCTGCATCGCTGCTGACAAAGCCACAAACCTTTGAACTGTCCCCTTCAAACTGATCCTGTTAGCGTGGGAGGAGGTTGCTCTGCACAATGGCATTTTCCTTCTCGCACAAAACACCTTCAGCAGCAGTCAGGATGTGAAGCATTTAAACCAGCTGTTTATTTGGAGAACCCAGAAAATGAAAGGCTCCATCCTTTTAGGTGCTAGGCATTCAGTTCAAGGAAGATGAAAAACTATATAATCCACCAAGAGTTGCTTTGAGGTTGTTTGTTCTAGCATCCCTCCTTTCCGTTAGCATGTCACCTTCTCACCAAGTCAGACTCTATTTTATCAGCTAGTGACAGAATGTTTGAAAGTGATGGCACATTTGACACCATATTGAGAACTGGCATCTTTCCCCAGTATATCCAAGGAATACCCAAAGTAGCCCATACAGTTTGGCTCCTTTTGCCCAGGATCATGCCATAGTCCCACTGAACTCCATGGTGTTATGTTAGCTGTGCTTTTCAGGCACTAATTCAGCAGGACACTTAAACATCTCGTTCCTTGATCTGAAGCCAAAGATAATTTTGTATAGAAAAATATACTGGAATGTGAATGCATAAATTGCAGCTAATATTGTTGCCCAGCTTACAGGTGGAATCAGCTTCAGGTTATTCTGCCTCAAAATTAGCCATGCTTCAAGCAAAGCACAGACCAGAATGCTCCAGTGAAACGGAATAAATTATTGAACTGACACCTTAAGATTTTATTCCTGGCTCTGCAGAAAAAAAAAACAAGAAATACTCAGTTGATATGATAGATATGTTGTCTGATTTGCCACATTGGATTTAGAAATATTTTGTTTTCAAATAAGCAAATAGTTCTGGATACAGACATCAGTCAGGGTACTTCAGAAAGGATGTATCAATTTATTAGAGATCTGGGAGAAGCTCCAATTATTTAATTAAGTGATAGAGCAATTACAGGAATAATAGGCCACGTGTGCATGTAAATTTAATACTGTATTATCTTGGGGAAATCTTTGATGTCACACATACAGTAGTGCACACGTACATGACTTGATGATTTTTAACTCCAAGTTCTAGAATTCTGGTATTTACAAATCAGGAAAGGAATGAAATAAAACATAAAGCATTGATGGAATATATCACTGTTAGAATGCTGCCCATTAAATTGCTACTAATTAAACTAATTTAAATTCAGTGGAATTGTGTTGCCTCACACAAATGACAAAGGGACTCACATTAAAATATGTCAGTAGTTTCTCTCCAAGGACATCAATACAGTGATGTTTGTCCCCCACTCATTGCAATAATAATAATAATAATAATAATAATAATAATAATAATAATAATAATATTTAAATTAAATTAATATTATTAAATTATTATTATTATTATTATTATTATTATTATTATTATTATTATTATTATTATTATTATTATTATTATTATTATTATTATTATTATTATTATTTCGAAGTATCTCTGGTCCAGGTACCATCAGAAATGACCCCTAGAAGAGGTGCTGGTTATAGAGTGATAGGAGGTATTATTCTTCACTGGCTGTGCAGCAAGGGAGCAGTGCATTGAAGCCAGTCACACACCACAGGAGCTGATGCAAAAGGGAGCTTTCTCATAAAACCTAGAAGGAGTCTGCTGAGGACTAAAAACATAGCAAAATAAAAAGGTTGCAATGGTGTTGCACAGATTGTCTGCTGTGTAGAAGTTGGGAAAATTTTATTGAGTTTGACTTAAAATTAACTCAGTTTTATTCCCAAACGTTCAAGTCTATTGTTACAGAAAATTCTGCTACAATGAATTCTTGCTATTACCTACCAAACTGACACATTGTAAAACTCACAGCACTTTCCACATAGGGTGATATTCAAAAGTAATTTCATACTATTAAACGCACACAATATTTTCACTCAGGCCATGCTTTGGCTAATCATTTCTGAGCTGTGCCTCCAGAACAGTCACAGAAAGAAACAACTTCATACTTCATGGCAAATTGATGTGATAAAAATAACATTACATGCAAAAAAACCCTCAACCCTGAGTTCTGGGAAGACCTAGGTGCAAAACTGCTCCCAACAAGGTGCATCTGAGTACCAGGAGAAGCTGCAGGACTGGAATATCCGCCAGGCTTTTAGTCATATATTTGCATTTCTTTTCTTTTGTGTGCTTAGGCAGAGGAAAGACACACAATGTCCTTGTGGCTTGAAGCAAAGGCATGCTTCACATTTTGTCTGATTTCTGAGAACAATTGGTGAAGTTCTGACAAATAAATCTCTGATGTGGTGTGATCTATTCCGTTTTTTTCCCAGAGCATCCATGTGCTTTGAATCAGACTCCTCTCATACACCCTTACTCCTCTCAGATCCAGTCTCTCCCTAGTCCTTGCCTACCTTACCTTTTATTTCTCAGCAGGTCTCTCAAAATACACTTGGAGCTTCTCTTTTAATATCATCTTGAATCCTTCCCTGGGAAACCAGTAACAACCAAGCAAGATCATCCCAGCCCTACTTATTCTGCAGCTCCCCTTTCCCAGACCCTAAAGCTTTGCCCATGCAGACCTCTCTGACCACATCTGTTCTGGTTCATTAAACCATGCCAGGGCCCCAGATGGGCTCTTCTTGTACTGCTAACATTTTTAATGGTTGCTAGCATGCTTTTGGCCTGGGCTAATTCCCAAACACAGTTCAGGCACAGCTGAGAGCTTTCACGGGCTGGTAGTCCACCACCAGGCAGCTCAGATGTGGCCACCTTGTGTGCACTGGTTACACATGTAACTAAGGGAGCTTAATAGCATGGATGTGCCCATAGTTTCTCCAGAGGGCAGAGAACGGACCTTAGCACTTCAGTTTAGTGGTGTAGACACAGCATAAGTTTATTACAGCAAATCTAATGCCAAACACCTTCAAAAATCTGTATTCTTGGACTTAGCTATGTTCAAGAGCATCACAAAACCCAACCTGAATGGAGGTCTCAAATTCACACAAGCCTCCAATGCCCCAGACTGCCAAACACATGCTCCAAGCCAGCACAGCCCAGCACACCCCTCTCACCCACCCAGCACCCCTCATTGCCTCTCTTCCCCCACACCAGGCATGGCTCTTCATGCATTTAATGATGTTGGCTGCACTGATGGAGCTTCTTCCTGGGCAAAATGGGTGCAGAGGGTTGCCCACCCACCCCTCCAGCCCTGGCATATCTTCTGCAGAGAACAGGGTGAGGAGCTCTGATAGCAAACATGTGCTAAAACAGAGCATCCAGTGCATGCCTGGTGCTCTCACAGGGGTAGATGACTTCTTCAACCACACCCCCCTGCTCCCTGAGATTTGGTGGGAGTGGGAAGAAGCAGAATGTTGCAAATTTTTATTTCCTGTCAAAGCTGGAGATAGTAAGATGGAGAATGTGACCACCTCAGAAGTGCTCCTGAGCCTACAAGCCCAGTCAAAACAACTGTGCCATCTCTCCAAGACTATTTTCCTTCTCTTTCTTCTTTCCCATTCCACTTGTTAGCTTGCTGAGTTGGGAGTCTTTGTTTCATCTTGGGAAACTGAAATGTGAGCAGTGCCTGTAAGCAAAAGTGGGTTTCTGCAACTTCAATCTCTGTCAGCTTCTGAAATACAAATAGCAGTAAGAAAAAGACACAATATCCCTGCATCTCTAGATAACTCTTTATTCCACATCCTTTGTCTCTATGTATCAATGACACTGCATGAAAAACTACTGAACCAAAGTAATGAATTACCCTGAGGAAGTTTAAGATCTTATCATCTAGTTATTGATAAATGCATCTACTTTTAAAAAAGAAAAAAATAAAGATTAATCAATGTCAACAATACTTCGCCTTCAACTAGTGTGTTCATAAGCATTCTGAGTATGAACAAAACTGATTCAGGATTTCACATACAAGAATTTTGGTACTTCAAATGACAGCACATAGTTTTGCAGAGATCCAACATTCTGCAGAGCACTGAGCCTTCTTTCCTACTCTCTCTCCATTATTTTTTTCTCAAATAGCAAGTTGAAATCTTGCAGTGAAAGGATCACATTAACTTTCAAATGTTCAATATCCCAGTTCTCACTCCATAGCTGAGACTACCTGATAGGCAAGGAAAGTCTATTTAATAAATTCATACTTGCAGTCATAGATCTAAATAACAGTAGAATTTTTGACAAATATAGCAAGTGTCTCAGCTTTGGAATCAACTGGGTTAATAGATCAAAAAGCCTAATACATTTGTGTTTTTAGAAATGCAACTAAAATTTTCAACTCACCCACGTGAAATTTTGCTTCTGGGTGACTCCTGTAACTCTGGAAGTCGATGGCATCTCTTTCCTTATAGAAGATAGAAAAGCATATAACTCAGCTTGCTTTCCCCCCACACACACTCCCCATCCTCCCCCAAAAAATACCATTTCTTGAGAGCAAAACATGAAGTTAGAGGCTGGTTATTACCTTGCCTGGGATGCTGTTTTCCCACACTTGTTTGATCCATCCAAAGTGCTGCATTGCTCTTGGTATGCCATTTACTACATTAATAAGAAGTCATTAATGGACTCAATTTCAAATGTACCCAGTACATTACCATGCCTACTTCTGTTATTGAGTTGAATTTACCTGCTGTGGTTCTCCATGAAAGTGTACAGATTGGATTCAGTTGGCTCCTCTGGAGATGCGTGGAGCACTATATCTCTGCAGGACTTTAACCTGGCTGGATCTTTAAGGGTTTATGATACTTAAGAGCTTTCAAATACTTACATATAGCACTGCACATGAAGCAAGTTAATCATGCACATAAGCACTGCCAAGTCTGAGCTCTGCATGTGAAGCACTAATGGCTTCAGTTATTAATTGATTGAGCAACTTCTGACATCAATAGACAGATTCCTACTGTCCTCAAGAGGTATTGGGTAATAGGACAGGAATTCAAATACAGGAAGAAAATCTAGCTTCCTCTTTCAAGGGTATAAACCAGTTAGTTTTGAAGTCAGTGGAGAAAAAATATCAGCATTACCAAATAAAAACTATATACATCAACATCACAGTACGTCTGCATCCTGCAGCGTCAAGTATTCTCCAATGTCAAAGCCAGCTCAGCCATCCAATCTAATATAGAAAATTACACAGACTGATAGTTTGATTTTAATATGAAAGTTCCTGTAAGCTGATTATTCGTGATACGAGGCATCCAATTAAAAGCCAAAGACCTCAAAGTCACAAACTGTCTCCATAACTCACATTGCTGTCCCTGGGTGTTTGAAGCTGGCATTGTTCCAGAATGCCAGTTTCACAGACAATTTGGTCAGTTCCTATTTCAGTGATGTAAAACTTCCTTTCACCTCTGATGATCATCAACTGCATCGTTAAGGTAGCTGTTTAAAATTAAACAAATCCCTGCCTATCTAAATTGTACTGGAGACTTCTAACACAGCTCAAAAACTGAAGATTATCCCAAGACATTATGTTGTTTCTTCACCTTCACTGTATCTGGTGAGCTCCACTCTGCTCTTCTTAGAGCCACCTCACAGAAACTCATGCTGTAGTAACAAGCCTGTGTGATAGTTCGATTCAGGTCCTAGCAGTTCTGAGTTTAAAGATCCCATATGACCTGCAGTAGTAATCCAGTAAATCTCTGAAAGGCATCACTCTCCAATATGCACCAACATGGAAGCCTTTCTGAATGATTCTTTTCCTCATAGGTACACGGTTTCAAAGCAAATTGCTACAGTAAACAAAATTAGTATGAGAAAAGCTAATTCTTGACCTAATATCTAAACAAAAGTTTCCACTTCAGTGTAGCATTTAATGATCACATACCAGATGTGCATTTATGCTGTGCATGCTCATGTAGTCAGCTCAGCAGCCATGCTGAGCATCAGCCTTCCAGTGAACCAAAATTAATATAATAACACCAGCAGCTCCTTGGACTTCAACATTAGGTCTCTCTCTTTAAAGCAATACACTTTGCCTTTTCTCTCATTTTCCCCAACTGTATTTTACACCTGTTATCAATAGGGCCTCTTGACCAATTATCGATACTAAGAAAAGTAACTAGCATTGCTATTACTGGGATTCGTTCTAGTCACAAACAAAATAGGTAGAAGTCTATGGCAGTTGCTGCTCAGACAATGAAAGCAGCAGGTTCTCTTCCCCTTTTTGCCCATGCCAAAGTCAAGCTTAAGTTGTGCCACTGCTGCCAGGCTTGAGACTATGTGTCTGGTCCACCGCTATGTATGGTGGTGGCAACTCCAGGCACGTGGAGGACAGACCTCTCCCAAAGGCACTGAGCACTCTCCTGTTGTTGTTGGTCACCCACGTTTGCCAAACCCAGCTCTTCAGACATGTTCTCCCATTATCCTTATCCACAGCCTCTTCCCATTTGGGGCTATGACAGTTCATCTATCAGGGCAGCAATGTCCAATATTGCCTGCACTGCTGGCAAAGATGGGTCTGCTTCCAAATATTACAAGGTAAGGGTATTCATGTCAATTAATGAGTAACATTTGGAATGAATGTGTAATTTATACAGTTATGGTGCTTCTAGTTTAATTACAATCCCCTCTTTGACTGAGTATCCCTCCCCTTCAGCTGTATAAGCTGCAGTTTTGACATTTTTCCTGCCTTGCTTCCAAATGCCAAGATTGCTCAGACTGTCCATTTTTCCGTGAGCACTCACCTCTTTTAGCACACCTTTTAAAATGTCAGGAAGTTACTACTCAAAGCCTTGTTACATGGTTTTGATTATTTCCTTTTTTTAAAAAAAAATGTTCTTCTGGAGATCTATTTCATCATGAATCACACCTCTGCTCTGTACTCTGCTGCTGAGACAGCAATGCTACCTGCCTCCAGAAAACTAATAGAGAAAATTTCAAGATGCTGTCCTAATTTCTCCCAGACTCATGACCCTTGCACCATAAGAAGAAGAAAGTAAGGAGAACAGTAGAAAGGGCAGGTAGCAGTGTTATTTCTCACAAATGGAACCAGTTGTGGTAGGATAAACATGCTGGTGGCACAGTCAGCAACAAGGAAATATTTATTACACCATGATGCTCTGCTCCACATGCATGTACATCCACTTTACCAGTCCCTTGGGAACAGATAATAGACCAAGCAACAGGCTCTGCCTCACAGCTGTGTCATCCCAGAAGAACAGTCACAGAATCACGAAGTTTTAGAGGTTGGAAGGGACCTTTGGAGATTGTCTTGTCCAACCACCTGTTCAGGCAGAGCCACCTAGAGCCAGTTCCCCAGGACCATGTCCAGGTAGCTTTTGAATATCTCTATGGATACACCACCAGCTCTTCCTCCTTTTCTTACATGAAAGGCTCCAAGGAAGGGCTTGTTGAGCAAGTCTGGTGTTCCATCTGCTTTAGGCAGCAGATAAGAATCATCCTCATTAAGAGTTCATTGTTCACAGAATCACAGAATCACTCTGGTTGGAAAAGACCTTTAAGATCATCGAGTCCAACCACAACCTAACTTTACCAACCATTAACCTAACTCTACCAGGTCTGTCGCTTAAACCATGATCCTACACACATCGATACACCTTTTAAACACCTCCAGGGTGTTCAGTGAAGAAGTTTCTTCTAATACCTAAGCTAAACCTCCCCTGGTGCAACTTGTGGCCATTTCCTTTTGTCCTGTTGCTTGTTACTAGGGAGAAGAGACCAACCCCCACTTGGCTACAGCCTCCTTTCATGTAGTTTTAGAGAACTATATGGTCTCTCAGCCTCCTTGTCTCCAGGCTAAACATCTCCAGTTCCCTCAGATGCTCCTCGTAAGGCTTGCACTCTAGACTCTGCACCATCTTTGCTGCCCTTCAGGATGAGACACTAGTGTCTTTTGCCCGATGGTACTGCAAGTGCTAATGCACAGGGGAGGGAGGTTCCCCATCAAACACTCAGGCTGGCCTGATCTGCGAAGAGGATCAAAGAATTTAGCATCACAATGATAATGAATATTTGCTATTATAAATCAGGATGCAGCCTTTAGTTTTTCACACTGGTCCTCTTTAAAAGACTGCCTCTGAATAACCTGTGTCAACTGCACTTAAGCTGTTTCAGCTCAGAGACGTTCCGCTTTGCACAGTATTGCAGATAATGTTTGCCCCTTCTGTCTTTCTTCTTATTTCATTAATGTAAATGATGTATTAATTATTTAAAATTATATAAATTAAATATGAGGTTCAAATGCATGATCCAGGGATTTAAATGCTCTAGAGAATCTTGTCAGTCATTTAGTATCAAAAGTCATTTTTTTCCAAGACATTTTCCACACTGCTGAATCTGTTTGGCAACATTAAGGGCTGCAAATTTCTGCAGCTTCTACTACCTGAGTCAAAATGGACTTTGCTTGCTGGCTACCAATTGCTTTAATGAATCTTCCCTACTCCCTCTGCCAAAAGCACATGGAGTCTCCCACTTTGGTTTTCCCACATTGCAGTGTGATTGGAGTTAAAGAAGAGAGTAGTATTTAACCTGAGCTTTGAAAACTCCTACGTTGGATTTCACAGGGAAGGATGGTGCAAGGTCCTTTGCCTGGGTTGGCACAATCCTAGGCACAAATACAGGCTGGAGGGAAAACGGCTGGAGAGCAGCCCTCAGGAGAAGGATCTGGGGGTGCTAGTAGATGAGAAGCTCAACATGAACCACCAGTGTGCGCTGGAGCCCAGAGAGCAACTGCATCCTGGGCTGCATCAAAAGAAGTGTGGCCAGCAGGGCCAGGGAGGTGATTCTGCCCCTCTACTCTGCTCTGGCCAGACCTCACCTGGAATATTGTGTACAGCTCTGGGGCCCTCAGCACAGACCTGTTGGAAAGGGTCCAGAGAAGGGTCACAGAGATGATCAAAGGGCTGGAGCACCTCTGCTATGAAGACAGACTGAGGGAGTTGGGGGCTGTTCAGTCTGGAGAAGAGAAGGCTCCAGGGAGACCTTATAGTACCTTCCAGTACCTGAAGGGGCTGCAGGAAAGGTGGAGAGGGGCTTTTCACCAGGGAGGGTAGTGATAGGAGAAGGTGTAATGGCTTTAAACTGAGAGAGGGTAGATTTAGGCTAGATATTAAAAACAGATTGAGCAAGAATCCTCAGTTCTACAAAATTTGACCTCTAGGTAAGTATATTGTTGTAAGTTTATTTACTTACATTCTTTTTATGTAATTTAACAGATAAGAAAAATATATTACCCCTTCCAAAATACAAGACACCTAATGTTAAAGAAGTATGGAAGTACAAACCACTTATGGTTAAAAAGATGAGAAAAAAATTAATAAGGCTGCACCCAGTTAACATAAGGGCACTATCAGATTATTAATGCTGCTTCTGCAAATTGCTTCTGAGAGTAGGGTCATTAACTTGTCTGACATTTATGGATTTTCTTCCATTAAGAAGACTGGCATCTCCTGATGTTGTTGGGCCCATGACAACAGTCTCTACAGAATCCCTCTTCCGGGGAGCTTGGTGAGGCCTATGAAACATCATTTTAATCAGATAGACCTCTTTGTTGTCCTGTTTTTGCTCATGGAAACTGAAGCACAGAGATGACACAGCTTCCCCGGGGCAGGCAGGTAATAGTCTAGGCAAATATTAATGTCCCTGAGCATCCTGAGTGCCTGGCCAGTGGCCCAGCCATGAGCTCAGGCTTGTCTTTAAGACCTTAATGCCAGGAGTCAAGGAGCAGTAGTGCAAACATCAGCAATTTGTACATGGTAATGCATTTCTTTTACCTTTCAGGTAAAAGGGAAAAGCAAAAGAATACAGAAAGAAAGAAAAAAGAACGAAAAAAAAAAAAAGCTATATGTTGTCCCCAGGCCCATACCAAAGGGATTCTCTTCTGGAAAAGGAGGAAGTTCAGAAACTTTTGTTTGGCCTTTGATGGGACTGGAAAATACCGAAAGTATCCCTGGGCGCATAGAGACCCTTCTGCACTTCAACAGCCTTTGCTCTTCGCAAAATATTTATGGGCAGGCAGCTACATAAACCAGTTTTAGCTTGCTCAGGACTTTTAAATGGAAATAAATTCTTCAGCCTCCATTATCAACAGTAAGGCATCCCTTCTTGACAGCCTATTCTGCTGCTAAGTGTATGGCTTGTGTTAAATTGCCCCCTAGAGGAGACAACCAGATGCAACAGAATGAAGAGATAAAAGCCAATTTTAATATTTCTTTGGAAGGGCAGCAGTAGTGCCATCCCATTCTTTCAATAAATCAGGAAGTATATCTCATTTTCCAATCACAATTTGTTCCTTTTTGCTCTAAGAGCAAATCTTCATTGACCAAAGGTGGAGGCCTGTTTTTCAGACAGGGAGCTCCACTCTTCACTGGTAATTAGCTTTAAGAGAACAGGATGAGTTGGTTTTTTATTAGAAATTGATTGCTACTGATCAGACTCAACTCTCTCTGTTGTTTTACATCCACAGAATTCTGAGATGGCACTTTAAAGCTTTAATGTGTCTTTTGCAAAAAAAGCCCCTAGAAAAAAAAAAATCAAACAAAGACCTCATTAGCTGTTACAGCCCTTTGCTCTTGCAACAGGAACCTGATCAGATTTCTTTAGGTTGGCCTTTTTATGAAACGTTGTCTTTGAATTTGAAATAATGGCTATACCCCTTACATAGACCTTTTCACACTTACCAAGCCTGTCTACAAATATCAAAAAAGGAAGGAATAGCATTATATTAACTAGGTGTAAAACGTGTTATCTGTTGTGATAAGGGCCATTTCCTTTAATGAAAAAAAAAAGTAGCAGATCGAAGCATTTTAGCCCTCTGTAACACTATCTGAGTGAAAATGCAGCACATAAGAGCAAGAATTTGAGTGAATGGAGATGGGGAAAAAAAAAAAAGATAATTTAAATGGTTAGGTATCTAGGGGAAGCTACTGAAAGCTTATTGCTATGAATTGATATCAGAGATTAATTTGGATCCTTTTTTAGGAGGTATATTACCACATAACCTGAACCAATGCATTAGTCGTAATTTCTTATACAAGGTTAGGAAACCTGTTAATCCTTTAACGCAATATTGGGAGGGAGAGGAGGGGGAAGAAAGAGAACCATTCCTGTCACTACAGCTGTCAAGAAGTGCAACACATGGCTGTTTTACCAAACTGACAGCAGCAACATTACTACAGATTGCAAATGACCAGACTGAAAAAAGGGAGGAAGCTGGAGAACCTAAGGTCTTTGATATGATATAGCCACATGAGACATTAATTGGTTAATCTTGGTACCTTCCCCAGGCATTTGCCCTCCCCCTCTGATGGATGTTGCTGTCCCCAAGGCAGGGAAATCTGATGCAATATTAATTAGTTCCCAAATTGTTGTAAGTTTCTATATTCAGGTGAGGTGATTCCTCTTCCTATACACCTTAACGTAATGAGCGGAAAGCCCTGGTGTTCCAGGAAAAGCATAATAAATGGGTTGGATGTTCTTTGTACAGGCAAAGGAAATCAACTGGAATTACACTAATTTCAATTTGATAAGTATCTTCTGTGTTGACTGTTAAAAATGGAAGTTATTAAGTTAATTACAGTAATTATTTCTGTGTGCACATATAATCCAACTCCCTCAGTATTCATGGGTGTATCCCATCAGGGCCCAAGGACTGATGCATGTTCAGTTTGCTTAAGCATTTTCCAGTCTGATCATCTTCCATCAAGGATAAAACATCCTTGCTCCAGACTTTCCCCCTTACCTCTGCAGCCTGGGATTAGTTGCTGCTGAGTTATGCTGCCCTTTTATTTGGGAACAAAGACTTGTTCTAAATTGTGTGTGTGTCCCAGTCCAATTATGTGAGGAGAGGAATATATCATCTTGAAACTCAAAACAACAATTCTAAATGAAACTCTAGAGACCACAGTCTATTCTGAAATAAACTTATTTTTGTAATTGCTTCAGTCCTGAGACCCAAGGTAACAAAGGGCAGTTGACATCCTTCATAACTATACCCAAGTATTTATAAGTGCTTGGGAGTATATGAACAATACAGAAAGAAATACAACAAAGAATGTCTTCCCATAAATCTGGTGCAGAAGACACATTATCATCATTCTCATGATGCATGAGAACTGCATAATAAATGTTCAGCTAAAATGGCAAATGTATGCAGACTTGTGTTTCTGCCCTCAAATGACTCACCTCTTTCCTTCCCATAGTGCCCTGGTTACCACTGTTTTGCCAAATAAGTTGTTATCCACTCAGTTTAATAATTATGTCACATCTAGGCATGCTAATTAATAACTCTCAGCTGCTACTACTGGCTCAACAGCCTAAGATAGTAGCTCAAACTGCAGGGTCTGTTGGGTTTCTCAGCTTGCTTACAAGGGACAGTAGTTCAAGAAATTGTTGATGTAGCTCACAATGATCAAAAGAAGTCTGATGCTAAGAAGAAGGGATAAGAACCATGGAGGAACATCACAACATGCGTTTGGACATAGACTCATGTACGCAACTCTGCTGCCTCCTGATGGAGACTGCCAGGACACCTTCCTCCCACTCCTTATTCCACTGCCTCACATTCTTTATCTGATGGGAAACAGAGACTAGAATGGCCTTTCCAGGGAGGAGATTGGTAAGTGAGAACAAAAAGTGCATCACATCTATTTTACAACCAGAGGGAAAACACCTTGCAGAAAGAATGCAGAGGCTAAAAGTATAGTTAAAATTTACTTCCCCATGCAGAAGCTTTAGATCATACCAAATTATTATCTCTGAGTGAAGGACATGTAAACATTTAAACAGATAATAAGCACAGTAGACTTTGGGGTTTGTATGTTTATATTTCCTCTAAAAAAGCAATTACTTATTGATTTCATTTGTATTTTAAAATGTACAGAAAATTCTGGTTTACAAGCCTAGATTTTAATTTACTGTGCTGGACAAAAAGCTGTTAAAACCTTTCTGAACGATCAAGTGAGACTGATTCTAACAGCTGAAAGGCTGTTGGTTGAGCTTAAAATATATTTATTTTTGTGTAAGTGACCAGAGTGTGCAAAGCACTGACAGCATAACCCACCAGGCAGACAAGAATGAGTGGGTAAAGAGAAAGCACCTGACACCCCCAAAAGGAGTCTGTAGTTCCTCAGTTTCAGTGCAATTCTGGGTACAAGGATGAATGATGTTTCGTTTTATTTCTTCAAGATCAAGGGTTAAATTCAATTTTTCTTAATGCATACTATTTTGGAGAAAGCATCAAATCAAGACCACATTTCTTAAATGTGGCCTCTAAATACACCTTCTATAAATGCTTATAAATGCATAGTGATCGTTCTGTTATCAAAGAGTATACAAAGGAGTAGCTACCAAAAGAACTTTCCTTTTACAAGTGCAGCAAGTCATTTAGAAGTGAGGTGGGAGTGCCCTCTTGTGGTTACAGAAGAATGATCTTAATGGTCACCCCATTCATCCTGTGTCAAATACAGGTATCCCAGACTGGCTGTGGGTCAGATGTACACGTCTGATCAGTGCTGCAGACCAGATTGCTTATGAGTTCAACAAAGGTTTCACCATCTTGCCATGCAGCATCCTACTGTGCTTTTCTGCTTCATCAGCTGCAATCTTCCAAAATCTCTCACTGTGTGGCCCCATCCACGGCCCCATCCTAGGCAGGGTGTGGAGGAACATGGGCAAGAGCCACAGGCTGCCTCTCTGCATGCTGGTCCCTTGCACGGCCTGTGAGGTGAGTCCTGCCTCTGTTGCAGAAGTGTGGGTATAAGGTAAGAACAAGTTATTACAGATCCTACCGTGGTCTGTGGTAACTCAAAGTGGGGAGACAGGAGGAGAGGGATGTATTAAGCTGGACCCGCGGGACTCTTGGAAGGAGAAGACACGTGATTTCTTAGCCTGCTTCAGCCTATAACCAGTCTGGTGGGCTGAATAAGCTGTTCTGATGCTTGGACACTCCTCGTGTAATACATACTCGTTATGCTACCTTGTTTTATCCTTATTGCATGTAAGGGACAAACCCTACAATCAAGCTGTGTTGCAAACTCCCACTGTTGTTCATGGAAACTACTTAAACATGCCAATACACAGCAGGATCTTCAAGAGAAATTAAACATACCAATTAACTTTTTCTGAAGTGAGATCCATTCATTTCTTCCTATCCTACTCAGCTTGACACAAGAGTAAGTGCATGCTTGAGTAACCCAAGTAAAGAATAAAAAGAAAAACAATGAAAGAAAAATTAAAGAAATATGGGGGAAAAAAACCCACAACAGGCAGTTGTTTCAAATGCTGTGTCGGCACAATGAGCTAGCAGAATTTAAAGTAGATTATCTGATACTTAAGATACCATGGAGCAGCACTGATGAGCTTTCTTTTTCAATAGTGCTTATAATTTTTTGGTTTTGTTCTGGTAAAATAAAGCACCATCATCAAAGGATTTTTCTAGTTCAAGTGATACAACTTACAGCACCCTGTGGTAGCTTCTGAACTTCTCTGTGGTTTTCCATCATTTTAGAGGTGTAGAGAATTGTACCACAGCTCCTATTGAATTCTGCAGAAAGGCTGTTACCTATATACAAAGTCCATGTATCAGTAACATTTGGATCACCTGGCTCGTGGCCAAGAGTCAATAAAAAGCTGTTGGTGGACTCTTTCCTATATAGGTGCAACCTCAAGAATTGCCCAGTGGACTAACTGGGATGCCCACAGCTAGAACAGGCCACCTCAAGACTGAAAAACTCAAGACACCTGCAAGAAGCTTGGGGTTGTATCTCATATAGATGGTCTAGGAGGAGATACGAAAAAGCAGGAAAGTGCTTGTGCCACTGGTACCAAGTGTCCCACACACTGTGGCACAGAGTTCTTGACAGGACAGGAACACCATTATCTGGCAGGGATATGATCCCTCCAACGAGGATGGCAGTACTCAACATGTCTGTATGCAAGCAGAACTTTTTGTCTTGGACATAACCCTGGTGCAGGGCAACCAGCACTAGCCAGGGCCACACAATAACTCCACCAACTGTGCCAGCTCCTGTGGGAATAGTCAGCTGCACTAGAGCAAGAGTTAATGGCTTGTGCTGTGCGTGCAGCTACCAGGGCCACTCACCAGCCTCTCTATCTACCTCCTGACCTACCTCCTGACCTCCCCTACACAACATTAGACTGCCCACGGGCAGTGGGCTGGTTGCCTCTCCCAAGACCAGGTAGTGGCCAGACCTCTTTACATCTTGCACAACACCACAGGCTTCCACCCAGGAGCTGCTCCAGATGAGGCTGAATATCAACTGCTCTTCCCTGGTAGCCTGCTCTCAGAGCTGATCACTGGCCTCTCTGAAAATTGCCTCAGCATTGTTTTTTTGAGAAGGAATAGAGAATCTCAGCAAGTGCATCCCCTGGTCATCCATCCCTGGCTCCCAGGAGGGCCTGGCTCAGGGATCCCAAAGGATACTGGTGGTAGTGCTTCCTGACACTCTGGCAGGGATTGGAGATTACGGAGTGCCAAGGGATTCATGTCTGTAATGGCCACCCAGCAGAGGCTCCATACTGCAACTTCTCTGCTCTGCAAGAGCCCTGCGTTTAGAAACACTGCATGCTCAGGATCTCTGGCAGGGCAAGCGCTTCTCCTCACGTGAAGCACATGAATAAACCTCATCTGCCTGTTAGCTGCACATTCTGTAGCCAAGCAGAGCATGTTCCCTGTGCTGACAAGGAGTGGCAGCCTTGTCCCATACTTGCCTTACAGAGCAAGATATTAAACTGAGGACCAGAAAACAGGATGGCCTTGTTTTATTCTACTGTCTGCTGTGGGCGAGGCAGAGGGAGCACACAAACTTCAGAAATGCCCAGGTCTTCATCCCTGTTGCCTGGAGAGCCTGGGTGAGGTCCTTGAGTTTTAGGGAATATCCAAAAAGCACAACCAGCCAAAGCAGGTTGGAGCATAGGAGTGCCTTCAGCAGGAGGCACCTTGTCTGAGTACTTTTGTGGTAACAGTAGTTCACAGTTCCCAGCATCAGAACCTCACCTACCACCTCCAGGCAGGAATATTCCAGGACAGGGAATGTGTGCTTGTGCACATGAGAAGAATTTGCAATGCTGTGAGTTCCCTCTTAGGAAGTCAGCAATACATCAGTTTGCTGTTTCTTCAAGTTTATAATATACACAACTGTAATGGCTGATTTGTATTTTTTAAGGAATATTTTCATGGTTATAGAATCACAGAATCACCTTGATTGGAAAAGACCTTCAAGATCATTGAGTATGCTGCCCTCTTTCTGTTCTTTGCAAATACAGCACCCTTCAAAAAAACAGACTGATACTAGGTATTGTAGGGCAGAGCATCACAATTGTCTTGCTTTTTAATAGACCCAGCTGTGAGCTATACTGCTCTGAATATCATCTGTCCATAAACTTTAATAGCATTGAGACAGATTTTATTTCTCACAGTAAAAGAGGAAATAGCAGCATAAGTAGAAGTACAGACTTCATAAACCTCAAATAGTATTTCTTTTCATTAGTATAATTCTTTCATTCAGACATAGTTAAATAGGTGCTACACTGCATTTTGGAGGGATTAAGGGTGAGGTTTCACAGCATATTTATATTCACTGCTGCCTAAGTATTAGCTGCTGTCAGGGACCGTCACCCTACTCGACACTTCCCCAGCCCAGCCTGTGCTCCCACCACTTCCCTCCTGCTAAATTTTGCAAGTCAGTTCAGGTGGCTGATTTGCTAGAAAACTAAAGCTGAAAAAAAAATACGATATTTGCATTTAGAAAGAACAAATCAATTACGTGTTTTCCCTGATTCTGTATACAGTGTAAACACAGGATATGTTAGCTGGAAGCAAGCCTTTGAAATATGGTAATATTAAGAACAGTTTCGGTCAAAAAAACCAAATATGTCAGCAGCCTTGTCTTCTCCAAGAATCAGAGGCAGCCTCATCTTAAGGAATGTGAAGATACATTCCCTATTTAAAAGCGAGTTTGGCACTCAGTTTGTTAAGGTTTATAGATATGACAGAAAAGCCTTTTTTTTCCCTATGCCTTGTTAATGAATGAAGTGGTTGCAAGTGATGTTAACCAACAGCTGGGTCCTACAAGTATGAGAATATTAAATGGCAGGTTGCTCTTCTTCCATCTTTCTACAGTACTTCAGTGCTTTCATCTCACCTGAACCTGTTCATCTTATCTCTTCAGGGTGAGCAAAAGCCAGTAAGATAAGCAGCAACCATATAGAAATTCAATAAATGTTATCTTTCAGTAATATGCTGTTTAAGCAGAATAGCAGAGACAAGATTTGAACACTGAGAGAAAGATGATGTTCCTAAGCACTAACAACAACTTAGGCTGACATTTACTTCAAGTGGTTTTGGGCATAGTGAAATGCTACTGCAGTTCAAGATAATAAACATTTCTGTTAAACAATAAAATAGTTAAAATTATGTACTCCTGTAGACAGTCCACAGACTTACCTTGGTAAACAGAGAAAAAAAAATAGCTAACTCAACTTAAAATTATTAATATTACTTTGGCTGTCTTAATACACCAGCTTTATTGCTTCCTTTAACTAATGAAGTGCAGAGGGTTTGGGTTTTTTTCTTGTATAAACTTCAGTTATGCTTTACCATTAATTTTAGATTATGACAACAACCCAAATGTTTCAGTACATGCAAAGGGCAAAAAGGAAGCCCACAGTAGTATACACCAGTGTTTAGTCTATCAAAACTAATAACATATCCCTTTTCAAATTCTTGAGGCACAGGAAGGCTGTTCAGAGAAAATTAGGCCAAGCAATTGCACTAATTTTTTGTTCCTGTGTTCATTGTGGAAGATCTGGGGAAATTCCCCACACCACTGCTGAAACATTGTTCAGTGTAGTTGCTTCAAACTTCTTGAAGATGCTGCAGTGTCGTGGTTTGGGCCCAACAGACAACAAAAGGAACAGCCCCATGGCAGCTCACTCAACTCCCCGCCCACACACACTTTGGGATGAGGAGGACAAAGCTCCTGGGTCGAGACAAAGGACAAGGAGGGTTCTTCATTAAGGTCCTGGGCAAAACAGACTCAACTTGGGGAAAAAGTAATAATTTAATATCACACTAATCAAACACACACAGGACACAGACAACACAAAGAGCAGGGCTTGCATATGTTACCCCACCCCTCCCTTCTTCCCGGGCCCTAATCCCTTTGCTCCTGGTTTCTCTCCCTCCTTCCCCCCAGCGGCACAGGGGGATGGGGATGGGGTTTAGAGTCAGTTCACAGGTTGATGGTTCTTGCTGCTCCTTCCTCCTCAGGAAGAAGGATTCCTTACAGTCCTGCCCTGCTTCCTCACGGGGTCCCTCCCATGGGAGAGAGTCCTCCATGAGCCTCTCCTTCATGAGAGAACCACAAAAGAACCCCACTCTCTGGCAGGTCTCTGAGTTTATATGTCCAGAGACTGGACAAATATCCAAGGAATGATCCCTAAGTGCTTGTTCTTTTCCTGCTCCCTAGGCATTTAGTTTTGGCTACAGCTGGAGGCAGGATACTGGGGGGATGGCAGAGGGGTAGACCTCTGGCCTGACCCCATACAGCTGTTCTAATGTTTCTATGATCCTGTTCATTAAAAACTAAACCAAAACAATAAAAAAGACCCCACAAAAAAACCCCCACACAAAACCAACAAAAAAACCAAACCAAACCAAAAAACAAAAAACTAAACAACAAAACAAAAAGACACTGATCTTTCTGTGACACTAAAATCAAATAAGTAGTTTACGAAAAGAATTCTGGTCTCTGCAAAACATTAAAAACAGGGCCAAAATATTAAGCTAAATGAAATTGCTTCCCAACTCATGGATTTTATGATGCATAATGTGAAATACGGTAAAGTCAGCTCAGGATTTTACAATGAATGCTATCTGTTCTGAGAAGGAAGAAATTAGAGCTGCATACAATAGACTTCCTGCTGGGAAGGTGAGAGGGCAGGGGAACTCAGCATCCCAAAGGATGCACTGGTAACAATCCCAAACCAGGAGATGTGAGTCATCAAAGATGCAAAGCTATTGGAGAAAATCCAGGAAGCCAGACTTAAAATAGGAACAGAAGGGAAGTGGGGGGAGACAGAAGTAAAGAGAAAGAACAAGAAGAGAAAGGAATTATTTAAAACAATAAAAGATAACTTGGAGAGAGTTGCCTAGAGCTGAAAAGCCCTGGAGGTAGCCACACCACCAGCCTCTTAGGCTGGCATATATTTATGCCTCAAGAAGGCAACTGAGTACCCTCCCAGTAGCTCACAACCAGCACTCGCTTCTGCCAGTGCTTGCACTGTGGATGAATGTGCAGCTGTGTGTGAGCTAAATCCAGAAGTGATTCATCTGTAAACTAACCTCTTATGGCAACAAGGCCTACAGCTCAGACTATCCTTTGGATCTCTCCAGGGAGTGCAGTCTGAGGATCAGACGCTGCTCCACAGCTTGCACTCTCATCCAGACACCTGGCATATAGGTTCTAGATGTGGAAGCCTGAAGGAGGGTAAAGGCAGCTGAGAAAGAACCTTACTTTTAAATACAACCTGCAATTGCGGTGCATGTTTTTATATTGTTTTAGTTAACTTTTTTTCATCCACGTAATTGTAACAGTTGCCTCCCTAAATAAAGATGCAATTCACTTGACCCACGAGCTTGTCCAGTGCTAGCAGACTGGGACGATACTGAGAAATACGAGGCACTTTGGAGATAAGTTTGCACACAATGTGCATTCAGGCACTGCTAGGAAACTGTACTCTACGACCTAACTGAGAGGTGGGGTGTTTCTTTGGCCAAATGACAAAAGTTTGTGGTAACATTGCAAGGCTCCCTGTGGTAAGTGCACATCCTTGTTTCTCCTGCAAAGCTCACAACACAGAGCAGTGCTCCACAGCCCTGGACAAGCCTTTAGTCACCTGTGATTTATAGCTTTCTTATTATCAACTACAAACCAAAGTAGCACTCATTCATACTTTATGTAATATACTTTGGGCTTAAATTATTTGTCTATTTTTCCCCCTGAAAATACCTCATTCTTCAAAAAAATAACATATGTAAAAGCCCTCCAGTCTGCTGTAGAAAGGTCGTGATTACTTTGCTTATCTTTAGCCCTGATGTCAATAAGGAAGGCTGGGTTAACATTTTCAGTGCCATGTGGCAAACATCAGTGTTGGGGCCTTTTGAACAGGTCACACGGGTAGATAACAATGGCATAAACTGTCTGCCTCTGTCCAAGTTCAGCTGCTGAACCTGCCTGATGCACTAGCAACTATTCCCTGATGCTGATAGCTTTGTGTTCTCACTCCTACAGAAACAGCAGCTCAAGCAAGTGCAGAGAAAAAGGAGCCTGTAGATCTTCATCCTCATGCCTCTACAGCAGGAAAGGCAGTGGGGTGGCTGCAGGCTGCAGTCTACTGCTAGGGTCACCCTGGTTGCAGTCCAGATGATTTCAGATGGGTCAAACACAATGTGGAAGAGGGAAAGTGTCATTTTCTGCTGTGGATAGCAGAAGAAAATGTGTCTAAAATTTGTCAACTATTTCGTTTTCCTGGTAGTATTAATCTCACTAATTTTAGGAATAAAATTACCAGATAGATTAGCAGTTTACAACTCACTTTTCTAGACTTCCCTTATCCACTCCCAATAGTTAGACTCTTCCATTGAGACCCTATCTTATGGACCACCAGTTTTTGTAGCATTCTTAAAAATTTCTTGTCAAAACACCAAACTACTATCTGAGCTTTTCTTCACCCTTCCTCGTTGTTCTCGATCTCCTCAACTAAGCTGACTGGTATAGTAAACCTCTCAATAAACATCCAGACACACACAAAAACGTTTAGTATCTATAAATATTAAGTGAGAAGCTCTATAAATACGAGGATGTGGATGTGGTTCCCCATCAGTTTAAACACCATCTAGGCTGCAGTGCTCCTGCCACCCCCCGTGTAGCTCAGGTCCCTGCTCCGCTTGCTTCCCTCGGCACTTCCACGGCAGGACAGGAGGCGGATTCAGCGGGACGCTGCTCACCGAGGTGCAACCGCACAGCTCTCCGTGGCTAAAGCTGTGCTGGGACTGGGGCAGCTTCCTGCCTGCGGCGGCTGCGAGCAGATTTCTCAGCGCTGCACGCTCCTTCCAGAAAGGGAAAGGGAAAGGGCGCGTGTGCGGTTCAGGTTTCAAAGACACCTCATTAGAGATGAAGTCGAAACATCCAGGCGTAGATATAGAGGGCTAACCAGGTGGAGCTCTAGCAAACAGCAGCTCAAGAGATAAGAAACGAGTACTCAGCGGAAAAAACGTTCTGCCTTCCCACGCCAGCTCTGCCTTTTACGCAAAAACGCCGCAACGCAAAAACCTACGAACAGAACCCGCACCAAACGCCGGGTTCGAGCGGCCCCTCCGGGCACAGCGCCCCGGCCAGAGCTCAGCCCGGCCCCGCCTGCCGCCCCCGCCCCTCAGCCCTGCCCGTGCCGGGGCGGGCACCGGGGGCGGGCACCGAGGGCGGGCACCGAGGGCGGGCACCGAGGCCGCACCAGCCCCCGCGGCTGCGGGAGGGCCGCGCCGAGCAGCCGCAGAAAGGCGGGCGAGACCCGCGTCGTCCCGCCCCCGCGGCAGCCGGGGAGAGAGGCGGGGCCAGCCTCCTGCCCACCCCGCCGCGGAGCTATAAAACCCGCCGAGAGGGCCCTTGTTCTTCCTTTTGCTGCGGAGCGCCGGGGGCTGCGGGTGAGGCTGCGGGTGAGGTTGCGGGGGGGGGCTGCGGCGTGCGCGGCGCTTCCCGGGCGGGCTGGCTCGCTCGCTTGGAGGGGCGCCGGGGCTGGCCGTTTGCTGCTGGGTAGTAGCCCTGTTGCGTGGCGTTTGAGGCGGGAGCTGGCGGTGAGGGTCGTAGGTTGGGGGGGGGTCCGGCCAGGCGTGAAGCAGCCGCGGGGCTGGGGGGGCGGCAGGGCGGGCTGCGGGTCCCGGCGGGGCAGGTGCCGGGCGAGGCGGGAAGCCGCGTCCCGCGGTGCGGGGCAGGCGGGGGTGGAGGGTTGGGAGGCGGGTCCCGTTGGGGCGGAGCGCGGGCGGTGCCCGGCGGGGCTCCCGGGGCTGTGGGGGGCGGGGGGGCTCGTCCGGTGCCTCCGGGGGCTGCTGGGGTGGGGAGCGGCCCCCCCTGGCCCCCTGCGAGCGACTGGGCCGTCGTTGCGGTTAGGGCTGCGAATGCTGCGGAAGGAAGTCGGCCCAAACGTCAGGATGGGGGTCTTGAGGTGCTGGAGGGAGAAGTTCGGGCTCCTTGAGCAAGGGCGGAGTTGCCTCCTTCGTTTGGCGTGGGGCTGGTGCGCAGGTCTGAGCCTCCTGTGCGGAGTTTCAGAGGGTTCCGCCGTCGGGCTTCGTGGAATTGTCCCACAACAGGAGGGGTGTTGTTTGTTTGTTGGTTTTTAATATAGTAGCTGCAAAACCCACGTATTGTGCCCCAAAAATCCCAGACGCCCCAACCGTCGCATGCTTTTTTAACGTGAGTCGTGGGATTGCTTTTAACATCCATTGATGTTTTCCCTTTTTTCCTTAGGCAGCGAAATGGCCAAATAAAAGGACCTTGATTCGTGTAAAAAAAAAAATAAACCCACAAACTTATTTTGTCCTTTCAATGTCTTTATTCCCCGCTTGTGATTCTCGTGTCATTGAGCCCTAGTCCTTCTGGAAGAATGAGCAGTGCAGTAAAGAAATACAGCCAGGGTTCTGGGTTCTTATCTGCAAGCAGACACGAGGAGATAGTTGTATTCATATGGGAAGCTGTTCATTCAGTGTTGAATTACCTTGTCTAATGATGGCCTGAGTCACAGATTAGATTACTGAATAATAAAATTTTAAAATTTTTTACAAGCCATTAGTAACCCTTCATTATTTGGTGTAAAAAAACAAGCTTAACTCCAGACCTTCCATATCTTAATTTTTTTTTATGATCTGAAACAAAAGATTATTAATGAGTGGTCTTTATTGGATTGCTACATTTATTTGATCTATCCAGTGCACAGTCAGAAACATGGCTGGAAGTTACTGAGTATTGTATATATATGACAAAACAAATCGTAATGTGCTTCTTTGGTTGAGTTGGTAGGTTTTGATACGTGCTAGGTGGTTAAAGAAGTTATCTAAACCAATTAACATCAGTGTTTATACTTACAGGACTGAAATGTTGAGATTATGAATTTTCATTAAAAATCCTTTGGGCTCAAGTTTATTAGTGTGTATATGCAGTTACTGCTACTTGGCTTGTAGTACAGGTTTTCAAGTAGGTGTAACTCATAACTCCTTGCTAATGAAACTTGGCTGTATTGGCTGCTTCCTCAAAGGCCTGCCAACTTAAGACATATATTGCTTCTGAGACTTCAGAGATTGCTGATTGTTACTGATGATTATTGTCTCAATATGTGTAACGTAGTGGCCTGGTAATAAGAATCTACTGATTTCAAGTGTTAAGTTTGTTTACTGTTTGTTTTTAGGTATGGTGGAGCAGAAGTTTTCAGTGGTGTCTAATATGTTGTACAGAAGCATTAAGGTAAGGGCTCAGAATTTTTTAAATTTTGTTGTTCTAGAAGTAACACTACATTTCTATAATCGATGACAATAACAAATGCTTCAATTTCTTACTTGGTTTCCATATTTTTGTCTATTAAAAGTACAGAATTGTGAAGTGCCAGAGGCTTTTCCCCCTTTATGTAGCTACTGAGTGAAACAAAAAGGAAAAACAGGTGCATTTTCATAGTTGGCCATCAAACTGATGAGAAGTAACTTGTTGGGAGGCTTATGTGAGTTATGGTTGGCCCCTGGGGTAGTTCCTAGTTTAATTTCTTTTGCTGTGGCATTTAAATAACTGTGAAAACCCATGTGATAAATCACTTGTGCTAAATTATACTGATTTTGGATGTGGTGCAAGTTAGCTGCTTGCCCTTGGATGTCTGTTGGAGTTGATATGAATCTACATACCTGGCCATATTTGAACATAATGACTGAGGCAGTGATCCTGCAAACTATGGACTTATAGCAGTATTGCATTTTGAGTAAATGCATGGTTGCTCATATATATTCATATTTTGGAAATAGAATATTGGATGTCTTGGTTCTTCAGACACTGTAGTGGTTACAAAAGCACCCAAACCAATCCAGGGTATACAAAACTTCAATTTGTCAGGTTTTGAAGACTCTTCTAGACCAATATTGAATTGTTTTTATGAATGAGTGAATTTTTAGTGGTTGGTGGTTCTTTCTGATATAGTAACATGAGAAACGATGCTAGACTATAGTGACAAGATGTTTTCTACATTAAAAAGTAATTTTTATTTAATTTCAATTTTAGCCCTTCATGGAAGCATCCTCAGAAGTAGAAGAATACTTGGTACATACAAGTGGATTTTCCTGAAAGCTATGTATGTTTTGAATTGTCAATTACATTAATGTGATAAGTGGATGAGAAAAATTGAAGTATGTTCATATTTGTAGATGTATCATTAGATTTAAAATTGAGGTATTTTACTTCAAGCATGACTGACATCTAGAGCTGCGTAGGCTGGGGAGTTATTAAATAGTTTATTTGAGTCACAGAGGAGCTGGTAAAATGCCTATTTGAGGTGTTCATGCTAAATTGGCAAGGGTTACCTCAAATGGCTTTTAATTGTGAATTTGTGCTTTATTGGGACATTAGTATTAGAAAGTGTTTAGGTGAAGAAAACAAGGGACATTAGAAAATTGTTAATTAAAATATTAATATTTTTGAGAGTGTAGTTGGTATTCTCTCCTTTTTGGAAATGTTAAGAAGTAACTTTGGGTTCTGTGTTCTTTTTAATATGGCTCAAATGCTTAGAACCAATAGATGGGAGCGAAGGGGATAAAAACTTGATTGTTCCTAATGGGTTGTGCTATATTGTGCATTAACATGTTGTAATTGATTCTTTTACTCAAGTTTCTAGAATACCATGAAGAGTTTCTAATAATGGAATCGGGCATCCTGATCAGAAACTGCCTGGCAACTGTAGTACAACAGAGAGAGGTAATACTGAGAAAGCAGCTGAGTTTTTCTTCCTTGTAATGTATTCCTCTTTCAGTACATCTGCATTTGAAAGACATAAAGTGTATTTTGTGGAATATATGAGTGCAGGAATTGTGTTGCAATTCCCAGTCACTAATATTTAAGTGGTGAATCATGATGAAACTGCCAAACCTGATATGTTGATGAGAAACTTCATACGGATCTGGCTACTGAGATGAAACCACTTAAAACAGTTTGTTCAAAAGTCACTTAATCTTTCAGTCATTATCCCAGGTGGTGTTACCTTTAGTGTACAAGCATGCTCCAGGTTGTGAAGCAGGATGTTGGTGCATTATTTAAACTCTTCCCATGTCCATGTTCACATGGATTTTGCTGTTGCAAAAGCTAACATCTTCAAAAAGCAGAGAGAGGGGGAAGTGTTAGACCCCTATAATTCAAGGTATTCTGTTTCAGAGGGGTTAAATAACAATAGTCAGCTATTAAAGTGCCCTGGTAAGGAAGTTTTGCTGGAGTTTGAAAGCTAATGATGACATTTACACTTCGATCCTCTTAGAAAGTACTGTTAACTTAGGGCTGACTCAGAGCTGAGCATTTAGGAAAAGTAATGTTAATGATTAAAGGTGAAATTCAGTGGTAAGTTTCAACGAATTCTAGTTATATTAAAGCTGTTTCAGCTCCAGAGTTAAATTAATTCAGAAGGCCTAGTATGACATCATACTTGCAGCAGGCAAAAAGCATGCTTCTGAACACTTACCTAAGTGATACTGACCTAAGAATGAAGTTCTTAATTTAATTTTTCAATGGAATTCACTTAAAATTCACTGGTTCATGAATATCCACAGGGTGTTCTTGTTTAAGAAGCTGAAATCTAAAGTATGAAGCCAGGTTCTAATATTCCTGTCTTAATACATCTATAAATTTCTAACTACCAGCAGTTTCTTTTGAAGAAAAGGCCTTGTCCCAGTAAATGAAGTTTAAATGTGGGAGTGGAACTTCTTGTGCAGCAGTACTACCTATAAAACACTATTGTTTAGACAGGCAGCATGACAAGTAGGAATTGGAGTGACTTGTTTGGGTGATCTAGGGAAAAGCTGGAAGTAGCAAGCCTTGGTAGTGTAACTAACCAGTATGTTTTATGTCTTTGCAGGGGTGATTGAAGGCTGCTTCTCAGTTAAAGGTATGAAGGCAAATAAATCATAGAATCATGGAATTTTTTAGGCTGAAGGGACCTTAAATAAAGATCACCCAGTTCTAACCTCCCTGCTTGGGCAGGGACGCCTCCCACTAGAACAGGTTCCTCAAAGCCCCATCCAAGCTGTCCTTGAATAATTTAAAAGCTTGATGTGGGAGTAATGCTTAAACATTAGTATGTCTGATCAGTGAAGAACTTATCCCAAATCAGATTGATAGCTTGATGAAAAATGTGTGACTCTGACTCCTGAGTTCAGGCTGCTCTAACATCAGGTGGGGTTTGTGTATCAGCATTATGGAAAACAGGGTGAAACATTTAATCTATCTTGGCTGCTTCTTTAAACTTCTAGTTCAAGAGGCAGTTGTTTTCACGTTGCTTGACAGACAATTGTACATAGAAGAATGTGATCTGGATTAAGTTTTTTTGTTGCTTGCCTGTTAGTGGATTTTATCTTGAGTTTTTAATGTTTTGATACAAGCTGAGAACCAGATTTTAGCTAATTCTCACAAATTAACTTGATTCCAATAGTAGAGGGGGAGTTATGTTTGGTTAGTTGCCTATCATAGTTTATAGCCAAGTTGAGATACCTGGGGAAGAGAAGCAAAATTAATCTACAGTGGTATGACTGCACTGTTAAGTTACCTTTCAGAGTACTAATCCAACACATGTTTAGTAATGGAGCTTGCTCTGTATGAGAGACTAGATGACAAGTTGTATTTTGAGTGATGGATGAATGGATGGATTTTTCTGAACTAATAAATGTCTCTTTCTTGGACAGGAATATGGTCAGAAATGTAGGAACAAATGCTTTTAGCTTATTCAGGCATGTAATTGAAAAGCTTCTAGACATGTTTTTGTTTTGCTTACAGTTTGGGAATTTTCTGTATGGTGGCAGTTGTTGATATACTTAATACAGTAATTAACCAGTTGATATGGTAAGTTGGTATAGTATTTAATTTGTACATAGTTGGAATTTAAGAACACTTCATAGCTACATGAAAAGTCTTAAATAAGTATGTTTTTTAAACATGGCAAAGGACTACAGAATGTTCAGGGGTTTTTTGCAATCAAACGCTATAGAAAAACAATACATCTCTATTAAATCTAGTTTTCTTCATTGCATTTGTCTCATCTGTGATGATCCTATCCCGAACCTGAATTCTTTGTTGAAAAACTTAATACGGATCCGGAATCTGAGATGAGACCAAAAGATTTCATAAAAGTTTCTGAAAAGTATAATGTCTATTGGGTGTTAGGGTTTTTACAGAAATGGTAACACTATAATGTATACAAAGAGTTGGGTGCTTAGTTGCAAATTGAAATTTATTTCTCAAATTAACTGAGACCATGTTTTCTTTTTCTAGTGATGGCTTGGAACACTGTCAAGAGCTGCCTGACAAATGCAGATGATCTGTAACTGGAAGGAAATGTGATGCCTGAAGAGTTTTTGTGGCTTGGAGTGGGATGCCATGCTTTTTTAAAGCCTGCTGCAGCAGCTGCTGCAATCTTGCTGAGCTAATACTGTTTTCAGAAATTGCATGTGAACCAAAATCACTGTCTCTGCATGTTTAAAATAGCACTGTCCTCAAAACATTGAACTGCCCTCTGTAGGAAGGACAGCAGAAATATTAGGGAAACAAATGTCATGTTTCAGTACATGGAAGAACCTGTGAGAGTATTTGCCCTTTTAAAATATCATCAGGGTATTCAGACTTGCTGACACAGAAGATCTGTAATAACTCAAAACACGGGAACTTGCAGATAGGCCCTGTAAAGACAAAGGTAGGTACCCAGTTCAAACCAAGTAGTGTGCTTATCTGAGATAGCATCACCCAGGAGGCAGGAGGAAGTAGATGAGGTGATGTTGGTGTGGAAGCATAAACATGAAACACTTGGAAAAAAGAAATTCAAGTGTAAAGAGGAGAAAGTTGTTACACAAAAGGCAAGGTCTAAAGCTTGTGTCTGTTTCTAGTGAGGGAGAGAGGAACTGGGGTTTTATGGTTCACTTCAGCACGAAAAGGCCAGTGTTGCAACAGTGGAACTGCCCTTTTAGGAATACACTGGCAAAGTTGCCTGCTTGCTGTGTGGGGAAAAGTGATCAGTAGTGGAAGAAGGGAATACACACAGTGGAACTTGTGCTTTGAGCAGTCTCTTTAAAAACTAACAATGCCGTATCACTGTAACAGCATATTTGCTGTAATCAGCAAACTGGCACTCTTCCACAGAGGAATGAGGGATCTTAAAGTAGTTGCCAAGTAAATTGGATTTCAGTGATAAATCATTATGTACATGAAGATGCAATCTGTCTTAAAGCATGACTCTCAAACCTAATTGTCAGAAATGCTTTAGGAAGGGAGAAACACAGGCACAGGAATGGCATAATACCTTAAAAAGTAATAGAGCAACAGTTAATGAATCATGTCAAAATGCACCAAAATACAGAAAAGCTACCTTGTAGTCTTCAGCAAAAATGACACCATTGCAATGTCAGCAGCTCTCAAGAGTTGGAGGAATTCCTATAGTTCATGGAATATGTCTATTTCTAAATGACTAATTCCATGAAAAGCCTGGTTTTCTGTAAGCAGTATGAAGTGCAAAGCAGTGCAAATAGCATTGGGACTGTCAAAAATAAGTATCATCTGACTGTTAAAATACACTTTTAAGGATCTGACCAAATTTCAGGAGTGCGTGGACAAGAAATTGATGGTTAGGCAAACTTTTGGAACATTGCCATGTATCAGTAACTGAGCAAAAAAAAGCAGCCATTTTTGAGTGAAATGAGTGGTGCTTATAAGCAAGAGAAGTACCTCCTAACCACAGCAAAGGGCAGCTCTGCAAAAATGCTACCACGAAAGTCACGAGGTCCTCATTAAGATGAGAGGTTTTGTCTGCTGAAGAACTTGTCTTGCCAGTGGAGATGAGCTATCAACAGTTGCAAGGGAGCGAAACTAAGCTAGCAGTGGTTGTCTTGCCACAGCACCCCCACTGCTCTGTGAGAGCATTTGCTGGTGTGAAGCCTGCTTGAAGGAACAGATTCCAGCGAGCAGAAATTTCAGCATAAGCTGTGTGGTCAGGCTACTGGTCAGCAGAGAAGTATGCAGCCTTGGCTGCAGCTGCATTGTGTGCCAGCTTCAGTGGGGTTCCTGCCTCCTCATGCAGGCAAGCCCTTAACTGAACAAATGTTCTATAAAGCTTGGGTTTGCATTTTTACCAATTAAAAATGGGCAATGAAATTAAAGAACAGTTAGTAGAGAAAGAGAGACTCCTTAAGACAGTCGAGCATGGACACAGCAGAGAGAGCAGTGTTAGACTTTGCCCAAGGAAAGATACTCTTATATTGGGGACTATTTAACCCTGTCTTTGGGTCAACAGTTTTTCTGCACACCCTCTCCCACTGTTCTGAGGACAGATTTTTAGTTAAGTTGGTATTAATTCAATAGATCAATGTTAATTTCAGGTGAGTGGAGTACAGGTGGAGGCCTTCATTTGCTGTGTAAATGTGTGTCTAATAATTTATATTCTCTGTACTTTTTGTTAGTAGAACCAGTATTGGAAGCATTTTCTCTTGTCTGCCCTTGCCTGTTTCTCTTGGAGGATATAAACTGAAAAAGTAAAATTAAAATTATTAATTCAATTTTTCTTTTAGCATCGTGGCTTTTTAGTTGATAGTCCAGTTGAGCTATCAGGGCTATGAAGACAGTACTTCTCTGCCATTGTCTCAAACTTCCTGCAGGCTCCAGAGGACAAAGTGGTGTTTGATGCTCAGAAGAATGGCTGTATTGAGTGGCACAAAGTCTGCCTTGCTCAGTATTCTGTCTGAGGATGACCAGTATAAGGAACAGGAGAAGTATAGAGAGCTTGTCCAGCAGTTTGCTTGGGAATTTCCTGAGGGGATTTTCATTTTTATTTTAGTACTACTTGGCAATTACAACTTCTGTTTAAAAAGATGAGAAACATGAATGTTATGTAGGCTGTAAAATATATAAAGTAGTATGCATTTTAGTAACTGCAGGGAGGGGGGGCTAAGAAGGGGCTTGAAGTAAAAGGTTTTTTCCTCTTTAAAGCAAATGTTGCATTTGACTCTCACATTGATCAAAACACTGATAAGTGGAGTCCAGTTAAGGCCACACTAGTAGGTCAGCTTTACTGTTCAACTGAGCTATGTTGTAGGTGAAAGTTTGAAGTACTGATCTGTACTTAGACTTCAGGCTTCTTACCAGACCAATAACCACTACTTTTTTCTCCTGTGATACGTTCTCAGTACCTGAAGGAACACTGTCCCAGCAAAGACAGTCCTAGTTTCATGGTGGGAGGTGAAGCATGATTAAAATCTGTCCTAAGATAAAGTTCAGTCATTTATATATGTGGAAAGAAGCTAGGAAGAGATGGACTGAAAAAAAAGTGCTTAGACCTTATTATGAAACTGATAAGGTGATTGAAAAGTAATGTCTGCCTTTTTGAATGGTCTTAAGATCAGTGAAGAGGAGGAATATACAGCTACCATTAAATCTGTGTACTTCATGTCACGTTGGCAAAAGAGGAAATAACTTAGTAGTTTGTTTTTTTGAGTCAGGGAGTCTGCAGATACCATGGAGTTCTGAAAGAAACATCTGAAGCTTATACTGTGTGTCAGCTCTGTCTAATAGTTATGTCATTTTCTGCAGCAGAAAATAAAGCTAATTGCTTCACTGTCTTGTTTTCTTGTGCTCCGTCAGAAAAATGCAATATTGAAATGCAATGAGTAGTAGTTATTAATGTGATTTGGTCTTACAGTCTTAAACAGTTCTGAGTGTACTCGTTTGTTCCCCAGTGTATCTTAGAATAAACAATTCCCGAAAATAGTTGGATTATGTAGTTTTGGTTTTGAAAATTCTGTTACCTATTTGCTATTGCAAGCACAAAAGTTTGGTGTGTGGGAATTGATACTTCCCCCTCTTCCTGTTTTACAGATTATGAACCACAACGTAAAGTAAGTTTAACAGCAGGAACAGGAGTTGGCTCCAGAACATCTTAAAATAGTATTTTATAATAAACAGTGCTGAAAATGTTCCCCCCCAAAAAAACTTAACGGGGTAGGAACAGTGAGTTTTTTTAAACATATTTTTGCATTTGTAAGAATTGGCTTGTCATCTTTTACATGCACTTGACAAGTTCTGTAGCTAGTGAAAAATTAGTTGTTCAACATAGTTTCTGCTAACTTGGGGTACAGGCTGTAGGCCTGCTGAGAACCTTTTATTTTTTTATGTAAAGGGATCTTCATATGATGGCCCTTTGGCAGGGTTGGCTGTGAGGCCTTTTGTTTTTAACTGCTATGACAAGAAGACTGGAAATAGTATGAATACTTTCTCCTGGGAGATTAATGTTATTTTTAGTTTATTAGTTAGGAAAGGAAGACTGAACAATGGTAGCAACTGAGAGATATATTTTTTATAAGAGTGTAGCCCCCTTATGAGCCATGCTGGATATGACTAGCCTAGGAAGAGAAGATAGTCCTGTAAGAAAAGAGCAGCCCTTGCATGTAAGACTAGTAATCAGGGTATCTGGATATTAAAGAGTTTTAAAGTGTGAATTGAGTCTTAGAATACTGGAAGAGTAAAAGTCAAATACTTGTCAAATGAAAGATCTTCCACCAAAGGAATAAAAAAGCTGTCAAAAGTAGATTTTTGTGCTCAAAATCTGCACTGCTAAGTCTTCTGCAGTGATAACAGCCTAACTCCTGCCCTCAGAAATGAGACTCCTTGTCCTCCCAGCCTCTGGCCACAGGGCAGTAGTTCTGAGGCTGTGACATCCTGGGTGGTGTCATACTTCGACCCTCTCAAAAGTTCCTCTACCACAGTATGTCATTAGTGAGCTGTGGTGTAAGGACCATTGTCTTTGTGATGGCTGTTACCTGACTGCACTAACTCACAAAGGAACAAGCTACTTGGCAGGATGGTTGCCTATAATAACACTGTTGTGTCCACATCTACAGTAAGAGGAGAAAAAGCTCTGCCAAGAAGAGATTTATTTTGAGATGGTGCCCCTGGAGATGTTTTGCCTCTTGGTCTCACTGCTTACCTACCCTAAAGGCTGGTTTGGGTTTTTTTGTTGTGATTTTTTTTCACTGAAGCGTAACCAGGAAATCTTAGTTTTGCTGATTTTCAAATAGGAAAATGTTTTTTTGGTCTTTTCTGAAGTTACAATTGCTATATATAAGGCCAGATAATCTATGGAAGCTTGGGCTATTTTCCAGCATGTGGTGTCCAAAACTACACTCTCGTCCTCAGCTCCAATCCCACCAGCTTCCTAATGATCCCGTTCCCCCTGTCCTGGTCCTGTATTTCTTTCCCCAGAAGAGTTAAGCATTAAATATCCCAAGAACCAAGGCAAAATTACAAGAGACTACTACATATCCACGCAGCATTCATCCCATAAAGGGTATTAGAACAATACTATATTAAACTTAAGTGCAGGGAAGAAAGAAAAAAAAGTCTAGGAAAATTTTCTCTGGGACTCAAGCATGTAATAATCAAATTCAAACACCTGTTGAGCTATAAAAACAAAACCAGTTCCTGTAATTTGTGATTTGACAGCTGTGATTTGCTCTTCGGAAACTGGACAGAGCCTGCAAATAACGAGTTACTGATTAGCTAAATTGCACACCTATCAGGAATGACAGCTAGCTGGGCTTCAGGTTGTTTCAGGTGTGGAAGGGAAATACTTCCTTCCCCACTTCGGTGTTGACACTGGGTGCTCTGTGCTGCAAGATTCTAGGCAATAAAGCAGGAGTTAGAAAAAGGTGGAAGCTTTTAGTACTTTCCTATTCACAATTAATATAACGGGACTAACAATCAACTGTACTACTTTATAGTACAGAAAGATCTCAATTCTGCAGAAATAGGTTCTGTGGAACTTGCTTTTCTCTTCTTGACTATCTTGAAGGCTGGCTAAGAAACAGGCACCTCAGAGTCATTTAAAAGGCAGAAATGAACTTAGGTGAAGATGATAGCATTTTTCTGTAGCAGCAGCCAAAAGAAGTATCAGCAGAATTGGCATCCAGCCCTGGAAGCCAACATCCTGAGCTTCTGCTAAAGCTTCCAATAGAAGTATGATGAAGAGGTTTTAAAAAATTCCTGGGCTGTCTATTTCATATGCAGTCTAATCTACCTCTCAGAAATTTGGTGATTAATATAGAAAATATTCTTCCTTGGGCCAAGCTACAGAATGTTACCATGAGGTGCCTGCTTTCTGTGGTTGGCTGAGACAGTCTCCCCTGTTACTGGGATTTAACCTTATTGTGAACTCCCCAGTCTTTGCTGGGGAGCATAGACTGATTGCTTGCTATGAAGTCTGACAATTGTGGAGTCAGATAGAGCCTGAGAGGAAATTCTAATGTGTTACCAGCCCTATTGCCATCAGCCTGAGGGTGAAAGAACCGATCTCTGTTACCTTGGCTGAGCAGGTGAACTGCTAAGCTGGGAATGTCTGTGTTTTTGAAAGGTATTTGCATCAAATGTATATAGCTTACAAAGGTTTCCACCTTAATATCCCTCACTTCTGATTCTTTTTTTTTTTTTTCCCATTATGTGCTTAGACTGGAAGTTCAAAACATTTTTCAGAGTAATGCAGGATTCTCCTGCATGTTGCTGCAGCAAATCTGTATCAGTGCTCTTGATCTGAAATCGGCTTAACAGTTTTCATGCATCAAACATGCTAATCAGGACTGACCTTTTAGTAGAAGTTTAAAGGGGCTAAAAATAAATATTAACAGTAAATTACAAACATGTACCTTTTAGTATACATGAGAAAATCTTGAGTAAGCATTTTTTTGGTAGTTTTTATTGGGAGAGACACAAGCTATACCTGTGGATGTGGCAGTAAAATCCACCTAAACTGGAAAGGTATGAAAGAGTTTAGAAATTTCTGCAGTTAATTCTCATCAATGATTTTAACAATTTTTTAATGGGCATGTTCAGATACCTATATTGATCCTGCTGGAACTAAGGATGGATGTATTGGCAGTAAAATTTATATTCTTGCACAGTTGCATTGACTCCTCTTACTGCTCTATACCTGCCTCCAAACATTGCTCTCCATTGCCACATAATTCTAGTTGGAGAACACAAGAGTGACTAGAAGTGTTTGGGTTAATTTGAATGTGTCATCAATAAACAGGTTCACAGGTTTATCAGTCATGTATTTAACTAGCCATAAGCTGATAAAAGATTTTTTTAAGTTGACCCTGAGACATTTAAGTTTTCGAAATGAAACCTCCCTGTAATTGTTTTTTCTTGTTGCTACTTTTAAGATCCAAACTTTAAAAAAGGAAAAGAAACTCTATGTTTTTACAAGATCAAGGAGACACTTCTAAGTTTATTTTCTGAGGGCAGACTAGAAGCATAATGTTCTTCATATGCCCCCTGCAGATCACAGAACAGCAATTTATTTTTTCTGATGCCCAGTTGCTAGGAAAAATTAAAACTTTGCTTCCATAGATAACTAAATTATTGCTTCTAGCAGCATAATGTAGCTGTACTAATTATATCGTATTACATTACAAATTTGTTCAGGTTTGAGAACAGATTATGTTGCCTGTGCTGCCCTGTGCAAAACAACAAAGAGGTACCTGGTGACTGCTACCCAAGCTGGAAAGGGTGAACTTTGACACATGCTAAAGCTCCAGGTTAGCTTAAGATCTGATTCTAGTATTTCTCAAGGCCCATATAAAAGTATAGAGAAGATCTTTCAAAATAAGACTCTGAAAAGCAGCAAGCAGAAGCTGAAGTCCTGATGGAAATAGTTCCTTGTTCTTGTTCTCTTGTCTGAAGTTTCTGCTGTAAATGAGAACTCCCTCAGTGCAATATATTCCAGATATTTTATTAAAATAAACTTAAATAAATAACTTTATACAAAAGGTTGCATTGTCTTCTCTTGGGATCTGCAGACATGCTGCATTTATCTAGTGCCTTGTGCCTGACAAGAACTGTAAAAAGGAGAGGTAGAGATTGTTCTCTCACAAGGACCTTGAAGACACGAGGTTATTTGGGTTCACCCATGCTTGAAAGGATTTTTAGGTTGTTTGGTTACATGTCAAGTAGCCTGGAACACTTATCCTGAAAGCTGTGTATTGCAACTGCTGCTGCATCAGGCACTTTTCCTCCTGCGTAATCAGCAATGTCATTACTAGTCAATTAAATAGGCCTGGAACATGAGCCCAATCACAGTGAATGAACCATCCATGCTGTTAAGGGTTAATACAGTCTGAAAACTGATGCCTGTGCCAGCTCTCGTTCTCTCACATGTAATATTTGGGCATGGTTTAGAGGTTAAGGTGGATGAAATCTTAGCAATGGGAATGCAAGCTGTGCTGTCCATATTTGCCTTATGGCTGGAGAACAGCCCACGATCTGTCCCATCTACTGTATGGCTGTGGCTGCTGTGTCCGTGGTGTGCTGCACTCTCCTGGGAAAGATGCCCAGACCTGAGGGAGAATAGTCTGTGGCCTAGTGACACGCTGTCTGCCTTTGAAGATAGGCTTAATGCACTCAATTGGGCTTAGATGATCCCGAGGGTCCTCCAGTTGGCTTTTTAGAAGAGTGCCAAGTACTGGAATCCTGATGGCTGCAAGTCAGGACAGGGAAGTGTTTGGGGACTGCTGTGCAGGGATGGATGGGTGTCTGGGGGGAAAGAAGAGCTAAATAGAGCAGTAAGTTCTGCACTGACACTTTCCCTTGTGGTTCTACTTGGTGAGTTGCAGCTTCAGCACTTGGCTGCCTCACACTGCGCAAGTGGACAGGGTAGCACTACTGTCCTGAGATGACTTTTTGAGGTGTTTTGAAGATGGATGCTGACAAGGAATGCTCTCTGCAGTTCTCTTGCAAGAGTCCTTCACATAAGGAGGAATACAGTAGGACATGGAGGAATGTGTGTTCTCCAGTCCTTCCATGTTAATTTGATGAAGACTTGGAGGGGGGCAACAGTTCTCGTCACTTTGCTGAGTATCTTGTCTCCTCTTTCCATGGAGTTTTGCCAGGTGCTGACTTAATGGTAATGCTCCTCTGTGCAAAAGATTTAAAGCACCAGATGCTAAGGGGAATGGGACAGAAAAAGCAGATAATAGTGTCCTAACTCCAGCTGTTGGACCCACAGTAATAGTAAAGCAGTATTAATTTTTTCTTCAGATTGGGAAGCCTCTTCCTGTAGTTCCTTCATCCTTGATAAGCTTGTGAGCTATTTGTATAAGAAGCCTATGGTTTATAGGTCTACAGTGGGATGAGGAATATGTGATTAGAGGGAAATTGCACGTATACTTGTGCAGGAAGTGGGAAGGGTTTGGGATGACAGAAACAGTTCAGTGATTGCATGTTCTCCTTGCTGCAATGACCAGGTTTCTCTACCATCAGACTGAAGAGTGAAGACCAACATTTCAGCCTCCAGTAGTGGGTATTAGCTAATAGAAAAATTGGGATGGTACTTCTGCATTTAATAATTTCTGATCGGAGTTTCTTCCATTAATTAGGCTAGTTGCTTCTGGGGTTTATGGAAATAGCTACAGCTTCATGAGACAGGAGGTCCCCCAACTTAGTTACATGCGTGTAAAAGTAGCTCTTTTTTGCCCTGCCATCTGCCACTTTGAATTGGAGCCTCTTTGTTCTTTCTGTTGGAAGAAAGAGTGAAGAGTTACTCTCTAGTATTCTCCGTGCCACTTCTGACTTTGTAGGCCAGTATTATGTTCCCTCATTTGTCTCTGGTCTGTGTTGAAGGTGTAGGTTCTGAATGACTCCTAACATTGCTTTTTTTTTTTTTTTTTTTTTTTTTTTTCCCCAGTAAGCATAGGGCATTTATAGTTTGTTGTTACAAGGCTGGGCATCTGGGGTTTTTTGAGTGATAATAGTCAGTTTGGGATGGCTTTGAGCTGGCATTTCCACATGCACATGGAAGCGACTTCACTGTTTTGTGTACGTGCAAAAACAGAGTGTTCTCCTCCTCCACTTCTCTTCCAATAATTACACATTAACCTGTAGTGTACTATTTAATTCTGCAATGGTCATTCTAAACCCATGGCTGATAAACAGCTGTTTTAAAATCCTGTAACTTAAATCTGTTGTGCCTTTCTCTTACAATGTCAGCTCTGGAGTGTTTGATTTGGGGAGGGGGGTGTACCTGTGCATGGAAGGAGAGATGACATTGACTGGAAGGAGGAAAAAACAGTGATGGGTATTGGAAAAAAGGACTTATAAACATAGATAGTTTACAGAAATAAGCAGTCCAGTACCCTTTCTTTGACTGGGACTGTTGCTGTAGCACAGCTGTAAAGCAAATGGGAGAGAAGCAGTTCAGAAATAAATTGTTGCAAGGCCTTCAGTCTATATATATATATATTTTATATATAAAATACATTTGACACTAAAAGAATCCCTGGAGGAGCCCCATTCCTCTTCATTGCCAGAATTTTTCTCTCCCTATGACTATCTGGGCAAATATTTAGCAGAGTACATGTGATTTCAACATCAAAACTCCAAAATGTAAGGTGTCACATCTGTAGGAGCAGACTCCTCATCCATCTGGCAGAACTAGAAGAATCAAAAATGGGTGAAAAAGTAGTTACTTTGGTTTTTGGATTCAGGGGAAAAACATACAGACATACATCATTTAGTTGGTGGATGGAGTTGCATTTGTAAAGATCAGAATAATTAACCATATCACAGAACCCATGTATCTGCTCAAGCAGGGCTATGCAAAGCCAGTTGCCCGGGACCATGCCCTGATGGCTTTTGAGTATCTCTGAGGACAATGACCCTGCAACCTCTTTGGGCAACCTGTGCCAGTGCTTGGTCACCCTCACGGGGAAAAAGTGTTTCCTGATGTTCAGAAGGAACCCCTTGCATTTCAGTTTGTGCTCTGTTCCTCTCAACCACAATCCCTGGATTTGCAAACACTTTCTCTGCTTCTTTTGTTTTCCTGACTTAGTTGGAAGAAGTGAAGTGTTTGAAGAGTTAGCAGGGTCAAAGTTAGAGCCTTAAGAGCAGTTTAAATAAATAAGGGAATAACCTTGATTTTGTTTTAATTAGTGCTGCCTCTGCCTAGTTTTGGAACAGTGAAAAGATACACAAAGCATATAACTGGAAAGAATGTTAAAGGAAAATACTGCCATTACTTTAGTCTTCCTTTGCTGAAATCATGTGACAATCTTAGCCTGTAAGTTACTTTTTAGTATGGAAGAATTCTCACATCTGCATAACTAAATGCAGGACTGAGCCATTCAGTCATCTATGAAAAGGTTTCTCCTGAAGAAATTTTTACTCACATACCTGATTCATCTCCTGTTGGTTAATTTCTGACTTGCATTTTTGTCTTACAGGCACAGGCCTTGTGTTTTGTAACTCCACCTGTTTTTTAAGACACAGAGCCTATGGCTAATAGAATGTACATGTTAAACATACTTTTAATTAAACTGGTATTTCCCCAAATAATCTTACTTTACCAGGGATCTCACAGGGCAGTGGGCCAGTGGCCAGCTGTGCACTGCATGGAACAAACTGTAGGCTGGAGTCCTTTCCTGAAGTTGGATAGCCTTGTAATACACAGATATGTTAATAAAATGGCAGTTTTACCAAGGAGGCTAAGGGCTAAGAACGGGGTGGAAAGAAGTATTACTGGGAAACCCCAAGAGTGGGTGAATCATTTCAGAATTGTGCTGGGGCAGACATAGCACAGGGGGCTTGTTTCGTTATTACAAGCAGTGATACTTGCTGTATGACCAGAGGGATCTGCCCCCTCATGCTGTAGCTGGTGTATTTCACGGCTCAGGTACAGCTAATTCTATAGCTAAGCCTGAATTTCCAATCCGTGTGCACTTGGGAAAGGCATCATAGGAACTGAAGGTAAGATTCCTGTTGAGTATCCTAGATCTTTGTTCTTTTTTTAGGGTGTAATTCTTTAACTGTACACAAGTAGCTCAACAGCAAGAATTAGACTGTGAATCTTGCAGTCAAATTAAATTTACTTGTCACTGCTTTAGCTGTGCAACTTTTTATTTGGTCCTGTTTCAGTCGCTGATTTTACCATGGATGTGCTGGGGAAACTCAGACATCCAGCTGTAGCTTTGGAGGGGCTCTACAGATGTTAAAACTGTATTGGAAGCAGGCAGGGGTTTCATATTCCAGGAAAATTTAGGAATTGACACACATTTACAGGGAGATGTCAAACTTTCAGGCACATGCAGTGAAACTTCTTAGGTAAATCCAAGTCACCAGACAGGTGCCTACAAATGTCCTTGGCAGGCTATTTTTTTTCAGTGGATGTGCTACATGATTAAAAAAAAACAAACACAATGAACCAACCGAAAAAAAAACCCAAAACACAAACCCTTCATTTTATGATTTCATGGATGTTTTCTTGGGCATACCACTTTTGTCTTTGTCCTACTGATAGTAGGACTAATAACTAAGCTATATTTAGGGGAACTGCATATCAGACCATTTTCTCCTTCCTACATAAACTTACAAAGGATCAAATAACTGCAACTATGACTCTGGGTCAGCTGTGATGTTAAGTAAGGGTGCAAATCTCTTCACCACATTTATCCTAGTTACCCTACTCCTCATTGCTTTTTCTTGCATTTTATGGAGGAAGTTGAAAATGCATTAAAAGTTTTCCCTCTAAAAATGGGCCTGGAAGTGGGAATTGCTTTCTCAGGAGTTTGCCACCTGTAGTTGGTTAGATCCACTCACTGAGAATTGTAATGAAACATTTTTCACTGTTGTCATACACATTTTAACAAACTCTATGATTAACAATACCACACAAGTTTTCATTTTAAAAGGTATTTTATTTTACTAAAATTATTTTTTCAGAAAGTTTCATTATTTTTTTTTTTAAACGTGGGAGGAAAGTTTGAGTAAAAACTAATTTTTAATTATACTTTCACGTTATAAATTAGGCGGGATATTGGGTAGGTATAGCTGCCTGGTATTTATTGCTGTTTCAGGCTAACCTGTGGAGTGGTTCAGCTTTTAAGCAAGACTTGCAGCATCACGTACTTGAAGGTATTTTTCTTGTCTCACCGAATACCAGGTGTATGCTTCACCTACTTACCCACCAGCACGTACTTGTTGACAGTGAATTAACTCTATAAATTGTGCAGGTTTAAGTGTTTTTAAAACACCGGAGAGATGCTTGAGGTGTTTGGCTGGACTAAGGGGCGGCGATAGTTGGGCAGCTTCTGGCTGAGCTGCCTTTGAGGAAGTGAGTAACACCGCGGGTGCCTTCCTGCCTTCCTTTCGCTGTCTTTATCTGGAGCTACAGGTCTGGCGGAGCTTATGAGGTTGGTTTCCAAGTTTCCCGTGTGAGCTGTGCGGCGCGTGCTAGGCACTGGAATTCAGAAGCGTGCAACAACGATCCCAAGCGAGGGACCCGCGCCTGGCGCCGCTGCCTGGCGGGACGCACCTTCCAGCGGGGCCGAGACGACGCATCTAAACGACAAACGAAGGGGCGCTCAAACAAAGGCTGGCGATGGGGCAGAGGCCTCGCTTGTCCCGGGCGTGCCGTGGCATTTCGGTCGAGCTGCAGGACCCCCCCCCCCAGCCCCTGCGGCTGCCAACTCCCCCCCGCCCCGCCCCGCCGCGCCGACCACCGCCCGGGACCGTCCCTCGCCGGCGCTCCAGCCGATCCGCCGCCGGAGGAAAACCCCGTTCCCCGTGGGAAGAACAGCTCCCTCCGCCCGAGGGTTCCGGAGGGGCGGGCCGGGCGGCGGCCGGTGCGGGGGGAGCCCGCCGGAGGGGAGCACCCCGGGTGCCCCCCAAGGAACGGGGCGTCTCCCGCCTGCAAAGCGGGAACGCCGAGCGCGGGGACGGGACCGGAGCGCTGCCCGGCTCCCGGCTGGCCGGCAGCCACACCAAGCTCCGCTCTCCCCTCCCTTTGTCTGCGTGGCTTTGTCTCCTCCGTCCCCCTCCGCCCCCGCCCGCCGCGGGCCGGGACTCCCCGCCTCCGGCCGCAGCGGTCCCCTTTGTGCCACCTGCGCGCCGTGGGAACGGCCGCTCGCCCAATCCCCGGCCGCCCCGGGCAGCCGCTCCGCCGCCGGGCTCCCACCCAGCTGCGAGGCGGGAGGGGGCGGCCGGGCGCGGCCCGCACCGCACCGCGCCGTCCCCCCGCACCGCCCCGTCCCGCCGCTGCCGCCGCCGCCGCCGCCTCCCCTCTCGGCAGCGCGCGGCCTGCGCGTGCGCGCGCCCCCGCCGGCCGGGCCGGGCCGCGCCACCCGGGCGCGGGGGGGGAAGGGAGGGGGGGGGCGGCGCGCGCCGCTCCGCCGGGGGAGCGCGTGGGGGAGGGCGGGGCGGGCGGGCGCGCGCGCGCGGGCAGCCCGGCGGGCGGGGCGAGGCGATAACCCTTGCGGAGCTGCCTGGGAGACCCCGGGGTTGGGGCTGCGCCAGCGCGCGCGGCGCCTCCTCCTCTTTCACCCCCCACCCTCCCCCCCCCCCCTCCGCCCCCCCCACCCCCCCCCGAGCCGAGTGGAAGGGGCTGGGGTTGGTGCCAGCAGCGGCGTGAGCGCTCGAGCGGCCGCCATTTTACGCCAGCTCCAGCACACTGTCCGGACACACCGAGGGAGCGGAGAAGGGGGGCAGCTCCTCAGCACGCCGAGCCGCTAGCCGCGCCCCGAGCCCCTTCGCACGGCGTTTCACCCCCGCAGCGACAGGTCAGGCGCCGGGCGCCGGCAGGCAGGCAGGCCGGCGGGCTCGGGCTCGGGTTCGGCGCGGCTCGGAGCGGCGACAGCCGCCCGGGGAGCGGGGTGGGAGCGGGCCGGGGCCGGGGCAGGGCCGGGCGGCAGGACGGGGTTGAGGCGGCTGAGGGGAGTCGGCGGGTGGGTCGGGAGGCTCACGCTGGGGCCCTGCGGCGCTGTCGGGCTGGGGCTCGGCTGCCAGGCGCTGCGTGATGGGTGGAGGAGCTGGCTGCCTTCGTGGCCGCTGCTGTCGGGCGGGGGGCGGCCGGGCTGGGCCGGTGCCCGCGCACTAGGCCCGGCAGCTGGCCGGCGCTGGGGAGGCGGCGGCGGCCGGGGGGGCCCCGAGCCGGCCCCGCGTGGGGCGCGTGGCTCTCGCCTCATTGTCCTGCCGGCTCCTCCGCTCCATTCATTGCCCGTGCGGGGCTGGGCCGGGCCGGGCCGCGGGGAGCCGCTCCGCAGCGGGGCGAGCCGCGACCTCGATGCCCGGACGTGTGCGTGGGGAGAGGGGCCGCTCAGGTCTTTCTCGCGTGTCCCCGGTCACGTCGTGAGGCGGTGGGCGGCGGGTAGCGGCGTTTCCCGGCCGGGAGCGGGGGCTGGCGGCGGGCCCCTGCATTGTTTCGGGGAGAAGTGTGGCTGGGGGGTGGCGGCGGGGCCGGGAGGAGCCGCCAGCTCCCGGCCGAGTGGTGAAATCGGGCCCGAGGTGTTGCAACCGCGCTCCAGGGGGAATAGGGTGAGAGGTGGGGAATGACTGGGGCTTGGGGTGGGGTGGGGGGGAGCCGCTCCTCCTGCGGGAGAGTGGTGGGGAGGGGGGGAAGTCGGTCACTGGAGGAAGTTGTAGGACATCTGAACGCGGAGAGCACGTGTTTCCATCGAGCTCATGGCGGCGGCTGCCGCCGCCACCGTGGGTGGGTGCGGACTGGGAAGAGCGCTTTGTTCCTCTCGCTTGCCCGGCCGATACCGGAGTGGAGGCGAGACGGGATCCCGGTCGCGTCTGGGGCCCGGAGAGGCGGCTCCCTCCGGGGGGCAGCCGGTTTGCGACGGGAGCTGGGGGCAGCAGCGGGTGTCAGTGACGGTATCGCGCTGGTAGCAGTGGCTGCATGTGGTAGGTTTGCTCTTCCTCCCACCCCCGCCATTGGCTTCTTGCTCCTTTTCTAACTTGTTCAGAGCCTCTTAGGGAGTGTGTTGGGAGAGACAGAGAGAGGGAGGTGAGTCAGAGTGGCTGGCTGGGTTGTGTAAAACCTGCAGTGAAAGCTACTTCACTCCCGCTAGGCAGTGGTGTTAGGGCTTTCCTTTGTGTTAGTGCTTCTTTTGAGGAATTTTATGCGTCTTCCGAAACGAAAAAGTATCAGGAACGTGGTCAACGATTTTAATATTTTATTTTAATTTTTTTTCGCGAGAATAGGGCAGTCAGTCTTCTGCGTGTATTGTCACTTGAATTGTTCTACTTGAAGATCTTCTTAGCATAATTATGATGCCTATTGCATTTGAACAGATATCTGGAAACATGGCTACTGAACATGTTAATGGGAATGGTACTGAAGAGCCCATGGATACTTCTGCTGCAGTTACCCATTCTGAGCATTTCCAGACATTGCTTGATGCTGGTTTACCACAGAAAGTTGCTGAAAAACTAGATGAAATTTACGTTGCAGGTAAGATGTAAAACTTGCAAAAACACACTTACTATATTTTATTGGATTCTGCTGTCTTTGGGCTAAATTAGCAACTTTTTGTGGTTTCCAAAAGTATGGGAACTGCAGTCTTGCAAAAAAAAAAATCTATGGTTGTTTTACATTCAGTGCTTTAATTTGTTGTAGTATTTTTCAGAGGAATGTTGTGAGCCAGGCCACTTGGGCTGAGGGGTGGGAAGGAGGAAAAGTATGCAGGTGACCATAGCAGCAGCTGGAATAGGCAACAGATGATTTTTTTAGGAGGAGCAGGTGATGTGGTCTTTGTGCATTTTTTTTTTTACAGTAGTAGTTGTAGGTAACTCTTAAGTAACTCAAGCCTTGGTATTCATCTTCTCATGTAAATGGTACTTGGTGACATAGTTTTTCAGCTCAGGGATGCAGAGGCTGTTGTACTGGTTTTCTTGGACTTGGTGATAGTTAGGATTTTTTAAGCTTGATGTTTTGGATTGTGGTGGTAACTCTCAGTGTTGCAGTTTATCTGGCTTTATAGTCGTCTTAAAACGTACCAAGGTACCATGGTTAGGCAAACTAAGTCATAGATCCTTCTGAGTTCATCTTCAGGATATTGAAAATAAACTTGGCCTGTACAACATCTGAGTTTCACAGAAATCAGAAGAATATGTAAATGCAGTAATTAGTACTCCAAATTCTAACTTTTCTTGACACTTTGATAAAAAATAGGTGAATAAACTTAAATACTTCCTTCTAAAAGAGCTAAGTGATTCCTTAGCTATAGTAATCTATGTTAAGCAGTGATTGATTTAGGGGTCACTTAAATGTGCTAGATGTGTTAAATGTGGTTAAACAGATTGCTTCCCAAATATAATTAGTATTTTTTTTCTTTTCTCTAGGGCTAGTTGCACATAGTGATCTAGATGAAAGAGCTATTGAAGCTTTAAAGGAATTTAATGAAGAAGGTGCATTGGCAGTGCTTCAGCAGTTTAAAGACAGTGATCTCTCACATGTTCAGGTAATGTTAAGCAATTTAGAATATAACAATTGAGGGATAAACTTTAGTTGACTGACAGAGGTTTGCTTAAGTCTCTTCCTTGATCCATAGATGATATGTAAAATGGGCACTATGTTAGTTCAAGGTAAAATAATATTCTGGCTTGTCATGTTTCAGAACTGAATACTGATATATCTTTTGCAGAACAAAAGTGCCTTTTTATGTGGAGTCATGAAGACATACAGGCAGAGGGAAAAACAGGGGACCAAGGTGGCAGATTCTAGCAAAGGACCAGATGAGGCAAAAATTAAGGTATGTGCCTAAAAAGTTATGCCGTCTACCTGTGCTTTTTCAAAGCTGTTGTAATAGGTACCTGGATTCTTTTGGAACTGTTTTTTTCTTAAAAAGGCTGTGTAAGATTATTTGTCATTATTTGAAAGCTGTCATTTGCATTTTAATCTTACACTTCATCCTGTTCAAGAGGAAAAATACACTCTTCATTTCTGGAACTGAATGTATATAAAAGTGAAAAAGATCTGACAGTTTGCTTTATGTCTAGTTAAGACAGTTCTGCTGTTTCACAGTTCAAAGTTTTCAAGACACTTGTCAGCATAGATCTTTGAGTTCAGAATGTGTAACTTCAGCTATTGGTGATTGGTTGGTTATGTTCTTTTATTTATTTTTTTTCCTGCCCTTCGGTTCAGGTCTATAGCAACCCTACGTTAGGGAAGAGATGCCACGTGTCTGGAAAGACAGATTGTAATGGATTTAGGTTTTAGCCCACTTCTTATGACATAATCACTGTTCTCATAAACTGTACCCCAAACTGTCTTAGTAATTGGCATATTCTTTCTTGGACCAAGTTTTCTACCAGCAGGAGACTCAAGAGTTAAGCATACTATGATTTATTTTAAAATTCTGTGATGAGCAACTTTACCAAAGCTTAGGGAAAGGAAAATTGTCTAATTATGCTTAGTTGATACCTTAAAAAGTGAGCGAATCTTTCAGCTGTAACTTTCCATGTGTAAACTGGAAAATGAATGTGCTATATATTGCAAATAACCCTGGAGCTTGTGAAACTAGAAAATCTTTTTTTCTCTTGACTTTGAGGCTGGGGTGCCATTAATTATAAATTCAAAAAAACTGATAAGAGTTTCTGTCGCTACCAGATAAAACAGCAACAATGTGAGGACTCAGTTAACTAACTTGAAGTAGCATAGCTTTTACTGCTGATGGCTGTAGCATTTCAAGTAACTGCAGTTTTCCAGTTGTGAAGCTACTAATGTTTGATTATAATCAGGCTTGTTTACATGCTGTTTCTTTGTCTGCAGAGTTGCTGTTTTTGTGTGAAAATAATAGCAAAGATTTCAGAGGAGTTTCTCATATATTTTCCTACTGAATTTCATCTAGCATTTACAATTGGTATTATATCTGTAACTGTGTGCAGTGATTCTAGTTATGGTCAGTTGTGCTGGCATGCTGTCTGTACCTGCAAGGAATTTGAGGGGGGTTTGGGGAGGATAGGAGAAGAGAGGTAATACTATAATACCACCACTTCAGTGGTGGGATTCCTGAAGTAGTCAGTGCAGTGTTTTCAGGGGTGTAAACACTTAAGCATGTGTTCTTTAACTTTACATTTGTGAGTAATCTCATTAAGCGGAGGGAACTTCTGTGTGTAAATGTTTTGCAGGATTGGACATGCTAAAACAAGAAGTGGCTCAGACTAAGATCTTTGTAATTAAAGGGAAGCTTGCTGTTCTATTACTTGGCCTATATTTTTTTTTTTGTATGACAATGAAGGAATTGGGAAAACTATGTGAATCTTTAATTTTCTAGCAGTGTTTCTTTACCTGGTAGTTCTAACAATTGCTTTGCAAGTTTCTTGTTGAAGTACTAGCAGTAGGCTTGTTCGTCCATGGGAGTTGTAAAGCAGTCCAGTTTAAGTGAAATTACGAGTGTCTGATTGTCAATGAAAATGAAGTTGCATTTAAACTAGCTCAATTTGCGTATGATTTTAAAATTTTAAGTTTCTTACTTGAAGGCACTCTTGGAGAGAACCGGCTACACTCTTGATGTGACTACTGGACAGAGAAAGTATGGTGGACCTCCTCCAGAGTCTGTATATTCAGGACAGCAGCCTTCTGTTGGTACAGAGGTACGGAGGAGGAGATATTTATGTAGATGTATTTATTCATTGGAAGTATTTTTTAATAAACACCACTCTGTATGTCTGTTGTAGATATTTGTGGGCAAGATTCCAAGAGACTTGTTTGAAGATGAACTCGTTCCGTTATTTGAGAAAGCCGGCCCTATATGGGATCTCCGCTTAATGATGGATCCACTAACTGGTCTAAATAGAGGATATGCTTTTGTCACTTTTTGTACTAAAGAGGCAGCTCAGGAAGCTGTTAAATTGGTAAGTTGTCTTACTTTTTAATTTTTATTTTGTTAAGAACACTCTCTGGATTATAAGCAGTTTTCCTGATCCTAATGCTTGAATGCTTAAGATGAAACTGTCAGTTGAAATGTCAGCGGGCATTTCATAAATGTCCACTAGGTGTTTTGTTGTGTGGTTTTGTTGTTGTTTTGTTGTTGTTGTTTTTTTCAGACATCTCTACATTGTATTAAGGACAGGAAGAGAAAAGTTGATGGGCTGCTTTTGGGTCGAGTTAGTTGAGCCGTTATTACTAACAAAAGCTGTATTGGCAATAACGAGTTCTGAGCTGTTAGCATCTGGCTGAATTTTGGGGAGAAGTGGTGTGTGGGTGTTTGTGGGACACGGGGAGTTCTGGTCAGGTTGGCTGTGATTTCTGATTTGCTCGTGCACCAGCAGGGGGCCCCACACTGGAAAAAATGTTCCTGAAGTCACAGAGTTTCATAAGACACTTCAGATTGGAAATAATAATTCTTTAAGTGTTCAGGGTCTGTTCTGTTTGCTGCAACTGACTGGAAAAAGTTATAAACCCTGCCAGGTTAAAAAGCATTTCCTCTCTTTTACACAGAGGTGTCAATAGTTTGATATAAGGAATAGGCTACTCTTAATAGCCTTTCCACATTTTGTTCATGAAGTATCCATCACTTAAAAAAGAGGAGGGGAAAGAAGTGCCACCCTGATCCTCACACTGCTCCTTTATTTTCCCAGTTTAGTTGAATTTGAATTTTTGAAGCTAGTTACTACATTGATTTGGCCAAGATCATCGTGCAGTTCTAACCATCAGGAGTGCTAACTGTTCTCATTCTGAGGTGTACTAATATAGTAGGGCTAAAATCTCTGTTTTGTCATAAGGTACATGTTAAACCACTGAAGTACCCTATTGATGTGTTAACAATGTGAGTTGATGCAGACAAATCAAGCTGAAGATGGCAGTGTGTTTTGAAAAAATACAGAAATACCTACAAAAGTGGAAGTACAAAAAAAGCATGACAGCATATCCTAGATATTTAAGTGAGAAAGGTTGGTGTTCCTGTGTTAAATATGAGGGTAACTTCGTATGCCTCTTTGTACTTTCGTTATCAACCTAGCTCTTTATATTGTGTGTGAACTCTTTAAGAGATATGCACATGACTTAGCAAAACAGTGAATAAAATCAAATACATTGTCAAAGAGGCACCTAGTAAACAAACAGAGGGATTTTTCTTCACTTAGGCAGCACATTCTGAGAAGTCATTCAGGCTTTGTTTCCATAAAATTAACATCAGATCCTAGCCTCAGTCTTCCACTAAGTGATACAAAGGAAGGAGGTACTTTGTGTCCCTTTATAGCTTAGCTTCAATATGCAGAAAAAAAAAGACATTGTGATCTGTTTTTCAGTTAAGTAGCCACTGAGTGTAATAGTTGGAAAGTGTTAGGATTGATGGGGCAGTTTTTCAGCCTTCATGCTAACCTGTTTAGAGCAGGGTTAGTTTTAAATTAGATCCTGTGGCATTTGTCAGCTTTTGAATAGTTTCCACCATAGTTGGCTGGCTAGTTTGGTGTATTAAGTTTCACAGGTTGCTTAGGAGAGGGATGTGCAGGGGTACTAGCAAAATTTGGCCATTGAGCTCAGTTGAAAATTTGTCACTTGTGTTGGTTACACATGCATGGGAGAGAGGCTGCTGAAAGACCTAGCAATGCTAAACACTTAGTCATAACTATTTTCATATCCTAGTATTTTAACAGTTGGTGTTCTTTCTGTTACTACCTGTAATGTTCTGATGTGTATGAAACTTATTTCCCAGCTTTTTTGTCATTATGGGATAGGGGTTCTTCTGTTATTTCCCATCCTCTTCTCAGAGGCTTCATTTTTTTTTTTCCCATTCAGGACTCTAAAGTATAGCAAAATAAGACTAGATCTCTGCATTGCTTGTAGGCTTCTGAGTAATAAGGGACAGCTGTGAGGTTTTGTCAGTACCCATACTGCAGCAGAGAATAAACTGACCTGTCTTCAGGCTCTTGCATTTGGTGTAACGTATTTTGTATACAGTTAACGTTTGCATTGCTGGTGTTTCATCCACAATCTGTATAACAACTTAATGTAAAACCAAACTCATTTTTTTTTTAATAAACTTAATGTTGACTTGCCCTATTAATTAACGGGGAGAAATCTTGTAATTTAAAAGCTTGAAGCCTGATTTTGTTTATGCATATGCATTTTTAAGCCACTTAAAAAGGGGAGAATTCTCTAACTGGTGTTTGAAATCCTTTTGGGGCTGTGCTTCAGAAAAGCTATGGCCTGATACTGGGAGAGATTTGAACAGTAGGTAATTTTATGTTCAGTACTTAATCCACTGTGGTTAACCCTTGCTGGTTGAGTAGAAGTGGCATCTCAAATGTTCATAGAAGCACTGACAATCTTTCATCTTATTTTTTTTAACATCAAGCATTTTTTTCCCTTGTTGACATATTTACGTTTACCTTCTGTTTTATACTGCTTAAGAATTAAAACTCCCCATGTGTTCTTTTGCACACATACTCAATTTTCCCTTCTTTTTCATAGGAAGTTGTTAGATTTCAGTTTTTCAAATTATTTCTAAGTGATTAAGGTTATTGTAGACCTGTACAGGATGAATATTTGTGAGGTGAAAACCTGTAGTAGCTTACAGTGTATTTTTGATTAGAGCAAGTGTCAGCTTGATCAAAGTGCAGGTACAGGTGTGGTATGCAAATAGGCCCCATTAAGCAGTTTGCCAGTTCTGCATAGCAGCACAACTTGCCACTTGCTGCTGGAAATGAACTAAAATTGCTGCTCAAAGTTTTAAGTGGATAAAATAAGAAGAGAGACATACTTTGACCTGTTAGTGAGTAGGTTCTTACACAATTTAGTGAAAAACCAAACCCTGTATATTTTAGAGTCTAGAGGTAGCGATATTTCTGTTACTAACTTCAGGCATTGATTCAGTGGTGACAGGAGGGGAAGCAGTATGCTGACACAGCTGATTTGGCAGCCTGACTGTTTGGGCACTACACCCACATCATGATTTTGGCCTGTTCATTTATAAGTTTACAGATCACATGCAAACTGTTTGCCTAAACCCCACTAACTTTGTGCTCAAGACTGTTTTCTCTGTGTTAAGATAAACATACAATAAAAAGTAGTAGTTAATGTGTTGTAGTATAAAAAAACAACAGGAAGCTACTGGCAATTTGGAATTGCAATATGGTAAAACATTTTAAATTTAAGTTACCAATTTTTATTTTGTTGCTATGAGTTGTGTGAGCAGCTCTTCTTGGACTGAATCTGTAGGCAAACTTTGGTCTTAGACTTTATTAGAAACAGTCGGATGGTATGTTCTGTTATCCATATAGAATAGAATATTTCAGTTGGAAGGGACCTGCAGTGATCATCTTGTCCAAATGACAGACCAGTTCAGGGCTGACCAAAAGTTAAAGCATTTTAAGGACATTGTCTAAATGCCTCTGAAACACTGACAGGCTTGGGGCATCCACCCACTCTCTAGCAAGCCTGTTCCACTGTTTGACCACCCTCAGTAAAAAAAATGCTTTCTAATGTAAAGAAATGCTACTTAATATATACTTCAGTTAATGAAGAATCAGTTTATGTCTTAGTTCCAGACTAAGAAACTGTCAACTTTTTTAAAAGGTGTTTAAAGGATTTTTTTAAGCTGGTGTAAACTCTCTTCATTACCATGTGGAAGTCTATTTATTGATTATCATATATACATATAGTCTTCCTATGCAGCTGTTTCCTACTTTAAAGTCAACTGTTCCTCTGCCACAAGGGCAAAAGATATGTCAATAGAAGTCTTTTACATACAAGTCATGTTTTGAGACATGATTACTTGGGAAGGTACCACTCCAGATCATTTTCACATGTACAGTTCTCCTCGTGCAGTTGGCTAGCTTTGAAAATTTTCAGTGATGTAGTTTTTGTTAGCATGAGATAAACATAAAGAAACAAGCACCTTCATCCTGATTTTAGTGCACAAAGCAAGAAGAGCTTGTGAGAGAACTTGCTGATGCAGGAAGGTTTATCACCAAATGCAAAATAACTTGTAGAATAAATAGCTAGATAAAACTTAAGGAAGCTGTCCAGCTACTTGTCAGTAAGATGTTGACTACAAAATACATTTTCCTCGCTAAAGACCTGTCTGTTGCAGGACTTCCAGTTGGAAAGGGGTTGATGTACCACCAGTTGACCTCCCTGCTGCTTATTTGGATGATGCATGTCTCTGTCTGCATCTCAATGAAAGGCATTTTTTATCAACAGATGTCTACAGTAATACTTCTTTTTTTTCCTTAAACTGCTGACTTGCTCAGGGTGTCTTCTAAACAGTCTGTTACGGGAGAAGCATTTGAACAGAAGTCTTAGGATTTCAAGTCAGTAGAAGGTTGTTCTTGCTGTTTACTATCTTAATATATGTAATCTGTGTGCTTTGGAAAATATTTGCCAATTGCTCTTGCACATTTTGTGGAGAAGACCTGATCACGGCTTTCTTTCTTCTCTTAACTATGGAAGTGTAAAAGGAAATCGGATGTTAATTGTAAATCCTGTTTTGTATTATACACAATTCAAGAAGTCTTAAGTGCAATCTGTAGAGGAACTTGCATTTGTTTCTGCACTGTTGTGGAGTGCCTTGACCTTGATGACTTGGACATAAGATTTACCTTTCATGATTCTACATGAAAAAGTCTAAAGAAACATGTATTAAGAAAGAGTCTTGGAACAAGAAGGGAAGGAATTGTGGTTATATATTACAGAAACACAGTTATACTTCAGAACAGTTGAATATACATCATAAGAATGTGTAAAGTTCCAAGAATTTAATGTGTTACTAAATGCTGTGTTGGCAAAAGTAAAGTATTTGGTATGCTGCTGTTGGAGAGGAGTGAAAATTGTCTATAACTGATGATTGTCCAATTATTTTTCTTTTCAGTACAACAACCATGAAATTCGTTCTGGAAAACACATTGGTGTTTGCATCTCTGTTGCCAATAATAGGCTTTTTGTTGGTTCTATTCCTAAGAGTAAAACCAAGGAGCAAATTGTTGAAGAATTTAGCAAAGTAACAGGTAAGTCAGTAACTTGTTTTGTAGAGCTGGAGAAGTGTCAAACATGATTAGTGTTTTGGTTGTTTTTGGCTTTTTTAGATGATGATGTACTGGGGGCTGAAGTATTTGTGATTAGACTAGGTGCATGGTTTTAGTTTTACCTAGAGAGTAGCGTGTAACGTTTAAAAAGCTATTCAAAGAAATAGAAGTCTTAATTATTTCAATACTAGTGGATGTTTTAAAACTTTTCATGGCAAAATTGAAGCAAGTTGGAGAAAGTATCTAGTTCTGTGCTTCAGAATTCTTTGTAATTTGATGAGCATCTCTTTTTACTAATGATGTATAATCTGGTAACAGTAACATTTGATGGCTTTCTCTGTTATTGAAGAGTATAGTTCAAGTTCTTTGGAGCAACACTGGAAATTTTTAGATGCCTTAAAATTGTGCAAGTTTGATCTCTTGTTTAGACATCCATAGAAAAAACACATGCTGATAAGTGATGTGATTATGGGTTTGAGAGGAGAACTGACAAAGCACAACTTTTGTCTGCCCTATCTCTTCTTCATTCACTGAAAAGGAAGATACTCTTCCATAGCTACTAAGCTCTTTTCACTTAAAAATGGAACCTAAGTTAGGATAGTCTAATGACTGTGTTTGAAAACGTTGGTCTTGTAGGTAAGGAAATTCTATTATGTACATTGTCTCAAAAGTCCAGTGTGTTCATGCTTTTTTGGAACCACTTGTTAGATGCATACTTACCAGAAAGATAATCCCTGCTTTATAATACAAATTAATGGATTGAAGCTGTAACAAATATTTTCCTTAATTTCAGAGGGACTTACAGATGTCATATTGTATCATCAGCCTGATGACAAGAAAAAGAACCGGGGTTTTTGTTTCCTTGAATATGAAGATCACAAAACTGCCGCTCAAGCCAGACGTAGGTTAATGAGTGGCAAAGTGAAAGTTTGGGGAAATGTTGTTACGGTTGAATGGGCTGATCCTATAGAAGATCCAGATCCTGAAGTCATGGCAAAGGTAATAAAGCTGTAAGGGAACCATAATATAATTAAAAGTGCCTTGTCCCAAAGTAAGTACTTCCTGACATTAACCCAAGTTTAAGTAGCATCTTTCAGCCTCCTCGACAGAGATGTAGGTGAGACGATAAAAATACACATACACTCTAGAGTTGATGTGAATTTGAAAACTCTATTGACTGACATTATTTTGTGCTCCCAGGGCTGAATGTTGAACGTAATTCTTGCTAAAATGACACGTAGGCCTGATGCTCTTAATTTCTCATCTGGATTTGATGGTGGTGACTTAAAAAGTTAAAATTGTTTTGTAGCTTAATATTTGGAAGGACTGAAAACTAGATACAGTTGCAGAAGAAGCCTTAATTCTTTATAACTCTGGAACTTTGTTTAGAACTTTAGAATTGGAACGTGTTTTCAAAGTTGTCATTAGCAGTTACTTCTGAGAACTCTTGGCAGTTGCTTTCTATTTGGAACTCTATTTTATTTTATTTTTTTAATTTGAGAGGAATTAATTCCGGTAATATTTTTGGATTTTTGAATATTTCAGTGAAACTGAAGTCTGGACTGTTAACGTTTTGAAGTATGTTGTAGCTGTTTTATATACATGTGTGATATTTTGCCAGAAATTAATTACCTGTTTTTGAGTTTTTTTTTTTCCCCCCCCATCAGATAATGCCCGACCCTGTCTTTTTCACTTATGTTGTGTAGCTGAGTTGTTTAATGGAAATTCCTAGCTAGTCCATATCCTTATCTCTTTCTCTTTGCTTGCTTTTCTGTCTGTGCTTTTACTCTCATCTGAGACACGTCACTTGCTGGAGTCCTACTTTGATGGACCTAGTAAGATAGCTTGGCTGGGATCTCCTCTTTGGTGAGCCATAAGGGAAAAGGGTTGGGGTGGGGGCTTACTTTAGGGAAAAAGCTGCTTTTGTAATACAGGTGTTACAGAAGCTTTTGGACTGCCCCATCTGCAGACTTTATTTTTCTTGCCCGTCATCACAAACTGTCAGCAGTGGGGAATAGTCTTGCAGGTGAAATTTGTTGAAGGTGGCACTTAATAAATATGGTGGCCTATTTATCTCTTCAGCTTCTTGGCTCAAAAGAGACGAGACCTAATCCAGCGAACTGTTAAGATAAATGAGCAGGAACTTCTGAGATAGATGAGCAGATAGGGGTCATAATCAGGTTTCTTTCCTAAGTAAGTTTACAGAAGTGTGGAGTAAAAGGCTAAAGAAATGAAAAACTTTGTGGTTTGCCCCATTTAATATATGTTTGAATATGCTACTGCCATATATTGTTTTGTATTTGAAATGGGGCACAAGGAGGGAAGAAACGTAAAAACAGAAAAGGTGCAGAAAAATCAACTTGTAAACTTCTAGTGCTATATGCTAAAGATAGGCATGGAGATTGGGTTGAAGACATGGAAAAGTGAGACTATATGAATGAGAATACTGAAAAAGTAGAGCACACCTACCTTGTGTCTGAAGGCAGAGGCTGAGGCAAGCATTGGTGTCTCACTTTTCTCACTGGCTGCATCCCTTAGTTTATTCTTGCAACAAGGAAAGTCTCTACTCCACTCTTGCCCCCTTACTGTGCATTTGGAGAAATTCTGGCCACGTCTGGCACAAGTGTTAGGTTTGCTTTGTTGTTTGCTTTGTTGTTTATTACTGTCTCTCTCCTAAGAGAGCAGCTGACCTGCTGCTGCACTCAGTAGCATCCCAGATGTGAGCTGCAGGTGGCTGTGTTTGTTTCTGAGAACTGTCAGTCAGGAGCAAAGGGAGAGCTTTTGACTCCTGTAATCTTACAAATTCCTGTGGTAAAAGGAGTCAGAAACACTGGAGGAAACACTGAGTAGGCAGAGTAGGTTATCAGAAATCAGCATTTTTTTTGTTGAGAATTCTAGAAAAGCAAGCCCATGAGAGCAAACTATGAGGAAGACAAATTCACCTTTGTAGCCAGAAGGTGAACAGCATTGTTCTTACTATCTTGCAGAAGCAGCATGTCATTTCATCCATATATGGCCACCTACTGATTTAAATTTCTAAAATGTTTATTCAAGCCTTCTTTCCTTCCTCCTCCAGACTTTTGCTTAAATGTTGCAGAAAGTACTGTATGGATGCATACTGTTGTCTTAAATATGAAATACCTTGATTGTGATGAAATAAAAAGCAAGATTCTGAAGCTGGACATTGCTACAGGAGATCAGTTCTTGTTCTGACAGATTAGAGTATAATAGGTTACTTGATTTCTGGACCAAAGTGAACTTTTTTGCAGCTTCCAGTAGCTGTGTTTGATAGCTTAATTTCTCCACAGGGTTATTTTGATTCCTGTTATACCTGTAGTGCATATACATTTCTTAATGTTTTACTTGATTTCTGTACCATGGCTGAGGCTACAGAAGACGTTGTGGAGTGCTGGGTTAAGCAGCTAAATAGTCTTATGCTTGTGGATGCCTGGTAGTTTACAGGATAGGAGGCAGGGCTAGTAATCCTTGGAGAATGTGGTAAGGAAGTCTGGAGTGTTAGTGCTGTAGGTGAGAGAGAGAAAAGGAGCAGATCCCAAAAGATTAGGGGGCAGTCTAATCTTGAGCAGTTTTGAAAGTGAGTTCTGTCTTTATAACAGTGCAGCTGCTGGGTATATTGCTTGTTAGGTGTGTATTTATGGATCTTTGGTATAATCTGTGAGCCTTAATGAAGAGGACTTTATTTAATATTTCCCTTATCTCTTTAGATAGCTTAAATTAAATAAAAATGGGTTAATCTTCTCTCAGCCTTGACTTTAACTTGTCTCCTAGCTCTGACTTACTCTTTGACTGGTTCAGGCACACTTAACCTGTAACATGACCAAAGGTATTAAAAATTTTCAGATTTGTCTACAGTGGAAAAAATTTCAATTGGTTGCTTTTTTGCTTCTTTAAAAAAATGCTGTGTTAATGTATCTTGTAACCAAAAAATGGTGATTTTTGAGGTTTTTAGCATTGCCTGACGTGTCAGTCATTGTGGATTTATTAGTGAAGGTTGCCTAGAGTTCCTTATGAGATTGTAGGTGGTTTGTTGTTTTTTTTTGTCTTTCATAAAATGCAAGAAAGTGTTTGAAAGTTACTGGTTTTTAAAACCATTGATTACATCAGAAAATTTCCTTTAATTCATTTTCATGAAATAAGGTTAAGGTAGCAATTAGGACAGTTTCCTAAAAATGGTTGTCACATACAGTTTACAAGGAATAAAGGTTCTTGTCATCAGGGCATGTCAGAGGAACTTAACACAGGGTAGGAAGCATATTTCCTTGTGGACCTGGGAATAATTATCGTAATCTGAGAATCAGCAAGAGTAACTATTTCCAAAGACTGTAGTTGATATATTGGATCAGATTTATGATCTGTAGTATCCAGTCTTCCAAACTCTGTATCCCATCCTAATTCAGCTAGTGAGTGAGAGAAGGATTTATGGAAGTCTGTCCTGTTTATTTGTAACTTAATTACATAGTAATTCTTAGATAAAGGGTGTTTGGGTTTATTGAGTTCCCATGTGTGGTGGGAGTAAAGATTACAGCTTTGCTTCAAAAAGGAAGACATTCTTTCTTTAGTCCCTTCACATTGTGTGTTATTTGTGTTGACCTTCAGGGTTAGGAGTGGGAAGTCAGTGCTGCCATGTACAATGTTCACTTTTTGTCATCAGCTAATTTGAAACCACCAGTGGCAGAGGGGATGTGAACAGAAGTTGCAGGTCTTTGCAGCTGATACACAGCTGCATTGTAGGAAGGTAAAACTGAGCATTCTTTGGCAGTAGGAGGTAAATAGATAGCCTGATTGTGGTGGCAGCGTATGAAGGGACTCTACCCAGCAAAGTAAGAGAGGCTTGTAAATTGTGAGAACCCTTGGAGGGCATCATGCAGACGTTCTAATGTACAGTTGTTTAGTGCAACCTCAGTGTGGATGCAAGGGCAAGTCTTTGAAAACTAACGAGTCACTAATGTGATTCCTCGTGTCCAGTGTATGTTGTCTGCTGTATTAAGTAAGAGTCTGTAGTTTAAGCTTTTGTCATACTATTCTGTACTTTCTTTTATTGTAAGCAGTGTGTGGTTGATGAAACTATCTATCAATGATATATCACTATGAGGCAGTTAATAGTGCATGTCTTGAAAGATAACCAAACTCTGATCTTACAAGCTGCATAGCAGTCCGTGTAGCTTAAGAGCCATAGTGTGTGCTTTAGAGAGCTGGCTGAGGGAGGGAATAGGCTTTCAGTTCCTCAAGGGAAGGACAGAATTTGACTTGTGAGAAAGTCCAAGGGTGAGTTGTCAGTGTCAGCCTTAGTATCCTGTTCTGCCTGTGTTCTTTCTTCTACCTGTGGATTCAGGTCACTGAATTCTCCTCAGGCATGGAGAGTCCTGGTGCTAGATATTTGGTGTAGCTGTAGCATGGGAGCCACGAGTTAAGCAACTTCAGAGCTGCAAGCCTGTCACCTCTGACCTAGATATTATAGTGATGACTGTTCTGCAAATACCTGAGCAAAAACCTGTCTAAACAATGAAATATTTTGATAAGTTAATTATTTTTGTGTGTAACCAATCCTGGTTGCTTTCTTTCAAGTTTCAAAGTGTTCTGAGTTGAAAATTACTGCTGCTAGATTTCTTTTAAATGTTTACACAAATTGGATTCACTCTCAGGGTACTAACTCTTATATAATCGTATTTGAAAACATCTAATATTTCTATCAGTCAATTTTTAGAACAAGCTCATGCGGAATTAATATATTCATGTATATGGATATAAAATCCTGTCCATAAAATGTAATGCTGTTTTCAGTACTGCCAGTAGTAATGACTTGCAAAACTTCATTTTGTGTTTTGGAATTCGATCATACTTCTAAAGTTGTTTTGGTGTTTTTGTTTTGTTTGTTTTTGTTTTCCCTAAAGGTAAAAGTTTTGTTTGTACGCAATCTTGCCAATACTGTAACAGAGGAGATACTAGAAAAGGCCTTCAGTCAGTTTGGAAAGCTAGAGCGAGTGAAGAAGCTAAAAGACTATGCTTTCATTCATTTTGATGAACGGGATGGTGCTGTCAAGGTAAGTGAACTAAAAATGTTTTTGTGTGTAGTGACTAAATGTAAGCTTTAGAAGCTGTATACTTTAACTTGAGAAAAAGCTCTGTCTGGGGAAATGGTAACACATTGTCATTGATAAGTTTGTCCTCTGCAATTGCTAGCTTAAAAACTGAATTTTAGATGCACCTATACTAACTAATTCTGCTAATGAGTATCTAAGGTTATAATTTGAAACTGAAGTGTCAGAATATAAATGACACTTCTCACCAAATTATTGGTAGAATCTAAAGCAGTTTCTCTAGGGCAGGTGGTTAAAAACTTACTAATTTTTTATTTTCCAGGAACATAATTAATTCCTTTTTATGGTGTGGAATAAGCGCCTTTTTTAGGAAGAGGTGCTCGACCATTGAGTAATTATCATTCCTGGATTTTGCTAGCCTGGTCTTGGTGTTTTCTCCTGTGATCTGTCACAGGAAGGGAAAGTGTAATTCCTCTCCTGCATGTAGTTTCTGTTTTTATGTTCTGTGGGAGGATGCAGGATACAAGGGGATTAAGTTTTTCTTACTCATCCAAATGCCTTAAAGCAGATGCTTAGGGAGATGATGGAAAGAGTCTTTTCACAGGATGTGCATCCCACCAAGGCTTTCCTATGCTGAGTCCTTCAAAGTGGTAGAATCTTTAGGATTCCCCTACTTGAATTTAACTTGTAGCAATTGTGGCCCATGAGAACCATATGTGTGTGTGTTGGGGGGGGTTTGTGGTGGTTTGTTTTGGGGGGGGGGGGGGTTTGTGGTCAGAGAGAGACTGTTAAATTCTCATTTTTTTGCTTCTGGCTTTAAAAAAAAAGTTACGTTTATTACAAGTAAAATAAGGGAATAAAAAAATTGGCGATCTCTAGCTTTAAGAGTGCTTGCATGTGTGCTGACATTCAAAATTTATTCCCCTGTTGCAAAATCTGTGCTTACATAGGACAGTTTCATCACCTCATTAACTGAAACAGCTTGCAAAGATTGAAGCTTATTGTCAGTTTTGAGTGGAAGATATATGGACATGCAGTCCTGGGTTTGAGAGCCAAGTTAGGAGGAAATGCATGACTCTGGAACCCATGGTACTATGCTGTCTGATTATTTAATTATTTTTTTTTAGCTTTACATTGTTATTTTAGCTCTGGATAACATTTTAAAATGGATTTTCTAAAAGATAGAGTGAAATCAATAACTTCAGATATGCTTAGAAGTATATTTAAAGTCTGGTTAATTCCTTCAGGCAATGGAAGAAATGAATGGCAAAGATTTAGAGGGAGAAAGCATTGAAATTGTTTTTGCTAAGCCACCAGATCAAAAAAGGAAAGAACGGAAAGCTCAGAGACAAGCGGCTAAAAATCAGATGTAAGTGTAAATGCATGCACATATGTTATATTACTTCTGAAAAACATGTATTCTCCTACAGAATTAGAACTTTTGGGTATTTTAGTAGGTATACTATAGTGAATATAGGTTTTATGTCTTTTAAAATGTGGGATTCATTTCAGCTGTTTGCGTTTTACTTCAGATCTAGTAGTGGTGTTGGTCAAAACTCAGTTACTGTTTTGGTCTACTCATTCAGTGTGAGAGTACCAGAGAAAATGTTTGAAGGTCATTAAACGTACACACTTCCCACTTTTTATTCTAAACTTTCATGTAGCTCTGTACTGATCTGTCATGTAGATGAATGTAGCAAAATGTGCTTCTTCCAGTAGGCTTAGTACTGATACAGCCCCCCGGTTTAGTAAAGTACTCACTGAAAGGAGGGTCCTGGCATTCTCTTTCGCCACTTCTAGATCTGCCTGTGAAGCTTACAAACTCATACTAAAAGAGGTCTTGCACTAATAGATGCTGAACATGGCAAAAAAAGAGGCATTTTTTGCTGTTGTGTTCTGCTTAATGTTCTCATGTGTTTTCCTTCTTGGATATCTTGTAGCTTTTCTAACCATCTTCCCTCCCCCACCTTACTTCCAAAAATAACTTCTACTAGTTCTGCTGTGCAGCATCCAAGAAGACAGAATAGTGAGGTTACCAGATTAATACAGATCTCCAGATGGTGACCTACTGTACACGTGGAATTGGTTAAGTTTGCCCTGTTCGTAGTTCTCATAATACTTTTGGCCCTTTTGTTCTTCTTCCTTGGGCATCTGGTGTTACTGTAAGAAGTGGATTTCTTCTTTCTTTTGCTTTTCTTCTATGCCAGGCAGGCCTTTTCTGTTCTGCTTGAATATTTTGGTGACACAACTCCAGTTGTTTCTCGTTATTCTGTATCTTGGCTACACCATCATAAATACTTGTTTATTTAATGAAAGTATAAAATGCTGTTTGGAGGTTGCACAGCTTGCCTCTCAACACAGGCAGTTGTCTGCATGGTTATGTTGTCTCTGGTTAGAGATAGGCTTTTTCTTACGGAATTTGAGTGATACCAAAAAAATATTGGCATACTGCAGTATACAAACAGTTTTGCTAGATTGGTATTCAAGGTCTAACAATGGCCTGTTTCCAGTGATGGAAAGGAAGATTTTCTTAAAATGCACTTGATCAGTTATAATGCTGTGTGCTTTATTTTTTTTTCCCCCACCCCCCAACTGTTCTCTGCAGATTATCTGAGACCCAGATTTATTACTTCTGGATAGTGTGCATGTATTTATAACACTGGAAGTCTTCTGGCATATGTCACTTCCAATATTAGTATGCTGTATGTTATCTGCATCCCCTCCCCTTTTATTGTTTAAGATGCCCATGTCTCATTTTGTGGAGGTAGGTAAAGTAGGGCTGCCTTTCTTGTTCTTCTAGTCAGAGGTATGGTAATACCACTTACTCAGTTCCTCTTCTGGTTCTTTCTTTTGGGAATTCTCTGTATTGTTTTTATTTCTGAACTTCTGATTCAAGACAGTAAGAAGGCAGCTAGTTTGATTACACTCTAGGCACGTTTGAGTTTTGAATGTGCTGTTCATTACTAAATTGTTTACAAATATGTAAGGGGTGAGTGTCAGGAAGATGGAGTTAGGCTCTTCTCAGTGATGACCAGTGATAGGACAAGGGGTAATGGGTGTAAATTGGAGCATAGGAGGTTCAAGGTGAATATCTGAAAAAATTTTTTTACTGTGAGAGTGACAGAGCACTGGAACAGGCTGCCCAGGGAGGTTGTGGAGTCTCCTTCACTGGAGAATTCAAAACCCACCTGGATGCGTTCCTATGTGATGTACTCTAGGTGACCCTGCTCTGGCAGGGGGGGTTGGACTAGATGATCTTTCGAGGTCCCTTCAAACCCCTAGGATTCTATGAAATTGTAAGGGCTTTACATTTTCTTAGGATTCCAAGAGATGGGGGAATAGAAGGCTGTGTGTGTTGTTAAGTTTATATCCTAATTAACTTGAGAAGTTTGCAGTGACATCTTAGAGGTAATTTGTAGCTTGTACTATATTTACAGCTTTAGAATGTATTTTTTTTCTTGAAACCTCCATATGACTATAGATTGAATGGGATTTGTACATTAATGTAGTTGGTGGTCTTACCTGCTTGCAGGTAAGTGTCTGTTTAGTGAGAAGCATTTTACGTTGTGCCATTGCTGTTTGAAACCACTTGTCGCTGTCAGAATTCTTTATCTGTGTAAGTTTCTTTGCTTTTTAACACATCTCTTTCAGTTCTGTTAGCCATGTAAAGTTATATGTGA